>NC_133841.1:22500-748125 GCF_047830755.1 Zonotrichia albicollis | reverse complement strand
CCCCCTTTTCCTGGGCCTTTTCCCATAATTTTCCACCCTTTCCCATCCCATTCCCAGCCCTTTCCCATCATTTTTTCCAGGCCCTTTCCCATCCTTTTCCCACCTTTTCTCATCATTTTTTCCAGGCCCTTTTCCATCATTTCCCCAGAATTTTCCAGTTTTTCCCGGCTCATTTTCCACCCCCTTCTCCTGGGCCTTTTCCCATAATTTTCCCATAATTTTCCCATAATTTTCCACCCTTTCCCATCCCATTCCCAGCTCTTTCCCATCATTTTTTCCAGGCCCTTTCCCATCCTTTTCCCATCATTTTCCAGTTTTTCCCGGCTCATTTCCCACCCCCTTTTCCTGGGCCTTTTCCCATAATTTTCCCATAATGTTCCCATAATTTTCCCATAATTTTCCCATAATTTTCCACCCTTTCCCATCCCTTTCCCAGCCCTTTTCCATCATTTTTTTTCCAGGCCCTTTCACATCTTTTTTCCACCTTTTCCCATCATTTTTTCCAGGCCCTTTCCCATCCTTTTCCCATCATTTTTTCCAGGCCCTTTTCCATCATTTTCCCAGCATTTTCCAGTTTTTCCCGGCTCATTTTCCATCCCCTTTTCCTGGGCCCTTTCCACATCCTTTTCCCATAAATTTTCCACCCTTTCCCATCCCATTCCCAGCCCTTTTCCCATCATTTTTTCCAGGCCCTTTTCCATCATTTCCCCAGAATTTTCCAGTTTTTCCCGGTTCATTTTCCACCCCCTTCTCCTGGGTCTTTTCCCATAATTTTCCCATAATTTTCCCCCCTTTCCCATCCCATTCCCAGCCCTTTCCCATCATTTTTTTTCCAGGCCCTTTCCCATCCTTTTCCCACCTTTTTCCATCATTTTTCCCAGGCCGTTTTCCATCATTTTCCCAGCATTTTCCAGTTTTTCCCAGCTCATTTTCCACCCCCTTCTCCTGGGTCTTTTCCCATAATTTTCCCATAATTTTCCCATAATTTTCCCATAATTTTCCACCCTTTCCCACCCCATTCTCAGCCCTTTTCCATCATTTTTTTTCCAGGCCCTTTCCCATCCTTTTCCCATCATTTTCCAGTTTTTCCCGGCTCATTTCCCACCCCTTTTTCCTGGGCCTTTTCCCATAATTTTCCCATAATTTTCCCATAATTTTCCCATAATTTTCCCATAATTTTCCCATAATTTTCCCATAATTTTCCCATAATTTTCCCCCCTTTCCCATCCCATTCCCGGGGCCTCCGGGGCCATAAATACCGGGGCTGTGGCTGCAGCCCCTCCCCTCGGGGGGGTCAGGAATCCATCCCATAATTCTGGGCTAAAATTGCTGCTTTTCACCCAATTCCCCTTTGGGTTTTTCCCCAAATTCCTCTTTTGGTTTTTCCCCAATATCCCTCGGTTTTTTCTCCGATTTCCCTCAGTTTTTCCCCCCAATTCCCCTCCGGGTTTTTCCCCGGTTCCGCTTTTGGTTTTTCCCCAAGTCCGATTTTGTTTTTCCCCCAATTCCCCTTTGTTTTTTTCCCCCAAATTCCCCCCGGTTTTTTTCCCCCAATTCTCCTTTGTGTTTTTCCCCAATTCCCCTCGGTTTTTCCCCAATTCCCTTTGGTTTTTTCCCCCAAATTCCCCCCGGTTTTTTCCCCCAATTCCCCTCGGTTTTTCCCCCAGTTCCCCTTGGTGTTTTTCCCCCCAATTCCCCTCGGTTTTTCCCCCCAATTCCCCTTGGTGGTTTTTCCCCAATTCCCCTTGGTGGTTTTTCCCATATTCCCCCCGGTTTTTTTCCCCCAATTCCCCTTTTTGTTTTTCCCCTTTGGGTTTTTTCCCCAATTCCCCTTGGTGGTTTTTCCCCAATTCCCCTCGATTTTTCCCCCAATTCCCTTTGGTTTTTTCCCCCAAATTCCCCCTGGTTTTTTTCCCCCAATTCCCCTTTGTGTTTTCCCCCCAGTTCCCCCCTGTTTTTCCCCAATTCCCCTCGGTTTCCCCCCAATTCCCTTTGTGTTTTTCCCCCAATTCTCTTTTGTGTTTTTCCCCAATTCCCCCCTGTTTTTTTCCCCAATTCCCCTCGGTTTTTCCCCAATTCCCCTTTGGTTTTTTCCCCCAATTCCCCCTTGGTGGTTTTTCCCCAATTCCCCTTTGTATTTTTCCCCAATTCCCCTCGGTTTTTCCCCCAGTTCTCCTTTGTATTTTTGCCCCAATTCCCCTCGGTTTTTTTCCCAATTCCCCTCGGTTTTCCCCCAATTCCCTTTGTGTTTTTCCCCAATTCCCCTCGGTTTTTCCCCAATTCCCCTTGGTGGTTTTTCCCATATTCCCCCGGTTTTTTTTCCCCAATTCTCCTTTGTATTTTTCCCCCAATTCCCCTCGGGTTTTTCCCCAATTCCCCTTGGTGGTTTTTCCCATATTCCCCCCTGTTTTTTTCCCCAATTCCCCTCGGTTTTTCCCCCAGTTCTCCTTTGTATTTTTGCCCCAATTCCCCTCGGTTTTTCCCCAATTCCTTTTGTGTTTTTCCCCAATTCCCCTCGGGTTTTCCCTCAATTCCCCTTGGTGGTTTTCCCCAATTCCCCCCGGTTTTTTCCCCCCAATTCCACTCGGGTATTTTTTCCCAGTTCCCCTCGGTTTTCCCCCAATTCCCCTCGGTTTTTCCCATATTCCCCCCGGGTTTTTTCCCCCAATTCTCCTTTGTGTTTTCCCCCCAATTCCCCCGATTTTTTTTCCCCCAATTCTCCTTTGTGTTTTCCCCCCAATTCCTCTCGGGTTTTTCCCCAATTCTCCTTGGTGGTTTTTCCCATAGTCCCCCAGGTATTTTTCCCCCAATTCCACTTGGGTATTGTTTCCCCTCGGTTTTTCCCCAATTCTCCTTTGATTTTTTCCCCCAAATTCCCCCCGGTTTTTTTCCCCCAATTCCCCTCGGTTTTCCCCCCAATTCCCCTCAGTTTTTCCCCAATTCCCCCCGATTTTTTTCCCCCAATTCTCCTTTGTATTTTTCCCCCAATTCCCCTCGGGTTTTTCCCCAATTCCACTTGGGTATTTTTCCCCCAATTCCCCTTTTTGTTTTTCCCCCAATTCCCCTTTGGTTTTTCCCCCAATTCCCCCGATTTTTTCCCCCCCAATTCTCCTTTGTGTTTTCCCCCGAATTCCCCTCGGTTTTTTTCCCAATTCCTCTCGGGTTTTTCCCCGATTTTCCCATATTCCCCCCGATTTTTTTCCCCCAATTCTTCTTTTTATTTTTTCCCCAATTCCCCTCGGTTTTTCCCCAATTCCTTTTGCGTTTTTCCCGCGCTCCTCCCGTTCCAAACCCCGCACTCCAGACCGTGACCCGCGGGGCCCCGCAAGGTCAGACTGTCTGCAATCCCGAAAGCAAACATCCCCCAATCTGTCCGTCCGTCTGTCCCGCCTGTCTGTCTGTCTGTCCCCTGTCTGTCTGTGTCTGTCTGTCCCGCCTGTCTGTCTGTCCCCTCTGTCTGTCCCTCCTGTCCCCTCTGTCTGTCTGTGTCCGTCTGTCTGTCTGTGTCCGTCTGTCCCGGGATTCCTCCCCGCCGGTCCCTCCTCCTCCTCCTCCTCCTCCTCCTCCTCGGGGAAGGCGCAGAAAGGGCGAACGCAAATCGCGGCCATGAATGAGAATCAAACCCGGGGCAGCTCCGGGGTGGGCAGAGCCCTCAAAGGGGAGAGGGGACCTTAAAAGGGCCCGGGGGCCGCGCCGGGGTTAAACGGGCCCGGGGTCTGCCCTGCGAGCTGAAACCAAAGCTGCCGCCCCTGGGGTTGCTTTATTTTATTTTATTTTATTTTATTTTATTTTATTTTATTTTATTTTATTTTATTTTATTTTATTTTATTTTATTTTATTTTACTTTACTTTACTTTACTTTATTACATTTTATTTTCTTTTATTACATTTTATTTTATTTTACTTTTTATTTTATTTTTTATTTTACATTTTATTTTATTTTCATATTTTATTTTATTTTTACTTTTTATTTTATTTTTACTTTTTATTGTATTTTATTTTACTTTATTTATTTTACTTTATTTTATTATACTTTATTTTACTTTACTTTACTTTACCTTACTTTATTTTACTTTATTTGCTTTGCTTTATTTATTTTACTTTATTTTACTTTATTTTACTTTATTTACTTTACTTTACTTTATTAATTTCACTTTATTTTACTTTATTTTATTTTATTTTATTTTATTTTATTTTATTTTATTTTATTTTATTTTATTTTTACTTTTTATTTTATTTTTATTTTTATTTTATTTTTACTTTTTATTGTATTTTATTCTTACTTTTTATTTTACTTTATTTTATTTTACTTTATTTATTTTATTTTATTAT
Source organism: Zonotrichia albicollis (assembly GCF_047830755.1). NCBI lineage: Eukaryota > Metazoa > Chordata > Aves > Passeriformes > Passerellidae > Zonotrichia > Zonotrichia albicollis. The sequence goes on along the minus strand of NC_133841.1, from coordinate 743,793 downwards.
ACTTTATTTTACTTTACTTATTTTACTTTACTTTACCTTACTTTACTTTATTTTACTTTACTTTACTTTAGTTTACTTTACTTTGCTTTATTTTATTTTACTTTGCTTTACTTGATTTACTTTACTTTACTTTGCTTTGCTTTACTTGACTTTATTTTACTTTATTTTACTTTATTTTGCTTTATTTTATTTTACTTTACTTTACTTTGCTTTGCTTTGCTTTACTTAACTTTATTAATTTTACTTTCTTTTACTTTACTTTATTTTCTTTCATTTTATTTAACTTTATTCGGTTCCCTCCGTGGTGGATGAGCAGCTCAGGGCTGCAGTTTTGGGGTTTTTTTGGGTTTTTTTGGGTTTTTTTTGCTCTCTTTGGGATCGGAACCTTGCGGAGAAGGAGCGGCGGGGCCGGGTGTGAAGCGCTGACCCCGCGCAGCCCCGGGGGCCATAAAATCCCGGAAAAAAACGGAAAAAAAGGCAAAAAAAAAATCCCCGGAGAGGGCGGAAGCTCCAAACCGTGCGGGATCCCTGGATTTCTCATCCCGGGCCGATTTTCCTTCTCCCGAAATTCCCGAAATTTTGGGAGGGAAAAGCGGCGAGAGCAGCGCCGGGAGCGGCTCCAGGCCCGGCCTGGAACGGGATTTCCACCCTCGGCACATCCAGGACCGGCTCGGGACAAACGAGGAGCTCCCCGACCATGCCGGGATCCCCAAAAACCCCAAAAAAATCCCCAAAATCCGCGCTGGAATCCGAGCGCAGCTGCGGAGGCTCCGGGCCAGGTCTGAACCCGCGCTCGGTGCCAGGTTTGGGGTTAAACTCGGACTAAACCCGGGAGAAACGGCCCGGGAGGGAAGGGTGGGATGGAAATTTGTCCCGGAATGGGACCGGGACCGAAATTTGTCCCGGAATGGGACCGGGACCGAGATTTATCCCGGAATGGGACCGAGACCGAGATTTGTCCCGGGAATGGGACCGGGACCGAGATTTGTCCCGGAATGGGACCGAGCTTTGTCTCGGGAAGGGGCGGAATTTTGTCCCGGGAGTGGGTGGAACTTTTTCCCGGGAATGGGGTGGAATTTTGTCCCGGAATGGGACGGAGATTTTGTCCTGGAACGGGACGGGGTTTGTCCCGGGAATGCGGTGGAACTTTGCTCGGGAATGGGGTGGAATTTTGTCCCGGAATGGGACGGAACTTTGTCCCTGGAGTGGGACCAGGACCGAGCTTTGTCCCGGGAATAGGAGGGAACTTTGTCCCGGGAATGGGACGGAGCTTTGTCTCGGGAAGGGGTGGAATTTTGTCCCGGGAGTGGGATGGAATTTTATCCCGGGATGGGACGGAGCTTTGTCCTGGAATGGGGTGGAATTTTGTCCCGGGAGTGGGACAGGGACCGAGCTTTGTCCCGGGAACAGGACGGAACTTTGTCCAGGGAAGGGGTGGAATTTTATCCCAGGAGTGGGGCGGAATTTTATCCCGGGAATGGGACGGAACTTTGTCCCGGGAGTGGGGTAGAATTTTGTCCCGGGACGGAGCTTTTTCCCCGGAACAGGACGGGGCTTTGTCCCGGAACGAGCTTTGTCCCGGGAGTGAGACGGAATTTTGTCCCGGGAATGGGATAGAACTTTATCCCGGGACTGGGGTGGAACTTTGTCCCGGGCGGTTCCGGGCCCGGGAAGGAGCGCCGTGAATTTTACGAGCGCGGTTTTGCCGAGCAGCGCGGGGAGAGCACCCAATTCCCCGAAAATTTAATCCCGGGATTTCCCTGGTTTCCTCCCGATTTTCCTCTCCAATTCCCCGAAAATTTAATCCCGGCTTTTTCCTGGTTTCCTCCCGTGATTTTCCCCCAATTCCCTGGATTTTGAATCCCGAGATTTTCCTGGTTTCCTCCCGATTTTCCCCCAATTCCCCGAAAATTTAATCCCGGGATTTTCCTGGTTTCCTCCCGTGATTTTCCCCCAGTTCCCTGGATTTTGAATCCCGGGATTTTCCTGGTTTCCCCCCTTGATTTTCCCCCAATTCCCTGAAAATTTAATCCCGGCTTTTTCCTGGTTTCCTGCCGTGATTTTCCCCCAATTTCCTGGATTTTGAATCCCGGCTTTTTCCTGGTTTCCTCCCGATTTTCCTCTCCAATTCCCTGGATTTTGAATCCCGAGATTTTCCTGGTTTCCTCTCCAATTCCCTGAAATTTTAATCCCGGCTTTTTCCTGGTTTTCTCCCGTGATTTTCCCCCAATTTCCTGGATTTTGAATCCCGGCTTTTTCCTGGTTTCCTCCCGATTTTCCTCTCCAATTCTCTGAAATTTTAATCCAGAGATTTTCCTGGTTTCCTCCCGATTTTCCTCTCCAATTCCCTGAAATTTTAATCCCGGGATTTTCCTGGTTTCCTCCCGTGATTTTCCCCCAATTCCCTGGATTTTGAATCCCGAGATTTTCCTGGTTTCCTCCCGATTTTCCTCTCCAATTCCCTGAAATTTTAATCCCGGCTTTTTCCTGGTTTCCTGCCGTGATTTTCCCCCAATTCCCTGGATTTTGAATCCCGAGATTTTCCTGGTTTCCTCCCGATTTTCCTCTCCAATTCCCCGAAAATTTAATCCCGGCTTTTTCCTGGTTTCCTCCCGTGATTTTCCCCCAATTCCCTGGATTTTGAATCCCGAGATTTTCCTGGTTTCCTCTCCAATTCCCTGAAATTTTAATCCCGGCTTTTTCCTGGTTTTCTCCCCATTTTCCCTCTCCAATTCCCCTCCGGCTCCGGGAACGGGAAGGGAGCAAATGTCGGGAACGGGGTCACGGCGGGACCGTCCCGGGTTTGTCCCGGTTTATCTCCTCAGTCCTGCTCTGTCCGTCTGTCCCAGTTTGTCCGTCTGTCCCGGTTTGTCCGTCTGTCCCGGTTTCTCTCTGTCCCTTTTATTCCCGATTTTCCCCCTCCCGATTTTCCCTGTCCCGGTTTAACCCCTGAGTCCCGGTTTGTCCGTCAGTCCCGGTTTGTCCCTCTGTCCCGTTTATTCCCGGTTTGTCCCGGTTTGTCCCGGTTTGTCGCCTCTGTCCCGGTTTATCCCCCCTGTCCCGGTTTGTCCCGGTTTGTCCCTCTGTCCCGGTTTGTCCTCCCTGTCCCGGTTTGTCCCGGTTTGTCCCGGTTTGTCCCTCGGTGCCATTCCAGCCCCGGGATCAGCGGCAAACCCGGGCCGGACTCGGGAAAAACCCGCTGGGCAGAGCGAAAGTTGGGGCGTTAATTAAGAATTTAATTAAGGGATTTAATTAAGGAACGAGGGAGGCGGCTGGGAGAGGAGACGGGAGACGAAAATGGGGGGAAATGGGGGAAAATCGGGGAAAATTGGGGAAAATCGGGGAAATTCGGGGAAAAGAGGGAGGAGTTGGGGAAAAGAGGGAGGAATTGGGGAAAATCGGGGAAATTCGGGGAAAAGAGGGAGGAATTCGGGAAAAGCGGGAGGAATTGGGGAAAAACGGGAGGAATTCGGGGAAAGGTGGGAGGAATTCACAGGGAGAGGCTCGGGCAGTGGGGAAGGGAAAAGGATGGAAAATAATGGGAGAGGGATGGGAAATAATGGGGGAAAAAAGATGGAAATAATGGGAAAAAGGGATGGAAATGGGCTGGGAAAGAATGGGAAAAGCAGGGAAAGGGATGGGAATGGGATGGGAAAGGGAAAGGGTTGGAAAAGGATGGAAAAAGCTGGAAAAGGGGATGGAAAATTGATGGGAAAAGGCTGGAAAAAAGGGGTTGGAAAAATGCTGGAAAATGCTGGAAGGGGATCCCGGCTTTGCCCCTGTGTAAATCATAATATTATTAAATTAAAATTAAAATTAATTACAATTAAAATTAAAATTAAAGCTAAAATTACAATTAAAATTAAATATAATTCAAAAATTAAACAAAATGATCTATTTAACATGTAGCGCCCCTCATCCATATACGGTGTTTATGTTATTTAATATAGAATGTTTAATAGGCTATATTTTACTTATTGATTATTTATATTTATTTATTATTGTGATCCTAATCCACATATCGTGTTTATTATAAAATATTTAGCATAAAATATTTAACATATCGTGTTGCTAACCCCATACTCGTGTTCATCATGGGATATTTTATACAGAATATATTGAATTTTGCACCTCTCTGCAGGGAGGGGCTGGGGGGGTTATATTAAATAAAAACCCCTCAAAAAAAGGGGGATTTTAATTAAAACGGAGCAGGGAGGGGATTCTATTAAATAAAATCCTCTCAAACGCGGGAATTTCCCGTTAAAACCGAGCCCGGGGGGTTGGGCCGAGTTTTGCTAAGCCCGGATTGGTCGGAGACGGGAATTCCAGGAAGGGACCGCCCCCAAACCCCGCCCCTCCCGAAACCCCGCCCCTCTCGAAACCCCGCCCCGCACCAAACCCCGCCCCTTTCCAGACCCCGCCCTTCCCCAAACCCCGCCCCCCTTCAGACCCAACCCCTCCGCCAAACCCCGCCCCTCCCCAAACCCCGCCCCTTTCCAGACCCCGCCCCTCTCCAGACCCCGCCTCTCCCCCAAACCCCGCCCCGCCCCAAACGCCGCCCCGCCCCCAAAGTCTGCCCCGCCCCCAAATTCTGCCCCGCCCCCAAATCCGCCCCTCCCCCAATCCCGCCCTTTTCCCGCCCGGATTTTGGGGGGAGGGTCCGGGACCCCCCCGGGAGGGTTTGGGGTCGGGGTCGGGACCCCCCTGCCCGGCCCAAATAATTTTATTTTTTCTATTTTATTTTGTGCATATTTTAAATTTTATTTTATTTTTACATGTACATTTATTTTATTTCTCTTATTTTAATTCTATTTTAAATTTTTAATCCCTATTTTATTTTAATTTTATTTTATTTTTGATATCTACATTTATTATATTTTAATTTAATTTAATTTAATTTAAATCTATATTTTATTTCACGTATTTTATTTTAATTTTAAATGGGTATATTTATTTTTAATTCTTTTTAATTCTTTTATTTTATTTTAATTTTATTTTATTTTATTTTATTTTATTTTATTTTATTTTATTTTAATCTATATTTTATTTCACGTATTTTATTTTCTTTTAATTTTAAATACCTATATTTATTTTTAATTCTTTTTAATTCTTTTATTTTCTTTTCAATTTTATTTTATTCTATTTTCTTTTAATTTTAAATACCTATATTTATTTTTAATTCTTTTTAATTCTTTTATTTTCTTTTCAATTTTATTTTATTTTATTTTAATTTTAAATATCTATATTTATTTTTTATTCTTTTTAATTCTTTTATTTTCTTTTTTATTTTATTTTATTTTACTTTATTTTATTTTATTTTATTTTATTTTATTTTATTTTATTTTACGAGGCAGGGCTGCAGCTGCCTGAACCAACCCAATAAAAGTCGCGGCTCCGCTCCCGGATTTTTACAGCGGGGAAGAAAAAAGAGCAAAAGGAGCCGGAATTGGGGCGGGGGCGGCGGAGGCGTCAAAACAGCGGCGGCTCCAGACGGGGCCGGACCCGGCCGCAATTTCCCCTTTTTTCCCTTTTTTTTTCCATATTTCTTGCACATTTTTTCACATTTTTTCCCCTTTTTTTTCCCCTTTTTTTTCCCATTTTTTTCCACATTTTTCCCCATTTTTTCCACATTTTTCCCACATTTTTTCCACATTTTTTCCCGTATTTTCCCCCTTTTTTCCCATTTTTTTCACATTTTTCCACATTTTTTTCCACATTTTTTTCCCTTTTTTCCCACAATTTTTCCACATTTTTTCCCGTATTTTCCCCCTTTTTTCCCACATTTTTCCCCACAATTTTTCCACATTTTTTCCCGTATTTTCCCCCTTTTTTCCCCCTTTTTTCCCCCTTTTTTTTCCACATTTTTTCACTTTTTTTTCCCCTTTTTTTCCCATTTTTTCCCATTTTTTCCTCTCTGACCCAGCGGCCCCCGGGTTAAAAATTCATCCGAGGCTCCCTCGGTCTAAAAACTGCACCGGGCTGGAAAATCCCAGAAAAATGAAATTATTGAGGGATTTAGAGGGACGGGGATGGAAGGAAAGGGATCTCGGAAATGCGGGATTTTTAATCTGATTTTTAATGGGAATTTTAATGGGAATTTCGCATTTCCCTGGACTTTTAATCGGATTTTTTTAATGGGAATTCAGCATTTCCCGGGATTTTTAAATGGGATTTTTAAATGGGATTTTTTTTTAAATCGGACTTTTAATGGGGATTCGGCATTACTCGGGACTTTTAATGAGATTTTTGATGGGATTTCGCCATTTCCCGGGATTTTTTTAATGGGAATTCGGCATTTCCAGGCATTTTTAATGGGATTTTAAATCCTATTTTTAATGGGAATTCGGCATTTCCAGGCATTTTTAAATGGGATTTTTAAATGGGATTTTTGATGGGAATTCAGCATTTCCCGGGATTTTAAATCTGATTTTTAATGGGATTTTTAATTGGATTTTTTAAATGGGAATTCGGCATTTCCAGGCATTTTTAAATGGGATTTTTTAATGGGATTTTTGATGGGAATTCAGCATTTCCCGGGATTTTAAATCTGATTTTTAATGGGATTTTTAATTGGATTTTTTTAATGGGAATTCGGCATTTTCCCGGCATTTTTCATGGACTATTCCCGCATTTCCCAGAAAATCTATTTTTTGTGGATTATTTCTGCATTTCCCCGGATTTTTAAGGAGATGTTTGGATTTTTTAAAAAATGGAAAATCAGCGAGGAAACACAAGGCCGGGTGAGTGACGCTGCTCGGGTTTGTGGGTTTTGGATAATTTTAATTTTGATAATTTTCATTTTGATAATTTTAATTCTGATAATTTTAAATTTAATTCTGATACTTTGAATTCAGGCAGTTTAATTTCCAGACCTTTTAATAATTTGGATTTTCCCTGGAATAATTTATCCTCATCAGGGGTAAAAACCGTCAGGGCAAGCTCGGGTTAATTCATTTTTAATTTCTTTTTTATTTCATTTATTTTCACCATAAAATCCTCTCTCCTGTGAAACCCGAGGGTTGGAGAGGGAGAAATTCCCGGCTCCAAAATCTGGGAAAACTTTGGGAATTCCTGCCCAAATGCGGCCTCGGCTTGGTTTTAAAATAATAAAATTGGAATTAAAATTGGAATGAAAATGAAGATGAAAATTAGAGTTAAAATTAAAATTACACCCCCGAGGCATAAGGAGCAAAATTAAATTGAATTTATGGATTTCCAGCCCTGGAAGAGCTCATTAAAATCTCGAAATTTAATTAATTCGGGCTTAATTGATTTTCCCAGCAAATGGATGCAATAAGGACAAACTGAATTTTGAATTTTTCAGGCAATGCCCGGTGCTGGATTTATTCCTGTTGCTCATTTCCAAGGATTCTTAATTAATATAAAACTAATTAAACTCTTTTTTGAACTTATTTTTTAGGAAAGCTCAGGGGAATAATTAAAAATTAATTAAAAATAAGATTTTAGGATTATTTCACTGAAACCTGGGCAAAGCAAGAGGTTTAGTTCAGGAAATCCAAATGGATTTATCCGACCATGTGCTCAGCACAAATATTTTTAATATTTTTAATTAATTTTATTTAATTGCAAAGTTTTTACTTTTAACCCCCAACCCCCGCGGCCAAAAATCCCTAATTAAAGGAAACCTCATTTGATTAAATTTTGCTGCATGTCTGGGGATTAATTAATATTATTAACATTAAAATGGGACAATTAATAATAATTAAATATTGAAATGAGGCCCAGCTCAACCGTGGGGGTGCAGAGGCACTTAGCATTATTTAATCAGCTAATTAATTAAATTTAATTTGAATTTCGGGTGCTCAGGGAGTTCCTTGGCGCCATTTTGGGGCCAATAATTCCAATTTATCCCCAAAAAAGTTTGGGAATTCTCAGAGTTATCCCGAAGAGTTTGTGCAGGAATTGCCGCTGCTTTTCCCTCCCCGTTAATTAGGGTTAATTAGGGTTTTGCTGCTAATTGGCTCCGTGGGGTGAGCTGGGATTTGGGATTTTCTGGGGTGGGCTCTGCTTTTAAAGGATTTTTTACTGAATTCCTAAAAAAGGGGGTGAGGAGGGAAAGTGGGATTTCCATGGGGTTTCCATGGGGTTTCCCAGCTCGAGGTTAATTAATCCATCTAATTACGGGGGGTTAATTAACAGGATGAAGGGCAGGGAGGGGATCGGCAGAGGGGAAAAGGCAAAATTGGGAACTGGACTCCCCCAAAGTGGGGATGGGGATTGGGATGGGAATGGGGTCGGGATTGGGAATGGGGATGGGATTGGGATTGGGAATGGGACTGGGAATGGGATTGGGGAATGGGGAATGGGAATGGGAATGGGAATGGGATTGAGATTGGGATTGGGATTGGGGTCAGGATTGGGGTCGGGATTGGGAATGGGATTGGGATGGGATCAGAATCAAGAATGGACTGGGATTGGGACTGGGACTGGGACTGGGACTGGGACTGGGAATGGGAATGGGACTGGGAATGGGAATGGGAATGGGAATGGGAATGGGAATGGGACTGGGAATGTGAATGGGGATCGGGATTGGGATCAGGATCAGGATCAGGATTGGGTTGGGGATGGGGATCAGGGCTGGGATCGGGATCCAGATTGGGAATGGGATCAGGACTGGGATGGGGATGGGGATTGGGGTCGGGATTGGGAACGGGATCAGGATTGGGTTGGGGATGGGATCAGAATCAGGAATGGAATGGGATTGGGACTGGGAATGGGACTGGGAATGGGAATGGGAATGGGAATGGGAATGGGGATTGGGATTGGGATCAGGATTGGGTTGGGGATGGGATCAGAATCAGGAATGGAATGGGATTGGGACTGGGAATGGGAATGGGACTGGGGATCGGGATTGGGACTGGGGATCGGGATTGGGATCAGGATCGGGATCAGGATTGGGTTGGGGATGGGGATCAGGGCTGGGATCGGGATCGAGATTGGGATTGGGATCAGGATCGGGATTGGGATTGGGATCAGGGCTGGGATGGGGAACAGGAATGGGATGGAGATTGGTATTGGGATGGGGGTGAGGATGGGAATGGAATTGGGATGGGGATCCGGATCCGCATCAGGGTCAAGATTGGGAATGGGATCAGGATTGGTAATGAGATCAGGATTAGAATCAGGACCAAGACTAGGCCTGGGATCGGGAATGGGATGGGGATGGGGAATGGAAACGGGATGGGATTGGGATGAGGATTGGGGATAGGGATGGGATTGGGGATGGGAATGGGATGGGATTGGGATCAGGATTGGGGATGGGGATCAGGATCAGGATCGGGATTAAGTTTAAAATTGGCAATGGGATCAGGATCGGGAATGAGATCAGGATTAGGATCAGAACCAAGACTGGAACTGGGCTCGGGAATGGGAATGGGAATGGGATGAGATTGGGATCAGAATTGGGATGGGGATGGGGATCAGGATCAAGATTGGGAATCGGATCAGGATTGGGAATGAGGTCAGGATTGGGATCAGGACCAAGACCGGGACTGGGGAATGGGATCAGGATCGGGATCAAGATTGGGAATGGGATCGAGGTCGGGACTGGCATCAGGACGAGGACTCAAACTGGGATGGGAGTTGGGATCAGGACTGGAATTGGAATTGGAACTGGGATTGGGATCAGGATTGGGAATGGGATTGCGACTGGGATGAGAATTGAAATTGGAGTTGGGATCAGGATCGGGATCGGGATCAGGATCCGGACTGGGATCGGGATCAGGATCGGGATCGGGATCGGGATCGGGATCGGGATCGGGATCAGGATCGGGATCGGGATCGGGATTGGGATCAGCTCCTCCCACCGATCCCGGGGGGCGAATCCCAGCCAGGCCCCCCAGCCCAGCTCGGTCCCGCTTTGGGGCGCCCTGCAGGGATTCGTTCCCAGTTTATGGGCTCCAGGTTGGGTTTGTCCATGTTTCAGGGTGCCCTGTTAGAGGTTATTTTATTTTATTAATTTTTTTTCTTTTTTTTTTTTTTTTCACTTTCCCTTAAACCAGAAACCTTAATTTTGACCCAGAACTTTTTTTTTTGCTTTTCCCTCCTTTCCCTGGGGGGTGAAAATGGGAAAAGAGGAAACAAAGGAGCTCAGGGCGAGGTTTTTGATGTTTTCCCTCCTGGTGCCGAGGGAACAAAAGGCTCCGAGCGCCGCCCCGAGGCCACCGCCAGGGGATTAATTACTGCTGGGATTAATTAGTCATTATCGGAATTATTGGCGGAATCCTTCAGGTATTATTTGAATTATCGGTGGAGTTATTGATGGGATCATCGGTGGAATGATTGATTTAGTATTGCAATTATAGGCGTCATGATTGGAGGAATGATTTATTTATTATTGGAATTATAGATGGAATTATTAATTTGGCATTGGAATTATTGGTGGGGTTATTGGAGGAATTATTTATTTATTATTGGAATTATAGGTGGAATTATTAATTTATTATTGGAATTATTGGTGGGATTATTAGTTTAGTATTGGAATTATAAGCGGAATTATTAATTTAGCATTGGAATTATTGGTGGGATTATTGGAGGAATTATTGATTTATTATTTGAATTATTGATGGAGTTATGGACAGAATTATTGGTGGAATTATTGATTTCTTATTGCAATTCTGGATTGAATCCATTTTTTTATTATTGGAATTCTGGATAGAATTATAGAGGAATTATTGGTGGAATTATTGATGAATTATTGGTGGAATTATAGATGAATTATTGGAGGAATTATTGATTTATTATTTGAAATATTGATGGAGTTATGGACGGAATTATTGATTTCTTATTGCAATTCTGGATTGAATCCATTTTTTATTATTAGAATTCTGGATAGAATTATTGATGGATTATTGGTGGAATGATTGATGGAATTGTGGCCATGGCCAGGGCTCGGGTCAATCCCTCTCTGCTGGCCAGGGCTGTCAGATTTAACCCGGGTCAGATTTAACCCGGGTCAGGAATAGCCCAGGTCACATTTTCCAGGCCTCTTGCCAGGTTTTTATTTATTTTCCCAAAATTCAACAACAGAGCAAAGTTTGATTCTATTTAATTGTGATTTATTCTATTTTATTCTATTTTTCTGGTGTTTTTCTTGCATTTTATTGCATTTTTCTTGTATTATCCTGTATATTTTTTTTTAATTTTGTTTGTATTTTCCTGTATTTTATTGTATTTTTCTCTATTTTTCTTGTATTATCCTATATTTTTTTTTCTATTTTTTGTATTTTCCTGTATTTTATTGTATTTTTCTCTATTTCCGGCCCCTCAGGTTTCCATCCCGGCTTTTTCGAGGCTTTTCCATGGAAACGGAGCCGAGTTCTGGCCAAGTTTGCGCCTCCCTCGCTGAACTTTTCAACTCCCCCCAAATTTGCCCTTTTCAACCCAGCCTGGGCTGATTCTGAATTTCCTTCCCCCGTTAATTCTTTAATTCACCCTGAGGACAAGCCCCAGGTAAGAATTGGAATTTCTATCGGTTAAATATATAAAATAAATTAAATATATATTAATATTTGCATAGGAAAAGCCTGAGCCTATTGGCTGGGGGAAGCATTGTCCTTTTTAAAAAAAAATTAATAAATAATTATATTTAATAATATTTTTAAGTATATAATTATTGAATAATAAATATTTTATAATAAATTTATATATATAATATAATATAATATAATATAATATAATATAATATAATATAATATAATATAATATAATATAATATAATATAACATAACATAATATAATATATATATTATATATACTATATACTATATACTATATAATATATAATATATAGTATATAATATATAATATATAATATATAATATATAGTGTATAATGTATAATATATAATATATAAACATATATACTACATAATATATAGTATATAATATATGCTACATACTATATAAAATATAATACATAATGTATCATTTATTTAGCATAAGAAACATTATTAAATGATTAAATTTTAATGTACTAAATTTTTAAGATAAATATTTAAATGCTATTTTATATGCATATAATAAATAGATAATGTTTGCATATATAATAGCATTTATAATACGTAATTTTTTCCTCTAAATGGGAATTTTGGTGAGGTTTTTCCTGAAGGCCTCCTTTACCTTTAAATCTCCTTTTTCCCATTATTTTATCCCACTTTTCCATTGATTTGGAGGGAGAAAATCACACCAATTTCTCTATAATGTTCTTTACACCTAAAAAAATCCCCAAATTTCACTTTTTTCCCCTTTTCTTTAATTGATTTCTATGGTTTTTACCCTTTTCCCTCCCAATTAAATTCTTCTTTAAATGACTCAAGTTACGCTTCCTTCCAGGGAAGGAGATCCTGAATAATTCTCATTTTTACCCCAAAATTCCCTGGTTTTACCTTACAAAAACTTCTCCAAATTCTCCATTTTTTCTCCAGAACTCCCTACAAAATTTTCCCTAAAATCTCCTTTTTTCCCCTCAAACTCACTTATTTTATTCTCTAAAAAAAACCCAAATTTCTCTTTTTTTTTTCCCTCAGAACTCCCTTAATTTACTCTGCAAAACCTTCTCAAAATTCTCCATTTTTCTCCCCAATACTCCCTACAAAATTTTCCCTAAATTCTCCTTTTTCCCCTCAAACTCACTTATTTTATTCTGTAAAAAAAACCCAAATTTCTCCTTTTTTTTTCCCTCAGAACTCCCTTTATTTACTCTGCAAACCCTTCTCAAAATTCTCCATTTTTCCCCCCAATACTCCCTACAAAAACTTCCCCAAATTCTCCTTTTTTCCCCTCAGAACTCACTTATTTTACTCTGCAAAAACTTCTCAAAATTCTCCATTTTATCCCCAATACTCCCTACAAAAATTTCCCCAAATTCTCCTTTTTTCCCCTCAGAACTCACTTATTTTATTCTGTAAAAAAACCCCAAATTTCTCCTTTTTTTCCCTCAGAACTCCCTTCATTTACTCTGCAAAATCTTCTCAAAATTCTCCATTTTTCCCCCCAATACTCCCTACAAAATTTTCCCCAAATTCTCCTTTTTTTCCCCCAAAACTCACTTATTTTATTCTGTAAAAAATCCCAAATTTGTCTTTTTCTTTTTTTCCTCAGAACTCCCTTCATTTACTCTGCAAAACCTTCTCAAAATTCTCCATTTTTACCCCCAGAACTCCCTGCAAAAATTTCCCCAAATTCTCCTTTTTTCCCCTCAGAACTCACTTATTTTATTCTCTAAAAAAACCCCAAATTTCTCTTTTTTTTTCCCTCAGAACTCCCTTCATTTACTCTGCAAAACCTTCTCAAAATTCTCCATTTCCCCCCCAATACTCCCTACAAAATTTTCCCCAAATTCTCCATTTTTTCCCCCAAAACTCACTTATTTCACTCTGCAAAAACTTCACAAAATTCTCCATTTTTTCCCCAATACTCCCTACAAAATTTTCCCTAAATTCTCCTTTCTTCCCCCAGAACTCACTTATTTTATTCTGTAAAAACTTCACAAAATTCTCCATTTTTTCCCCAGAACTCCCTGCAAAAATTTCCCCAAATTCTCCTTTTTTCCCCAGAACTCACTTATTTTATTCTGTAAAAAATCCCAAATTTGTCTTTTTCTTTGTTTCCTCAGAACTCCCTTAATTTACTCTGCAAAAACTTCTCCAAATTCTCCAATTTTTCCCCAGAACTCCCTGCTAAAACTTCCCCAAATTCTCCATTTTTTTCCCCAAAACTCACTTATTTTACTCTGCAAAAAAACCCAAATTTCTCCTTTTTTATTTTCCCTCAGAACTCCCTTCATTTACTCTGCAAAACCTTCTCAAAATTCTCCATTTTTCCCCCCCAATACTCCCTGCAAAAATTTCCCCAAATTCTCCTTTTTTCCCCCTCAGAACTCACTTATTTTATTCTGTAAAAAAACCCAAATTTCTCCCTTTTTTTTCCCTCAGAACTCACTTATTTTACTCTGCAAAAACTTCACAAAATTCTCCATTTTATCCCCAGAACTCCCTACAAAAATTTCCCCAAAATCTCCTTTTTTCCCCCCAGAACTCACTTATTTTATTCTGTAAAAAAACCCCAAATTTCTCCTTTTTTTTTTCTCAGAACTCCCTTTATTTACTCTGCAAAAACTTCACAAAATTCTCCATTTTTCCCCCCAATACTCACTTATTTCACTCTGCAAAAACTTCACAAAATTCTCCATTTTTTCCCCAGAACTCCCTGCTTAAATCCACCCACACTCCGACCATTTCAGACTCCAAAAAATTTTAAAAAACCCAATTAAAATGTAAAAAAAAAACCCCAAATAATTAAATTTTAATGAGCAGCAACCTCGTGTAGGAAACGATTTTTCAAACGGCCGAGGCGGGGGAAGAATTTGGGTTTTTTCTGCTTTTTATGACGCCGAAAATCGCTTTTTTCTGCCTCTCAAAGGCGTTTTCCCGTTTCCTCCGCGCTGTTTGCGGCTCCTGCGGGACAGGAACCGATTTTTCTTTGATTTCCCCCAAAATCCGCGGGGTTTTTATTTCGTTCTCAAAGGATCCTTTTTGTGCCTTTTGTTCTGCTCCGCTCGCCAAATTCAGCGCGGATGGTGCCCCCTAAAATGGCTGCGAGGGCGCCTTTTGGGGCCGGATCCGAGGATTTTGGGGTTTTTTAAAATTTTAGGGGTTTTTAGAATTTTTGGGGTTTTTTTTAGGTTTTTTAAATGGTTTTTTTAGGGTTTTTTTAGGGTTTTTTAATGGTTTTTTTAGGGTTTTTTAGGGTTTTTTTAGGGTTTTTTTATGGTTTTTTAAGGGTTTTTTTATGGGTTTTTTTATGGTTTTTTTAGGATTTTTAAAAGGTTTTTAATGGGTTTTTTGGGTTTTATTACGGGGGTTTCTTGGGGTTTTTTTGGAGGTTTTTTTAGGGTTTTTTGGGGGGGATTGTGGTTTTTTTAAATGGATTTTTTAGCGGTTTTTTTGTTTTTCTAAAGGTTTTCTTAAGGTTCTATTGGGGATTTATTCGGGGTTTTTGGGAGGAGGTTAGGGTTTTTTTAAGGTTTTTCTTTTTGGTGTTTTTCAGAAGCTCCTACAGGCTTTTTAAAGGGGTTTTAAGGGGTTTTTTAAGAGTTTTTTTAGGGTCTTTGGGGGTTTTTTTAGGGTTTTTTTAGGGTATTATTAAGGGGGTTTTTAGGGGTTTTTTAAGAGTTTTTTTAGGGGCTTTGGGGTTTTTTTTAGGGTTTTTTTAGGGTATTATTAAGGGTTTTTTTAGGGGTTTTATTCGGGTTGAATTAGGGTTTTTTTTGGGGTTGTATTAGGGATTTTAGGGGTTTTTAGGGGTTTTTTTAGGGGGCTTTGGGGTTTATTTAGGGTGTTTTTAAGGTTTTTTTTTAGGATTTAGGTGTTTTTAAGGGGTTTTTTTAGGATTTAGGCGCTTTTAGGGTGTTTTTAGGGTGTTTTTAAGGGTATTTTTTAGGATTTAGGTGTTTTTAGGGTGTTTTTAAGGGGTTTTTTTTAGGATTTAGGTGTTTTAGGGTGTTTTTAGGGTGTTTTTAGGGTGTTTTTTTAGGATTTAGGTGTTTTTAGGGTGTTTTTAGGGTGTTTTTAAGGTTTTTTTTAGGATTTAGGTGTTTTTAGGGTGGTTTTTTTAGGATTTAGATGTTTTTAGGGTGTTTTTAAGGGTTTTTTTTAGGATTTAGGTGTTTTTAGGGTGTTTTTAGGGTGTTTTTAAGGGTTTTTTTTTAGGATTTAGGTGTTTTTAGGGTGTTTTTAGGGTGTTTTTAAGGGGTTTTTTTTAGGATTTAGGTGTTTTTAGGGTGTTTTTAACGGGTTTTTTTTAAGGATTTAGGTGTTTTTAGGGTGTTTTTAAGGGTTTTTTTTAAGGATTTAGGTGTTTTTAGGGTGTTTTAAGGGGGTTTTTTTAGGATTTAGGTGTTTTTAGGGTGTTTTTAGGGTGTTTTTAGGGGTTTTTTTAGGATTTGGGTGTTTTTAGGGGGTTTTTAAGGGTTTTTTTTTAGGATTTAGGTGTTTTTAGGGTGTTTTTAAGGTTTCTTTTTAGGATTTAGGTGCTTTTAGGGTGTTTTTAGGGTGTTTTTTAGGATTTAGGTGTTTTTAGGATGTTTTTAAGGGGTTTTTTTTAGGATTTAGGTGTTTTTAGGGTGTTTTTAAGGGTTTTTTTTAGGGTTTAGGTGTTTTTAGGGTGTTTTTAAGGGTTTTTTTTTAGGATTTGGGTGTTTTTAGGGTGTTTTTAGGGTGTTTTTAAGGAGTTTTTTTAGGATTTAGGTGTTTTTAGGGTTTTTTTTAGGATTTGGGTGTTTTTAGGGTGTTTTTAAGGGGTTGTTTTTTAGGATTTAGGTGTTTTTAGGGTGTTTTTAGGGTGTTTTTAAGGAGTTTTTTTAGGATTTAGGTGTTTTTAGGGTGTTTTTAAGGGGTTGTTTTTTAGGATTTAGGTGTTTTTAGGGTGTTTTTAAGGGGTTTTTTTTTAGGATTTAGGTTTTTTAGGGTGTTTTTAAGGGTTTTTTTTAGGATTTGGGTGTTTTAGGGTGTTTTTAGGGTGTTTTCGGAGGTTTTTGGCCGGAGCAGCGCTGCCCTGTGGATTAGGTAGTTTCATGTTGTTGGGCTCGTGCTTTCAAACACAACGACATCCAACTGCCCGGTTCACTCCGGCCACTGCTCGGCGCTGGGGACACCGCCAGCCCCGACTGTCCCTGTCAGCCCCGAATGTCCTGGGGCTGCCATCCCTGAATGTCCCTGCCATCCCCGAATGTACCCTGACTTCTGACTGCCAGCCCTGATTGTCCCTGCCAGCCCCGACTGTCCCTGTCCTATGGCTGCCATCCCTGATTGTCCCCTGTCCTCTCACTGCCAGCCCCGACTGTCCCTGTCATCCCCGAATGTCCCCTGTCCTGGGGCTGCCATCCCTGAATGTCCCTGCCAACCCCGATTGTCCCCTGACTTCTGACTGCCAGCCCTGATTGTCCCCTCTCTTGTTGCTGCCACCCCTGATTGTCCCTGTCCTCTCACCACCATCTCTGATTGTCCCCTGTCCTATGGCTGCCATCCCCGACTGTCCCTGTCCTGTGAGTGCCATCCCTGAATGTCCCTGTCCTCTCACTGCCAACCCCGACTGTCCCTGTCCTGTGACTGCCAGCCCCGATTGTCCCCTTCTTCGGCCTCCATCCCCTCTTTTCCCTTGTCCTCTCAATGCCAGCCCCGCTTGTCCTCTTTTCCTGTGGCTGCCACTCCCGCTTGTCCCCTGACCTGTGACTGCCAGCCCCGCTTGTCCCCTGTCCTGGAGCTGCCATCCCTGATTGTCCCTTCTCCAGCTGCCATCCCCTCTTTTCCCTTGTCCTCTCAATGCCAGTCCCTCTTGTCCCCTGTCCTGTGACTGCCAGCCCCGATTGTCCCCTCTCTTGTTGCTGCCAGCCCCGACTGTCCCCTGTCCTGGAGCTGCCATCGCTGCTTGTCCCCTTCTCCCACTGCCACCTCCTCTTGTCCCCTCTCCTGCGGCTGCCGGGCCCTGCTGGCACCTCCAGGGGCGCTGGGTCCCCCTCCTGGGGCTCTCCTGTGTCCCCTCCCAGGGTCCGTGTCCCCTCTCTGGATCCTCATCCCCTTCCCGGGCCCGTGTCCCCTCTCCTGGGACTTTGTCCCCACTCAGGACCGTGTCCCCTCTTAGATCCATCCATGGATCCTTCTCCTGGGGCCGTGTCCCTTCCCAGCTCCGTGTCCCCACCCGTGACGTTGTCCCCTCTCCCGGGACCGTGGTTCCTCTTCATCCCCGGGTCCGTGTCCCCCTCTCCGGCTCCGTGTCCCCCTTCCTGGGGCCGTGTCCCCTTCTCTGGGTCTTTGTCCCCTGCCCCGGGACCGGATCCTCCCTCAGAACGGTGTCCCCACTCGGGACTGTCACCCCCCTTCATCCCCGGCCCGGTTCCCCCTTCTCGGTCCCGGGTGTTTGTCCCGGTGTTTGTCCCGGGTGTTTGTCCCGGTGTTTGTCCCGGTGTTTTTCCTGGTGTTTGTCCCGGTGTTTGTTTGTCCCGGGTGTTTGTCCCTGGTGTTTGTCCCCGGTGTTTGTCCCGGTGTTTGTTTGTCCCCGGTGTTTGTTTGTTCCCGGTGTTTGTTTGTCCCGGTGTTTGTCCTGGGTGTTTTTCCCGGTGTTTGTCCCCGGTGTTTGTCCCGGTGTTTGTTTGTCCCGGTGTTTGTCCCGGGTGTTTGTCCTGGTGTTTGTTTGTCCCGGTGTTTGTCCCGGTGTTTGTCCCCGGTGTTTGTCCCGCTGTTTGTTTGTCCCGCTGTTTGTTTGTCCCGGTGTTTGTCCCGGGTGTTTGTTTGTCCCGGTGTTTGTTTGTCCCGGGTGTTTGTCCCGGTGTTTGTCCCGGGTGTTTGTCCCGGTGTTTGTCCCGGGTGTTTGTTTGTCCCGGTGTTTGTCCCTGGTGTTTGTTTGTCCCGGTGTTTGTTTGTCCCGGTGTTTGTCCCGCTGTTTGTTTGTCCTGGTGTTTGTCCCGGTGTTTGTCCCTGTGTTTGTCCCGGGTGTTTGTCCCGGTGTTTGTCCCGGGTGTCTGTCCCTGGTGTTTGTCCCGGGTGTTTGTCCCGGGTGTTTGTCCCGGTGTTTGTCCCCGGTGTTTGTCCCGGGTGTTTGTCCCGGGTGTCTGTCCCTGGTGTTTGTCCCCGGTGTTTGTCCCGGTGTTTGTCCCGTTGTTTGTTTGTCCCGGTGTTTATCCCTGGTGTTTGTCCCGGGTGTTTGTCCCGGTGTTTGTTTGTCCCGGTGTTTGTCCCGGGTGTTTGTCCTGGTGTTTGTCCCGGTGTTTGTCCCGGTGTTTGTCCCGGTGTTTGTTTGTCCCGGTGTTTGTCCCCGGTGTTTGTCCCGGTGTTTGTCGCGGTGTTTGTCCTGGTGTTTGTCCCGGGTGTTTGTCCCGGTGTTTGTCCCGGTCCCGGTGTTTGTCCCGGTGTTTGTCCCGGGTGTTTGTCCCGGGTGTTTGTCCCGGTGTTTGTTTGTCCCGGTGTTTGTTTGTCCCGGTGTTTGTTTGTCCCGGGTGTTTGTCCCGGTGTTTGTCCCGGTGTTTGTTTGTCCCGGTGTTTGTCCCGGTGTTTGTCCCCGGTGTTTGTTTGTCCCGGTGTTTGTCCCGGGTGTTTGTCCCGGGTGTTTGTCCCGGTGTTTGTTTGTCCCGGGCCCGGGTGTTTGTCCCGGTGTTTGTCCCGGTGTTTGTCCCAGTGTTTATCCCTGGTGTTTGTCCCGGGTGTTTGTCCCGGGTGTTTGTCCCGGTGTTTGTCCCCGGTGTTTGTTTGTCCCGGTGTTTGTTTGTCCCGGTGTTTGTCCCGGTGTTTGTTTGTCCCGGTGTTTGTCCCTGTGTTTGTTTTTCCTGGTGTTTGTCCCGGTGTTTGTTTGTCCCGGGTGTTTGTCCCGGTGTTTGTTTGTCCCGGGTGTTTGTCCCGGTGTTTGTCCCGGTGTTTGTTTGTCCCGGTGTTTGTTTGTCCCGGTGTTTGTCTCGGGTGTTTGTCCCGGTGTTTGTCCCGGTGTTTGTTTGTCCCGGTGTTTGTCCCTGAGCGCTGAGCAAAGGCCGCCAGCCCAATGTCCCCTCCTGTCCATGCTCTGTGCCCCGCTGGGACTGGAGCCACCGGCTCCGTGTCCCCAACCTCATATCGGTGTCCCCCACCCCATATCATTGTCCCCACCCCATATCGGTGCCCCCCACCCCATATCATTGTCCCCACCCCATATCGGTGCCCCCCACCCCATATCATTGTCCCCACCCCATATCATTGTCCCCACCCCATATCAGTGTCCCCCACCCCATATCAATGTCCCCCACCCCATATCAATATCCCCATCCCATATCGGTGTCCCCAGCTCGGTGTCCCCACCCCATATCGGTGTCCCCACCCCCAGATCCGTGTCCCTGCCTCCCAAATCCGTGTCCCCACCCCATATCGGTGTCCCCACCCCATATCATTTTCCCCACCCCATATCAGTGTCCCCCACCCCATATCATTGCCCCCACCCCATATCGGTGTCCCCACCCCATATCGGTGTCCCCATCCCATATCAATATCCCCACCCCATATCAATGTCCCCCACCCCATATCGGTGTCCCCACCCCATATCATTGCCCCCCACCCCATATCATTGTCCCCCACCCCATATATCGATGCCCCCAACCCCAGATCCGTGTCCCTGCCTCCCAAATCCGTGTCCTCTACCCCATATCATTGTCCCCCACCCCATATCAGTGTCCCCCACCCCATATCATTGCCCCCACCCCATATCATTGTCCCCACCCCATATCTGTGTCCCCCACCCCATATCATTGTCCCCACCCCATATCGGTGTCCCCCACTCCATATCAGTGTCCCCCACCCCATATCGATGCCCCCAACCCCAGATCCGTGTCCCTGCCTCCCAAATCCGTGTTCTCTACCCCATATCGGTGTCCCCCACCCCATATCAATGTCCCCCACCCCATATCAGTGTCCCCATCCCATATCAATGTCCCCACCCCATATCAATGTCCCCACCCCATATCAGTGTCCCCCACCCCATATCATTGTCCCCACCCCATATCAATGTCCCCCACCCCATATCATTGTCCCCACCCCATATCAATGTCCCCACCCCATATCAATGTCCCCCACCCCATATCATTGTCTCCACCCCATATCATTGCCCCCACCCCATATCATTTTCCCCACCCCATATCGGTGTCCCCCATCCCATATCAGTGTCCCCCACCCCATATCAGTGTCCCCCACCCCATATCAGTGTCCCCCACCCCATATCAGTGTCCCAACCCCATATCATTGTCCCCATCCCATATCAATGTCCCCCACCCCATATAATTTTCCCCACCCCATATCATTGTTCCCCACCCCATATCATTGTCCCCACACCATATCAGTGTCCCCCACCCCATATCATTGTCCCTACCCCATATCAATGTCCCCCACCCCATATCATTGCCCCCACCCCATATCATTGTCCCCACCCCATATCATTGTCCCCACCCCATATCCGTGCCCCCAACCCCAGATCCGTGTCCCTGCCTCCCAAATCCGTGTCCCCTACCCCACATCAATGTCCCCCACCCCATATCATTTTCCCCACCCCATATCATTGTCCCCACCCCATATCGGTGTCCCCACCCCATATCATTGTCCCCCACCCTATATCAATGTCCCCCATCCCATATCAATGTCCCCCACCCCATATCATTGTCCCCACCCTATATCAATGTCCCCCACCCCATATCATTGCCCCCATCCCATATCAATGTCCCCACCCCATATCATTGTCCCCACCCCATATCAGTGTCCCCCACCCCATATCAATGTCCCCCACCCCATATCATTGTCCCCACCCCATATCATTGCCCCCACCCCAGCTCGGTGTCCCCATCTCGGTGTCCCCAGCCCGGCTCCGTCCCCTCTGTCCCGGCCCCACCCGGGCCAGCCCCGGGTTCCGTTTCTTTGTTCCGCTCCCGCCCCGGGCTCCCTCCAGGCCCGCCCCGGCTCATCAAGCGCTGATTAACGAACGCTCTAATGAGGCTGCGGCGCCTCTCAGAGGCCGAAACGCCGCAAATCCCGCGGACCGGCCCAGCGAACGCCTCGGGCCGTGCGTGCCGTGGAAATTCACCCCAAAAACACCCCCGGGGCCACGAGGGATCGATTTGGGGGGCCGCGATCCCAGCTCGGGGTTCGGGCGGCACAAAGGGGCTGGAGCAGCTCTGGGGGTTCATTATTACCCTGGATAAAATAAGTTTATTAAAATTTCCCCGGTAATTTTTTATAGGGACGGGGTTGGGCAGCGAGTCCTGCTCGATTTTCCTATGGAAAAAAATGGGATTTTGGTGTTAGGATATTGAATATTTGGCCCAGGATTTTAGGAACCTAGAAATGATGGCTGGGAGCTGATCTTGAATTTCATCCCCTCTGACTCCAAATTCAGCATCCTCAGAATTTCACCCCAAAAAAAGGATTTTTTAGGCGGCCACCTCAGTTTGGCCCCATCCTTCCTTCAGGGGATTACATTGATTAAAAAAACGGGGGGAAATCACCCAAACCAACGAAGCAAAGCGCTGAAAGTGTAAAGTTTCAGCGAGAAAGGCGGAGCGCGGGTTTGAGGGGTTCACCCGAGCTGTGTGAGCGCGCACCGACCCCGAAATCCGCGATTTTCGCCGCTCCGCCGTTCCCAGCCCTCATAAAACCCAATTTCCCATGCTCGGGGCCAGGCCTGGCAATTGATCCCCCTGCGAGATTTAAGGAATTAAACTTCGATACCAAACCCAGCGCCGAGCCCGCCATCTGCTCCTGCTTTTTGTGCCCCTCTCTCCTCGCTTTATTTTAATTTTTTTTTTTTTTTTTTTTTAGTTTAAGCTGGGTTATTTTTACAATTTTCTTCCGCTGCCGCAAAAAACCCAAAGCAAACAAACCGCGGGCTCGGCTGGGGGCGAGAGCCGGCGTTTAAAAGCCACTCTCGCCCATAAACAAACATTTCTAGGAGGGGAAAGGCAAACAGTGACAAAGGACCGGGGCTTTTTAGGGCTCCCGGTGCCTCAAAGCCCTGAAACGGAAAAGGACAATCTGGGGAAGTTAATGATAAACCGAGAGCGGCCCCAATGATGAACCGAGAGCGGCCCCAATGATAAACCGAGAGCGGCCCCAATGATGAACCGAGAGCGGCCCCAAAGGCAGCCCCGGGCCGGCGGCACCGTCTGGGGCTGCTGAGACCGAGCTCGGCAACCGGGAGGGCAAAGATGGGGAGCAGAACGCCAAAAATGAGATTTGGGGGGGCAGAGATGGGAGCAGAACCCCAAAATTGGGGTTTGGAAGGGCAAAGATGGGAGTAGAATCCCAAAATGGGGTTTGGAGGGGCAGAAATGGGATCAAAAACCCCAAAATGGGGTTTGGAGAGGCAGAGATGGGATCAAAAACCCCTAAATGGGGTTTGGAGGGGCAGAGATGGGAGCAGAACCCCAAAATGGGGTTTGGAGGGGCAGAGATGGGAGCAGAACCCCAAAATTGGGGTTTGGAGGGGCAGAGATGGGAGCAGAACCCCAAAATTGGGGTTTGGGGCTCCTTCCCTCGGGTAAAGGGTGAGGAGGGACCGGGAGAGGCAGAGATGGGATCAGAACCCCAAAATTGGGGTTTGGAGGGGCAGAAATGGGATCAGAACCCCCAGAGTGGAATTCGGAGGGGCAGAGATGGGAGCAGAACCCCAAAAGTGGAATTTGGAGAGGCAGAGATGGGATCAGAACCCCCAAAATGAGGTTTGGAGGGGCAGGGATGGGAGCAGAACCCCCAAAATTGGGGTTTGGAGAGGCAGAGATGGGATCAAAAACCCCTAAATGGGGTTTGGAGGGGCAGAGATGGGAGTAGAACCCCCAAATCGGGATTTGGAGGGGCAGAGATGGGAGCAGAACCCCCAAATCGGGATTTGGAGGGGCAGAGATGGGAGCAGAACCCCCAAATCGGGATTTGGAGGGGCAGAGATGGGAGCAGAACCCCAAAATTGGGGTTTGAGGTTTGGGGCTCCTTCCCCTGGAAAAACCGAGGAAAGAGATCGGGATCAGAACCCCCAAAATTGGGGTTTGGAGGGGCAGAGATGGGATCAGAACCCCCAAAATTGGGGTTTGGAGGGGCAGAGATGGGATCAGAACCCCCAAATTGGGGTTTGAGGGTTTGGGGCTCCTTTCCCCTGTAAAACCGAGGGCAGAGATCGAGATCAGCACCCCAAAAAGCGGAATTTGGGGCTCCTTCCTATGGAAAAACCGCGGGAATAGATGGGGATCAGCCCCCTCAAAGAGGAGTTTGGGGTTTGGGGTTTGGGGTTTGGAATTTGGGGTTTGGGGTTTGGGATTTGGGATTTGGGGTTTGGGGTTTGGGATTTGGGATTTGGGGTTTGAGGTTTGGGGTTTGGGGTTTGGGATTTGGGGTTTGGGGTTTGGGATTTGGGATTTGGGGTTTGGGGTTTGGGATTTGGGGTTTGGAGTTTAGAGTTTGGGATTTGGGATTTGGGGTTTGGGATTTGGGGTTTGGGGTTTGGGGTTTGGGATTTGGGGTTTGGGATTTGGGGTTTGGGGTTTGGGGTTCGGGGTTTGGGGTTTGGGATTTGGGATTTGGGGTTTGGGATTTGGGGTTTGGGATTTGGGATTTGGGATTTGGGATTTGGGATTTGGGATTTGGGGTTTGGGATTTGGGGTTTGGGATTTGGGATTTGGGGTTTGGGGTTTGGGGTTTGGGGTTTGGGATTTGGGATTTGGGATTTGGGATTTGGGGTTTGGGATTTGGGGTTTGGGGTTTGCGGCTCCTTCCCCCGCAAAGCCGAGGATGGGGAGGCGGCAGCGCTCGGGTTTTGCCGTTTTTCCCCATAAAAAACCCCAAAAGCGGAGCTTACCTTGCACCGCGGGATTCTCCTCCGCTCCGCGCTCGCCCACGAGGGAAAAACCGCGGCTTTAAATCAACGTTTTCCCCCCCAAATCCCGCTCCTGCCAAAGCTGGATCTCCCCCACCCCCGACCGGGGTTTAATTTGGTTTAAATTTAATTGGGGGAAGCGTGGAGAGCCCGTCCCAAAGGAAGAAATTCCATTTTTATTTGGGTTTTTTTATTATTTTGGGAACAATTCCAGCCCCGCTGCTGTACCTGTGCCCGCCCTGTCCCCTCCTGCAGGGCAGCGACGCTTTGGTTGTCACCGGAGCGGGACATTCCCTCCCTTCCTCCCGGCCTGAACCTCCATTTTGGGGCGTTTTGGGGTTTTTTGGAAAGTTATCCCAATTACACCCCAAGGCAGAGTCAGAGGAATCCCCTAAACGGGAGCTGGATGAAGGGTTTGGGGCTTTTTGGGGTTTTTTGAGGGTTATCCCAATTACAGCCCAAAGCAGAGTCAGCAGAATCCCCTAAATACGAGCTGGATGAAGGATTTGGTGTTTTGGGGGTTTTTGGGGGTTTTTGGGGGTTTTTTGGGATTTTTGGGGATTTTTGGTTTTTTTTAGGGGTATCTCAGTTACACTCAAACTCTCCCACAATTCAGCAATCCCGACTTTACTTCCCCTTTTCCCTTTTTCCATTTTTCCCCTTTTCCCTTTTTCTCTTTTTCCCTTTTTCCATTTCCCAAACTCTCCCACAACTCAACAATCCCCACTTTATTTCTCTTTTTCCCTTTTTCCCTTTTTTCCTTTTTCCCTTTTTCCCTTTTTCCCTTTTCTCCCCTTCCCCAACTCAACCACAACTCAGCAATCCCGACTTTATTTCCCTTTTCCCCTTTTTCCCTTTTTCCCCTTCCCAAACTCCCCCACAATTCAGCAATCCCGACTTTATTTCTCTTTTTCCCCTTTTTCCCTTTTTCCCTTTTTCCCTTTTTCCCTTTTTCCCTTTTTCCCCTTTTCCCCTTTTCCCTTTTTCCCTTTTTCCCTTTCTCCCCTTCCCAAACTCTCCCACAATTCAGCAATCCCGACTTTACTTCCCTTTTCCCCTTTTTCCATTTTTCCCTTTTCCCCTTTTTCCCTTTTTTCCTTTCTCCCCTTCCCAAATTCACCCACAATTCAGCAATTCCGATTTTATTTCCCTTTTTCCCTTTCCAAACTCACCCACGTTGCAACAATCCCTTTTTCCCTTTTTCCCTTTTTCCCTTTTTCCCTTTTTCCCTTTTTCCCTTTTTCCCTTTTCCCTTTTCCCCTTTTTCCCTTTTTCCCTTTTTTTCCCTTCCCAAACTCACCCACAATTCAGCAATCCCGACTTTATTTCTCTTTTTCCCTTTTTCCTTTTTTTTCCCCTTTTCCCTTTTCCCCATTTTTCCCTTTTTCCCTTTTTCCCCTTCCCAAACTCACCCACAATTCAGCAATCCCGACTTTACTTCCCTTTTTCCCTTTTTCCCTTTTTCCCTTTTTCCCTTTTTCCCTTTTTCCCTTTTTCCCCTTCCCAAACTCCCCCACAATTCAGCAATCCCCACTTTATTTCTCTTTTTCCCTTTTTCCCTTTCCCAAACTCACTCACGCTCCGTTTCCCACCACGCCGATCCCGAGGATTTTATGAACTTCCGACCTCACAAACCTCATTTAAAATCCCTTTTTTTTTGTTTTTTTTTTTAGTTTTTTTTTTTCCTTTTTTTTCCCCAGCCCGGGTAAACTTTCGCTCCCTCCTGCCTGAGTTGTTTTTGCTTCTCCTCGGAGCCGGAATTCTCCCCTCCCTCCCTCCCTCCCTCCTTTAACAGCCCCCAGCATTCAAACCCGGCACAGGAAATGGCCAAGGTAGATCCCATCGCCTTTTAGGCCACAAAAAACTCATTTCAGGCTTTTTTCCCCCCAAATTTCACCCTTTCAGAGGGAATTTCGCGTTCTAGGGAGGGGGAACCCCTGGCTGAATTTTCCTTCAGAGCCTCTCAAGTGCCTTAAAGAATTATTCATTAATTATGGTGGGGTTTTAATTCTGTTTCTTGGCCCTTAAAAGCCAAAAAAACCCCCAAATAATTTCCCCCTTTTTTGTGATTATCGGCGTTATTATAATTATAATATCGGAATGTTTAATTTAATTTAAAATAAACGCTTTGAGGCGGAGTACCCCAAAATAATTTTCCATTTTTTGTGATTATCGGCGTTATTATAATTATAATATTGGAATGTTTAATTGAATTTAAAATAAGCGCTTTGAGGCGGAGTTATCAGGGATTTATCTCCCACAGATGTGAAGTTCACCCTCGGTTTAATCCTCCCTTATCAGCTCCCAAACACAAACCAGCACAGGAAAAACCCGAAAATCGCTCAGGTGGGTTAAAATCCCCCCAAAATCCCCCCAAAATCCCCCCAAAATCCCCCCAAAATCCCAAAATTTGGGGTTTTCCCCCTCTCTGAAGCGCAGCCGGGACAAAACCCCAAATCTCCCCCCAAAAACCCCAAATCTCCGAGGTGAAACCGGCCGGAAGAAGTCGCCAGATTTAATTAAAAAATAACAAAAAAAACCCTTTAAAAGTGGTTTAAAGGCGTTTCCGATTGCTCCTTCCTTAAGCCAAAAGTTATAAAATCAAGGGGCCGAAAAATGGGAATATTTCAGGAATATTTTGGGAAAATGCCAATCTGACTGCAAGGAGAGGATTTGGAAGTTGGGAATTTTTGGGCAAAATGTTCCTTCTGTCCGCAGAGCCGAGAAAGAGAATTGAGATCAGAAAAGGAGAATTTAGATCAGAAAGAGAGAATTGAAATAAGAGAGAGAGGATTGGAATGAGAGAAAGAAAATTGAAATGAGAGGAAGAAAACTGAGATCAGAGAGAGAGAATTGAAATGAGAAAAAGAAAATTGAAATGAGAGAGAGAAAATTGAGATCAGAGAGAGAGGATTGAAAATGAGAAAAAGAGAATTGAAATGAGAGAGAGAAAATTGAAATGAGAGGAAGGAAATTGAGATCAGAGAGAGGATTGAAATGAGAAAAAGAGAATTGAAATGAGAGAGAATTGAAATCAGAGAGAGAATTGAAGTGAGAAAAAGAGAATTGAAATGACAGAAAAAGAACTGAGATCAGAGAAAGAGGATTGAAATGAGAAAAAGAGAATTAAAATCAGAGCCAGGCCCAGAATATTCCGAATTTTCCCTCCCAGAATATTTCGAATTTTCCCTCCCAGAATATTCCCAATTTTCCCTTCCCAGAATATTCCGAATTTTCCGTCCCAGAATATTCCGAATTTTCCGTCCCAGAATATTCCCAATTTTCCCTTCCCAGAATATTCCCAATTTTCCCTCCCAGAATATTCCGAATTTTCCCTCCCAGCCCAACCCGCCCAGCGCTGACCCGGCAAAGCCCAGCAGAAATTTTCCCTCTCCAAAATTTAATTTTTTAAAAATAACTTTTCCCTCCCACCCATGGCACTCACATCCCTGCAATCAACCCCATTTCCAAACTCGCCTTTCCCGCCTCGTTTCTCCCCAAAAATTCCGACTTTTCCGCGCCGCTCCTCGGGTTTCCCTTCTCCAGTTTTCGCTTTTGTTTTGCGAGCAGAGGAGTTTCCAATTTCATTTCTGATGCGTTTCCATGGGGGGATTTCAAATCCAGCTCTCCAAGCCACCAGAAAAAGTTAAAAAAAGAGATTAAAGGATAAAAAAAAAATTAAAAATATTAAAAATTTACCCCTGAAGGCGCGGAAAAAACGAGAGTAAATGGATTTTGGGGTTTTCTTGCGATGTTTGGAGATTTCTGTGATCAGGGATGGAAAACCCGCTCGGTTTCTCTCTCCAGGCTCTTTCCTGGTTGGGATTTATTCACTCTCGCACGCTGCCACCAGCGGCTTTATTTACAGCAGCGGCGCCGGGAGGGATTTTTTATTTTTATTATTTTTATTATTATTATTTATTTTTGCCTTTCCTGAAGGTATTTATTACAGGTGAGACAGGCCCGAGCGCAGAGCAGGTGTTTGCCTTCACTTCTCCCCCAATAATTTCATTTTTCTCCCATTTAACCCCAGCCCGGCCGTTTATCCATCAGCTGCACAAACACCGGCGCCTTCCAACCTTAAATCTGATTTATTTTTTTTTTTTAGTTTTCACAGCTTTTGAGGATTTCCCCTCGAATTTGCGGAATTGTCTGGTTTGATGATTTAATAATAATAATAATTATAATAATTTCTGAGGGTAATAAAAGCGAGCAGTGTGACAGCCCGCTCGTATTTCACTGCCGTGACATTCAGGGCTCTCCCCGCCCAGAGCTGCTTTAAAAAAAAGAAATAAATCAAAAATAAATTTATTTAAAAAAATTTAAAATTCAGGTAGGAAGGCGAAAAGTTGGGAAATTTCAGGGATTAGCCCCGGAGGGGAGGATTTTGGGATTAATTATTAATTAATTATTTTGTTGTTTTGGAGCGATCCCCTGGAAAGGAGAGGGGACCTCGAGGGTCACTCACCTGGGGACATTCACCCAAAGTGTCCCCAGAATGTCCCCAAAGTGTCCCCAAATTGGACCCGAAATTTCCCAAAGTGTCCCCAAATTGTTCACAAAGTGTCCCCAGAATGCCCCCAGTGTCCCCAAATTGGACCCAAATTGGACCCAAAATGTCCCAAAGTGTCCCCAGAAGGTCCCAAACTGTGCCCAGAATGTCTCAGGGTGTCCCCCAAATTGTCCCCAAATTGTTCCCAAAGTGTCACCAAACTGTCCCCTGAGTGTCCCCAAATTGTTCCCAAAAAGTCCCCACAGTGTCCCCAAATTGAATCCATTGACCCCAGAAAGTCCCCAAAATGTCCCCAAAACTTCCCCAAAGTGTCCCCACAGTGTCCCCAAATTATTCCCAAAGTGTTCCCAGAATGTCCCCAAATTGTCCCCAAAATGTCCCCAAACATCCCCAAATGGTTCCCAAAGTGTCCCCACAGTGTCCCCAAATTGGATCCATTGACTCCAGAGTGTCCCCGAAATGCCCCCAAAGTGTCCCCACAGTGTCCCCAAAATGTCCCCAAATTGTCCCCACAGTGTCCCCAAATTGTTCCCAAAATGTCCCCAAAATATTCCCAAATTCTTCCAAATTTGTGCCCAGAGTGCCCCCAGTGTCCCCAAATTGCTCCCAAATTGTCCCCAAAATGTTCCCAAAGTGTCCCCAAAATGTCCCCAGAATGTCCCCAAACGGCCCCAAAGTGTCCCCACAGTGTCCCCAAATTGTTCATAAATTGTCCCCAAAATGTCCCCAGAATGTCCCCAAATTGTTCCCAAAATGTCCCCACAGTATCCCCAGAGTGTCCCCAAAATATCCCCAAATTCTTCCAAGTTTGTGCCCAGAGTGTCCCCAAAGTGTCCCCAAATTGCTCCCAAAGTGTCCCCACAGTGTCCCCAAATTTTCCCCCAAGAGTCTCGAGTGTCCCCAAAGTGTCCCCAAATTGTCCCCAAATTGTCCCTAAATTGTTCCCAAATTGTCCCCACAGTGTCCCCAAATTGTCCCCAAAGTGTCCCCACAGTGTCCCCACGGTGTCCCCAAATTGTCCCCAAAATGTCCCCAAATTTCCCTCGGACTCCGCAGCCGGAGCTGCCAAAACTCAGCTTGACCCCAAATTCCCAAATTTCGGCCGCTCCTCCCCTCAGCCCGGATCCATTTCAGTTTTTAACCCCGCGAGCCCCAAAATCGCCTCTTTTGGGGGAAATCTTGGTGGGGAATCAAAGCTGGGGTTGGGATGGGAGCTTTGGTCACCTTCATCATCATCATCATCATCATCATCATCATCATCATCATCATCATCGTCACCTCCTCAGGAACCTCAGCTCGCTCCGCTCCGAGGGGCTGCAAAAGGCAAAAATGGGAATTTTCCCTCATTTTAGAGCCCGTGCTGGTTAGTCTGGGCCTGGAAATGAAATTTTCTGTGATTTATCCTGACCGGAAAAGGCAAAAATGCGAATTTTCCCCTCATTTTAGAGCCTGTGTCGGTTATTCCGGGCCTGGAAATGAAATTTTCTGTGGTTTATCCTGACCGGAAAAGGCAAAAATGCTAATTTTCCCTCATTTTAGAACCTATGCCCGTTGTTCTGGGCCTGGAAATGAAATTTTCTGTGGTTTATTCTCAGAAATGAAGATTTCCGTGGTTTATCCTGACCGGAAAAGGCAAAAATACGAATTTTCCCTCATTTCAGAGCCTATGCCGGTTGTTCTGGGCCTGGAAATGAAATTTTCTGTGGTTTATCCTCAGAAATGAAATTTCCGTGATTTATTCTCAGAAATGAAGATTTCCGTGGTTTATCCTCAGAAATGAATATTTCCGTGGTTTATCCTCAGAAATGAAGATTTCTGTGGTTTATCCTGGCCGGAAAAGGCAAAAATGCGAATTTCCCCTCATTTCAGAGCCTATGCCGGTTGTTCTGGGCCTGGAAATGAAATTTTCTGTGATTTATCAACAGAAATGAAGATTTCTGCGGTTTATCCTCAGAAATGAAATTTCCGTGGTTTATTCTCAGAAATGAAGATTTCCGTGGTTTATCCTCAGAAATGAAGATTTCTGTGGTTTATCCTCAGAAATGAAGATTTCCGTGGTTTATCCTGGCTGGAAAAGGCAAAAATACGAATTTCCCCTCATTTTAGTGCTTGTGTCGGTTATTCTGGGCCTGGAAATGAAATTTTCCGTGGTTTATCCTCAGAAATGAAGATTTCCGTGGTTTATCCTCAGAAATGAATATTTCCGTGATTTATCAACAGAAATGAAGATTTCCGTGGTTTATCCTGGCTGGAAAAGGCCAAATTGCCAATTTTCCCTCATTTTTGTGGCTGAGCTGGTTATTCCGGGCCTGGAAATGAAGATTTTTGGGATTTATCTCGCCCGGCCGTGGGCTGAGAGGGGAAGGGAATAAAGGAGAAAAATTGAGCCCAAATCCAGGAAAATCACTTAAAAAAAATTTTATTTTAATTTCATTTTCCCCCGGGTCATGGGCAGCACCTTTCCCTTCAAAGCGGCCGCAGAACCCCTGGAAATAAATTGAATTTTCCTCACGGTTTAGGAGCATTGGGAAGTTAAAAAAGCACTCCAAAATCTCAGGTTTTGGGGGAAAAAAATGGATAAAAAATGAGGGGAATTGAGCCCTGCTGTTATGGCCCAAATCAGGAAAATCACTTTTTATTTTTATTTTATTTTTATTTTATTTTCCTCGCATCATGGACAGCACCTTTCCCTCCACACAACATTTACGAGGCCGCAGAACCGCTGGAAATAAATCGATTTATCCTCAGGAGCTGGGAGTGAATAAAACACTCCAAAATCTCAGGGTTTGGGGGGAAAAAAAAAATTGAAAAATCGAGAGGCAAATCGAGCCTGACTGTTACCGCCCAAATCCAGGAAAATCACTTTTAATTTTATTTTTATTTTAATTTTCTTTTATTTTATTTTCTCCAGATCGAGGGCAGCACCTTTCCCTTCACCCAACATTTACGAGGCCGCGGCACCGCTGGAAATAAATCGATTTATTTAGGATTTAGGGAGTTTAAAAACCACGCAGAAATTGCAGATTTTGGGGGAAAAAATATAAAATAAACCAGCGAGGCGGGGGTGGCGTTGGGCACGGGGTCCCTTTATTTTTTCCTTTATTTTTTCCCTTTTTTTCCCCTTTTTTTCCCTCTTTCCCGGGCAATAAATCCGCGGCTATAAAAATCAAAGCGGGCCAATGTGAGTTGGATGAAACTCGGGTTTGGGGCACTGCGGAACAAAGCTCTGCCTTTTACGGCCTCGTAAAATTCTGAATTTCAGCCCGGTCGAGGGGAATTGTCCCGGCCCCGCCGAAATTCTCAATTTTTACATTTATTTCTAAGGAAATCCCACAGCGCTGAGCCCGAGGAAAGCGCTGGGGCTGCTTGAAAATTGAATTATTTGGGATTTTATTTAGGGGAATGTTTGGAAATTCATGTGTTGAACATCCCTGCTCCCGTGCCGGACCGTTCATTATTTATAATTATTTATAATTGTTTGTAATTATTTATAATTATTTATAATTATTTATATCGCATTCCACAGTGCTCCGGGCGTTCCCCAAAAACGCGAATTTTGGTTTTGCTCCCCAAAAATGCGAATTTTTGCCGGTTTTTATGTGGATGTGTGACCATAAAGAAATCGCGGCCGGGAGGGGGTGGGGGCTGTTTGTGTTTATTCTTTTTCTATTTATTTTATTTTATTTTATTTTATTTTATTTTATTTTATTTTATTTTATTTTATTTTATTTTATTTTTTTTTTATTTTACTTCATTTCATTTCATTTCATTGTATTTTATTTTATTTCATTTTTATTTTATTTATTTTATTTTTATTTATTTTGTTTTATTTTATTTCATTTCATTTCATTTATTTTGTTTTATTTTATTTTAATTTTTATTATTTTATTTTAATTTTATTTTTATTTTTTATTTTTATTTTTATTTTATTTTTTATTTTGTTTTTATTTATTTTATTTTATTTTATTTTAGTTTAGTTTAGTTTTATTTTACTTTAGTTTTATTTTTTTTATTTCACTTCATTTCATTTTATTTCATTTTATTTTATTTCATTTCATTTCATTTCATTTCATTTCATTTTTTTTTAAATTTTATTTTTATTATTTTATTTTATTTTATTTTATTTTATTTTATTTTATTTTATTTTATTTTATTTTATTTTATTTCATTTATTTTTATTTTATTTTATTTTAGTTTAGTTTAGTTTTATTTTACTTTAGTTTTATTTTTTTTATTTCACTTCATTTCATTTTATTTTATTTTATTTCATTTCATTTCATTTCATTTCATTTCATTTCATTTCATTTTTTTTAAATTTTATTTTTATTTTTATTATTTTATTTTATTTTATTTTATTTTATTTTATTTTATTTTATTTTATTTTATTTTATTTTATTTTACTTTATTTTACTTTATTTCATTTTATATTTTATTTATGTTTTCCCCGCGTTTTTGCCTTGCAAAAATGAAGAAACGCCTTTCATCCATCCCCAATCCCCCGCGGTCCTTACTGAAGGCAGAGCCGGCGCATCCGCACCATCCCTTCAACAACAAAAAAATAAAAAAATAAAAAAATAAATCCCGAACTCCCCAATCCCACCCCGGCTCCTCTCGGACCCCTCCCCGCCAACTCCGGCTGAGGAGGGGGCGGCAAAACGGAAACACCAAAAACCCTCCCTGGGAGCGGCTGCGGCGAATTTTGAATTTTTGATTGATTTGGCGGCCCCGGCCCGCGGAGCGCGGCCATAAAAGGAACCGGGGCCGGAGCCGGAGCCGGAGCCGGAGCCGGAGCGGGCGCGGGCGGAGCGGGCGCGGCCCCGGCCCGGCAGTGACGCGGCCCCGGCGCTTTATCAGCCCCGCGGAGCGAGCTCGGAGCGACCATTGCGGCTCCGCAGCCCCGCGGAGCGTCCGCGCCGGGCCCGCTCCTCCGCACCCACAGCCTTTCATTCTTCATTTTTAAACATATATTTCAATTTTTTCCCAATTTTCTTTCATTTTATTTTCAATTTTCTTTCATTTTTTTTCCATTTTCTTTCATTTTTCCCCAATTTTCTTTCATTTTTCCCCAATTTTCTTTCTTTTTTTCCCCAATTTTCTTTCATTTTTTCCCCATTTTCTTTCCTTTTTTTCCCATTTTCTTTCTCTTTTTTTTCCCATTTTCTTTCTTTCTTTTTTCCACTTTCTTCCATTTTTTCTCCATTTTCTTTCATTTTATTTTCAATTTTCTTTTATTTTCAATTTTATTTTATTTTCACTTTTCTTCCATTTTTTCTCCATTTTCTTTCATTTTATTTTCCATTTTCTTTCATTTTATTTCAATTTTCTTTCTTTTTTTCCCCAATTTTCTTTCATTTTATTTTCAAATTTCTTTCATTTTTTTCCCAATTTTCTTTCATTTTTTTCTTTCAGCCTCCTACAATTTTTTCTTTTTCAATTTTATGGTTTGTTTCTCTTCGTTTTATGGCTTTTCTTTTTATTTCGGGCTTCCTTTTCCTTTCATTCTAGAGTCTGTTTCTTTTGAATTCAGGGCCTGTGGTGTTTTTGTTTTTGTTTGTTTGTTTTTTGTTGTTTTTTTTTAATTTTATGGTTTCTCTTCTTTTAATTTTCGGGTCTGTTTTATTTTTAATTTAAAGTTCTGTTTTAATTTTCGGGTTTGTTTCTTTTCATTTTAGGGTCTTTTTTTTTTTTTTTTTTGAATTTTAGGATTTCTTTTCTTTTCATTTCAGTGTTTCTTTTCTTATCATTTTATGGTTTGTTTTCTTTTCGTTTTATGATCTCTTTCCTTTTCATTTTATGCTTTCTTTTCTTTTAACATTATGATTTCTTTCCTTATAATTTTCCGCTGTCTTTTCTTTTAATTTTATGCTGTCTCTTCTTTAAACCCGATGGTTCCTTTCCTTATCATTTTACGCTCTCTTTTCTTTTAATGTTACGGTTTCCTTCCTTTTCCTTTTACGCTTTCTTTCCTTTCAATTTTTTCCTTTTTTATTTCTTTTTCCTTTAATTTTATGTTTTTTTTTTTCCTTTTAACTCTAGGAGTTTCATCTTAATTTTATGACTTCTTTCCTTTTAACTCTAGGAGTTTCATTTTAATTTTATGCTTTTTTTCCCTTTTTACTCTAAGAGTTTCATTTTAATTTTATGCTTTTTTTTCCTTTTTATCCTAAGAGTTTCATTTTAATTTTATGCTTTTTTTTCCTTTTTATTCTAAGAGTTTCATTTTAATTTTATGCTTTTTTTTCCTTTTTACTCTAAGAGTTTCATTTTAATTTTATGCTTTTTTTTCCTTTTTACTCCAAGAGTTTAATTTTAATTTTAGAGGAGTTTTTATATATATATATTTAATTTTAAGGGGTTTTTTTGCTATTTTTCCCCACTC
This sequence comes from Zonotrichia albicollis, assembly GCF_047830755.1. Lineage (NCBI taxonomy): Eukaryota > Metazoa > Chordata > Aves > Passeriformes > Passerellidae > Zonotrichia > Zonotrichia albicollis. Next base: position 708,518 of record NC_133841.1, on the reverse strand, counting down.
CACAATTTGAAATTTCCACCCCAAGCGCCGCCCCGTACGATGCCTCACCATGTCCATCTCTGGCACCCTCAGCAATTACTACGTCGACTCCATCATCAGCCACGAGGGCGACGAATCCCCCTCCCCTAAATTCCCCCCCGCTCCTTTCGCCGCCCCCCGAGCCCCCGGAGAACCCCTCGAGTTCCCCTCGTGCAGTTTCCAACCCTCGTGGCCCGGCCCCGCCGCCTTCCCCGCCTTCCTGGGGCAGCCCTGGCTGGAAGCGGGGCCCGGCCCGGCCAAAGCCGAGCTCGGCCGGGTCCTGGATGGGCCCAAGGGCGGCTTCGGCCCGGAGGAACCGCGGGAGGACGCGCTGGGCATCGCCCCCATGGTCCCGCGGCGCGGCGGCGGCTTCGAGGATCGTAAACCCGGCGGAGGAAGCGAGGACAAAGCCGGCCGAGATCAAAGTGAGTGATAAAAGGGGAAAGGGAGAGGCGCAATAAAAATGAAAATAAAAACAAAAAAAAAGGGGGGGGTGAAAGTTGAAAATCGGGGCTGGGGAGGGGAAGGGAGGGGAAGGGGAGGGGCAGGGATGGGATGGGATGGGATGGGATGGGATGGGAGAGAAGGGGGGTGAGGAAATGGAAATAAAAAAATCGGGATTTTTGGGGTTGGGCATGGAGAGAGAGTGAGGAGAGGAGAGGAGAGAGAGAGGCAGGGACGGAGGAAAACACAGGAAAATCCAGGAAAACGGCAGGAAAATGCAGGAAAACGGCAGGAAAATACAGGAAAATATAGGAAAACGGCAGGAAAATGCAGGAAAAGGCAGCAAAACGGCAGGAAAATACAGGAAAATATAGGAAAACGGCAGGAAAATGCAGGAAAATGCAGGAAAATCCAGGAAAATATAGGAAAACGGCAGGAAAACTCAGGAAAGCGCAAGAAAACGGCAGGAAAATACAGGAAAATATAGGAAAACAACAGGAAAACGCAAGAAAACGGCAGGAAAATTCAGGAAAAGGCAGCAAAACGGCAGGAAGACCCAGGAAGACCCAGGAAAACCCAGGAAAAGGGAGGAAAGTGCAGGAAAACGGGAGGAAATTCCGCGGTGGAGGGCGGAGGGGCAGCGCGGAAAAGCCGCGGGGTGGAAATGGAGAGGAAAGAGGGGGGAAAAATGGGGAGAAAAGAAAAAAAATGAAGGGAAAAAGTTCAGCGGGGGAAGAGCGGAAACTGCGCGGGGTGGAAAGGGAGAGGAAAGGGGGGAAAAAGAGGAAAAATTGATGGGAAAAGTTCAGCGGGGAAAGCGCGGAAACACCGCGGGGGAGGAAAGTGAGGAAAAGAGGGAAAAAATGGGGAAAAAGGGGAAAAATCTCCGGGAAAAATTCACTGGGAGGGAAAAGCGGAAACTCCGCAAGGGGAGGAAAGTGAGGAAAAGTGAGGAAAATGGGGAAAAAGGGGAAAAAGGGGAAAAATCTCCGGGAAAAGTTCACTGGGCGGGAAACGCGGAAACACCGCGGGGGAGGACAGTGAGGAAAAGGGGGAAAAATGGGGAAAAAGGGGAAAAATCTCCGGGAAAAATTCACTGGGAGGGAAACGCGGAAACTCCGCAAGGGGAGGAAAGTGAGGGAGAAAAAAAGGGGGAAAAAAGGGGAAAAAAAAGAGGAAAAATTGATGGGAAAAGTTCAGCGGGGAAAGCGCGGAAACACCGCGGGGGAGGACGGTGAGGAAAACGGGGAGAAAAATGGGGAAAAAGGGGAAAAATCTCCGGGAAAAGTTCACTGTGAGGGAAGCGCGGAAACTCCGCAAGGGGAGGAAAGTGAGGGAGAAAAAAGGGGGAAAAACGGGGAAAAAAGAGGAAAAATGGGAAAATGTTCCCGGCGGAGGTTCCGCGCTGCCTTTGCCGGCGCTGCCTCCCGAGCGCGGAGTTCATTTATTTGCGCCGTTAATTGTTTGTTTATTAGCGGCGATGAATATTTCAGAGCCACGCTCCTTCCTGCTTTAAAAAAAACCCAAAATACAACCGGAGAAGGAGGGAGGGCGCGTTGGAGTTAATTAGCTTTTATATCAGCTTTTATATCGCTTTTATATCGCTTTTATATCGGTTTTATATCGCTTTTATATCGCTTTTATATCAGTTTTTATTCGTAATTTCGCCGGATTGCGGAGACGCTGAAACTCCAGGCCGGGCTCCGTTTTTCCGCGTGAAATATGGATTTAAAATAATCCAAATAATCGGCCCGGAGGGTGGTTAATGCTATTAATAATATTAATATTGTTATTTTTAATGCTAATATTTGGCTTGGCGGCGTCACCTCCTGCTGGCGCCTGGTTCTGCTCCAAGGTGACCCCGCAGTGGTTTTGCCCTCCAGGAGAAGATTTTTCCATTAAAAAAACCCGAACTTTTCCATAAAAACCCCCAACTTTTCCATTAAAACCCGATTTTTTCCATAAAAACACCGAATTTTTCCATTAAAACCCGACTTTTTCCATAAAACCCGGATTTTTTCACTAAAAAAGGGGAATTTTTTCCATAAAAACTCGAATTTTTCTATTAAAAAGTGGATTTTTCCATTTTTTAAAAAATTGGGGTTTTTTTCCCTAAAATCCCGAATTTTAAAATAAAAAGGGAATTTTTTCCATAAAAACTCGAATTTTTCTATTAAAAAGCGGATTTTTCCATTTTTAAAAAAGTGAGGTTTTTTTCCCCCTAAAATCCCGAATTTTTCCAGCCTGGCAGAGCAGCAGCGCCCGGCCGGGTGGTGGAAATTCCCATTTTTTCTCCCTTTAAATGAACTTTTTTCCCATTAAAAACTCGGATTTTTCTCTCCCCCCTCGCCATTTCCTCTCGCAGCGCTTTTTTTCCTTGCTGCTGCTGTTTTTAAATTCACTTTTAATTTATTTTCCCTTTCCCCTCTCCATGAACTCGCCCAGAAGAAAAGTTCTTTTCTGTTGCGCTGGGCAGGGATCCAGAACAAACCCAAAAAAAAAAAAACCCCGAAAATGGAACATTTTGTCCCAAAATAATCCCTCTCCAAGCCGCTCTGCTTTCCGTGCGGTTTTTTTATTTTTATTTCAATAATAATTAAATTTCTTGCTGGCGTTCCGGGCTGTTTTGCAGCCAGTCCTGATTCCGATTTTCCCGTTTTCCCCCTTTTTTTTAATTGTTGTTTCTCCCTAATGAATCCCTGCCTGGAAGCTGTTAATTTATTTTACTGGATTTTGGAGAAAAAAAAAAACAAAAATAAAAGAGATGCCAGGACCTCTCTCCCCATTCGCTTTCCTGCCAGGGGATTTGTGAGGAAATAAAATAAAAATCCATTTAAACGACCCCAAAATGCCCCGAACCCGGCGGGCTGGAGCGCGGCCATTAAAGGATGGCGGGCAGGATTAACAATATCAATTATTAACAGCTTTCCTCCTCTTTAATTATTAATTCTGCATATTGGATCCAGTCAATTCCGGGGAGGAAACAGCCCTGCAAACTCGGAAGGGGCAGGACTCGCACGGGATTGATATTTTATATTTTTTTTTAATTGGAAATAATCAATAAATTGGATTTTTGGGGGGTGTTTGGGGCGGCCCAGGAGTTTCTGTGCGGGGTTTTGGCTCCAGCCGCGATTCTGGGGTAAAAAAGGGAATAAAAGGGGAATTTGTGCCGTGGCCTTCCTCCCTCCCTCCCCCGTTACCGATATTTGCACGTGATTAGCGAAAATCCCAATATTTACCCTAAAACCACTTCGCTTTCGGGTGCGATTTTCGCCGCCTCGGCCGCTGCCAGCGGGGCGGGCTCGGCTCCCAAAATTTCGCCTCCCTCCATGGAAAAACTCCCCAAATATCCCCAAAAATTATCAAAACTTCCCAAATATCCCCAAAAATTATCATTTTTTATTCCACCATTCCCACGAAGCTTCTCCCACCCGCCAGCCTGACGAGGGCGGGCTTTTATTTATTCCTAATTTTATTGATTTATTTTTTTCAAACATTATTTATTTTTTTATTTCCACGTGTTCCTTTTGGATTTCACTTCTTTTATCAATTCGTTTCTTTTATTGTAAATGTAACTTATTTGTCTCGATTTACGGTATCACATAATTAAAAGATAACTGCAATTATTGTAAAAAAATATTTATTTATTTATTTATTTATTTATTTATTTATTTATTTATTTACTTTTATTTATTTATATTTATTTTTATTTATTTATTTTTGGCTGCATTTCCAGCCCTGCCAATGTCACTGGCTGGGAGTGGTGGCAGCCAGAGAGGGATTTTGGGGCCAGATTGCACCAAAAAATTTAATTAAAAAAAAATTTAAATTGCCAGGATTTTTTTTTTTTTTTTCGGGAAAAGCCCCTCCAGGTCTCCCCTCCCTGCTTGATGGGGCTGGGGGAGAAAATCCTGAGGAAAATGGGGAGAAAAGGGAAAATTTGGGGTTGGTTTGTTTGTGTGGAATGTGGGGGGCTGGGGCGGGACCCCAAAACCCACAGAAATGAACCCAAAAACCCCGGGGAAATTCAGCCCAAAACCCGGAGAAATTCACCCAAAAACCCCGGGGAAATTCACCCCAAAACCTGGGGAAATTCACCCAAAACCCCGGGGAAATTCACCCAAAAACTCCGGGGAAATTCACCCCAAAACCTGGAGAAATTCACCCAAAAACCCCGGGGAAATGAACACAAAACCTGGAGAAAAAAAATCAAAAACCCCGGGATCCATCCTAAACCTACAGAAATTAACCCCAAAAACTTTTGGGGTGCACCCAAAAACCCACAGAAATTCACCCAAAAACCTCCAGACAGGGACCCCAAAACCCTCGAGGTGCACCCAAAACCCACAGAACCTCCCCCAAAACTCACAAAAATTCACTCAAAACCCGCAGAAATGAACCCAAAAAGCCACAGAAATTCACCCCAAACCCACAGAAATGAACCCCAAACCCCTCGGGGTTCACCCCAAATTTGGGGTGCGGGGACAACGTCACCCCCTCAGCTCCCACCCCCCCAGTCCCAGCTCCGGCTCCGCTGGAATTTTTGGGGAATTTTTGGGGTTTTCAAAAGGATTCTTTCATTATTTTCTAGGGGTTTTTTTGGGCCTTGGGGTTGGGTTTTTAGTTGTTTCTTTTTTGTCTGTTTGTGGTTTTGTTTTTATTTTTGTTTTCTTCCGGGTTTGGTTTAGTTCTGTTTGCTTTTAGTTTTGGATTTGGTGTTTTTGCTTGCTTGGTTTGTGTGGTTTTTGTTGCTTTGGTTTGGTTTGGTTTGGTTTCATTAGTTTTAGTTTTGGGCTTTGTTTTTTTTTTTTTTGTTTGATTGGGTTTTGGTTTGGGTTTGAAGTGGTTTGGTTGGGTTTGGTTGGTTTTTGTTTTGTTTTTGGTTTGGTTTGGTTTGGTTTGGTTGGGTTGGGTTTGGGTTGGTTTGGTTGGTTTTTGTTTTGTTTTTGGGTTTGGTTGGTTTGGTTTCATTGGTTTGGTTGGGTTTCTGTTTTGGTTTTGGGTTTGGTTTGGGTTGGGTTGCTTGGGTTTGGTTGGTTTTTGTTTTGTTGTTTTTGGTTTGTTTTGTTTTGTTTTTTGGTTTGGTTTGGGTTGGTTTGGTTGGGTTTGGTTGGTTTGGTTGGTTTTTGTTTTGTTTTTTGGTTTGATTTGGTTTGGTTTGGGTTGGTTAGGTTGGGTTTGGTTGGTTTGGTTTCATTGGTTTGGTTGGTTTTTGGTTTGTTTTTTGGTTTGATTGGGTTTGGTTTGGGTTGGGTTGCTTGGGTTTGGGTTGGTTTGGTTGGTTTTTGTTTTGTTTTTTGGTTTGATTGGGTTTGGTTTGGGTTGGTTTGGTTTCATTGGTTTGGTTGGTTTTTGGTTTGTTTTTGGGTTGGGTTGGGTTTGGTTTGGGTTGGTTGGGTTTGGTTGGTTTTTGTTTTGTTGTTTTTGGTTTGGTTTGTTTTGTTTTTTGGTTTGGTTTGGTTTGATTGGGTTTGGTTGGTTTGGTTGGTTTGGGTTTGGTTGGCTTTTGGTTTTGTTTTTGGTTTTGTTTTTGGGTTTGGTTTGGTTTGGTTTGTTTTTGGTTTTGTTTTTGGGTTTGGTTTGGGTTGGTTAGGTTGGGTTTGGTTGGTTTGGTTTGGGTTTGGTTAGGTTGGGTTTGGTTTCATTGGTTTCATTGGTTTGGCTGGGTTTTTGGTTTTGTTTTTGGGTTTGGTTGGGTTTGATTTGGGTTGGTTGGGTTTGGTTGGTTTTTGTTGTTTTTTTGGTTTGGTTTGGGTTGGTTTGGTTGGGTTTGGTTGGTTTGGTTTCATTGGTTTGGGTTGGTTTGGTTGGTTTTTGGTTTTGTTTTTGGGTTTGGTTTGGGTTGGTTTGGTTGGGTTTGGTTGGTTTGGTTTCATTGGTTTGGTTGGTTTTTGGTTTTGTTTTTGGGTTTGGGTTGGTTTGGTTGGGTTTCATTGTTTGGTTGGTTTTTGGTTTTGTTTTTGGGTTTGGTTGGGTTTAGTTTGGTTTGGGTTGGTTGGGTTTGGTTGGTTTGGTTTCATTGGTTTTGTTGGTTTTTGGTTTGTTTTTGGGTTTGGTTGGGTTTGGTTTGGTCGGCTTTCATCAAGTTTCCTTTTTATTTTACTTCGCTTCATTTCATCTTTCATTTCATCCATTGCCCGCCTACCACCACCCACCTCCCCTTAAAAAAACCCCAAAAAAACCCCAAAAAAACCCCCAAAAACCCCCTAAACCCGATTCCTCCCATTCCCCCCATTTTTACTCTTCAAACCCCCCTTTTTGCAGCCAACCCCGCCGCCAGCTGGCTGCAGGCGCGCTCGTCGCGCAAGAAGCGCTGCCCGTACAGCAAATTCCAGACGCTGGAGCTGGAGAAGGAGTTCCTGTTCAACATGTACCTGAGCCGCGAGCGGCGGCACGAGGTGGCGCGGCTGCTCAACCTCAGCGAGCGCCAGGTCAAGATCTGGTTCCAGAACCGACGGATGAAGATGAAGAAGATGAACAAGGAGCAGGGCAAGGAGTGACGGCGGAGTTGGCGAAAACTCGGCGGTTTTTCCCTCGAAACCGCCCCAAAAGCGGTGCTGGAAACTCCTCACAGGCGCTGGGAACTCCTCACAGTCTGTTGTTCCAGCTGAAATTTTATTTTACTCTTTAAGAAAAATCTCTTTTTGCGTTTTGGAGCAACTCAGCCCAAAGCGCAGCTCCTTTCAGGGTAAGGAGTGACGGCACAGGCAGCACCATCAAAACTCAGAGATTTTCTCCAAACTGCCCCAAAAGCAGCGTTGGATCCTCCTCCCGTCTGCTGTTCCAGCTGAAATTTTATTTTCCTCTTCAAAAAATCTCTTTTTGTGTTTTGGAGCAACTCAGCCCAGAGCGCGGCTCCTTTCGGGGTAAGGAGTGACAGGAGAGACAGCACTCCCAAAACTCTGCATTTTCCTCCAAACCGCCCCAAAAGCGGCGCCGGAAACTCCCCACAGGCGCTGGAAGCTCCTCACAGTCTGCTGTTCCAGCTGAAATTTTATTTTCCTCTTCAAAAAATCTCATTTTTGCGTTTTGGAGCAACTCAGCCCAAAGTGCGGCTCCTTTTGGGGTAAGGAGTGACGGGACAGGCAGCGCCATCAAAACTCAGAGATTTTCTCCAAACTGCCCCAAAAGCGGCGCTGGATCCTCCTCCCATCTGCTGTTCCAGCGGAAATTTTATTTTTCTCTTCAAAAAAATCTCAGCCCAAAGCGTGGCTCCTTTTTGGGGTAAGGAGAGAGAGGACACAGAGGCAGAGCTCCCAAAACTCTGCATTTTCCTCCAAACTGCCCCAAAAGCGGCGCCGGATTCTCCCCAGTCTGCTGTTCCAGCTGAAATTTTGGTTATTTTCATTTTTTAAATCTCTTTTCTCCTTCTGGAGAACGGAGGTAAAAGGAGCCCAAAGTGCGGCTCCAAAAAGGAGTTTGGCAGAGTTCCCAAAACTCAGAGATTTTCTCCAAACTGCCCCAAAAGCGGCGCTGGAAACTCCCCCAGTCTGCTGTTCCAGCTGAAATTTTATTTTCCTCTTTAAAAAATCGAATTTTTCACGTTTTGGATCAACTCAGCCCAAAGCGCGGCTCCTTTTTGGGGTCAGGAGTGACAGGACAGGACACACTCCCAAATCTCAGCGTTTTTTCGCCAAACTGCCCCAAAAGCAGCCTCGGAAGCTCCCCCAGTCTGTTGTTCCAGCTGAAATTTTGGTTATTTTCATTTAAAAATCTTTTTTCTGGGGTTCAACGAGACCCAAAGTGCGGCTCCTTTTGGGGAAAATGAATGAGAAGGAGTGATGGGATGGACAGAGCTCCCAAAACTCTGCATTTTCCTCCAAACTGCCCCAAAAGCAGCGCTGGATCCTCCCCAGTCCGTTGTTCCAGCTGAAATTTTGGTTATTTTCATTTTTTAAATCTCTTTTCTCCTTCTGGAGAACGGAGGTAAAAGGAGCCCAAAGTGCGGCTCCACAAAGGAGTTTGGCAGAGTTCCCAAAACTCAGAGATTTTCTCCAAACTGCCCCAAAAGTGGGGCCGGATCCTCCCCCAGTCTGTTGTTCCAGCTGAAATTTTATTTTCCTCTTTAAAAAATCTCTTTTGGAGCAACTCAGCCCAAAGCGCGGCTCCTTTTTGGGGAAAAGAGTGACAGGACAGAGGTGGAGACCCCAAGTTCAGCGTTTTCCTCCAAACTGCCCCAAAAGCAGCCTCGGAAGCTCCCCCAGTCTGTTGTTTCAGCTGAAATTCTGGTTATTTTCATTTAAAAATCTTTTTTTTGGGGTCCAACGCGGCCCAAAGTGCGGCTCCTTTTGGGGAAAATGAATGAGGAGGGCACGGAGTGACGGGATGGACAGAACTCCCAAAACTCAGCGTTTTCCATCAAACTGCCCCAAAAGCAGCCCTGGATCCTCCTCCAGCCTGTTGTTCCAGCTGAAATTCTGGTTATTTTCATTTAAAAATCTTTTTTTTGGGGTCCAACGCGGCCCAAAGTGCGGCTCCTTTTGGGGAAAATGAATGAGGAGGGCACGGAGTGACGGGATGGACAGAGCTCCCAAAACTCAGCGTTTTCCATCAAACTGCCCCAAAAGCAGCCCTGGATCCTCCTCCAGTCCGTTGTTCCAGCTGAAATTTTGGTTGTTTTCCTCTTTAAAAATCTCTTTTAGTGTTTTGGCACAAAGCGCGGCTCCTTTCGGGGGTAAGGAGTGACGGCAGAGGCAGCGCCATCAAAACTCCGCGTTTTTCTCCAAACCGCCCCAAAAGCGGCGCCGGATCCTCCCCCCAGCCCCAGCTCCAGCTGAAATTCTGATTATTTTAAATTTTGAAATCTCTTTTCGCCTTCTGGAGGTGACTCAGCCCAAAGCGAGGAGTGAGAGAGCGGCAAAAGAGAGGAGAAAGCCCCAAATCTCAGCGTTTTTCCCCAAAAGCGGCACCGGATCCTCTCCCGCGCTGTTCCAGCTGAAATTTTGGTTGTTTTCCTCTTTAAAAATCTCTTTTTGCTTCATCTTTTTTGGGGGGAAGGAACGAGCAGGGCAAGGAGGGACGGGACAGAGGCAGCGGCCCCAAATTCAGTGTTTTTCTCTAAACCGCCCCAAAAGCGGCACCGGCTCCTCCCCCAGTCCCAGCTCCGCCGTTCCAGCTGAAATTTTGGTTATTTTAAATTTTTAAATCTCTTTTCTTCTTCTGGTGCAGCTCGGCCCAAATTTGGCTCCTTTTTGGGGTTCATTTCCCTTCCCTTGTTCCCTTTTTGGGGTTCTTTTCTTTCTTTCCTTTTTGCCTTTTCTCCCCCATTTTTTCCCTCCCCACTGTCGGACCAACTTTTCCCATTTTTTATTTAATTTTCCCCCAGAAAACTCAAAAATAAAACCCCCCAAACCTCCCCTTTATTTTCTTTTTTCCCCAAAAAAATTTTGGATTTTTTCCCCCCAAACCCTCCCAGACGCTTTAATTAAACCCCTGCACCACAGACACATTAATTAAGGCCGCCTTTAATTACACCCCACAAATCATTTCCAGCCCCAGTTTGGGGTCCCCCCTCCCCATTTTTTATTCCCTTTTTATTTCAAATTTTTTAATCTCAGTTTGCCATGAAAAATTTGAATTATTTCAATTATTTGGCGCAATTCGGATTCCGGCCGCGCTTTTGGAGGAAATTGGGACTTGGAGGAGAAGTTTGGGTTTTTTTTGGGGCAGAATCGCCTGGATTTGGGTTTTTTGTGATGGGAAGGAGAGAAAAAAAGAGAAAAAGGAGAAAAAGGAGAAGGGAGAGAAAGGGGGGGAACGTGGGGCCCTGTAAATTATTGAGGAGAAAAAGAAAAGGGCGGAAGAACCCCCCGCCAACTTCCCCCGGACTTTTTAGAGAGGAGGAAAAAACGGGATTTTCTAGTTTAAAAATTAAAAAAAAAAAAAAATTAAAAAAAGAAGCAAAAAAAAAAAAAATCGCACAAAAAAAAAATGGAAAATAAATAAACTACCTTAGTGGAGCTTTCAGGGAGGGCCCGGCCGCTGGTAGCGCTCGGTATTTATAATTTATTGAGGAATTTTGGACTTTTTCCTGGAGCTGCTGCAGAGATAAAAGCGCCGAGCCCAGCCCGGCCTTTTTTTTTTTTTTTTAAAAAAAAAATTCTGATTTTTGGATACTTGAACGCGCCGGGCTCGGGGGATTTTTCGGCCGCTTCCAGCGCGGATTTCCCGAGGTTTCCTCCATCCTCATCCTCATCGTCACCCCGAGGCTGCAGCGCGGATTTTTGGGGGGAAATTTGGGGGTTTTTTGTCTCTTTTTGGGGCGATTTTGGGGTTGGGGAGGGCCGGGAGGGCAGGGGGGGTTTAGTTCGGTTCCGTGTGGGTGTTTGTGACCCGTGTTCGTGCTCGTGTTCCTGTCCGTGCTGTGGATTCTCATTCCTGTTTTTAATATTTTTTTTTCTTTTAAAAATTAAAAAAAAAAAAATTAAAAATTTAAAAAAAAAAAAAAGTTTTTCGAAGAGTTCAGCATTGGTAGTGGCTGGAAAAAAAAAAACACGAATTTTTTAAAAAATAAATCGAAATAAACTTCTCCAGTTTGGTCCGTGCGTGGAGTTCAGAATTTGAGGCTTTTGAGGGGCTCCGGGATGGGGACAGGGGGTGAAAAAAAAGCACAAAAAAGTCAAATTCTCCCTGCAGTTTATCAGGAGGAACCAGCCCAAATCTGTTTCCAGGGAAAGTTTTATCAGCGGGGCCGCTCTGGGCAGCAGCGATAGCGAAATTCCGCCGATTTGCAGTTTTTTAACCGCTCCTGCTCTTTTTTTCTGGGTTTTTTTTCTTTTTTGTTTTCCATTTTTTCCTCCCCTTCCCTCCGCCATCCCGAGGAGCTGCGCTGAAATTTCCGCCGCTCCAAACCCGCTCAAAAAACCCCCAAAAAACCCCAAAAAACCTCAAAATTATCTCTCCCATAGAAGCGAAACCAGAGCTGAAGGGTTCGGGAGAATCCCCCCGAAATTTGTTTCATTTTTGGGGTTCCAATTTTGGTTTTTTTTCGTGAAAAACTTTCCAGCCCGAAGCTGCTCCCACGTTTAACCCTTGTGCTGCCGGAGGGAGCTCAGCTCCACCCAAACTTTAAAAATTGAGCTAAAAAATTCAAATTTTGAGGCCTTTTAGCAGGGAGATTTCCCCAAATGCTGATTTATTTAATAAAAAATGGGATTAAATGAATGAAAACGGGTGGGAAACGATGATTGAGCTGAATTTTCCAGCTCGGCTCGGTTCTCCTCCAACCCCTCTCGTCCCCAACGGAGCCCGGATTTGCCCAAATCCTCCTCAATTTTCATTTCCCACGAGTTCCTCGATGTTTCGGCCGCCGGGATTTAGGAGCGGATTTTTCTCACTTTTCCTTAGAGTTGTGCTAAAGAGCAGATATTTTTAAGATGACGACGATGAGGTTCTTTGAGAATAGAGTGGAAGACGTTAGCTGATTTTAATAGGAAAAAAAAATCTTAAAAAAAAAAAAAAATAAAGAAAAAAAAAAAAAAAGAGAAAATGTTGTAAAATTTTGTTTTCTGTAGCATCGGCCCGGATGTATTTTCCAGAGATGTTTTAATGCTCCAGAATAAAAATCGATTTTAGAACAACGAGCTCTGTCTTTGTGTTCCTCGCCCCAAATCCCGCAATTATTCCCGTCCTGGTTTTTCCTGCTTTTTTTTGGGGGGGTTCAGATTCCCAAAAATCAGCCCAGAAACAGTGGAAATAATTCCGAAATAATTCCGAAATAATTCCGAAATAATTCCGAAATAATTCCGAAATAATTCCAAAATTATTCCAAAATTATTCAACTGGGGAGCAGCAAGAGTTTGCTGGGTCCCACCCGAACTTGCTGCGCTCCCGAATGTTTCAAAATCAAAATTATTGATTTCATTTTAATTTCTGGCACCCGAGCTTGGGGCCGCCTTTGCCCCTTGTTCGCGGGTTTAATTTTTTATTTTTTGGAGTTTTCTTTTCTTTATTCCCGCCCCAGCCTGAGGGGAAAAGGCTCAGCGTGGATTTTCTGCCTTTCCTCGCTTTATTCGCCTCTCGCCCATGGAAAAACTTTTCCCGAAAAGATTAAAAAGCCCAAAATCCCAAAAAAAATCCCCAAAATACCCCCAAAAAAACCCAAAAAAACCCCCCAAAAAACCCCCAAAAAAACCCAAAAAACCCCCCAAAAAACCCCCAAAAATAATAAAAAAAAACCCACAAAAAAACCCAAAAATCCCAAAAAACCCCGCCCTGTGTCCCCTCTCGGCGTCACCTCGGTTCCTTTTCCAGCAGCCATTCCTGCGATTCCCTCCCGAAATTCCTTTGAGTTTTTATCGCTCACAAAGCCCCGCAAGAACCCGGAAAACTATTTTATATTAAAAAAAAAAAAATTTTAAATAATAACAATTTAAAATCACCGAGCAAGCCCCGAGCCCCGCTGACCCCGCAGGGAACAGGTAGCGAGGAGCAGGACCCGGTAATTTTTAACAAAACCGGCCGCTCTAAAGGGCAATATTTCACTTCTTTAGGGGGGAAAAAAAGGGGAAAAACAAAAAAAAAAAAAAATCTCCTTTCTTTGGGGCAGCTCTGAAAAGAAAACAAAAGAAGAAGAAAAGAAGAAGGAAGAATTTTGGAGCTGGCGGAGGGAAGGCAGAGAAAGGGAAGGAACTTGTCATAAAGAAAGGAAAATTCAGCGCAGCGCGCTGCCATAAAAGAATATGACCGCTATAAAACTTTATAGGGTATAAATTTCTGAAGGTTAAGGAACTGAGCGGCTGTAAAGGAAACAGCGCAAGAAAACTTTCAGGAACTCCTAAATTACTGCGAGGAGCGGGGAAGCCCCGCTCGGAAAAGCGCTGGGGCTGCCCCTCAGCAGCTTCCACTCTTTTTACTTTATTTTTATTTTATTTCTCATTTTTTTCCTTTTTTTTTTTTTTATTGCTGAGGGAGGGGACAGCTCCAAAAAACAAAAAAAAAATCAGAATTGGGGATTTAAAAAAAGAAAAGCCGGGGAGGGACTTTTGCTAATTTATTCTCCTCTTGCAGATGCCGTGAAAATCCAGCGCTCGGGACGATTCCCTTTGTTCTTTTTCCTTTTTTTTTTTTTTTTTAACCTTTTTTTTTTTCTTTTTTCTTTTTTTTTTTCCTCCCTTTAAAGCAATTCCAGGCCTGCACACAACAACAACAACGCACGCACAGGAGGCACCCGCAGCGCCCGCACTCCCCAAGTTCTGGCGAGACGTCTGGGCTGGGGAAGCTCTTGATGATTTTACAGCCCCGGGCAGCAGAATGACCAATTGTTTAGTCTCGGAATTCGAAACAATGGCGCGTTTCAAAAGCGAGCCCACTTCGCCTCTTTTTTCTTTTTTAAATTTTATTTTTTTATTGCCGCACTTTGAGGGAACTCCAGCGAGGCGACAAAAAAAAACCCTCATTCTCGTTTTCCTCCTCTTTTCCTCCTCTCCTCCTTTCCTTTTTGTATTTTTGAAGCCTTTTTATCCTCCCGGCCAGGATGAAATTCTTGATTTTGATGGGGTTTTTTTCCCTTTTTTTGGGTTTTCCCCCCGGCCGGGGAGGCTCCGCCTGCAGTTCCGCGCGCGGCCGCGAGGTGGCGCCGTCGCTCCACGCTAGAGGCGCCCCCCGGGCGCGAACACCTTGATCCCATTAGGTAAAATATTGGGTTAATTATCGCTGCTTTGCCCGTTTTATAGCTTACATCTCCTCTCTTTTTTTTTATTTTTTTTTTATTTTTATTTTTTTGATCCAGGCTAAATTATGTCAGGCCTGGAAGGGGAAAAGCACCGCGGCAAGGCGGCGGAGGAGCTGCGCTGAGAGGTGGGGCGCGCATCCATCCCCGCTAAATGTTGGTTTAAAAGGGAATAAAAGCGCGCCGGGTTTTGTTTTGTGCCGCTCTGGAGGTGGGAGGACAGCTGGAATTACCCCAGGCCCGCAGATTTACGTGTGCGGGGTTGAAAAAAGCGAGCGGCTCCAAGGTTTCGGGGGGAAAGGGACGCGCAGAGCCGGGACAATATTTTCCCTCTCGGCCATTAGGATGATCTGCGCCTTCCCCGCTCGATATTTTATGTGTTTTATAATCCCAGCCACCGCAGGATTAAAAAAAAAAAAAAAATTAAATTAAATAAAAAAAAAACCCCAACTCAACCGTGCAACAAAACAAGAGCATTTGTTTCTTTTAGAAGTTGAACACTCATTTCTGGCGTGGCCGCCCCATCTTTTGGCGCTGCTGACGCTCCTCGCTTGAATTCTTCACTTTAACGGCTTCAGAAATATTTTTTTTAAATGCCACAAACGCGTAAATGAACCCAAAATGCTCTTAAACCACCGAGGTTTGGGGCACATTTAAATACACCCCCGATGCGGAGGCAATAATGTCAACTTTTAACTCCGCCAGCTCACTTTGATTCCGGCCTTTGATTCCTCAGAATTACGAGGCAAAAAATTTACTCAGATGTTGTAAATTCTTCCGCTACAAACGGCGGCAATAATTTCAAGATGGGTTTTCTTTCAAATCGGTATAAACGGGGTTTTTTCCCTGGCCGAGAATTGCTCCCAAGTTCCACCAGAAACCGCTCCCGCCGCTCCAAAAATCGAGATTTTGGGTGAGGGCGGAACAGTTCCAGCCCGCAGGGTGGGAAATCTTGTTTTAAGAGGCAAAGTTTCGGCATCTCGAGGCTCCGTTTCATCGCCGCGACGTGAAATACGAGCGCAAACAGAAATAAATGAGCGAAATGAAGAAAAATCTCGCCCCTGTGCATTCGGCGAGAGGCAGAGCGGAGCAAACTTGAGGTTTAGCGAGGAAAGGATTTGAGGCTCTTCCTTTTTTTTTTTTTTATTATTATTATTTCATTTTTTTTTTTTTTTTTGCCTTATGAATTCCCAATAAATCTTTTCCTCCGCTGGGTGTTTATAAATTATCTCTGCCCGACACCCACGCCGCGCTCCCGCTCGGTTTTCCTTGGAATGGAAACATTTTCCTTTCATCGGGAGCGGCGATGATTTAGGATCAGCCGTTGATTTCTGGGCTTTGCTGGGCACCCGAATCCTCCCGCTCTTGGCCCAAATGTTCCTTTCCCGGCCCAAATCCCCCAATTCTTCCCCATTTCCCCTTTCCCGAACTTCGGGCGCAGAAACTTCTGCCCCGAATCCACTTCATCCATCCCGTTTCCATTTTATTTTCTTTTTTTTCCCCCCTGGATATTCCAACATCTCCCCTTTGCCAGGTTCCAAAGCTCTGTTTGCTTCTCCGCACCATTTTCGGGGCTTTTTTTTTCTTTTTTTTTTCTTTTTTTTTGACGGTTTTATGAAACCCAAACCTGCTCGATCGGCAATAAAAGTGGGGAGAAAAAAGAAAATGTTAACTCGTGTTTTAGAGGGGCGAGAAAAGCTTTAATTATAGCGCTGCAAGTGCTCCAGCAGCAATAATTACTGCGAAAGGCTCTTAGGCTCGGCTGGAATTATCCCCGCGCAAAATAAAGGAAGCGTATTTACTTAAATTATTTCTCTAAGGATGCCTTTAAAGTTTTATTCCGTTGCTATCTTGGTTTTCTGTCTTTTTTTTCCCCCCTCTTCTTTTCTGCCTTCCTTCGCTCCCCGCCTTCCCCCACTGAGGATTTTAGTGGCGATTTTTAAAATTTGTTTTTAAAACCAAGGTAGAAAAAACTGAAATATTTCAACTTTCTCCTCCTTTTCCGTGCAACGGAGGTTGAATTTTGTGCCTCAAGTGGAGCGGAACCCTCCGAAAATTCAGTTTTTGGCTTCACCCCCGTTCGGACAGAGCACAAACCCAGGCGGGGCAAAACGGGGGGAAAAAAAAAACCAAATTGAGGAGGAAAAGAGAGGCTGGAAAGGCTGAAAAACCCATCTGGAATTGCGGGGGGCTCTGGGGGGGTTGGCGCCGTTATGAACCGAGGAACGCCTGGGTAATATTTGCTGAGTGCGAGAAATGAATTTCCAAATCTACCCCCTGTGTGTTCCCGGCGCTGCGAAATTGCAGCGCCGGCATCCGAGGGGCAACTCCGGGCTCCGCTCTCGCCAAACGCCAATAAAAGCGAAAATTTCTCTGTTCTTCTTCCCCCCACCCCTCCCCGCAGGGTTTTTTACCCTGGGAAAAAAAAATAAATAAATAAATAAAAATGGGAGGGGGGAAAAAAATGAAATTTAGAAAATGGAATTAAAAAAATGAAATTTAAAGGGTGAAACGGAGAAGGGTGAAATGAAGAAGTGGAAGTTGAGGGGGGCGAGGCGGGGCTGGAGGGGAGGGGGCGATGGGAGCCCCCAAATTTGGAGTTTTTTGAGTCATCCCCAGCGAGGAGGAGGAGGAGGAAGGGGAGGAGGAGGAGGAGGCAAAGCCGAGGTTTTGGGTGGAAAACCGCGATGGTTCGGGTTCAACATCGGCGCCTCCGCGGGCGCGCAAGGCTCCCGAGCAAAGCTCCGCGTTTATGGCGCTGGAGGAGCGCGCTCGTAAAAGCCGAGCGGCTTTTATGGAGTGCGGCATAAACAACAACAACATCCCCGGCTTGATGGCGCTTTATAGTTTGTTAAACAGTTTACGGCCTTTTTTGGGGGCTATTACAAACGCAATTCCCTTCACGCGATAGTTAAACCTTTATCAATAATAAGGAAATTGATCATTAAAATGTTAAATATGACTACCTCGTTTGTTTTAAAATATGTTTAGGATAAGAAGCTGTATGATTTGATAACTTGTATTAAAATACCAATTACATTTATAGGACCTTTTAAAACTGGTAGCAATTAAATCGTGTTCTTTTACAGTTTTCCAAAGCGACCCTGACATTTAAAAAGGCTAAAACTGCCTCGTTAAAATTTCGAAATTAACGACTGCGAGCGCTCCTCTTTAATTTTCCAACACTCCCCAAAAATCAATCTTTTGGGTGGTCCGGGTGCGTGATTTGTCGTGAGGCGAGCGGTACCTCATTAATGGGGGTAGTTAAACATATTTAATCCGTATATTCACCCCACCTCCTTCTCCCTTCCCCTCTCCCTCCCTCTCCCTCGCCCGCTCCCCCTCGCTCGCTTTTCCTCCTTTATTCTCCCACACTCTTCCTCTCACAATCATGCGGTGCCGGGTCCGTGTGGAGTAAGGAGAAGCCAATAGGATGAGGTTTTGGTAATAGATGCAAATGATCATGAAAAGACACTGCAAAATATGAAACAACTCATTTGCGCCGAAGTAAATCACTGAAAACTGTTTATGAACTGGCATCTCTTCTTGGAAATGTAAAGCGAGAACTCTTTAAGTGGCGATTTTTTTTTTTTTTTTTTTTTTAGGGGTGGGGGGGGAGGAAAGAATTCAATATCATGCAGGCTTAGAGTTTTGATTATATCCTCCTTTTATATTCCTGGAAATCACAAACTGCCGTTGCTTAGCATCTTAGCGCTTTCTTTTTTTCGCTAATAGATTCTCGTGGTCTGGTTTTGTTGTTGGGGGTGATTTTTTTTTTTAATATTTTTTTAATTTTTTTTTTTTTTTTTTTTGCTGCCTGCTCAGAGAGGAAAAAAAAAAAAAAAAAAAAGGAAGAGAAAAAGAAAATATTTTTTTGCCGTCCTAGATTCTCGTGGTCTGGTTTGTTGCCGGGGGTGAATTTTGAATATTTTTAATTTTTTTTTTTTCCGGCTGCTTAAAAAAATATATATAAAAAGGAAGAGAGAGGAAGAAAAAAAAAAAAAAAAAAAAAAACCGGCGATTGAAATTAAAATGAGCTCCTATTTTGTCAACTCACTCTTCTCCAAGTACAAAACCGGCGACTCCCTGCGCCCCAACTACTACGACTGCGGCTTCGCGCAGGATCTGGGGGGCAGACCCACCGTGGTGTACGGCCCGGGCGCGGGGGGCACCTTCCAGCCCCCGCCGCAGCTGCAGGACTTCTACCACGGCGCCTCTTCGCTCTCGGGCGCTCCGTACCAGCAGAACCCGTGCGCCGTGGCGTGCCATGGCGAGCCGGGCAACTTCTACGGCTACGAGCCGCTGCAGCGGCAGAGCCTGTTCGGGGCGCAGGAGCCCGAGCTGGTGCAGTACGCGGACTGCAAGCTGGCCGGCGGCCTGGCCGAGGAGGCGGAGAGCTCGGAGCAGAGCCCTTCTCCCACGCAGCTCTTCCCCTGGATGCGACCGCAAGGTGAGCCCCCAGCTCCGCAGCTCCGCGCCCGCCCCTCCCCGGCGTTTCTTTTGGGTTTTTTGGCGTTTTGTTGGAGGATTTTTGCTTTTCTTTCTGTGCCCCCCCCACCCCCGCACCACCCCGGTCCTTTCTTTGGCTGCCTGGTTCTTTTATTTCGTATTTTAGTGCTTTACGGGGGTAAACTTTTGCACTTGTAAATTGCTTTATAGTTTAATTACCCTGAAGGAGAGCTTTTCTTCTGGGGGCTGAGCGAGCCGGGCTTTCTGTGGGAGGAAGCGTCCCTAAAGTTTATGGCACTTTTATAGCCTCGAAAAGCCCCTTCGTTTTTGTTGGCCGCTCGCTCCGGGCTCTCTGCTGTAGATTTTAATTTGTTTTAATTTTGGGGGTGTTTTTTTTTGGGCTGGGGGTGATAATCAGCGTGCAAAGCGCAGCCCCAGCCGGGCTGTCGGGGTGGGCTGAGCGCGACCCCCCTTCCCCTCCTCTCCATCCCCTTCCCGGGGCTCCATCTCCGCCCTGGACCTCGCAATTCCCTCTCTGCCCTTCCCCGAGCCTGGTTTGTGTTTTCCTCAAGCTCCTTCTCTGCTTTTCCCCCCTCCTCTCTCCCACCGCAACCTTCGCCATCCCCCAGCAGCCGCCGGACGCAGGAGGGGGAGGCAAACCTACAGCCGCTACCAGACGCTGGAGCTGGAGAAGGAATTTCTGTTTAATCCCTACCTGACCCGCAAACGGAGGATCGAGGTCTCGCACGCCCTGGGGTTGACAGAGAGGCAGGTCAAAATCTGGTTCCAGAACAGGAGGATGAAATGGAAAAAGGAGAACAACAAAGACAAGTTTCCCAGCAGCAAATGCGAGCAGGAGGAACTGGAAAAACAGAAAATGGAAAGGGCCCAGGAGGTGGACGAGGAAGGGGAAGCACAGAAGGCGGACAAGAAATAAAGGGATTTTTGAGGACTGAAAGGCGAGCGCTGCCGGGGTGGAGGAGCCCCCCGAGCCCCCCGTTAATGGCAGTCGGTGTAAGGGAGGGCTGGGGGACGCACACACACACACACACACACAGAAACAACAACCCAGAAAAACAAAAGAGAAAAGGGGGAAAAAAAAAAAACCCACAAAAAAAAAAAAGAGAAAAACCCCACAAAAAAAACCCCCCAACCCCTTTTATTGCTGTAAAATAAAACAGCCGACGCTCCGCGGTACAATGAGCGGGAGGCGGGAGGCACCGCCAGCCCTCGCTGCCTTTTGCCAGTTATTAACTAGCGGTAGTGTAACGCAATAGCTTCTGTAAAACATGACTGTGAAATCCTCTCTCTCTCTCTCTCTCTCTCTCTCTCTGTCCTTCTCTCGCTGTCTCTCTCTTCTTTCCGGGGGCGTGGGGGGTGGGTTGGTTAACATAGCTTTCAGCGCTAGAGGAGTTATGTGATATTACATTTGTGCACTTTTTTATTATTATTATTATTGGGTGGTTGTTTTTTTTTTTTTTTTTTGTGTTGTTGTTGTTGCTTTAATTTGAGTTTTAGTTCGTTTCCCGGCCCTGGTTTTTGTTGTGGTTTTATCTGTATGTACTGGAGGTAGCTATTGAGACAAACATCCCAACAACATGAAACTGCCTATTTATGCTATAGTTATCTCTCTCTTTCTCTCTCCTCTTCTTTGCCTCTGTTAGTTGGTTTTTTTTTTTTCCTTTTTTTTTCCTCAATTTTTCAATGTCTCTTCCATAAGGAAAAAAAAAAAAAAAAAGGGAAAAAAAAGCGAAAAAAAAGCAAAAAAAAAAGCGTTTTTCTCTCCTTTAGTTAGCATGCGCACAGTGGAGCAAGTTGTAAAGTGATCTTTAGGTTAACTGTGAAAAAGAATGTATACTGTATACGTGAATTACTTTATTGGGGGAACTAATGCTATATTTTGTTGTTCTTTCACCACTTTGTTCTATTGTCTAAACCTGGAAGCGGCGGAAGAAAAGTTACAATAAAGTTTACGAGCGAGAATTCTGTGACATCATTCTTTCAGCCCCGCTCCGCTTCCTCCCGCGCAGAAAAGGAAATAAAAACTCAAAAATTTGTGCGCGGACAAAAAGGAGAAAAAGCTCGGCCGGGCCGGGCAGGGCTGGGGCCGGGGAGGGGAAGGGCCCTGCTCCTCTTCCTCCTCTTCCTCCTCTTCCTCCTCTTCCTCCCGGCTGTGACAGCTCCCGGAGCCCCCGCTGCAGGTAACCCAGGTAACCCCCGGTGAATTCGCGGCGGTTTTGGGGGGTTTTTGTGGCTTTTTCCCCTTTTTCTGCGCCCGCCCTCCCCCGGGGCGCTCCCGGGCCGGCTTTGTGCGGGGCGCAGCTGAGCCGAGCCGGGGATGGATGCTCGTAACCTTGGGGAAGGAGAGCGCGCACCATTGTCTGCTTTTCCTGCCTCGGGATTCCTGTGCGCGCCCCCTCCCCAGCCCAGAATAAAAAATATCATTAAAAAAAAAGGGCTCAAATCGCGGTTTTGGGGGGTTTCGGTGCCTGTCCAGCCGGGATTCAATGGGGGGCAGCTTCCGAGCGCCGCGGAAGCGCTGACGCGCGGAACGAGCCGTCCCAGCGCGCTTTAATCTCCTTTATTTTCGCCGACGAGAACAGCGAATGCCAGCTCGGTGCGCGGCGCCCAGCCCGAGGCGCTGGGATAAATCAGATCCGGAGCGGAACGGCATTCGGGGGGTGGAAAAAAATAAAAAATAATAAAAAAAAAAGATGCCTGGAACTATTAGGGATCAATGAGACATTTGTCTTACTTTTCTTTTTTTTTTTTTTTGGGGGGGTGGGGGGTTGAGGAGGGGGCGAGGGTCACGGGGGGAGGGGAGGGAGGGAATTATGGACAAGTCTGCAGAAAAAGTAGCTGCGAGCCGAGGAAATGGTGCGAAGGAGGGGAATTTAGACGGGATCGATAAAGGGATAAATAGAAAACTCCCTTGGCTTTCCTCCGGCAGAGCGAGACCGAGAGAGCCTCGCTGCTCCGGCAGCAGCGCGCTCGCAACCCCCTCCCCTTTTCCATGGATTTTCTTTTTTTTTTTTTTTTTTCCGTTTTTTTCCCCCCCTTTTTCTCCGAGCTGAAAACTGATTACAGGTTGCTTATCGACTCCGGCACGATTTCGCCCCTCGCAGCAGGGCTGGCGCGGGGTTTTATACGGCATCAATTATTTATCATATTTTATAAATCCGGCCGCGCAGTCCCGTGCCCCCGAGGAGGGGGCGGGCGCCGATTGGCGCCGCCGCGGCCACGTGCCCGCGCGTCACCGGGGCCGGGAGGAAAAAGGCTCCTTTTTGGTGTAAATCTGGACTCTAATTCCGTAATATATCACGGTACCTCGTAAAACCGACACTAAAACGTCCCGACCTACAAATCACCCGGCCAAATTATGAGTTCATTGTATTATGCCAACGCTTTATTTTCTAAATATCAAGCCGCAAGTTCGGTTTTCCCGTCCGGAGTGTTCCCCGAGCAAACTTCTTGCGCTTTCGCCTCCGGCGGCCAACGCGCGGGCTATGGGGCCGCATCCACGCCTCCCTTCGCCGCCTCCATGCCCGGCCTCTACTCGGGGGGCAGCTCGGTGCACCCGCAGCCCCCCAGCGTGTACGCGCAGGGCTACGGGCTGGAGCCCGGCTCCTTCAACGTGCCCTGCTCGGCGTTCGAGCAGAGCCTGCCCGTGATGTGCGCGGGGGACGCGGCCAAGGCGGGCTGCGGCAAAGCGGAGCACCGCGAGCCGGAGCTGCCCGGGGACGGCGGCAACTTCCGAATCTACCCCTGGATGCGGAGCA
This sequence comes from Zonotrichia albicollis, assembly GCF_047830755.1. Classification (NCBI taxonomy): domain Eukaryota; kingdom Metazoa; phylum Chordata; class Aves; order Passeriformes; family Passerellidae; genus Zonotrichia; species Zonotrichia albicollis. Next base: position 686,159 of record NC_133841.1, on the reverse strand, counting down.
CAGGTAACGGGAGAGGGGAGAGGGGAGAGGGGAGAGGGGGAGGGCCCGCCCAGGGGGTTTGGGGGTGGGGGGAGTGGGAGTTGTTCGCTGGAGGAGGAGGAGGATGGGGATGGAGGGGGGGGGGGGTCGTTCCCAACTCCTTTGGTGACGTTTCACTGTTGGATAGAGGGAGGGGGGGGGCAGAGCCGCGCACCCCCAGCCCCTCCTGCCCCCCCCTCCCAGCCACAAACCCGCGCTGGGCTGTAAATATTCATCGCGGCCGTGTCTGTCTGTCTGTCTGTCTGTCTGTCCGGGCAGGGATCACGGCCAGCCCCTGTGTGCTGGAGCTGTGCAGGCGCACAGAGGGACCGGGGGGTCGCACTCGGAACGGGGGGCGCCCCGAGGGCTCGGGGGGTTCATTTGGGGTGTCCCGGTCAGCGGAGCGGAGCCTCAATCCCCGCTCCCCGAAACCGCCGGCGGTGACAGCGCCAGCCCGGCGGCACCGGGACGGACACACGGACAGACAGACGGACGGAGGGATGGAGGGATGGATGTCGGGGAAAGGGGACGCGTTCTGCCCCCAAACCCCCATGGAAATCCCTTTTGGAGCTGGGGGCTCTGGGGGGCCCCGCGCCCATCCCGACCCTCCAGAGCCTCCGGTGCCCCGCGTGCTCCGTGCCGGGGCATTAATGCCAATTAAAGATTCAGAAATGTCCCTTTCATAATAAATATCCCCTTCATTAATAATATAATAAATATCGATTTGCCCAGCCCGGGAGGGGCCCCGCTGCCCCCGGAGCGCCCCAGGACCGGGCTGGGACCCGTTCCGTGCCCGCGGTCACTCGTGGGGCCGGTCAGGGTGTCCATGGTCACTCATTGGGCTGGTCACGGTGTCAGTGGTCACTCCTGGGGCTGGGCAGGGTGTCCATGGTCACTGGTGGGGCCGGTCACTGTGCCTGTGGTCACTCGTAGGGCCAGTCGCTGTGTGAACGGTCATTCGTGGGGCTGGTCAGCGTGTCCATGGTCACCCTTGGAACTGGTCAGGATGCCCATGGTCACTCTTGGGACTGGTCACTGTATGAGTGGTCACTCCTGGGGTCAGTCACCGTGTCCACGGTCACTCCTGGAGCTGGTCACAGTATCAGTGGTCACTCCTGGGACCGATCACGGTGTCCGTGGTCACTCGTGGGGCCGGTGGCCGTGTCCATGGTCACTCTTGGAGTTGATCAGGATGCCCATGGTCACTCCTGGCGCTGGTCACGGTGCCTGTGGTCACTCCTGGCGCTGGTCACGGTGTCCTTGGTCACTCCTGGAGCTGGTCACTGTATGAGTGGTCACTCCTGGCGCTGGTCACGGTGTCCTTGGTCACTCGTGGGGCCGGTCACAGTGCCTGTGGTCACTCCTGGGGCCGGTCACAGTGCCTGTGGTCACTCCTGGAGCTGGTCACGGTGTCCTTGGTCACTCGTGGGGCCGGTCGCCGTGCCTGTGGTCATTCCTGGGGCCGGTCACAGTGCCTGTGGTCACTCCTGGAGCTGGTCACGGTGTCAGTGGTCACTCCTGGAGCTGGTCACGGTGTCCTTGGTCACTCGTGACCTTGGTCGCCGTGCCTGTGGTCACTCCTGGCGCTGGTCACAGTGCCTGTGGTCACTCCTGGAGCTGGCCACGGTGTCCTTGGTCACTCCTGGGGCCGGTCACAGTGCCTGTGGTCACTCCTGGCGCTGGTCACCGTGTCCGGTGCTCCTCACTGCCCGGGGATGCCGAGCAGAGCCAGGAATTTTCTGTCCCACCGAGGAGAGACACAAAGCGTGGGCTCCTTTTCAATCCACGCCTCCAGAGCATCACCCGCGCTCCGCGGCCGCGGAAAACCCGCGGAGGTCCCGCGTGGAGCTCTGGGGGCCGGAGAGCAGCGCAGGAGCCGGGGCAGGGGGCTCGGGGCAGGCGGGAGCTCCGCTCGCTCCGGTTTGGTGGCCACCTCTCCCCGTTACCTGCCCCATCACTCACCCGCCTTTACAGCTGATTTATCAAAGACCAAATATTTCTGCTCGTAAACACTTCATCCGCGCTTTTATCCCGCTTTAGATTTAAGGAGCTCCCCCCCCGCTCTCTCCTCTTTCAGCGCTGGAAAGAAACACAGCAAACCTCCAAAAAAAAAAAAAACCCCAAAAATCCGCGTGTTCTGGGGTCAGCTGAGGCTGAAACCAGAAAAACTCAATTTGGGGTGTAAAAACCGGGGGTCCCGCCCTCGCAGCCCCCCTTGCAGGAATTCCATCCCCGGGCGCAGATAGAGTTGTCATCCCCATTCAGCCTTTATGGCTCTCGCCGATTTTACAGCCCGCATTCCACGACCCGCACATTTTTACTTTACAGCTTAGCCAGGCCTGTTTCCCCCTTTTTTTTCCTCCTTTTTTTTTTTCCCCCCTTTTTTTCTTTTCCTTTTAATGACTGGGTCTTTTCTTCTTAAAGAATTAAAAAAAAAAAAAAAAAAGAAAGGGGAGGAAAAAGGGGTTGAGTTTGAGGGGGGAAAAGGGAGAAAAGGTGGAGCGCTGGTGGGGGCTGCTGCCCGGGGGGAAGAACGCGTTCCGAGCGGAGTTTACACGCCGCGATCACAAACACCAGATTGCAGAATAATTCCCCACCAGGAATCCAGGAAATGTCGGGCGGAGGGGAAAATCAGGAGCGGGGCCTTTGCCAAAAGCAGCCGGGGCTGGTGGCCAAGGTGGGGCTCTGCCCATCCTCGCACCCCGAAAAAATGGGAAAAAATACCCCTTTGAGAACCCCAAAAAATCCCCAAAACATCGCCTGGAATGAGTAAAAGCATCTCGCACCTTCCGGATGGATCAGGGAGAGGATGAACACCGCGGTTTGTGGGGCAGGAGATGTCTCCCCTATTCCTCCCTCTCCTCTCTCTGCCCGGCTCTTCCCGCACCCATTTTGCCCCAAATGATCCCAAATTTGTGGGGTCTGCATGGAAACCGAGGCAGGAACTCGGAGGATGCGAGGGCAGGAAACTTTGTGAACTTTGTCGTTGGCTCGGAGGCTGCGCTGGCCTTGAGATGGAGGAAAATTAAATTAATTAAATTAATTTGGGGATTTTGGGGATGTTGGGGGGAGGGCTGCAAAGGCGGGGAAAGCGGGAAAAATTTGGGAAAATTATTGCTAAAATTCCTGAAAATTAAAGGAATCTCTGGCCTGGGTTGTGTGATGTTGGGTGGCACAAAGAGGAGAAATTTCTGGCTGCGCCAAAAAAAAAAAAAAAAGAAAAAAAAAAAAAAAAAAAGCCACCCAAAACGCCCCGAGCTGACCCAAATCTGCGTTTATTCGGCAGGGACGGACAGAAAACGCGGCCGCCAGACGTACACGCGGTACCAGACGCTGGAGCTGGAGAAGGAGTTCCACTACAACCGCTACCTGACGCGCAGGAGGCGCATCGAGATCGCCCACGCTCTGTGCCTGACCGAGCGCCAGATCAAAATCTGGTTCCAGAACCGCAGGATGAAATGGAAAAAGGAGAATAAAAGCGCCGGGCCCGGCTCGGCGGGGCAGGAAAAGGCAGAGGCCGAGGAGGACGAGGAGGAGTGAGGTGGATGCAGGAAGCGAGGGGAGAACGCGAAAAACGCGAAAACGCGCGTTAAAAAACACACACACACACAAAAAAAGGACTATATATAAAAATAAATGATAACGCACCGATAACGAAACCCCTAGGAGTGATGCTTGTGTTTGATGACACTGAGATAAAAATACTACCTATATTAGAGCCTCTTTTTTGGGTTATTTTTTTTCCCTTTTTGTACAATAGAATATCTACCTATTCCGTGTGGCTTTAGAGTCGCGTTTTTTCCTGTGTGAGCCTCCCTCTAGCAGCAGTAATTTGTAAATCGCTGTAATTTGTACTTGGCTGTGTACTGGGGGGGTTTTTTGGGGGGTGGGGGGTTCTGAAGTAACGTGGTCGTGTTTAGCACCTTTAATTTAGAAAATGTGACCCGAAAGCCCGAATGCAAATTACATTTAGCGCGTAGAGTCCTGTACATAATAAGGATTATTATTCCTCCTTCCTCGCCTCTGCGGTTTTCTTTTCTCCTTGCGATGCTCTTTTGTCTGTGGACATTTTTACCTTCGTCGTTCTATAAAGGGGAGGGGAAAAAAAAAAAAAAAGAATTAAAAAAAAAAAAAGAGAAAAAAGCAGAGGAATTAATATTGTGCTACGTCAAATGTTGTATATCGAAGTAGCAAATTATTTAATGGCGGCGCGTTGCTTTTTTTTTTTTGTTATTAATAATTATTATTATTAATATTATTATTATTTTCCTTCGTCTGTGATTATTATTATTCTTCGAAATAAAAAGGAGATCTCCAACAATCCGCAGCGCCTTGGGTGCCTCCCTCATTAAACACAAAAAAACCTCCACGTTTTTTGGAATGAAGGGGATGAAATTTCCTTTTTCCCCGGTTTACCACCCAAATTTCTCTCCTTCCCTTTGGCACAGCCGATCCATGGGAGATCTGGGTGTTTTTCCGTAGATTTGGGGAAAATCCTGAGCAAAAATTGATTTTCGGGGCTCTGGAAGGGCGGGCTGGGCTCTGTCCCCTCTGTGCTTGCTCTGGGTTATTCCTGAGGGAGAAAAAAAAGGAATTTAAAGGGAAAAAAAAAAGGAATTAAAAGGATAAAAAAGGAATTTCAAGAACCCCCAATGGCCCCAAATTATCTCCCCGCTCCTCGCTTGAATTCTCTTCCTCTCCGATCCATTCCGCCGCGCCTTTGGCCATTTTATTTATTTATTATTTTCTTTTTAAGGTTCTCCCTCAGCCCTTCAATTGCTTTGGTGCGGACTGGAACTCTTTCATTAGCACCAAATAACGCCGAGCATCAAAGCGCGCATAAAATAAATTAAAGCAATTAAAACGCGCGCGCGAGGGGAAGGAGGAGAGAAAGAAAGGGAAAAAAAAAAAAGAGAAATTTAAAAAATCACCAAGGCAAAACAAAAGGCGAGGAAATTTCAATTTAAGCATTTGCGCCTCGGCCGCGCTCTCACCCTCTCCCCGCCTTTTTTTTTTTAATTTTATTTATTTATTTTTAAAAATTTATTTATTTATTTCCGCTGCGCATAAAGGCGCGGAGGCTCGGCGGGGTTTTACTGGGAGGGATGCGCAGGGAAGGGGGTTTTTAAAAAATTAAATAAAAATAAGAATAATAATAAAATAAGGAAAATAAACCCCGAATTCAGGGAGCTCGGGGAGGAGCTGGCGGTGGCAGCCCCGCATCTTCCTCTTCCTCTTCCTCCCCTCGCTCCTTCTCCACCTCCCACACCCTCTGGCACATTTTATTTTTAAATTTAATTTTTTTCCCCTCAAAATTCCGGCGCCACGTCAGGGAGCTGCGCGCCCCCAGATTCGCTGCCGGCCCTAATTATGGAAATCCCGTAATTAATAAAGGATCCGCTCGCCCGCTTTTCCCCCCTAAATTCCCTCCTGGAGGGGGAAATCGAGGGAAAATCGGGGGGGAATCCAGGGAAAATCAGGGGGGAAATCCAGGGAAAATCAGGGGGGGAAATCGAGGGAAAATCAGGGAAAAATCCAGGGAAAATCAGGGGGAAATCCAGGGAAAATCAGGGGGGAAATCCAGGGAAAATCGGGGGGGAAATCGAGGGAAAATCAGGGGGGAAATTCAGGGAAAATCAGGGGGGAAATCCAGGGAAAATCAGGCAAAAATCCAGAGAAAAATCCAGGGAAAATCAGGGAAAAAATCCTCTTTTTTTGTTTTTCCGCTGCGTGCAGAGCCAGGTTGGGGTGTGGGGGTGAAATAAATAAAAAATAAAGGGATTCCAGAATTTTCTGCCCCCTCTGCTGCTCCCGGTGCCCCCCCCTGCCCGGGCCAGTGGAAATTGAGACCAATTCCAGGGAAAAAGGGCAAAGGGGGGGCCGGAACACCCCAAAATCCGCCCTGGGGGACACCGGGGGGTTCGCAGCCCCCCGAGCGCCGATCCCGCGGTTTTTCCGCCTTTATTCACCCCCCCAAGGCTCCTTTCAGCCCCTTTCAGCCCCCGAGGTGCCAATTGTGACCCAAAAAAAAGGGAAATGAGCCCAAAATCGCGAACCCCGCTGTTTTACTGTGCCCGTCCCCGCTTCCATCCCTCGCAAACCCGCAGCTCTTTATTCTGGGGGGGTTTTATTGTTCGCGAATTTCAGGCGTTATTGCGTTTTTTTAATCCCCAACCCCCCCCCCAATATCCAAGTCAAGGATGGGGTGAGGGGGGGTGAAAAAATGAAAAAAAAAAAATTAAAATCCCGACCCCCATTTTTTGGTGATTTTTTAAAAATATATTTTTGCGTTAAAGGAAAAAAAAAAAAAAAAAGATGGCGGCTAAGAAAAAGACTGCTGTTAAACCGGTCATGAAGAAATGCAATAAATTCCTTGTTGTTTTATGAAAATTTACAACTTTGTGATAGAACTTTATGAGTGGCTGGGTTCTGGGATTGGCCAGAGCCGGTCATGTGGACTGCTAACCGTGAACATGAACTTTTTATTATTTCCCATGTGGTTATATTGCACCATTCTTCTGTCCGCTGCACCTTGGGTCGGATCAGTGTCCTCCATAGGGCTCTCGCCCTCTCTCTTTGCATTTTTTTGGTTTTTGTGTGCGCGCTCGGCGGGGCCGGAGCGGGGCAGAGGGGGCGGGGGGGGCCGCAAAGCCGCTCGCACCCCCGGGCTCCCCCCTCGGCTCCATCACCCCGGCACATTTTGCTTTTTATTCCCTAATTATTACCGCAATTTCCCCCTCTATTTTTAATAATTTTAAAATTTTTTTTTTCCTATTTTTTAATATTTTTTTTTTTTAATCCCGCCCCCCTCCCCACCCCGAGTCTCCCCGCTGCTTTCGGGGGGCTCGCAAGGGCAGAGGGGATTCTGCGGCACCGCGGGCGCTTTTTCGCCGCTTTTTCCACGCAAAAAAATGCGAGCGGCCCCGAGGAGCCCGAGGGGCGACGGACGGCGCTCAGGTCAGGACGCGCTTTGGCGGCCGCCGGATGAGCGCAGGCTTCTCCCTGCGCCCCCCAAATCCCCTCCCGCGCCGCGCAACAGGACGGCAAAAGGTAAGGGCACGATGCTTTTCCTTCCTTTATTATTGTATATGTAAATATATATATATTATTTTAATTATTTCAATGAAAAGATGGATTTGTCAAGCTGCTGCTTTTGCTTTTTCGTGTTTCGTGCCCATCTCTCCTGCCTGGGGAGGAGGTGGTGGTTGGTGGAAGGGGGGGATGGAAAAAAAGGGTGGGGTGGTGAAGAAGGGAGAGGAATGAAAGGCTTCGGAAATCTGCTCCAGCCGCGAAAAAAAGCGGGATTGGAGGTTGAGGAAAAGAGAGAAATAAAGGTGGGGAAGAAAAAAAAAAAATCGAGAGGAGGGCGAGAGAAATAAAGGTGGGAAAAAAAAAAATCGAGAGGAGGGCGAGAGAAATAAAGGTGGAAAAAAAATGGGAAAGGAAGAAAGCCAGGGGAGGAAAGGAAAGGAAGAAATAATGGGGAAAAAAAAAGAATGGGGAAAGAAAAAGGGAGGAAAAACGAAGGGAAAGAAATAGAAAATGGGAAGGAAAAGGCGAAGAGGGGCTGGGAGGATGAGCAGGAGCCGGGGAGGTCACCTGGAGGCGGCAGCAGCCTGGGCAGCCCTTGGCGGGCACTTGTCGCGTTCGCTTCTGTCGCTTTTGGGTTTGTTTTGGGTTTATTTTCCCTCCCCCCGGGGCCGGTTCCGTGTCTCGGGATTTTGGCGGAGTTTCCGCGGGAGCCGCTCGCGTTCCGCGCTGCTCTCCAGGGCCGTTGGGTGCCTGGGGTGGTTTTTGGGGTTTTTTTTTCCTTCGAGGAAACCTGAAAATCAGCCTTGAAAAAAAAATAATAAAACAAACCAAAACAACAACAACCAAAAAAAAAAAAAAAAACAACAATGAAAAAAAGGAGGGGGAAGGAACAACAAAAAAAAATAAATAAAAAGGAGGAGAAAAAATAAATGAAGAATGGAGGAGCGGAGGCAGCGCAGGGCGCAGCGCTCTCATTGTGATTTTTTTTTTTTTCCCTCTCCCCAAGTCCCCGATGAGCTGACGTGGGGCGGCAATTAAGCTGCTCGGGTTTTAATTGCGTTCCGCGGCTCCAGCCCGCGCTCCCTCCTGGCCGCGTTCCGCGGAAATCCCGCTCTCCTCCCGCGCCCCGCGCCCCAAACCCGCCGCTCTTTAGGGGAAATATTCAAAATATTCACCCCGAGGTGATGCCGGGTTTGATCTCATTTATTCCATATTTCCCCCCGATGTTTCGAGGGCGGGTTGTGAATGTTTGGTGCGAACGCCGCGGTTCCGAGGTGACGGCGCAATGAGATAATGAAGGAGCGGGATGGAGGGAGGGAGGGAGATTCATGATTTCGGCATAAACCATTCCGTGACTGGCGATTTATCTCGGGGCGCGGAATATCGGGTGCGAGGGGGTAAAGGATGGTGAGTAATAAACACGGAGACGTTTTTAAAAGCCATTTCTTCCCCGAACCTGTTACGTTCTGCATCAATCACCGGCCCAGGGGGGCTGAAGAAAAATTATTATTATTAATATAATAATATAATAATAATAATAATAACGCGGGTCCAACTCCCGCTCTCCCTTTGCCCCCATCCTTTCGCTGTGTTTTTTTTCCTGTTGGCGTAGGGGATCAAAAATGGGAATCAGAATCAATAATTTAATGTAGAAATGTGGGTTTTGTGCCGATTCTTGCACGCCTCGCGTGGGCAACCACTTGTGGAACCCCAGAGGGTTTTTAATCATTTCCTGAAGGAGCGGAGCGAGCCCGAACCCCGCTGCTGGGGGAGGATTTGGGGCTGATTTTGGGGTGATTTTGAGGTGATTTTGGGGTGATTTTGGGCTGATTTCGGGGTGTCCCCGCCGGTTCATTCGGAGCAAAGCGAATCAAACCTCCCGTGGGCTCGCCCATTCCGCGCCGTCTGCTGCCATCTACCGTCGGCGGCCGCGGGCACCGGGGGGCACCGGGGGGCACCGGGGGGCACCGGGGGGCACCGGGGGGCTCCCCCAGCCCCCAGACCCCTCCCGGGGTGTCCCCAACCCCGCCCGGCCCCGCCCGGCCCCGCCCGGCCCGGGGGGAGCGGAGCGTTCGGGTTTTGCTCAGCCTGGAACGGGCGGAAATTCGGATTTTGGGGGGGTTCGGAGCGAAATGAGGAATTTTTTTTTCTGTCGCAGCAGCCCCAAAGGTGGGCGAGGGGGTGGGAAATCGCCCCCTGGGTGCGCTCGGTGCGCGGAGGGGCCGAGACGGGCGGAGCGAGGCTGGAGGGGGTTCGGCAGCTGAGCATGAAATAAAAAAGGGGAAAAAAAAGAAAAAAAAAAGAAAAAAATTGAAAAAAAATGAAAAAAAAATAGAAATAAGAAGAAATAATATGAAATAAGATGGAATAAGATGAAATAAGATGGAATAAAATGGAATAAGATGGAATAAGATGGAATAAAATGGAATAAAATGGAATAAGATGGAATAAAGTGAAATGAAGTGGAATAAGATGAAAAAAAAAGAGAGAAGAAGAAACAAAACGAGAAAAATAAAATAAAAAAAAGAAATAACATGAAATACAATAAAATAGAATGAAAAAAAAAAACAACCACCATAAAGAAATAAGAAGAAATAAAGAGAAATAATCGGCAATAAAACGCAATAAAAGGTAATAAACGGCAATAAAGCGCAATAAAACGCAATAAATGCCGGGCGGGGGAGCGCTGGCCCCTCTCTGCCCGCAGTGCCCACTCGGGGTCGGGGGGCTCGGGGGTCGCTGGGGACGGGGGCAGACGCGGGGTCGCTTTTAAGTCGCTGCAGGCCCGGCCGGACAATGCGCGCCTGTGATTTTAAAAGGTTCCTCTGCCCTCCCTCCCTCCTTTTCCCCCTTCTCGTTTTCCCCTCCTGCCCCGCAGTTTCCTGGCAACTGCTCGGCTCCCGAATCGAGCTGCTTTTCCCCCAGAAAGTGCCGCGCTCGGGGGCTGCGGGGGGAAACTCCAATTAAAAAAAAAAAAACAACCAGAAGAAATAGGGAAATCAATGGATTTTGTGCCGCAGCAGCGCTGGGGTTGTTCCGTGCTGTCATTCCCCCCTCATTTCACCCCCTCTCCCATCCCAGGGGGGAAATTTTGGGGTCCGGCGCCTTTGGGTTCCCTCAAAGCCGCCTCAGTTCCCCCCGCTCCCCCTGCTCGCCCCGCGTTTTGCTGATTTTGGCGTTAATAATTAGCCGCGCTGCCTAATGGAACAAAGGCAGATGATTATTGCTGCTTTTCCGAGCTGCCATTAGCCAGGTTATTACCGCGCGGGAAGTCAGGTAAATTAAACTCCAATTGCTGGAAATTAACTTTCAGCCGGGTTCGCGCTGCGAGAAAGGCCATTTTTTAATTTTTTTTTTTTAATTTATTTTCTTTTTTTTCTTTTTTTTTTTTTTAACACCTTCGGGGTCGTTTTAAACGCTCGGGTTTATTTTTCCGAAGCGATTTCGGGAGCTTTGCGGTGGATTTCTGTGTCTGGCTTCCCCCAAGAACAAGGGGTTTGTTCAACTCTTGGCTCGGCTTTATGGCCGCAATAATTCCCTGGCTGAGGAAACCCCGCTGCGCCCTCACTCCTGAAGGCTCGGCCATTCCAGCTCTCATAAAAGGGGAAAAAATATTAAAAAAAATATAAAAAAAAATAAAGAGTTTCATTTTTTATTGGGAGCAGCAGCGCGGAACTTTTGCCAGCGGCTCCCGCTCGGCACAAGCCGCGCTCTGTTTCTGCCGGCCTGGCCAAATATTTGGGTGTTGTTTTAATCCCCTCGCTCCCCGCTCCGGCTGCGGGCCAGGAAAAACCACGCGGCTGAAACTTGGGCGAGCCCCGAACCCTCCTCGTTATCGTGATTTATCGCCGTTTATCGCGATTGGTCTGTATTGATGCGCTGAGTGGCGGCTGTCAGAGGGAAAGGGGGGCTGCGCCTTCTGCTGCCCCCCCGCTTATCCCCCTCCTGAGCAGGAATTTGGGGTTTTTGGGGAAATGAGGGCAAAATCTGATTAAAGATAATCCCCCTCCCCATTTTATTGCCCCTCCTATTGCTCGAGTCTGGAATTTGGGGGTTTTTTTGGGGAAATTAGGGCAAAATCTGATTAAAGATAAACCCCCTCCCCATTTTATTGCCCCTCCTATTGCTCCAGCCTGGAATTTGGGTTTTTTTGGGGAAATCAGGCCAAAATCTGGCTAAAGATAAACCCCCTCTCCGCTTTATTGCCCCTCCTATTGCTCCAGCCTGGAATTTGGGGTTTTTTTGGGGGAAATCAGGCCAAAATCTGGCTGAAGATGAACCCCCTCCCCATTTTATTGCCCCTCCTATTGCTCAAGCCTGGAATTTGGGGTTTTTTTGGGGGAAACGAGGGCAAAATCTGATTAAAGATAAGCGCCCTCTCTGCTTTATTGCCCCTCCTATTGCTCGAGTCTGGAATTTGGGGATTTTTGGGGGAAACGAGGCCAAAATCTGGCTAAAGATAAACCCCCTCCCCATTTTATTGCCCCTCCTATTGCTCAGGCCTGGAATTTGGGGTTTTTTGGGGAAATCAGGCCAAAATCCGGCTGAAGATAAACCCCCTCCCCATTTTATTGCTTGAGCCTGGAATTTGGGGTTTTTTGGGGAAATCAGGTCAAAATCTGGCTAAAGATAAACCCCCTCCCCATTTTATTGCTCGAGCCTGGAATTTGGGGTTTTTTTGGGGAAATCAGGCCAAAATCTGATTAAAGATAAACCCCCTCCCCATTTTATTGCTCCAGTCTGGGATTTGGGGGTTTTTGGGGAAAATCAGGCCAAAATCTGATTAAAGATAAACTCCCTCCCCATTTTATTGCTCCAGCCTGGAATTTGGGGGTTTTTTTGGGAAATGAGGCCAAAATCTGATTAAAGATAAATTCCCTCCCCATTTTATTGCCCCTCCTATTGCTCAATAGGAATTTGGTTTTTTTCGGGGGAGAAATGAGGCCAAAATGTGATTAAAGCTGAGCCCCCTCCCCATTTTATTGCCCCTCCTCTGCAGACATCGAGCCTGGAATTTGGGGTTTTTGGGGAAATGAGGCCAAAATCTGACTAAGGAAAAGCCCCCTCCTCATTTTATTGCTCCTTCTTTACATGAGGCAAAAATCTGATTAAAGCTGAGCCCCCTCCCCACTTTATTGCCCTTCCTTTGCAGACCTCGAGCCAGGAATTTTGGGCTTTTTTTTGAAGAAATGAGGCCAAAATCTGGCCCAAGATAAGCCCCCTCCCCATTTTATTGCTCTTCCTGTGCAGACCTCGAGCCCGGAATTTTGGGAAGATTCCTTGAGGAAGTGAGGCCAAAACCTGATTAAAGCTGAGCCCCCTCCCCATTTTATTGCTCCTCTTTTGCAGACCTCATGCCTGGAATTTTGGGGTTTTTTTTTTAAAAAAAGATGAGGCCAAAATCTGATTAAAACCCAGCCCCCTCCCCATTTTATTGCTCCTCTTTTGCAGACCTCGAGCCTGGAATTTTGGGGTTTTTTTTTAAAAAAAAGATGAGGCCAAAATCTGATTAAAACCCAGCCCCCTCCCCATTTTATTGCTCCTCTTTTGCAGACCTCGAGCCTGGAATTTTGGGCTTTTTTATAAAAAAAAATATGAGGTCAAAATGTGATTAAAACCTGGCCCCCTCCCCACTTTATTGCTCTTCCTCTGCAGATCTGGAGCAGATCTGGAATTTTGGGGTTATTTTTTAGGAGATGAGGCCAAAATCTGATTAAAGCCGAGCCCCCTCCCCGTTTTATTGCTCCTTCTCTGCAGATCTCGAGCCTGGGATTTTGGGGTTATTTTTCAGGAGATGAGGCCAAAATCTGATTTAAACCGAGCCCCCTCCTCACTTTATTGCTCCTTCTTTACATGAGGCCAAAATCTGATTTAAACCGAGCCCCCTCCCCACTTTATTGCTCCTTCTTTATAAACCTCATTCCTGTAATTTTGGGGTTTTTTTTTTAAAAAAAGATGAGGCCGAAATCTGATTAAAGCCGAGCCCCCTCCCCACTTTATTGCTCCTTCTTTATAAACCTCATTCCTGTAATTTTGGGGTTTTTTTTAAAAAAAACATGAGGCCAAAATCTGATTTAAACCGAGCCCCCTCCCCACTTTATTGCTCCTCTCTGCAGATCTCGAGCAGATCTGGAATTTTGGGGTTATTTTCCAGGAGATGAGGCCAAAATCCGATTAAAGCCGCGCCCACCCAAGCCCGGCTCAAATCCAGAGCTGAGGCGGCCAAAACAAACAGAAATCACCCAAATCCAGAGCGGCTCGGGACTCGGGGCGGTTTCAATCCGAAATTCCGCATTTCCAGCCCTCGAACGGGGGGATGGAAACCACCCCTGAGCCGAGCGCTCAATTCCGGGAGATTTAGTGCGCGTTAAGCCCTCGGCTCGAATTTAAATGTATCGTAGGTGGCAAATCAATTACAGCGCGGGCCTGACCCCGGCCAGATGAAAACTGCCCCGGCCTTTGGGGTTTTTGGGTTTTTTGGGTTTTTTTCCCACCTTGGAGCTCAGGTTTGTCCCTTTTCCTGCCCCCACCGAGGCTCGAAAAGAGAAAAAAGAATTTTTAAATCTCCAGAGATGTCGGCGATGCGCAATTAGAGAGCGGCCGCCTTCAATTAGCGCGGTTTTATTTTCTTTATAAAAGAAAAAAAAAACCTCGGCGAAAAGCCCCTTTCAACCACAAATTATCGTAACGAGCTGTGAGATTTTTAATTTTTCCCGATTTTTTTTTTTTCTGCTTTCCCCAAAACTATTTCGAGGGATTTATTTGCAGAGCGATCATAGGAGAGGCTGAAAAACATCAAGATAAACATTTTTTTTCCGGCGGATCGCTGTTCCTCACGAGCTGCCCTTGCAGGACATCCCATTCCTCTGCCCCAAAAAGAAAAAAAACCCAAAAAAATTAAATTTACATTGGGGGCTGCTGGCTCCTGATAATCGCGTGATCCTGATAAGGCGTTTTTGCAGAGCCGCAGAAATTGCGTAACTCACCCAGCGCCCCAGCTGCAAAGCTCTTCTCCCAGATTTTTTAAAATTCATTTTTTTCTTTTTTCGCCCCTTTTTTTTTTCTCCACTCATAGCTCCCTCACAACCTAATTTAATTTTTTTTTTTTTTTTTTTTTTTTAATTTTTCTCCAAATCGTGGCAAGTTTGGGTCGCGCTGCGGGCACAAAGGGGAAACTCTGCGAGGAGAAAAATCAGCGATATCGCGGGGAGGGGGAGCCGCTTCCTCCGCCTGTTATTTCCTTGAATTCTGAGCCTCGCCCGGGACGTTCCTGCGGCTCGGCCGCGGAAACACCGAACGCGTTCGGAGCCGCTGCGGGCGCTGCAGCCCGGCCCAGGATGGGGAATTGTGGATTTGTGGCGCTCGCAAGTGGCAGATTCCGAGGGATTTCAGCCCCGACAGACAGATGGTTACAAATTCGGACAGGAAGCAACCCCTCGATAAACGCTGCTGATCGGGGGGATGGTGCGGGGCGTCATTTGGCTGCATTTTCTTTTCCTTTTTTTTTAATTTTTCTTTCCCTTTTCCCCCTTTTCTTTCCCTTTTTTTAAATTTTCTTATTTTTCTTTTCCTTTTTTCTTTTCCTTTTTTCTTTTCCTTTTTTATTTTCCTTTTTTATTTTCCTTTTTTCTTTTCCTTTTTTCTTTTTCCTTTTTTCTTTTTCCCTTTTTCTTCTCCCTTTTTTATTCTATTTTTTTTTAATTTTTGCTTTATTTTTCGGCGTTGCCTCTCCGCTGCCTCGACTGATTTTCCCCCTTTGAAAAGCCAAATAAAAACCAGGAAAAATAAAAAAAGGGACGAGAGAAGCCTCAACCCCCACCTTGAGCCAGCGAGGGGCTCGGGGGGGATGCTCAGGTAGCGCCAAGCGAGGAAATCCGGGTGAAACAAAAATTTTTAAAAAAACCAAAAAAATAAATTTTAAAAACCCAGCGCAAAGTGGAGCTTTCAGGGGCACGGAGACTTTCTGCGCTCCCTTTCGCGGGGTTGAAACGGGCAAAATTCGGTGTTTGCTGGTGCGGACGGGCTCGGAGGGGGGCTCCGCTGCCCTGGCCCCCCCCGGGAGGGCCCGATCGATAAATTCCGCTTTTCCCCGCACCCGGAGCTCGCCTTTGGCCATAAAAGGTCGGGCGCGGGTCCGGCATTAACAAAAAACGCAAGAGGGCACAATGCGGGAGGAGCGCGGCTCCGGCCGGAGCGCCGACGAAACATTTCCATTATTTCACTTCCCAATATTTCCCATTTTCCATTTCCCTCCCGAACCGCGGAGCTGTGCCCGCACCCGTGCGGAGAAGCGGCGGAGGCAGAGCCGGGGCAGCGTTAATTAGCGCTAATTAGCGCGGCGCGGAGCCGCTCAAGGTCCCGGAGCGATTTCTCCTGGCGGAGCGAGCCCGGCTCGGCCCCGGCCGGGCGAACTTGGCTCGGAACAACTTTTAATTCCATTTTAAAACAACTTTTCATTTCATTTCTGCGCCGCTTTTCCCCGCCCCGAGCCCCGGCGCGTTCCGGGACCGCGGGTGAAACTTTGGCCGCCGCCAGCAATGAACTTTTTGTTGTTGTTCTTTCTCTCTCTTTTTTCCCCCCGCTCCCCGCGGTTCCCCGCGCGGCTTTTGGGTGCAAAAATCAAAATTTCGGCGCTCGCACCGCCATGGGCGCTCCGGGGGAGGGAGAGGAAGAGGGGAGGGCGACGAGGAGGAGGAGGAGGAGGAAGGGGGGGACCGCGCGTTTATTTATTTATGAACTCGCAGCGCGCCGGGAGAAGGCTGCTTTCGGCAGATATTATATATTTGGTTAAGGGGGTGCCTTTCTGTTGTTTAAAAGGGAGGGAAAAGGGGGTGGACGGTTTGTTCTTGGGGGTCCCTGGTGCAATCTCCGCTCCTCATGGGTGCTATTTTGCAACCTCAGGCGCCTGCTATTGGTCAGCCCGTGATCAGATGGTTGTATTTCCTTGTGTCCCTCGCTGGCACCACGCCATCTCCCTTCAGCTAAAACCCAATCTCCGATATACCACTAATAGCTAAACCACTTGGACTATAAAACACAACAAATCATAAAGCCCGGGCAAAAAAAGGGACGGCACGCACACGCACACGCACACACACACACACACACACACTCAGGCGGCAACAACAAAAAAAAAAAAAAAAAAAAAAAAAAAAGGAAAAAGGAAAAGAAAAAAAAAAAAAGAAAGAAAGAAAGAGGGGGGAATCTCTCTCCTCTCGCCCTCTCTCCTTCCCGATGAGTTCTTATTTTGTCAACTCGACCTTCCCGGTGAGCCTGGCGGCGGGGCAGGAGCCCTTCCTGGGACAGCTCCCGCTGTACCCCTCGGGCTACGCGGACCCTCTGCGGCACTACCCGGGCACCTACGGAGCGGCGCAGGACAAGGGCTGCTACTCCTCCTCCTCCTCCTCCTCCTCTCCCTACTACCAGCAGAGCTCGGCGGCGTTCGGCGGCCGCGCCGCCGCCGCCTGCGACTTCGGGCCCGGCGGCTTTTTCAGGGACAAGGAGCCGGCGTGCGCCCCTCCCAGCCTGGACGAGGCGCCCTCCTTCAAGGACTGCGCGCACGGCAAGAGCGCCTTCGGAGAGAGCGACGAGCAGAAGTGCTCGGCGCCCGTGTACCCCTGGATGCAGCGGATGAACTCTTGCAATAGTGAGTTTGCTCTTTTTGCGGCGATAAATGCGCCCGTCTCCTCCTCCCCTCCCCTTTTTTCGTATTTGTTACCGCCAGGGAGAGGGAGCGGGAGAGCGAGGGGAGCAGGAGGAAGGTTCGGTGTGAGAGCCCAAACTTCCAGCGGGGGGAACTTGGGCTCCCAACACGCACCAAAACTTCCGAGATTCCCCTAAGCTAGAAACGCTTCAACCCCAAAACTGAATTTCTGAATTTCTGAATTTCTGTCCCGCTCGCCCCCCCTTGTTTTTTGTTGTTTTTCCCTCTTTTTTTTTTTTTTTTTGCCACATTCCTGTTGGCGTGTCACTCAGCTACAGCGATTTGTCTCTGTCCGTGCCCCACACGCACGGGGAGATATCTTTTCTAAATCGGATCTGGATGACTTTACACACACAGCTCCTCTCCCTTCTCTCTGTCTCTCCCTCTCCCTCCCATTAAATGGTAGAAAAAGTGTTTAAATATTTGAAGGCGGACGGTTGCATCTTTAATGCGACTCTCACCTAATGAAAAGTCTGCCTGGGGAGGATTTTCCTGGTTTTCTCCCCCCTCCCCGGTGATATATGACTTCTTTAAGTGCTGTTTCCTCAATCAGAGCTCCAATCATAATTTTTAAAACTCAGATAAGTGGAGGGTGGGTGGGTAGGGGGAGGAAAAAGAAAAATATCAGAAGCCTCGCTGCTCTCCTCGCCCGTGTTTAGATGCATTTGTTGCCTTTTAAGTTCCAAATTGATGTCCATTAGCGCGGGGACATCAAGCGCTGTGTCCTGTTTAATGCGGGCTTCGGGCAGATCGATTCACTTCATTATTGCTTAAATGCCGCCATCTATTACGGCGCGGGGGGGCCGGGAACACCTTGCGGTCCCTCGGCCCGGCGTGAGATGGATCCGGCCTGCTCCGCCTGCCCAAAGCCCGGCTTAAACTCCCCCTGCCCAAATTCCGGCTTGAACCCGCCTGGCCAAATTCCGGCTTGAACCCGCCTGGCCAAATCCCTGCTCAAACCCCCCTGCCCAAAACCTGGCTTAAACTCCCCCTGCCCAAAACCCGGCTTAAACCTCCTCTGCCCAAATTCCGGCTCAAACTCCCCCTGCCCAAATCCCTGATCAAACCCCCCTGCCCAAATCCTGGTTTTAACCCCCCCTGCCCAAACCTTGGCTCAAACTCCCCCTGCCCAAAACCCGGCTCAAAACCCCCTGCCCAAACCTTGGCTTAAACACCCCTTGCCTAAAACCCAGCTTAAACTCCCTCTGCCCAAATTCCGGCTTGAACCCGCGTGCCCAAATCCCTGCTCAAACCCCTCCTGCCCAAAACCCGGCTTAAGCCTTGTCTGCCCAAATTCCGGTTTAAACCTGCTCTGCCCAAATTCCGGCTTAAACCTCCTCTGCCCAAATCCCTGCTCAAAACCCCCTGCCCAAAACCCCGTTCAAACCTTCCCTGCCCAAATCCTGGTTTTAACCCCCCCTGCCCAAACCCGGTTTAACCCCCCCTGCCCAAACCTTGGCTTTAACCCCCCCTGCACAAAATCCGGCCCAAACCCTCCCTGTCCAAATCCCGGTTTAACCCCATGCCCAAATCCCTGTTTAACCCCCCCATGCCCAAATCCCGGTTTAACCCCCCCTGCCCGGCCAGGCCGCTCGCCCTGGAGCTGCGCAGAGCTCAGGAAGGCGCGCCCCCCCCCCGCACCGTCCCCAAAATCAAACTCGGTGTCCCCCCTTCCCCCCTCCTCTATTTCCCTCTATTTTTCTCTATTTCCCCCTTATTTCCCACTTATTTCCCCTCATCTCCTTCTGTGTCCCCTTATTTCCTCTTATTTCCCCCTAATTCCCCCCTTATTTCCCCCCATTTCCTCTTATTTCCTCTATTTCCCCCTAACTCCCCCTATTTTCCCTCTTTCCCCCCTATTTTCTTCTACTTTCCCCAATTTCCCCCTATTTCCTCCTCTTTTCTTCCATTTCCCCTAATATCCCCTTATATCCCCCTATTTCCCCTTAATTTCCATATTTCCCCCTATTTCCCCCTCTTTTCTTATCTTTTCTTCCATTTCCCCTTACTTCCCCTACTTTCTTCTATCCCCCTACTTCTCCCTTAATCCCCCTTATTTTTCCCTTAATCCCCCTTTTCCCTCTACTTTCTTCTATTTTATAATAATTTCCCCCGCATTTTCCCCCTATTTTTTAATATTTCCCCACTATTTTCTTATATTTTTAAATTTTCCCCTATTTTTTAATATTTCCCCCCTATTTCCTTATGTTCTTAAATTTTCCCCCTATTTTCCCCTTGTTTTCTAGTGTTTCCCCCTATTTTCTTATATTTTAAAATTTTCCCCCTATTTCCCCACTATTTTCTTATATTTTTAAATTTTCCCCCTATTTTCCCCTTGTTTTCTAGTATATCCCCCTATTTCCTTATATTTTTAAATTTTCCCCTTGTTTTCTAGTATTTCCCCTTATTTCCTTATATTTTTTAATTTTCCCCTTGTTTTCTAGTATTTCCCCCTATTTTCTTATGTTTTTAAATTTCCCCCTATTTCCCCCTATTTTTTAATATTTCCCCACTATTTTCTTATATTTTTAAATTTTCCCCCTATTTTTTAATATTTCCCCACTATTTCCTTATATTTTTAAATTTTCCCCTTGTTTTCTAGTATTTCCCCCCTATTTTCTTATATTTTTAAATTTTCCCCTATTTTTTAATATTTCCCCCTATTTTCTAATGTTTTTAAATTTCCCCCTAGTTCCCTCCTATTCCCCCCCTGTTTCTTTAATATTCCCCCCTATTTCCTTCTATATTTTTTTAAGCATTTCCCGTTGAAATTCCGGATTTTTTTGGGGTTTTTTTTGCTGATTTTCCTCCTTTTTTTTTTCCTGCTTTTTTCCCCCCGGCCCCAGGTTCGTCCTTCGGGCCGAGCGGCCGCCGGGGCCGCCAGACGTACACGCGGTACCAGACGCTGGAATTAGAGAAGGAATTTCACTTCAACCGCTACCTGACCCGGCGGCGCCGCATCGAGATCGCGCACTCGCTCTGCCTCACCGAGCGCCAGATCAAAATCTGGTTCCAGAACCGCAGGATGAAGTGGAAAAAGGAGAACAAACTGCTCAGCTCCTCGCAGCTCAGCGCCGAGGAGGAGGAGGAGAAGGCGGCGGAGTGATGCGAGGGGAAATTAAACAAAAAACAGCGACAACAAAAAAATTAAACAAAAAAAAAAGAGAGAGAAAAAAAGCAACTACAACTAAAAAAAGTTATTTAAAACGCGAGGAGAAAACGCTAAAAATTTGGAATTGAGGGAGGGAGTGGGATGGCCCAAAGTTTGGGCCACCAATGCCCTGCGCTCCAATTCCCACTGAATTTGCCCCCAAAAAAAGCAAAAATTAACCCGGCTTCTAGTGGGCCCACAAAGTTTGGGCCGCCAACACCTTGGACTCCAATTCCCACTGGTTTTGTCCAAAAAAACGCAAAAATTCATCAGGCTTCTAGCGGCGTGTTGAGGTTTTTTCACCCTTTCCCTCCTGCTCCGCCCCCCCCACCCCTCATGGAAATGGAATAATAATAAATAATAATAATTAAAAAGTGAGGAGATGGAGAGAGAGAAGGAGGGAAAGAAAGGGGAAGAGAAAATAGGGGAAAAAAAATTTAAAAAATTAAAAAAAAAAGGACTCCTAGCCGTGTTTCTACCCTTGGTGTCACTGTTAGTAACCTGCTAACTCTTGTATTTAATGGAAGTGCTGCAATATATGTCATTTGGGGTGTTTATTGTCCTAATTTTGTACAAATGTTCCATGCACGGTTGACATAGGTTGGGTTTTTTTTTCTTTTCTTTTTGTTTTTTAATTTTTTTTTTTTTTTTTTACTCCTTTGGTAAATTAATCAAACCCTGAGGTTCTTTATAATTAGTTTTGGGGTGTTTGTTTTTGTTTGGGCTGGGTTTTTTTTTTTTATTTTTTTGCCTTTTAAATTTTTTTATTTTCAAAAGGAAAAAAAATTTTCTGAAAGAACGAGTACTACCTACAAGGCTGCAAAAAAAAAAAAAAAAAGAAAAAAAAAAGAAGAACAACGACAGAAAGTTCTATTTTATTAATTTTTGTACGTGTTGTGTTTGGAGTTTGTCTTAGGTATGAACATGGAATTCTCTAATAAAAGCCAAGTCCTCGATCTCACCGCACAGCCCTCCCCTGTCGTTATTAGCGCTGTTTTGAGGGGAATTTTCCCTTTGCCAGGGGGGTGAAAAGGAGATTTTTCTCCTCTCCCTGGGCGCCGATGTCCTCAGACATCGGGAGCGCTCGGGATTACAGAAAAATCTGATTTTCCCCCCATTTTTGGCTCTGATCTGCGATGGGAGCCCTTTCTCCAGGAGCATTTCCTGGCTGACATTTCTGCCTCAGCACCGCTCGCTCCCTCTCTTTCTCTCTGTGTTTTTTTTTTATTGTTACAGTACAAAGAGTTATGACGAAACGCCGTTCCCATCTCCACAATAAATCAAGGAAACGGGCAAAAATACGCGCTCATTTATCCGCCAAAGCCACCTAACATTTGCCCAGCATCTTTCAAACATCTGCTCCCCCGCTCCGCGCCCCCAAATCAAAGAGAAATGTGGCGCAAAAAAAAAAAATTAAAAAAATTAAAAAAAAATTTAAAATATTCCAGGTTTCCAAGAAATTCACCCCGGAAAAAAAAAAAATCTCATTGCCAGGAATGAGCGCCCGTTTAAACCGGGGAGGAAAAAAGTGGGAAAATCGTGAATGGAGCTCCTTGGAAAGGGCAGAATTTGATTTTCTCTGGCCAGCGCCTCCTTGCCTTGGCTGGGGACGGGACGGGGAAGGTTTTGAGGAATTTTCTTGCGAAATCCCCGACTTTTCCCCGGCTTCGCGGGGAGGAATGGAATGAGAAATGAGCTCGGAGGATGATTTTTACTTTTGCTGTCTGCTGGGGGGTTCGGGGCTGGAAAAGGCGAGCGGGGCCACCCGAAAGCGGCCGGGTGGGAGCGCGTCCCCCCCGCGCCACGGGCTCCGGTAATAACGGCAGCCACCCTCGGAATCAATTCACGCCGAAGCTTCACAGCTGTGGGACATTTGCTGTTATTGCCACGCTTTTCATTGCCCGTAATTATTATAATTATATGTCACTTTCAATATGGCGCGTAATTCCCAACGAGTTGCAGGCGAGCACGCGAAAATTCCTGAAGTGCCTCGGAAGGAGGGGAAAGAGGAAAAAAAAAAACAAACACAAAAAAAGGAAAATAAAATTTGGAAAAAGGACAGAGGCAGAGAAAAGGAGAGAGACGGAGGAAAGAGAAGAAGGAGAGGAAAAAGTGGAAAGTGATGGCTAAAAATTCCAGCTCTTTCCCAACGTTCTCCCCAATTTCCGAGCGCTTTTGCTCCCCGATGTTCCCTGCAGGTCAACAAACGGGAAGGGAAACCCGCGCAGCCCAAGGCTCAGAGAGGACGTGGAAATGCTCAGGAGCAGGAACATCCCAAAAACCAGCGCTGCCAACCCTTCCACCGGCCGGATTTCGCCTCTTTTTCCTTTCTCCCACCCGATTTTCCCCCCGAGTTTCTTTTCTCCCCTCCAGAGCTGAGGAGCGAGCTCCTGCCTGAAGGAACCTCGACTTTTGCACGGAGAAACCGCCCCAAAACCGCCCGCAGCTCCTCCTGGCCACCCCTTCCAACTGCGGAACCCCCAGAGGCCTCCGAGCCACCCAAAAACCTCATCCCAAACTTCTCCAGCGCTTCTCCAACACCGAGACTCCTCCAGAACAACCCCGAGCCCGGGGGCGCCCGGCCCCGCAGGACGCGCCGCACCCTCTCCTCGGCCCCCCACTTTTTTTTTTAAAACATATTTTTCTGTTTAAAAAAAAAAAACCAAAACGGAGCGGAATCACAGAACCGCAGTGGGGGTGACGGGGGATTTTTTTTGGGGTTTTTTTTTCCCCTTTTTTTTTTTGGGAGAGCAGCAGGAGGAGGAAGGGGGCGTCCCCGAGGCGCAGTGGCGCGGCGCGGCCGGCAGGTGGCGCGCTCCGCCCAGGCGGGGGGCGATGGCGGCGGCGGATTTGGGGCGACTTTGGGCCTAAAGCGGCTCCGCGCTCGTCATTATTTGTAACCATAGAGCATGAATTACCTCTTGAGGTCATCAGCGAGAATTTACGACTGGTCAACAAAAGCACGTGACGCCCAAACGCACCCCCCACCCTCCCCCCATATTTGGCCGCATACATAGCAAAAACGAAGTACAGTGCATTGCTATAATTCATTAATACATCATAAATCGTCAAGCACGGGGTTATAACGACCACGAGCCACAAATCAAGCCCTCCAAAATAACCCAAATGAGCTCTTACTTTGTAAACTCGTTCTCAGGGCGCTACCCAAATGGCCCCGACTATCAGTTACTAAATTATGGGACCGGCAGTTCCATGAACGGTTCTTACAGAGATTCAAGCACCATGCATTCCAGCTCTTATGGCTACAACTACAATGGGATGGACCTTAGCATCAACCGCTCAGCCTCCTCCAGTCACTTTGGGGCTGTGGGCGAGAGCTCCCGCGGTTTCCCTTCTCCAGCTCAGGAGAGCAGGTTTAGACAGGCGTCCAGCTGCTCCTTATCTTCTCCCGACTCCCTGCCCTGCTCCAACAGCGAGAGCCACGGAGGCAAACCCGCCCCGTCCCCCTCCGAGCCGGCTCCTGCTGCCAGCAGCACCAACACAAATTTCACAGAACTAGACGAGACCAGCGCGTCCTCGGGAGCCGACGAGGGCACTCCAATAAGCAGCAGCATCCCCCGAGCGCAGGCAGAGCCCATCGCGACCTCCACGGCAGCGACAGAAGGGCAGGCACCTCAGATATTCCCTTGGATGAGGAAACTTCACATTAGCCATGGTACAGCTCCTTCTTTTTCCCTCCTTGTGCTTGTTTATTTTTTGCCGCACAATCCCCCCCCCACCCAACCCGACCCCACCTCGCTGTTTCTTTCTCTTTTTTCCCCCCTTTTTTTCTCCCTCCCCCCCCACCCCCCAGCCCCGCTCGCTTTATTTTCCGCTCTCTCCTTCCCTTTATTCCGCCGAGGCGCTTTGATCAGAATCGCAGCTATTTATTGCTTTTGTATTTCTCGCTCCGGAGCTGCCTCTGGCGCCTGCCGGGGGGGGCTCTGCGTGTGTCTCTCTGCCTTTCTGGGGGGGCGATTTTATTTTCCTTTCGCCCTCCTTGCGCTTTTCCCCAAGCTCTCGGCACCGCGCGGGCGGTGGGAGAAAGGTGATTTAAAACCCGAGGCCAAGGGGGTGTTGTTTGGGGTGCAAAGGGGAGAATTGAGCCTTAAAACGGAGCTGGAGGCGCGGATGGGGCTCGCAGCCCGTCCTGCCCCGCTTTCCTGGGCTCGTCCCCGCCGAGCTGCCCTTGCCAAGCCCCCCAAAGCCTCGGGGAGACCCCCGGGAGGGGCAGAGCCGCCCCCCAGCCCCGCTCCGGGCGCAATTCCCGGTTTTGTGCCCCAAACCCGGAGCCAGGGAAGGGCGCGGAAAGGGCAGCGATGCCCAGAGCTGTAAATGACGGAGCCCGAGCGGGGAATTGGGGTCTGCAGGGGCCGAGGGTGGGTGGGGGGGTTCCACACGCGTGGGAGAAAAACGAGACAGAGGAGTGGTGGTGGTGGGGGTGCTGGTATTTGGGGGCAATTCGCAGCTTTGCACTATTAAAAAAAAAAAATTAAAAATCTAAAAATAGGCTTGAAATTAAAAAAATAGGCGGAAAATAGATGGCAAATAGGCGAAATGCGAGCAGAAAGAGCAAACCCCAACCCCGCTGTTGTCCGTGTTACCCAGACATGACCGGACCAGACGGGAAGAGGGCGAGGACAGCGTACACTCGCTACCAGACGCTGGAGTTGGAGAAGGAATTCCACTTCAATAGATATCTCACCCGCAGGAGGCGAATCGAGATCGCTCACGCGCTCTGCCTCTCCGAGCGCCAGATCAAAATCTGGTTCCAGAACCGCCGCATGAAGTGGAAGAAGGATAACAAACTGAAAAGCATGAGCCTGGCCTCGGCCGGCAGCGCCTTCCAGCCCTGAGCTCGCCAAAAAAAAAACCGGGGGGCGAAACGAGCGGGAGGCGAAGAGGAAGGAGATTAAAAAAAAATATAAATTAAAAAAAAAAAAACCAACCCAAAACCACAGCGAAACCCCCGAGCGAATAATGAAATAAAGGAAGGATGGGCAGATGGCAGTTTGGGAGGACGGAGCAGCGAGGCACCTTCGGGGCTGGTTCCTGCCCAGAGCAGCTCCTGGGGGTGCCCTCAGCCCGGGACTGAGCTCCCTTCTCCAAGTTCTTCTTTTTTTGGTTGTTTGTTTGTTTTAAAAAAAAAAAAATTAAATTTTATTTCCAGATGCTCCTCCTGCTCTCGTTGTTCTTCTAAATGTGTGTGTCCGTGCTCTCTTGGTGCTTTCTGGAAAGCTGGCATGTGTTCTGTGAGCCCTTGAATGTGATAACTTATTTATGAATCCAGAACAGATACGGTTCTTGCTTTATTTGTTGGGATTTTCTTCTTTTTTATTTTATTTTATTTTAATTTTTCCCCCCCTCCCCTTTTTATCCGAGTTTCCTGCTCTTGGGTGAGTTTTTCTCTGCCTAAGCGAAAATCGGGGGTTCCTGCACTGCAGTGGCAGAAAAAAAAAAAGTCTTTAAAAAACCCAACAAAAATGGAAAAAAATAGAAAAAAAAAAAAAAAAAAAAAAAGCAGCAGCTCTTGTATCTTTCTGTCTTAAAATTGTCCAGTCTGTGTTTTAGTCCAAACTCCAGGCCAGGATTTCTAATCCCGGCCTCATTCCAAGGCGTACTCTTTAGACGTGGGTGAACTTCACTATTAAAAATTGATAATAATACCAATAATTAATAACTCAAAAAATTAAAAAAAAAAAGGGGAAAAAAAAGAGAAAAAATTAAAAAAAAAAAGAAAAAAGAAAAAAATGTACAAAAGCGGAGAGAGCGACGCTGGAGTGCTCTGGTGTTTGTAAATATTAGAAATATTTCTGCCGTGAGTAATAGCCGGGTCGTAGTGGGCAGAGTGAATGCGGTGTTCTGTGTAAAAATGGCATCTGTCATGTCTCGCAGCCGGGTAGTTCTTGGCCAAGCAGCTTTTTGTATTTGTTTGTAGCTTTACTCGAACTCAAATAAACGTTTTCCCCCACTCACAAAGGCTCCCAGTGGCGTCTTTACCCCCTCCGACCCCTCCGAAATCCGAACGCGCCAGGTGCCCCGCGGCTCCTCAGCCTCAGAACCGCCAAAATCCGCCCAAATCCGCCCAAAATCCGCCAAAAATCCGCCCCAAAATCCGCCAAAATCCGCTCAAAATCTGCCCCAAATCCCAAATGCCGGCACCGCGCGGGGCTCCAACGCAACCATCGCCCCCAAAACCGCACAGAACACCCCCAAAACGCCTCGGCCAAAAAGGGAATTTCGCTCCCCCGACGCTCCTTTCCCTCCCGGGCCTTGCGGGGATGCTCGGCCGGCGAAAATCACCCCCGAAATTCCAATTTCAAGGCGCAGAGGGGCCAAAGGCCGCGCCGAGCAGCGCAGAGCCGGGGTTTGTTAGTCCGGGATTATCAATCAGATTATCCCGGGTAAAGCCGAGCTCTGCGGCCGCTCCGGGCCGGGTTTACCGCTCAGTCCCGGGTTTACCGCCCAATCCCGGGTTTACCGCTCAGTCCCGGGTTTACCGTTCAGTCCCGGGTTTACTGTTCAGTCCCGGGTTTACCGCTCAGTCCCGGTTTCACCGCTCAGTCCCGGGTTTACCGCTCAGTCCCGGGTTTATCGTTCAGTCCCGGTTTTACCGCGCAATCCCGGTTTCACGGCCCAATCCCGGGTTTACTGTTCAGTCCCGGTTTTCACCGCTCAGTCCCGGGTTTATCGTTCAGTCCCGGTTTTACCGCTCATTCCCGGTTTTACCGCCCAGTCCCGGTTTTACCGCTCAGTCCCGGGTTCACTGTTCAATCCCGAGTTTACCCCTCAGTCCGGGTTTACCGCTCAGTCCCGGTTTTACCGCTCAGTCCCGGTTTTACCGCCCAATCCCGGTTTTACCGCTCAATCCCGGGTTTACCCCTCAATCCCGGTTTTACCCCCCAGTCCCGGTTTTCACGGCCCAATCCCGGTTTTACCCCCCAGTCCCGGTTTCACCGCTCAGTCCCGGTTTTACCGCCCAATCCCGGTTTTACCGCCCAGCCCCGGATTTAACGCGGAACCCGCTCTGCCGAACCCCGCTCCCGGCCCAAACCCAACCCTGGGCCGGCCCAGCCGAGCCCGGAGCAGCGGCGAGCTCAGCGCGACCCCTCTGGCGCCTCCGCAGCCGCGGAAAGTTGAGCTCGGAACTTACCAAACTCAATCTCTGCCACACTTTGGGGACTCCTTAAGTGATTTTGAGAGGGATGTGAAGTGCACTGTCAGGTCCCAAACCATTTGCTCGCCTTCCCTTTGGTAATTTTTTTTTTTTCTCTCCCTAATTTTTTTTTTCCCCCCTTTTTTTTTTTTTTTTTTTTTTTTTACCCATAGCAAACTCTCCCAAAAGTGGCGGTGACATTTTTAGATGTCAAAATGGACAGGGGGGGTTTTATCTCGAAGTTAGATCGTAAAAATCGCCCGGAGCCCGGCTCAGATACCCCCTCACTGGCTCTCAAAAGTCACGTGAGGTCCATAAAGTTAGTTTTATGGTTTTGGGGAGTTGACAATGTACAATATATTTCACATTCTCCAGAATGTTAAGTGACACTTTAACTGCTCGCCGTGCCTCGTGTCGGGGGCGGCGGAGGGTGAGCGCTTTTCCAGATGAGAGATAAACGCTGCGAGCGCGGGGCGAGCGGACTGCAGCGCTCCGAGTAAGTCCTCGAATATTCTCTGCTTTGAAAAACAAACCCAAAAAAAAAATATACCCAAAAAAACCCAAAAATGTATGGTTTGGAGCGTTGGCGGGGGTTGGTTCAACTTGTGGGAGTTTTAATGCTGATTTTTGAGGAGGGGTTTGCGTCCCTCGGGGTGGAAAATGGGGGGAAATCGGTGAAAAAAAAAGAGAAAAATCGGTGAAAAATCGGTGAAAAATGGGTGAAAAATTGCTGGAAATCCCTTCTGCAAGCGCTGGCGGGGACGCGAGGCCAAGTTTGGGGCTGGCGCTGTCGCTGCCAGGGGACAGAGGCGGCCCGGGCACATTTGCATTTCAATGCCGCTCTCACCTTCCCTCTTCACCTGCTCGCCCACAAAAATCCGCTTTTCCCTCCCCACCTCCCCTTTGCTGCTTGGGCCGTTTGGGGTTTATTTCATTTATTTGGGGTTTTTTTGTGCTTTGCTGATTTTTTGTGATTTTTTTTAATTTTTTTTTTTTTTTGCCTCAGGCCTATTTTTTTTTTGCCCTTTTTTTTTTTTTTTTGCTTCTCACCTTCCCTCCCGGCCCTCTTCACCTGCTCGCCCACAAAAATCCGCTTTTCCCTCCTCTTCCTCCCCTTTGCTGCTTGGGCCGTTTGGGGTTTATTTCATTTATTTTGTGCTTTGCTGATTTTTTGTGATTTTTTTAAAATTTTTTTTTGCCTCAGGCCTATTTTTTTTTTTTTTTTGCTTTTTTTTTTGCTTTTTTCCTTTCCCTCTCGGGTTTCCTCCCCCCGCCCAAGCGCAGACATTGACCAGGATCGGGTGTCCTCGCATTTCCGCGCTCCGTCCCTGCCATCTGGAGACCCTGAATGACCACTCTTGTGTCTGCGGCTCCGAGCGCTACAGAAAAATAATAAATAATCCCTGGGAGCTGCTGCTCCCGCATCTGGAGCCCCCAGAGCCGCCTTTCCTGCCAAAAAAAACCAAAATTCGGGAAAATTTTGGGTCAGGGGCAGAGCCGGGCAGGTGACCCCGCAGAAATTGGGCAGGTAGAGCAAAAAAAAAAGGGAAAAAAAGCAAAATTTCCAGCTTGGAGATGCTGATGTGGGGTTTTTTGGGGTTTTTTTTTTTTTGGGAAGTTCAGTTGCGGCATCTTCACACCTGAGGCGGCTCCTCCCTCCGTAAAAAAATCGAATTAAATTTAAAATATGAACTCGGAGGCGAAGTTGGCTGAGGATTTTCTGGGATTCGCAGCAAACTTTGCTTTTATTCCCTTTTTTTTTGGGTTTTGTTTTTCCTTTTCTCACCCTTGCCACATTTGGTGGACACATGTCCGTCTCTTTTGGTACTTTTTGTGGTTTTTTTCCCATTTTCGCTCACTTTGGAGATGATTTTCCCTGCCTCGGGCTGTTTTCCCTCTCCTGCTCCAGGTGGCTCCCAAAATCTCCGCCCCCCCCAGCTCTGGAAATTCGGGGATTTTGGGTTTTTCTCAAGGGAAAATAAAGATATTGGTGGGATTCAGGTGTAGTTGCTGTTTGAAGGGGGTTTTGGCCCCAGATTTGGTGATTTAGCCCCAATTTTGGGGAGGTTTGGTGCTGTTGGGGTGGGATCAGTGGTGGCCTTCTCCTGCTTCAGCCCCCTGTTCCTTCTGGGGTTAAAAATTGAATTTTCCTGATCCTAAATCCCATCCTGATCCCAAATCCCATCCTGATCCCAAATCTTGGCTTTGGTGGGTGTTTGGGATGTGCCTGGGCGCCAAAAATCCTCGTGTTCCCAAAATTCCATGGGTTGTCCGTCCATCCATCCATCCATCCATCCATCCATCCATCCATCCATCCATCCATCCATCCATCCATCCCCACTCCCAAAATTGCATTTTTTGGGTATTTCTGGACAAACTTCCCTCCCAAACCCGCTCACCCCTACAGGAGCCACAATTTGGGGTTTTTAACCCTTAAACCAGCAGCAAATTTGGGGTTTTGAGGGGGGAAAAAGCAGAATTTTGGATTTGTCCATGGGGTTTTTGGCTATGGGGGTTTTTCTGTGGGGATTTTTCAATGGGGGTTTTTAGATATGGGATTTTCCAGTGGGATTTTTAAGCCATGGGATTTTTTTCAGTAGAGTTTTCCAATGGGGTTTTTATCTATGGTGTTTTTCAGTGGAGTTTTAGTTATGGGATTTTCCAATGGGGTTTCCCAATAGGGTTTTTAGTAATGGGATTTTTTCCAGTGGAATTTTGGCCATGGGATTTTTCAGTGGAGTTTTAACCATGGGATTTTTCAGTGGAGTTTTGGTTATGGGATTTTTCAGTGGGGTTTTGGTTATGGGATTTTTCAGTGGAGTTTTTCCATGGAATTTTTAGCTATGGGATTTTTCAGTGGAGTTTCCCAATAGGGTTTTTAACCTATTGGATTTTCAGTGGGATTTTTAGCCATGGGATTTTTCAGTGGAGTTTTGGTTATGGGATTTTTCAGTGGGGTTTCCCAATAGGGTTTTTAGTAATGGGATTTTTTCAGTGGAGTTTTGGTTATGGGATTTTTCAGTGGGGTTTCCCAATAGGGTTTTTAGTAATGGGATTTTTTCAGTGGAATTTTGGTTATGGGATTTTTCAGTGGAATTTTGGTTATGGGATTTCCCAGTGGAGTTTTGGTTATGGGATTTTTCAGTAGAGTTTTAGTTGTGGGATTTTTCAGTGGAGTTTTGGTTATGGGATTTTTCAGTGGAGTTTTTCAATGGAATTTTTAGCTATAGGATTTTTCAATCGGGTTTCCCAATAGGGTTTTTACCTATTGGATTTTCAGTGGGATTTTTAGCCATGGGATTTTTCAGTGGAGTTTTGGTTATGGGATTTTTCAGTGGAATTTTGGTTATGGGATTTTTCAGTGGAGTTTTGGTTATGGGATTTTTCAGTGGAGTTTTGGTTATGAGATTTTTCAGTGGGGTTTCCCAATAGGGTTTTTAGCCATGGGATTTTCCAATGGGGATTTTAGTTATGGGATTTCCCAGTGGGGTTTTTCAATGGGATTTTCAGCTATGGGATTTTTCAGTGGAGTTTCCCAATGGGGTTTTTGACTGTGGGATTTTTCAGCAAATTTTTCAGCTATGGGATTTTTCAGTGGAGATCTTAGCCATGGGATTTTTCAGTGGGGTTTTAGCTATGGGGTTTTTCAGTGGAGTTTTTAGCTATGGAGATTCCCAATCGGGTTTTTAACTATGGGATTTTCCAATGGGATTTTTCACTATGGGATTTTTCAGTGGGGTTTTTAGCTATGGGATTTTTCCTGCGGATTTTTATCCATGGAGTTTTCCAATGGGGTTTAGAGCAATGGGATTTCCCAGTTGAGTTTTTGGCTATGGGATTTTTTTCCAATTGAGTTTTTACCTATTGGATTTTCAGTGGAGTTTTCCATTGGGGTTTTTATCTATGGGATTTTTCAGTGGGGTTTTTGGCATGGGATTTTTCAGTGGAGTTTTCCAATGGGATTTTTAGCCATGGGATATTTCAGTGGGATTTGTGGTGGAATTTTAGCTGTGGGGTTTTCAGTGCCGTTTTTGCTATGGGATTTTTCAATGGGGTCTCCCAATAGGATTTTTTAGCCATGGGATTTTTCAGTGGAATTTTAGCCATGGGATTTCCCAGTGGAGTTTTGGCCATGGGATTTTTAGGTGGAATTTTGGTCGTGGGAATTTTCAATGGAGTTTTCCAATGGGGTTTTTAGCCATGGGGTATTTCAGTGGAGCTTTTAAGTGGAATTTTAGCTGTGAGATTTTTCTGTGGAGTTTTGGTCGTGGGATTTTCCAGTGGAGTTTTCCAATGGGGTTTTCAGCCATGGGATTTTTCAGTGGAGTTTTGGCCATGGGATTTTTCAGTGGAATTTTGGCTATGGGATTTTCCAGTGGAGTTTTCCAATGGGGTTTTTAGCCATGGGGTATTTCAGTGGAGCTTTTAAGTGGAATTTTAGCTGTGGGATTTTTCAGTGGAATTTTGGCTATGGGATTTTCCAGTGTAGTTTTCCAATAGGGTTTTTAGCCATGGGATTTTTCAGTGGAGTTTTGGCCGTGGGATTTTTCAGTGGAATTTTAGCCATGGGATTTTTCAGTGGGGTTTTCAGCCATGTGATTTTCCAATAGGGTTTTTAGCCATGGGATTTTTCAGTGGGATTTTTCAGTGGGGTTTTCAGCCATGGAATTTTTTAGTGGGGTTTTGGCTGTGGGATTTTTCAGTGGAATTTTGGCCATGGGATTTTCCAGTGGGGTTTCCCAATGGGGTTTTCAGCCATGGGATTTTTCAGTGAAGTTTTGGTTATGGAATTTTTCAGTGGAATTTTAGCCATGGAATTTTTCAGTGGAATTTTGGCTGTGGGATTTTCCAGTGGAATTTTAGTCATGGGATTTTCAGTGGGATTTTTCAGTGGGATTTTCAGCCATGGGATTTTTCAGTGGAATTTTAGCCATGGGATTTTTCAGTGGGATTTTTCAGTGGGGTTTTCAGCCATGGGATTTTTCAGTGGAATTTTAGCCATGGGATTTTCCAGTGGGGTTTCCCAGTGGGGTTTCCGGCCATGGGACGAGCTCCTTGCTGGGGTGACCACAGGTCCCATCTGTGCTGTCCCCTTGCCTGGAGCATCCCAGCTGGAATTTCCACCCCACCCCAGGATCTCTGAGTTCCACCTGCAGCATTTCTGGGGCTGTTCGTGGAGGTTTTCCTCCCAATAAATTGCGTTTTTAGGGATTTATTTGGGGGGTTTTATTGGCTTTTTTTTGGCGTTTTCCTCGGCCCAACCTCCCTCTTCCTGCGAGGCGTCACCGCCCCCCATTTTCCACCCTGCGCGGGGTCACGGGCTCGGCCCAGGCTTCCTTTTTTTAAAGGAAAAAATGAATCCCGACCACAAAAAAACAAAAAACAAAAAAAACCACCAAAAAACCCCGCCCGTTTGGGTGCGAAAGGAAGCGTGAGCAGAGTAAACAGGAAAGCGCAGCTCTGACCGTGCAGGTAGGCGGGGATTTGCGTTTTCCTGGGCATTTTTCATCCTTTCTGCCGCTCCCAGGGCGCACGTCAGGCACGGGACCGTCGCTCCTTCCGCAGCTGCAGAGCACAGGACAAACATTCAATGTCGGGGCAGGGAAATTCTGGGGTGAAAACCGAATATTTGTGCCGAGGTTTGCTGCTCCAGGCGGGGAAACCTCGGGTTTCGGGGTTCTGTGAACACCCAGCGCTGAAATTTGGGGGTTTTTGCCCCAAAAATGCCAAGTGAGGACCCTTCCTGTGAGCTCACCTGGCTCTGTCCCTAAAAAGTCCCATTTTAGCAAATTCCCCTTTTCTGTCCCTAAAAACTCCCATTATAACAAATTCTCCTTTTTCTGTCCCTAAAAATTCCCATTATAACAAATTCTCCTTTTTCTGTCCCTAAAAATGTCCCATTAGAGCAATTTCCCCTTTTCTGTCCCTAAAAATGTCCCATTTTAGCAAATTCAATTTTTCTGTCCCTAAAAATTCCCATTATAACAAATTCCACTTTTTCTGTCCCTAAAAATGTCCCATTATAGCAAATTCCCCTTTTTCTGTCCCTAAAAATGTCCCATTATAGCAAATTCCCCTTTTCTGTCCCTAAAAATGTCCCATTATAACAAATTCCCCTTTTTCTGTCCCTAAAAATTCCCATTATAGCAAATTCCCCTTTTTTCTGTCCCTAAAAATATCCCATTATAACAAATTCCCCTTTTTCTGTCCCTAAAAATTCCCATTAGAGCAAATTCCCTTTTTCTGTCCCTAAAAATGTCCCATTAGAGCAAATTTCCCCTTTTCTGTCCCTAAAAATGTCCCATTATAACAAATTCTCCTTTTTCTGTCCCTAAAAATTCCCATTTTAGCAAATTTCCCTTTTTCTGTCCCTAAAAAGTCCCATTAGAGCAAATTCTCCTTTTTCTGTCCATAAAAATTCCCATTATAGCAAAATTCTCTTTTTCTGTCCCTAAAAATTCCCATTATAGCAAATTTCCCTTTTTTCCATCCCCTTGTCCTGCGTGCTCACCCTGAAGCTTTGCTGTCATCACCAGGGATTTAAAGGAGGAAAAAACCCCTAAATCATCATTTTCTGCCCCAAACCCAAGGTTTCCCAGGCTGCCAGAGCCCAAATGAGGATCTGGATTAATTAAAACCCTCATCAAGCCGCCTTTATTGGGGGGGCTGGGCAGGAAGGGCCCCCCATGCCCCGGGTGCTGCCAAAAGGGGGGAAAAAGGAGAAATTTCACCCATAAAATTCAATTCCGGGGTTTGTTCAGCAAGAAATTTGGGGTGAAGGGGTGAATTTGGGAGGTTTGGGGGTGCAAAAAGCAGCTCGAGGTTGTAACGCCGTGCTGAGGCCATCTTGAATGTCATTGATTTATTTTATTTTATTTTATTTTTAAAGGATTTGGGTTTTTTTTTTTGAGCTTTCGTGCTGTTTAGGCCTTTCCCCGCCCGCTGGGTGAGGTGTGATATAGAATTCCAATTAAAATTAGAATTAGAAATTAAAAATTTCGAATAAAATCAGAATTTCCTCCCACCCAAAAATTGCACAGAGGAAGCCTCGGTTGGCACTAAAAAAAAAATCCCAAAAAAGCCGAGGTCACTCCTCCTCATTTTATACACCCCCAAAAAAAACCCCGATTAAAATCAGTTACAGCATTTAATTAAGAGAATGAAATGAAAACGAAGGGGCACAAATGAGGCGGGCGAGAAAGAGAGAGGAGAGAGAGAGAGAGCGCTAAAAAAAAAAAAAAACAGTAAAAAAAAAAAAAAAAAAAAAAAAAGAAAAAAAAGCAGCAGCGCACCAGAGCTATTCTAAACGATTAAATCGCCATTTTAACAGTATAATGGGGTTTGCATTCTGAGCGGCAATCGCAGCTCATATCTCATCAATAATTCATCGCGGGATCACGCCGAGGTCAGCGCCGGGCCCGCAGCGCCCGAGCGGGGCCGGGGCAGCTCCGCGGGCCCGCAGCGCCTCCAGCGCGGCCTTTTTGGGGCTTTTTTCGCCTTTTTTTGTTGTTGCCAGCGGAGCGAGGGGGAGGGAGCTCCGACCCAGGGACAGCGAGAGCAGCAGCGATCGCAAATTCCCCCTCTCCTCCTTTTTCCCCCATTTTTTTCTCTTTTCCCCATCCCCTCCTCCCTATTTTTCACCCTTTTCTCCTTTTTCCCCTCTCCTCCTTTTTTTCCTCCTCTCCTCCTTTTTTTCCTCCTCTCCTCCTTTTTTCCCCCATTTTTTTCTCTTTTCCCCATCCCCTCCTCCCTATTTTTCACCCTTTTCTGCTTTTTCCTCCTCTCCTCCTCCTTTTTTCCCCCTCTCCTCTTTTTTCCCCCTCTCCTCCTTTTTTCCCCCCTCTCCTCCTTTTTCCCCCTCTCCTCCTTTTTCCCCCCATTTTCCCCCCTCTCCTCCTTTTTCCCCCCATTTTTTCCCCCTCTCCTCCTTTTTCCCCCTCTCCTCCTTTTTTCCCCTCCCCTCCTCCTTTTTCCCCCCCATTTTTTTCCTCTTTTCCCCATCCCCTCCTCCCTATTTTTCACCCTTTTCTCCTTTTTCCCCCTCTCCTCCTTTTTTCCCCCTCTCCTCCTTTTTTCCCTCCTCTCCTCCTTTTTCCCCCCTCTCCTCCTTTTTTCCCCCATTTTTTTCCCCCTCTCCTCCTTTTTCCCCCCATTTTTTTCTCTTTTCCCCATCCCCTCCTCCCTATTTTTCACCCTTTTCTGCTTTTTCCTCCTTCTTTTTTCCCCCTTTTCTGCTTCCTCCTTTTTTCCTCCTCTTCTGCTTTTCTCCCCTTCTCCTTCTTTTCCCTCCCTTTCTGCTGCTTTTTTCCTCTTTTTTCTGCTTTTTCCCCCCTTTTCCTCTTTCTTTTCCCTCCCCTCCTTCTTCTTTTTTCCCCTTTTCTGCTTTTATCTCCCCTTTCCTCCTTCTTTTCCCCCTCTTCTGTTTTTTCTCCCCTTCCTCCTTCTCTTTTTCCCTCTTTTTCTGCTTTTTTTTTCTCCCCATTTCTGCTGCTTTCCCCCTTTTTTCTCATTTCCCCTCTTTTTTCTTCCCCCTCCTCATTTCTTCCCTCCCTTGCTTTCCCTCCCCTGTTCTCCTTTTTCCCCCTTTTCTGTTTTTTCCTCCTTTTTCCTTCTTTTCCCCCCTTCTGCCTTCCCCCTTTCCTTCTGCTTTTTATCCCCTTTTTCACTTTTTCTCTCCTTTCCTTCTTTCCCCCCCTTTCTTCTTTTTCCTCCATTTTTCCTTCCCATCCTTTCCTTCTTTTCCCCCTTTTTCCTTTCCCCCTCTTTTCATTTTTTTTCTCCTCCCCTTTCCTTTTTTCCCCCTTTTCCCCCTTCCCTTTTTCCTTTCCCCTTCCTCCTTATTTCCCCCCCCTTTATTTTTAATTCCTTTTATTTTCATTACTACAGCACCGAAGCTCAGGGAGCCCAATTCCTGAATTTCACTTGATTTACCCCCTATTTTTTTTTTTACCCCGATTATTTCATTTACCCCTATTATTTCATTTACCCCGATTGTTTCATTCACCCCGATTATTTTATTTATCCCGATTATTTATCCCGATGATTTATCCCGATTTCCCCGGGCCAGCCCAGCCCCGCCGTGACCTCCCAAAGGAACCTTTCCCTCCCCCACAGACCAATTCCAGCCTGAGGAATCGCTCCGGCTCCGAGCAGCTCCTGCCTTCCCACCGGCCCCAACCCCTCCCCGTTCCCGTTATTTTTTTATCTTTCCCCCCATTTTCAAATTTTATCCCCCTATTTTTCCCTTGATTTTCGGTTTTTCCCTCCTTTCCCCCATTTTTCCTCATTTTCCCCCATTTCCCCTCATTTTTTATCCTCTCTTTTCCCCCTTCCCCCCCTATTTTTCCCTATTTTTCATTTTCCCCCTCATTTTTTCCTCATTTTTCCACCTTTTCTCCCCCCTTCCCCCCTTTTCTTTCCTTTTTCCCTTTCCCCCCAATTTTTCCATTTTTTTCCCACTTTCCCCCTATTTCTCGCCCTTCCCCCCTTTTATCCCCCTTTGCCCCCTTTTTTCCCTCTTTTCCCCCATTTTTCTCCCACTTCCCCCCCTTTTCCCCCTTCTTTTCTCTCTTTTCCCCTATTTTTCCTCTATTTTTTCCCATTTTTTCCCCTCTATTTTTCCCTCTCCCCATTTTACAACAACCCACCAACCCAAACCCCTCCTTTCAATCCCTCCTCACCAACACCTCCCAATTTACCAAAAAAACAAAAAAAAAACCCCAAAAAATGACTTTTATGGCTTCGAGCTCCTCCTCTCCGGGATCCCTTCCCAGCCCCGCGAAATTTCCTTTCCGAGCGGCTTTTTGCCCGTTTCCCCCCCCTTTTGGGGTGAAATAAATGACATTTGGAAGGAGGTTGATAACTTCACTGGCGAGGTGTCCAGCCCGCCGCGCTTTTCCCGTGTTCTGTTTCCCTAAATAGCCCCGCAAAGAAATTGTTTTGACAGCCAGCGTTGAAAGAAGGGCAGGTTGGGGTTTTTTCGGTTTTTTTCGGTTTTTTTTGGTGATTTATCTCTTTTTAACATGTGCAGGATATATACACACCCCAGGCCAGAAATATAAATATCTGTATCTCATATATATAAATATCTATAGCTCATATGTATAAATATCTGGCTCATCTATTTAAATATATATTTCATTTATTTATATATATATTTCATTTATTTCTATATATAATTCATTTATTTACGTGTATATCTCATTTATTTATCCGCCCCCTGGGGTCCACACAAAGGCCGGTGTTGGGGGTTTGGGCTCGGACATTCGTTGGTGATTTTGGGATAAAAAAAGGGATTTTTTTTAGGGTGGGATTGGGGTATTTTGGGCTGGCTTGTAACGCCCCCGAGCAGCCAGCAGAGCTCGCTTCACACCAAGTTCACGGCCGGGCTGCGGCCGAAACCCCCCGGGACCCCCCCAAAACCTTCAGGATTCACCCCAAAACCTCTTCGCACCCCAAAAATAATACCCGGGAAAAATACCCCAAAATTAAAGCAGTATAAATAATAAAATGGCAAATATCAGGTAAATTGGCTGGATAATAAAATGAAAATAGCAGTGAAATATTGTTGCTTATTGTACTAAAAGTAATATACCTAAGGAAAGTAAAAATACCAGGGCGAGGTGAATTCACTGGATAATAAAATCAAAATATCAGGAAAATATTAGTATTTATGGTAATAGAAGTAATATAAACAATTAAAGTAAAAATATCAGGAAAATATTATTGTTTATGGCAATAGCAGCAACATAAATAAGAAAAGTCAAAATATCAGGGCGAGGAGAGTTCAGTGAGTAATAAAATTAAAAATTCCCTGAATAAAAAAAGCCATAATATCAGAAAGAGGCGAATTCACTGAATAAAAGTAAAAATCCCTTGAATAATAGAAGTCAAACCATCAGGGCCATAGCGTTATTTGTGTTTTATTACTCGCCAATAAAAGTGAAATAA
Source organism: Zonotrichia albicollis (assembly GCF_047830755.1). Classification (NCBI taxonomy): domain Eukaryota; kingdom Metazoa; phylum Chordata; class Aves; order Passeriformes; family Passerellidae; genus Zonotrichia; species Zonotrichia albicollis. Next base: position 648,149 of record NC_133841.1, on the reverse strand, counting down.
CGCTAGGAAATGTTCAGGCGAATTTTTTGGGGTTTTGTCCCTTTCTGATATTTCAGATAAAAAAAGCCAAAGGGCAATCAGAACTATCTGATATTTCAGATTTAAAAAGTGGAAGGGAAATTAGAAATATCATATATTTCAGATAGAAAGAGGGAGGGGAATCACAGCTCTCTGATATTTCAGATAAAAAGCCAAAGGGAAATCAGCAATATCTGACATTTCAGGTTAAGGAAAGAGGAAGGGAAATCAGAATGATCTGATATCCAGATAAAAATCCAAAGGGAAATCAGCAATATCTGATATTTCAGGTTAAGAAAAGAGGAAGGGAAATCAGAATTATCTGATATCCAGATAAAAATCCAAAGGGAAATCAGCAATATCTGATATTTCAGGTTAAGGAAAGAGGAAGGGAAATCAGAATAATCTGATATTTCAGATAAGAATCCAAAGGGAAATCAGCAATATCTGATATTTCAGATAAAAAAGCAGAGGGGATGGATAAAAAATAAAGTAACCCCGAGCTCCACCCCAGCGCTGGGCAGTTCAAACTCTGATTTTTGTGCTTCTCGGCTGGAGAGGGGAAATGGCCAAGCAAGGAGTGTTAATTAGCATTACAGAGCATTATTGAGCATTATTGAGAATTATCGAGCATTATGGAGCGTTATCTAGAACTCTCGAGCGTTATTTAGCATTACAGAGCATTATGGAGCATTATTTAGCATTTTGCAGCGTTATTTAGCATTATCGAGCATTATGGAGCACTGTCGAGCATTATTTAGCATTGTTGAGCATTATGGAGCATTATCAAAAATTATGGAGTGTTATTTATTTAGAATTATGGAGTGTTATTTAGAATTATGGAGTGTTATTTAGAATTATGGAGCATTATTGAGCATTATGGAGGGTTATTTAGCAATTTTGAGTACTATTGAGCACTGTCGAGCGTTATTGAGCATTATGGAGTGTTATTTAGAATTATGGAGCATTATTGAGGATTATGGAGCGTTATTTAGCATTATTGAGTACTATGGAACATTATTGAGCACTATTGAGCATTATTTAGCACTACTGAGAGTTATTGAGCATTATTTAGCACTATTGAGCGTTATTTAGCATTATTGAGCACTATCGAGCATTATTTAGCATTATGGAGCATTATCAAGAATTATGGAGCGTTATTTAGAATTATGGAGCGTTATTTAGCATTATTGAGTACTATGGAGCATTATTGAGCACTATTGAGTGCTATGGAGCATTATTTAGCACTATCGAGCGTTATTGAGCATTATGGAGCATTATCAAGAATTATGGAGTGTTATTTAGCATTACAGAGCATTATTTAGCATTATTTAGCATTTTGCAGCGTTATTTAGCATTATCGAGCGTTATGGAGCACTGTCGAGCATTATTTAGCATTGTTGAGCATTATGGAGCATTATCAAAAATTATGGAGTGTTATTTAGAATTATGGAGGGTTATTTAGCATTATTAAGCACTATGGAGCGTTATTTACCATTATGGAGCATTATCAAGAATTATGGAGTGTTATTTAGAATTATGGAGCATTATTTAGCTTTATTTAGCATTATGGAGCGTTATTGAGCACTGTCGAGCATTATTTAGCAGTATTGAACGTTATTGAGCATTATGGAGTGTATTTAGAATTATGGAGCGTTATTGAGCATTATGGAGAATTATTGAGCATTATGGAGTGTTATTTAGCAATTTTGAGTACTATGGAGCATTATTTAGCACTATTGAGCGTTATTCAGCATTATGGAGCGTTATCAAGAATTATGGAGTGTTATTTAGCATTATGGGGCGTTATTTAGCATTATCAAGCATTATTTAGCATTGTTGGGCATTATGGAGCGTTATTTAGCAATTTTGAGTACTATCCAGCGTTATTGAGCACTATTGAGAGTTATTGAGCATTATGGATCATTATCAAGCATTATGGAGCGTTTTTTAGAATTATGGAGCGTTTTTTAGAATTATGGAGCGTTATTTAGCATTATGGAGCATTATGGAGCATTATCAAGAATTATGGAGTGTTATTTAGCATTATTGAGCATTATGGAGAGTTATTTAGCACTATCGAGCGTTATTCAGCATTATTTAGCATTATTAAGCATTATTTAGCATTTTTGGGGCATATTTTGCCTTTTAGCGTTATTTAGCATTATTTAGCATTTTTGGGCCGTATTTTGCCGTGTAACATTATTGAGCACTATGGAGCGTTATTCAGCATTATTAAGCATTTTTGGAGCCGTATTTTGCATTTTTTTCGGGCCATATTTCGCCGTTTAGCATTATTAAGCATTATTTAGCATTTTCGGGCCGTATTTCGCCATTTAGCATTATTTAGCATTATTAAGCATTATTTAGCATTATTTAGCATATTTTGCCTTTTAGCGTTATTTAGCATTATTAAGCATTTTTGGGCCGTGTTTTGCCGTTTAGCATTATTTAGCGTTATTAAGCATTATTTCGCATTTTTGGGCCATATTTCGCCGTTTACCATTATTAAGCATTATTTAGCATTTTTGGAGTAATATTTCGCATTTTTTTCGGGCCGTATTTCGCCGTTTAGCATTATTAAGCATTATTTAGCATATTTTGCCTTTTAGCGTTATTTAGCATTATTAAGCATTTTTGGGCCATATTTCGCCGTTTACCATTATTAAGCATTATTTCGCATTTTCGGGGCCGTATTTCGCATTTTTTCGGGCCGTATTTCCCCGTTTACCATTATCAAGCATCATTTGGCATTTTCGGGGCCGCGTTTCGCCGTTCCCGGCCCCGCCGGCCGCGGGGCGGGCGCAGACGGGGCCGCGGGGTCACCGGGCCGGGGGTCAAAAGTTCACCGAGCTCCGGCCGGGCCCGGGCTGGGAACGGAACGGGAGGGGAGGGGAGGGAGGGGGAAAACGGGAATTGATGCCCGGTTTGGGGGGGATAATGGGGAAATTGGAGGTGAAAGTTGAGTGGAGAGGGGTGAAATATAGGGATGAAATTGAAAAAAAAAAAAAAAATTAAAATGTAAATGGAATTTTAAACGGGAATAAACGTGAAAATAAGCGTAATATTTGAAAATAATGATTAAAAATGAGGATTAAAAATGATAACTGGAAATGGAAATGGAAATGGAAATGGAAATGGAAATAGAAATAGAAATAGAAATAAAATGAAATAGAAATAGAAATAGAAATAGAAATAGAAATAGAAATAGAAATAGAAATAGAAATAGAAATAAAATAGAAATTGAAATAGAAATAGAGATAGAGATAGAAATAGAAATAGAAATAGAAATAGAAATAGAAATAGAAATAGAAATAAAAATAAAATAGAAATTGAAATAGAAATAGAGATAGAGATAGAAATAAAAATAGAAACAGAAATAAAATAAAAATAAAAATAAAAATAAAAATAAAAATAAAAATAAAAATAAAAATAAAAATAAAAATAAAAATAAAAATAAAAATAAAAATAAAATAATAAACGATAAAAGGTAAAGGATAAAGGATAAAGGATAAAGGATAAAGGATAAAGGATAAATAAAATACAAAGGAAAAGAATTAAAAATAAAAATGAAACCAATAACTCAAAATAAAAATCATTAAAAAATAAATACAAATACAACTTGAAAAAATATTAAAAATAATAAAAAAAATAAAATAATTCAACATTTTAAACCCCAGCTTGGTTCAGGTCTCTCCCGCGAGGAAATGAAGGCAATTTTTGAGATAAGCCCCGAAACGCCGTTTGGGCTGGAACGAGCGGAATCTCAGGGAAATGCATTTATTAAATCCAATTACGCCCAGGTCCCTCTAGGATATTAACGCGAGCAGTTAAAAAATAATTTTCATTCCGGCGTCAATTTTGTTTGGAGAGGGTTTAAATTATCCGAGGGGAAAAAAAAGAGAAAGGAAAATCTGCCAGGGTGGGAACGAATCTGTTCGGACATCGCGGCTCGGAAACGCTCCCGGTGCCCGGGAGGGATCTCAAACCACGGAATTGGGAAAAAATGGAATTGGAAAGAAAAGGAATTGTGAAAAAATGGAACTGTAAAAAAAAATCCTGCGCGGTTTCTTCCCCTTCCCACCTCAGCGTGGGAAACCTGCGGTGATTTATGGGCGGCACCGAGGGCTGAGGGCTGGAAAATTCAATTTATGGAGAGATTGGAGGGCGCTGGTTTGAAGTGCCCGCTTGGCTCGGGCCGCGAAGGAGCCCGGTTTGATTTTATTTAATTTTTTTTTATTATTATTATCTTATTTTGCAGCCGGAATTGGGCTGAAATGCTTTTTATTCCTGGCTGGAAGCGCGGCTGCGCTCCGCCCGCTGCAGCAGTTTAATGAACTGATATAATAAATATTTCCCTTGGCGTCCCAAAGTTATTTCTGCGCTGCCAGACTTCGAAACCCTCCAAACTCTTAAATATTATTTGCACTGGGACCGGGGGAAGATCTTTTCCACCGCTCCTTAAGCAAACACTCGGAGCGAGGCGAACCCTCCTGGAAAAAAGTGGAATTAAAAATAGATATATATATAATTTTTTTTTTTTTAATCCCTGTGAATTTTCTCTCCTGCCTGGCTTTTAAAAAGTATATTTATTTTTTTATTGTATTTATTTCTATTTTTATATTTATTTTTATCTGTCTTTTTCTGTTTGTATTTTATATTATATTCATTTGATATTTTATATTATATTCATTTTACATTTGTATTTATATTTTATAGTTGCTTATACTTATTCTGCATTTATTTTATATTTATTTTTTTGCATTTATTTTATATATATTTTTATATTTACACTCATTAAATTTTATTTCTATTTTTATTTTATTTTATTCCTTTTTTTTTCCTCCTCCCTGCCAGCTTTCCAACATTTTCAGGGATTAAATCCCCCCCTAACGAGGCTCATTTTTCCCCTCGGGACAGAAAGAAGGGCGAATATTAGAGCCCTGGGAAAGGCGCTCTGGAAAATCCATTTGCTTTCCCCGCGCGGGGCTCGGAGGTGAAAAAAAAAAAAAAAAAATCCGGGAGAAAACGTTTTTGTTTCGCCTGATAAGGGGAAATTGAATTAATTGCCGTGAATTTGCCGCGGATCCATCTCCCGAGCGCGGTGATTACCGCGCTTATCTGCGCCCCGCACTCCCGAGCAGGTAACGGCCAATAAATCCCATTTGTCCCCGGCCGATGAAAACGAGCAGGTAGCAACAAAATCGCCCCAAAAATTGGAATTTCTGCGCGTTTGTTGGCGGCGCCTCCCGAGCTCTGCCGCCGCCGTGTTTAAATCTCGATTTAGGGGAGGGCAGAGGAAATTAAAGGGATCGTTTTCCAGGATATTTCTAATTTATCTCTCGGGCTGAGCGCGGGGTCAGGGTTTTGCTGAGAGAATAAACCCGTTTCTGGGGGTTTTGCCCCCATTCTCGGGGTTTTTTTCCGCCCGGCAATCGATTGAATACGCTTTTTAATCGCGATTTACGTCCCCAATCGCCCTTTATGGCCGTGTCGGAGCTGGTGGTAAAAGCGGGGCTGAAAAGGGAATTCCCGCAGGGACGCGGAGCCCGACCCTGCCCGCAGCTCCTCGCGTGCCAAAATATTCAATTCGCCCAAATATCCCGATTTTGGGGCGGTTTTGGATGAGTTTGGAGCGGGGTTGAAATCGGAATTCAAATGGGAATTTTCCCGTCTCGAAGCAGGTGTGGGTTCATCCCCGCCTCGCCTTCCCTGCTTTATCCACCTCAGAAAATCCGCGAGATTTTTATTTTTTTATTTATTCCAAGTTCTGCCCTGGATAAACCCCCCTCAGATAAATCCCACAAGAATTAAAAAGAAAAATAAAAATCAAAAAAAAATTCAAATTGAACAAAATAAATCTCCATCTTCGGAGAGGGGAAAGATCGGAGCCGGGGGGGGGGGGAGAAAACACCTCGGGGCGGGTGGAAAGGGAGAAAAAGAAGCGCAAAAAAAAAAAAAAAAAAAAAAAAATTAAAAGTTCGGGGTGAAGCGCGGGTCAGCGCGGCTGCGGACACGCCTCGCTGTTTAACAAAGACTGCCAAAGTATGAGATTAATACCAAAACTTGCGCCTTTCCCAGCCCGCGGCGCTCCGGGGCCTCCGCGGCAGCGCCGGGACAATGCGGGGCCGGCGGGGCGGGGGAGCGGCCCCGAAATGAACCCCAAAAATCACCCCCAAAACCCCAAAAACGCCAGGGCCGGAGGGGAGGAGGAAGGAGGGGAGCGGGAGGGAAATGGGGGCAGCGAGAGGGAAAATTTGGGGAACGAAAGAGGGAAAATTGGGGAAAGAAAGAGGGAAATTTGGGAGCAGAGAGACGGAAATTTGGGGGCAGAGAGACGGAAATTTGGGGGTTTTGAGGGGAGCCAGACTGAAATCTGGGGGAACCGAGAGGGAAATTTGGGGGTTTGGGGGAAGCGAAAGGGAAATTTGGGGAAAGCCAGAGGGAAATTTGGGGTTTGAGGGAAACCAGAGAGAAATTTGGGGTTTTGGGAGCAGTGAGAAGGAAATTTGGGGTTTGGGGACAGCCAGAGGGAAATTTGGGGGTTTGGGGGAAGCCAGAAGGGAATTTTGGGGTTTTGGGGGAATTATCGCGATGTAAAAGCGGCGCGGGGGCAGCGGAGAGGGGGCCATGCGGATTTTTGGGGGGTTTTTGTGGGATTTGGCCAACGAAGCTCCCCGAGTTTGGCGGGAGCGCCCCGAGGAGAAGGAGCCGCGCTGAGCCAAGGTAGGAACCGCACCTGGGCGGGCCGGACCCCCCCTTTGGGGAAGGCTTTGGGGACCCCCTCCTCAAAAATGCCAATCCCCGAGGTTCACCCAGAGCTGGGTCTGAAATGGGGGGGAAAAAAAAAACCCTCCAAAAAATAAAAATTCAGTGAGTCAATTCCGCGGGATCCCAAAGGTGGAAAGAGGGGTTGGGAATTTGGGATCGGGGGAGATTTCTCCGAGGTGTTTTGGGGGAAAATAAATCCCGGCCGACGCTAGGGGTGCTGGTTGGCAATGCCGGCCCTGCGCTGTCACCGCCGAGCGGAAAAAAAAATCCGATTTTTTTTTTTCTTTTAAAGGGATGTGGGAGGGGGTTAAAAATAGAGAATAAGGCCTGGCTATTCCTAGCGCTGGGGCGGCAGAAAATGGAATAAATAAATCGGCTTGGAGGGGTCGGGAAGGAGGAATACAATCTAAAAGAGATAAAAGGGGGTTTAAATGGATTTTAAAATAAAAGGAGCTGTAACGGGATTTATTCTGGTGTTTTATGGCGGCCGCGGGGCTGGTTTGGCTCCGCACTTTCCCGGCAGGTTTTAGAGGAAAAGGTGAATTTGGAGGTGGGAAATTCTGCTCGGTTCAAAAAAGATTTCGCTGCTTCTGCCGGAAATTTGGGGTTTTTAAAGGGTCTGAAATGATTTTGGGGTTTCTTTCGATGCCTTTGGTTTGTTCCTAAAGCGCCGCTTGGTTATTCGGGGTTTAGCCGGGAGCTTTTAGCAGGAAAAAGCGATTATTCACCTGAAAGCACCTGAAAAATCCAGAATTCGGGGGTTTTATTCTTGGCCAGAAATTTTAATTTGTTTTTTTTTTTTTTAATGGAAAATGCGGGAGTTCTTGGAATGTGCCGGGTACATTGACAGGAATTGTAAATGCAGCTTTTCCCCGGTGCCCTCTCTGCTGCGGCATTTAAATGCAATTAATTCGGGAGATACTTGACCTGAAAATGTTCTGCCTTTTGAAATACAAAATAAAAAAAAAAAAGGAAAAAAAAAAAGGGGGAAAAAAAAAGAAAGAAGGGAAAATAAAAAGAAAAAAAAATAAAAGAGCAAAGAAAGGGGGGGCTGCTTTACTTTGAATCTCTTGGGCAACTGTAATTTTAAACGAAATCTCAACATGATGCTACCCTCATTAGTTCCGAATGAAGGTTCATTACCTAGACAGTATGAATATTTTATTGCTTTATATCCCTTTTTTCGGAAATGAAACGCCTTTGATCTTTTTCTCGGGTTGTAAAAAGAATTGCCTGTCATTAAAAAAAAACCTGTCGTCCCATCTGCCTTTACATTCTGGATTTCTTTTCATCTGTTTCTTTCTCTTTTTTTTTTCCTTTTTTTTCCTTTTTTTTTCCTTTTTTTTTTTTTACCATTTCCCCGCACGGCTAAACCCAAACCTTGGGTGACCTCCAGCAACGAAAAATGGATGAAATCTTTGCGCTGCCCACCAGAAAATCGTGACGAGACTTCCAGGGCGGGGTGGGGACGGAGTTTGGGGGATTTCTCTTTTAAAAGGCGGATTTTTGGGTCCGCGGCTCGTTGCGCGCCCGCACCTCCACCTTCACCCCAGGAACTGAGTTTTTCACCCCAAAATAACGCCCAAGGTGTGGAGGGCAAGGTGGAAAAATCCCGATTTTCCTCTCTAATTTCGGATTTTCCTCTCTAATTTCGGATTTTCGCTCCGCAGCCTCGCTGCTTTAACGAATCGCCTTCTCCCCTGGGCGGGGAATTTTCCTGGGGTGCAGCCCCGATTTCCCAAAACCCCCAAATTTTGCCCCAGAAGAGAATTGTGGCGGTAGGAGAAGACCTGAGACCGAGGAGGACGCAACTGTCTTCTATATGTACCCTGTAGATCCGAATTTGTGTAGAGGAAGTTGGGTCACAAATTCGCATCTAGGGGAATATGTAGTTGACACAAACACTACAAACCCAGAAGCCATAAAACCCCCCCAAAAAAACCCCTAAAAAATTCAAAAACAGGAGGGTGGGAACGAGGGTTTGGCCAGAAAAGCGCTTTAGAAATCCGAGGGTTTGACCTCAGCTCAACTCCGGCGCTGCCGCGATAAAACTTTATCAGAGCTGGGAGATAACGGCGGGGCTGCGAGGGGGATTTGGGGGATTTGGGGCATTTGGGGCATTTGGGGCATTTGGGGCATTTGGGGAGGGGTCGCGGGCGTTGTCGCTGATATTTCAGAGCGGGGCTCGCCCGCTTTTGCTTTAATTCGTGTGCTCTGACACGGATTCACAAATCAATAAAATTCCTCGCTGCCGCCGCTTTCCCGGGGCGCGTTTTGGGGTCTGCCCGCAGGAATTGGGGGATTCCGGGGGGGTCTCGGAGCCTCTCGAAGCCCCTTCATGAGCAGAAGGGCGAGGCCAAGCTGCGCCAGGGCTGGGGTTGGTTTGGTTTGTGAGAATCGCAATAATTTTTGTAATGATTGTTCATCGACGCGGGGTCCGGCTGGGGGGCGGCGCCGAGCGGGGTTTGGGGTTTGGCTTTTGGGGTCCCCCGCACCCCGATTTCGCTGCTGCCTCTCCTATCGATCCCCGCTCACCCCATCCATCTCTGCCACAGCCCCGCTCGGGGGGCGGCGACCCCGGCCCGGCCCAGCTGCGCCTGCGGGGGCTTGGGGAGGGGGGAGGCAGCGCCGCGATCGCCCCCGAACCCCCGGAAAATTCCGCTTTTCCTTGGAATTATTCCCTTTTTGGCGGCGTTCTGAGGGGGGGGCGCGATGCCCCCGGCCCAGGACACACCCCCGAGGGGTGGGGGGAGCCGGGGGTGACCGGAGGGGCTGGAGGGACCGGAGGGGCCGGGGATGACCGGAGGGCACCGGGGGTGACCGGGGGTGACCGGGGGTGACCGGGGGTGACCGAGGGGCAGCCGGCGCCCCCCGAGCGCCTCCCCGGGGATGCCGGGGGGCCCCGGGAGAGCCCGGGCTGGGCAGGTTTCCTTATCCGGGGCTCGGCGTGGCCCTCGCCATTGGCCCGCGCTGTCACATGGAGCCAACTTTGTTCACTTGACAGTAAGTAGGAGGGCTCGGCCAAACAGGAAAAGCACCGAAGGGGAGGCGGGGGGGGGGGGGGCGGGCGGGTGGGTGGGGGGCGCACGAATAAATTTTAAGCGGAGAAAGAGACAGAGGGGAGAGAGGCATACACACACATATATATATATATATATATACAGATAGACATACACAGATATAATTGTTCTCCTTCCCCCCCGCGCTCCCGCGCGCACAAACCCCCAAGAAATTAATGGCCATGAGCTCCTTCCTGATCAACTCCAACTACGTGGACCCCAAGTTCCCACCCTGCGAGGAATATTCCCACAGCGATTACCTTCCCAGCCACTCGCCGGAGTACTACCAGAGGCACCGGGAGGCTCCGTTCCACCATGAGGCGATGTACGGGCCCGGGGCTCGGGCCGCCTGCGCCGAGCAGCCCTACGCGCCGTGCCCGGGCTCCGCGCAGCCCCGCGGAGGAGGAGGAGGAGGAGGCGCCGCCGCCGAGCCGCGGCCGCGCAGCCCCAGCCCGCCCCCCGCCTGCAGCAGCCGCGGCCCCGCCGAGCCCGTGCTTTACCCCTGGATGAAAAAAGTCCACGTAAGCTCGGGTGAGTGAGTGCGGGGAGGAAAAAAAGGGGAAAAAGGGGGCTTCGCGCTTTATAGTTGGAGTAGCACCTCGCGGGCCCGCGGAAAAAGCTGGTGCGGCGCTTGTAAAAGGAGCGCCCGCCCGGCGGAGATTTACGAGCGCCGCTTTGCAGAGCGCTATAATTACATCCTCCATAAATTTTTATTGCTCTGCTTGGCCATGTGCCTTTGAAGTCTCTGTTACCATCCTCCTCCAGTTTCTTCCAGGCTACTTTGCTTTTTTTTTTTTTTTTTTTACTTTTTTTTTCCCCCCTTTTTTTTCTTTTTTTATGGCTGTTGAATCTTCCTAAGTGAAGTTTTATGTTTTGGTAATTTGTATTTAAGTGGCGGATTGAGTAAAGTTTTACTGTTTTCCCCTCCCCTGCCCTCTTTTCTTTTTTTTTCTTTTTTCCCTCAGGTTTTTTTTCCCCCTCCCTTTTCTTTCCTCCCTTTTTTATTCTCCTTTTTTTTCCCCTCTACTCCTTTTTTCCCCCTTTTTTTTCCCCTTTTTTTATTTATTTTTTTTTTTCAAGGGAGGCATTTCCCAGCCCGCACTCGCCCCTTTCCCAGCGCGCAGGGGGAACTTTTGGGGATAATTCCGCGCTGCTCCGGCAGAGCTGCGAGCGCACAAATGCGAATTTCCAATTTCCACCCTGGCAGGGCACGGGAATCGCGTCTGGGGAAAAGCTCCAGTCAGGAATCCGCGTCCACCAAGAGGTGCAGATTCGCTCCTCGGCTCTGGGGGCATTTTTAGAACCATTCCCTTTTTATTTATGTGTTTTTTAAACCAAATCCCCCCTTACAAAGAATCTGTGACGCGCTTTTTTTTTTTTTTTGTGATTTTTTTTTGAGGGGAAAAGACCCCTTTAAAGGAACAGCTGGTAATTGTGCTTTTCTTATTTTTCCTCCTTTTCTATTTATTTTCCCCTTATATTTCCCCCTTTTCTCTGTGTGTTTTCCCTTCTTTTTTTTCTTTCCTGTTATATTTTCCCCTTGTTTTTTTCCCTTTTTTGTGCGTGTTTTCACATCTTTTTTCCCTTTCTTTTATGTGTTTTCACATTTTCTCTCTTTTTTTTTCATGTTTTCCCATCTTTCCCCCTCCCCTTTTTTGTGTGTTTTAACATGTCCTCCCTTTTCTTTTCCTCATGTTTTCACATTACCCCCCCAATTCTTTTGTATTTCCAAATGTTTCCCCCTTTATTTGTGTATTTCCACTTTTTCCCCCTATTTTTTTTATATTTCCCCCTTTTTAATATTTTCACATTCCCTCCTTTTTCTTTTTGTATTTAAACATATTTTCCCCCCATTTCTCTATATTTTCACATCCCCTCCATTTTTCTGTATTTCCCCACCATTTTTTGTATTTTCACTTATCCCCCCCCCCATTTTTCTGTCTTTTCACATCCCCTCTCCATTTTTCTATATTTACCCCCCATTTTTCTATATTTTCACATCCCCCCTCCATTTTTCTATACTTTCCCCCCATTTTTTGTATTTTCACATATTCCCCCCCCATTTTTCTATATTTCCTCATATTTCCTCATATTTCCCCCTCATTTTTCTATATTTTCACATCTCCTCCATTTTTCTATACTTTCCCCCCATTTTTCTATATTTCCTCATATTTCCCCCTCATTTTTCTATATTTTCACATCTCCTCCATTTTTCTATACTTTCCCCCCATTTTTCCATATTTTCACATATTCCCCCCCCCCAATTTTTAAAATATTTCCACATATTTCCCTCCTGGTTATTTTTTTTATATTTTCCCATATTTCCACTTTTATTTTTTTAATATTTTCACATCTTTCCCCCCCCTTTTTTTTATGCATTTCAATATATCCCCCCCCATTTTCTATATTTTCACATCGCCTCATTTTTTAACACTTTCGCGTATCCGCCCCCATTTTTTTTTTTTTTTAATTTTTTTTTTTTTACTATTCTCACACCTTTTTCCCCCCTTTTTTTTCCCCCCGTGTCGCGGCAGTGAGCCCCGGTTTGTGCGGCGGGGAGGCGAAGCGCTCGCGCACGGCCTACACGCGGCAGCAGGTGCTGGAGCTGGAGAAGGAGTTCCACTACAACCGGTACCTGACGCGGCGCCGGCGCCTGGAGATCGCGCATGCCCTGAGCCTCAGCGAGCGCCAGATCAAGATCTGGTTCCAGAACCGCCGCATGAAGTGGAAAAAGGATCACAAACTGCCCAACACCAAGGTCAGGTCCGGCTCCTCCTCCTCCTCCTCTTCCTCCAGCGCCCTGCAGGCCCCGCAGGGAGGATCCCAAACGCAGATCCCACAGGGAGGAGGAGGAGGAGGCCAAACGCAAATCCCACAAGGAGGATCCCAAAGGCAGATCCCACAAGGAGGAGCCCAAAGCCAGATCCTACAGGGAGGAGGAGGAGCCCAAAGGCAGATCCCACAAGGAGGAGGATCCCAAACCCAGATCCAACAAGGATCCCAAAGGCAGATCCCTCAAGGAGGATCCCAAATGCAGATCCCACAAGGAGGAGGAGGATCCCAAAGGCAGATCCCACAAGGAGGAGGAGCCCAAAGCCACATCGCTCAAGGAGGATCCCAAAGCCAGATCCAACAAGGATCCCAAAGGCAGATCCCTCAAGGAGGATCCCAGATGCAGATCCCACAAGGAGGAGGATCCCAAAGCCAGATCCTACAGGGAGGATCCCAAAGCCAGATCCAACAAGGATCCCAAAGGCAGATCCCACAAGGAGGATCCCAGGGTCTCATCCCTCAAGGAGGAGGACCCCACATGCAGATCCCACAAGGAGGAGGATCCCAAAGCCAGATCCAACAAGGATCCCAAAGGCAGATCCCTCAAGGAGGATCCCAGGGTCTCATCCCTCAAGGAGGAGGACCCCACCTGCAGATGCCACAAGGAGGAGGATCCCAAACCCAGATCCAGCAAGGATCCCAAACCCGATCCCACGGACCGGCTGTCGCCCTATAACCGCCCCCATGGATGCGTGTGCGTGTTTGGGGTGTGAGCTCGCGCGAGTGCAGGAAGGGAAATGTGATCGTTTTAATTTTTATCATTATTTTAATTATTATTTGAACCGTGGGGAGAGGCAGGGGTGCTCTTTGTTACCCAACACCGAGATCGGGTCAGCTCCTCCTCCAGATCCCTGCAGATCACACCGGGAGGATCCCAAAGGCAGATCCTACAGGGAGGATCCCAAAGTTACTTCCCACAAGGAAGAGGATCTCAAACACAGATCCCACAGGGAGGGTCCCATAGGTGGATCCTACAGGGAGGATCCCAAACTCAGATCCCACAAGGAGGAGGATCCCAATCACAGATCCCACAAGAAGGAGGATCATCTCCAACACAGATCCCACAGGGAGGATCCCAAAGGCAGATACTACAGGGAGGATCCCATACTCAAATCCCACAAGGAGGAGGATCCCAATCACAGATCCCACAAGAAGGAGGATCATCTCAAACACAGATCCTACAAGGAGGATCCCATAGGCGGATCCTACAGGGAGGATCCCAAAGGCAGATCCCACAAGGAGAAGGATCCCAAAGGCAGATCCCACAAGGAGAAGGATCCCAAATTCCAGTACCTCAAGGAGGAGGATCCCAAAGGCAGATCCCTCAAGGAGGATCCCAAACCCGATCCCACAGACCGGCCGCCGCCCCATAACCACCCCCATGGATGTGTGTGCTTGTTTGGGGTGTGAACGAACTCGTGTGAGTGCAGGAAGGGAAATGTGATCGTTTTAATTTTTATCATTATTTAATGATTGTTTGATCCAGGGTTAAAGGTCAGGCTGCTCTTCATGACCCAACACCGAGGTCGGGTCAGCTCCTCCTGCTGATCCCTGCGGATCCCAAAGAGAGGATCCCAAAGGCAGATCCTACAGGGAGGATCCCAAAGGCAGATCCTACAGGGAGGATCCCAAAGGCAGACCCTACAAGGAGGAGGAACCCAAAGCCACATCCCTCAAGGAGGATCCCAAAGTCAGATCCCTTGAGGAAGATCCCAAAGTTACATCCCACAAGGAAGAGGATCCTGAAAGCAGATCCCTCAGGGAGGAGGGTCACAAACTCAAATCCCACAAGGAGGGTCCCAAAGACAGATCCCACAAGGAGGAGGATCCCAAATGTAGATCCCTCAAGGAGGATCCCAAACCCAGATCCCACAAGGAGGAGGATCCCAAAGTTGCATCCCACAAGGAGGATCCCAACACCACATCCCTCAAGGAGGAGGATCCCCAATGCCGGTCCCGCAAGGAGGAACCCAAAGCCAGATCCTACAGGGAGGATCCCAGACTCAAATCCCACAAAGAGGAGGATCCCAAACTCAAATACCTCAAGGATGATCACAAAGGCAGATCCCACAAGGAGGAGGATCCAAAACTCAACAGGGAGGAGGATCCCAAGGGCAGATCCCTCAAAGAGGATCCCAAAGACCGATCCCTCAAGGAGGATCCCAACCATAGATCCTACAAGGAGGAGGATCCCAAATTCAAATCCCACCAGGAGGATCCCAAACCCAGATCCCACCAGGAGGAAGATGCCAAAGTTGCATCCCACAAGGAGGAGGATCCCAAACTCAAATACCTCAAGGATGATCCCAAAGGCAGATCCCTCAAAGAGGAGGATCCCAAACTCAACAAGGAGAAGGATCCCAAAGTTACATCCCACAAGGAGGAGGATCCCAAACCCAGATCCCACACACAGGAGGATCCCAAAGGCCGATCCCACCAGGAGGATCCCAAACCCAGATCCCACACACAGGACGATCCCAAAGGCCGATCCCACCAGGAGGATCCCAAACCCGATCCCACCAGGAGGACCCCAAAGGCCGATCCCACCAGGAGGATCCCAAACCCGATCCCACCAGGAGGATCCCAAACCCGATCCCACACAGAGGAGGATCCCAAACCCGATCCCACCAGGAGGATCCCAAACCCGATCCCACACAGAGGAGGATCCCAAAGGCCGATCCCACCAGGAGGATCCCAAACCCGATCCCGCAGAAGGGCCGCTGCCCCATAACCGCCCCCATGGATGCGTGTGCGTGCTTGGGGTGTGAACTTGCGCGAGTGCAGAGCGGGAAACGCGATCATTTTAATTTTTATCATTTTTTTACACTGATCTGAACAGCAGGGACTGACAGGGTGCTCATTATTTATGGCCAATAATTTTAATTTTAATTTTTATTTCAACCATGGGGACAGGCGGGTGCTGGTTATTCCCACCAATAATTTGAATTTTGATCATTTTGACACTGATTTTAACCACGGGGACAAGCGGGTGGTGGTTATTCTTACCACTAATTTGAGTTTTATCATTTTTAACACTGAGTTGACCCCTGGGGAAGGTCGGGTGCTGGTTATTCCCACCAATAATTTGAATTTTGATAATGTTTATGCCATTTGACCCACTGGGAGTGCTGGGTGCTGGTTATTCCACACAATAATTTGAGTTTTGATCATTTTTGTGCCATTTGAACCACAGGGAATGGCAGGTGCTCGTTATTCCCAGCAATAATTTGAGTTTTATCATTTTTATGCCAATTTGACCCATAGGGACAGGCGAGTGCTGGTTATTCCCAGCAATAATTTGAGTTTTGATCATTTTTTAAATTTTAACCACAGGGACGGGTGGGTGTTGGTTATTCCCACCAATAATTCGAATTTTGCTCATTTTTACGCCATTTGACCCACGGGGAGTGGTGGGTGTTGGTTATTCCCACCAATAATTTGAAATTTGAACATTTTAACATGAATGTAACTGTGTGGACAGGTGGGTGTTGGTTATTCCCACCAATAATTTGAAATTTGAACATTTTAACATGAATGTAACTGTGTGGACAGGCGGGTGTTGGTTATTCCCACCAATAATTTGAATTTTGATCATTTTAACATGAATTTAACTTTGTGGACAGGCGGGTGTTGGTTATTCCCAGCAATAATTTGAGTTTTATCATTTTTATGCCAATTTGACCCACAGGGACAGGCGGGTGTTGGTTATTCCCACCAATAATTTGAGTTTTATCATTTTTATGCCAATTTGACCCACAGGGACAGGCGGGTGTTGGTTATTCCCACCAATAATTTGAATTTTGCCCATTTTTACCCCGATTCGAAGCGCGGGGCCGGCTCAGCTGAGCACAAAGCCGGGGCTGCCGGGGAAGGGGAGGCTGGAGCAGGATTTTTTTTTGGGGATTTGCCTGAGATGGATCCTTGTTTCATCTTTAATCACGCCGAGCTCGGCCCCATTTGTCATGTTTACTCTCCCGTACAAAGGATGGACCTTATGTCTGCTATTACCCCGACAGCAGCGCCCGCTTTAATAAATGAGCCTCGGCTCCTTCCCCACAACTGCATTTTCTACACCACCCCCTTTTTGGCCTTTTTTTTTTCTCCTTTTTTTCCTTTTTTTTCTCCTTTTTTTTCCTTTTTTTCTCCTTTTTTTCCTTTTTTTTTCCCCCTCATTTTCCTTTTTTTTTTGTGCCCTCTTTTTCCCCCTTGAAATATTCTTTTTTTCATTTTATCTTCTTTTTCGCCCCCTTTTATTCTTTTCTTTTCATGGTTTGTTTTCTTTTCTTTCTCTCTTTTTCCCCCTTTTCCCCGTCTTCATGAAAATATTTTTGTCCATTTTTCCCTTTATTTTTTTCTTTTTCCCCTTTATTTTTCTTTGGGTTGTATTTTTGTTTCTTTTCTTTTTCCCCTTTTAAAAAGTTTTCTTTATCAATTTTCTTCCCCCCTCCTTCTTCCCCTCTTCTCTTTCCCCCTTTTTTCCCCTTTTTTAAATTCCTTTCCTTTCTCCATATTTTTCCCATTTTCCCCTTCATTTTCCCTTTGTTTTTCTTTGTTTTTCTTTCTTTATTTTCCCTTTTCTCCCTTTTTTCCATTTTCTTTATCAATTTTCTCCCCCCTCCTCTCTTTCTTCCCAACCCCGAAGTTTCTGCCCCGTTGTCCCAAAGAGATGAAACTGGAGACACAAAAAAACCAAAAAAACCCCAAAAACTCAACAAAAACCCCCAAAATCTTCTCCGGGGAGTTGAGAACTTTGTGATATCAGCAAGAAAAAAAAATTTAAAAATGAGAGTTGGGTCAAGGAGGTGTTGGACAAAGAAATGAAGCGAATGGAGTGGGATCAAACCCTTTTTTTTGGATTTTTTTGGGGTTTTTTGAACCCCAGCAGGTTCATTGTGAGTGAGGGGGGGTGGGGAGGGAACTGGGATGAACTGGGATGAACTGGGATGAACTGGGAGCGCCCCAAAGCTCCTCCCTGCCCCGCTTTGGGGCTGAAAATGTGAATTTCGGGCCTGGGGAGGGGCGGCCCCGACCCCTCTGTCCCCTTTGTCCTCGGGGGTGTCCGGATTTACCCGGAAATCCCCAAAAACCCCCCAAAACCGCAGCTCAGAAATAAATTCTGATCCCAAACCTGCCCCTGCGTGGTTCTTGCGGGGGGTGAGGCCGGACTGGGGTTATTTACGGGGTGGAAAAATAAATATATTTATCTCGAGCCGCGAACAATCGGTTTGTTTGTAATTTTGACGATTTTTTTTTTTCTGCGTTTTTTGTGTTGTCAGCGGCGCAGCCCGCAGCCCCCTAATGAAAACAAAAGATGTTTGAGCAGCTCTAAGTAGCGCTAAGCCCCAGATATGATGATTTATTTGTTCAAAGCGCAGATTAATTCTCTTTTTCCGCGCCCCAGCCCGAACGCGGCCGCTCATTAACGCTTTGCTGCCTCCGATTTCTCCTGAGATCTTTTGGCTTTTATTTATTTCTATTTTTTTTAAATTTTTTTGTTGTTGTTGTTGTTTGAAATCCCTCCTTCTCCGGGGTAGTTAATGCATTAATGAGTCCAATTTGGGCCCAGATGTTCGGGGGGTTCTGGGTGGGTTTGGGGTGCACAAAAGGAGCCGCTCCTGCCATAGCTCAGGGCCTGACAAGCAAATAGATAATCAAGAAGACAAATGGCTCCTTTTGTCAGCCGCAGCTCTTGTATTAATTTTCATTTTCTTTTTTTTCGGGTACGAAAGGATCGAGAGAGGAAAAAAAAAAAAAAACCCACAAAAAAAAAAAAATTTATTGTCCTCCAAGGGGGTGGAGGCAGCTCAGGGAAAGGGCTGAAATAATGATGGTAATAGGAATAAAAACGTGTTAGATATAGATTTAAGTATAAATATATCTGTAAGGGTGGGTGTAAGTGCAGCGATAAGTAGAGGTATAAATATAAAGTGTAAATATAAATGGAGAGGGCTATAAATAGAAAATGTAGCTATAAATGGATATATAAATGTCCATATATAAATAAAGTGAAATTATAAATATAAATAGAATGAAATTTAAAAGTAAAAATAAAATAAAATAAAAATAAAATAATAAAAATAATGATGATAATAAAAAATAATATAAATAATTATAGTAATAATAGTAATAATAGCAATAATAGCAATACTAGTAATAATAGTAATAATAGTAATACTAGTAATAATAGTAATAATAGTAATAATAATAATTTTTAAAGGTTTGTTCAATATTCACGGAATCCTCCCAAAAGCCCGATCAGGACCCAAATTCCGGCCCCAGTTTATCCCGAGACAAAGCAGGGCTGGGATATTTCAAATCTCTCCCGGCTGCAGGATCTCACTCGTTTCTCCCCAAAATTCCTCCGCCCCCCGTTCACACAAAACCCTCCCGGGTGATTTTATTATTAAATTTTTCTCTTTTTAATGCTTTAAAATAAATAATATCGCTGCGGTCACATGGTGCGGGCTCTGCTGGGTGTGATGTAAGAAAAAAAGAAAAAAAAAAAATCGGATTTATGGCCGGGTTTTGGTTTAATTCTCGCGGTTTAAGAGGTGGCGACAGCGCAACTCGCACGTTTCTTTATTTTCTTTATTTATTTTCCTGGCAAGGGCTGTATTTTATCCGAGTTCCGCCAGGTTTGGGGCGGTTTGTTTGGTCGCTGCTGCATTTTTATTCCGCTGCTCCTCCCTTTGATCTGCTTGGGAAGAGGGTGCGAGTTTCGAGAGAGGGCTCCTGAGAATGGCCAAAAATGGGTGTTTTAAACCCAAAAAAAAAAAAAAAAGGGGGGAAAAAAAATGAAAAAAGAGCAGCATATGCTGGCAGGAATGCGGGGTCTGTGGGGGCAAATCAAAGCTGGGGAGCGTGAATGGGATGGAAGGGGGAGAAAAGGAGATTTCTATAGGACCCGAAAGTTCACAGCCATTAGGAGCGGACAGAAGGCAAGAAAAATGCGAGAATTATACAGAAAATCATTAATCACTTCTTTTCTTTAAATACTTATCCCTTTTCCCATTGTTATTCAACAGCAAATCTCCGCAGACCGTCTGGCGGCAAAAATCCCCCGGACTCCTGCAAGAAACCTTCGGGGCCACCAATGAGAATTAGAATTAATAATATTAATAATAATAATAACAGAAATATTGCCGGTAATAAAACCCGCGCCCCAGAGGTGAAAGATTCTCTTTTTTTTGGGGAGAAAAGCCAAATTTCGTGCAGCCCCCCCTTCCCCTGTGGGTTCGGAAGGAGCCACCCCGAGCATGAGGGCGATGCAGAAAGGATTTGGGAGCGCAGCAGGTAACGGAGCCGCTCTCGGCTTTGGGGCTTTGGGACCGGGCTCTGACCCAAATCTGGGGGAAATCAGAGAAAAAAAAAGGAGTTTTTAGCCGGTGGAGGTGGAAGGAGAAGCTCCCCGCGAGCGCTCGTGTGGGGTTTTCCCTTTTCCCTCCGTTTTTGGGGCGGGTCTTGGAGGGGTTTGGGGGTTTTTATTTAAATTCCGTCTCGGTTTGGGGCTGGGCGTGGTTGGGGTTTGCTGCGGGAGCTCCGGGTGGAGATTTGGGGTTTATGCTCAAAAATCGGTTTTTTCCCCGTTTTTTCCCCAGTTAAATCTCTCGCGGGACGGTTTGGGGAGGGTTTGGTGCAGCGGCCTCTGAGTGTCCCGGGAAATGCGATTATTCCCGGGTTAAACTGTCCCGGAAAATGAGAATATTCCTGGTTCAAAATGTCCCGGGAAATGTGAATATTCCAGGAATAAACTGTCCCAGGAACTGGGAATATCCCAGTTTAAACTGTCCCGGGAACTGGGACCATTCTGGGCTTAAACTGTCCCAGGAAATGTGAATATTCCCGGGTTTAACTGTTCCATAAACTTGGAATATTCCCAGTTTAAATTGTCCCAGGAACTGGGAATATTCCCGGGTTAAAGTCTTCGAGGAACTGGGAACATTCCCAGCTTAAACTGTCCCAGGAAGTGGGAATATTCCCAATTTTAACTGTCCCAGAAACTGTAAATATTCCCGGTTTAAACTGTCCCAGGAAATTCGAATATTCCCAATTTAAACTGTCCCGGGAACTGGGAGCGTTCCTGGTTAAAACCGTCCCATAAACTCTGAATATTCCGGGTTTAAACTGTCCCAGGAACTCTGAATATTCCCGGTTTAAACTGTCCCAGGAAATTCGATATTCCCAATTAAAACTGTCCCGGGAACTGGGAGCGTTCCTGGTTAAAACCGCCCCAGGAATTCTGAATATTCCGGGTTTAAACTGTCCCATAAACTCTGAACATTCCCAATTTAAACCGTCCCAAAACCTCTGAATATTCCGGGTTTAAACTGTCCCATAAACTCTGAATATTCCCGGTTTAAACCATCCCATAAACTCTGAATATTCCGGGTTTCAACTGTCCCATAAACTCTGAACATTCCCAATTTAAATCGTCCCAAAAACTCTGAATATTCCGGGTTTAAAGTGTCCCATAAACTGAATATTCCGGGTTTAAACTGTCCCATAAACTCTGAATATTCCCAATTTAAACCGTCCCAAAAACTCTGAATATTCCGGGTTTAAACTGTCCCAGGAACTCTGAACATTCCCAATTGAAACTGTCCCAAGAACTCTGAATATTCCGGGTTTAAACTGTCCCATAAACTGAATATTCCGGGTTTAAAACTTCCCAGGAACACCCCCGTTTTAAACCCGTTTTAAACCCGTTTTTAGCCCGTTTTTAGCCCGTTTTAACCCCTTTTTTAGCCCGTTTTAAGCCCGTTTCAAGCCCGTTTCCAGCCCGTTTCCAGCCGGTTCAGGCCGTGCCGGGGCCGTTTCCCGCCGGGTTTTGGCCGTGCCCGCGGATTTCTGTGGGAAATGAGGAAATCGGAGCCGGGGCCGCGCGGCCGGGCCGGGGTCACGCAGAGTTCACTTTTCTGGCCCATTAGCGCGGGTTTTACAGCCCGGGAGTGACCCCGGACCCCTTGACCTGCCCCGGGCCGGACCCCGAGCTCAGCCCCCAGCCCAGCAAAGCCGGGCCTGGGCGGTCAGCGGGGAGGGAGCGAAAAATGGGGGCGAAAAAATCCTAAAATTTGATTTATTTCTGTTTTCTCGCGGTTTGATCGTTCCGGGCCTAACGGGGTTTCTCGCGTGGTTTTGTTGTGTAAAAATGGGATTTTTTTGCGCCTTGTTTTGTGTCGGGAGGGGGGGTTTTGGGGGATGGGAGTGGGGTTGGCCGCATAAATTTTAATTTTTTGGGGGGAAAAATTACAAATGTAAAGCCAGAGGAGCAGAGGAGCTGCGGCCTGGCCTGGTCTGATCTGATTTCAGAAATTCCTTTGTTTGCTGAGTCCCTGTGCTCCCCCTCCTCCTCCTCCTCTTCCTCCTCCTCTTCCTCCTCCTCCTCCTCCTCCCCGGGACCCCCCCGGTCACCCCAAATCCCCCCGGAGCTCTTTGTTATCCCTGCCCAAAAAATGGGCAAAAATAAAAAATAAAAAATCACCTAAAAATCCCCGAACTGGAGGAAAAAAAAAATCCACCCAAAGATGGGAAAATTGGAGCAAAAGAATCCCCTCGAAAATCCCAAAACTGGACCAAAACAAAAAATCCCCTCAAAGATCTTAAAATGAGGCAAAATAATCCCAGCATAGACCCGCCCAAAACTGGAACAAAAAACACCCAAATACCCCCAAAACTGGAGCAAAAAATCCCTCAAAGTTGCCCAAATGAGACAAAATAATCCCATCGAAGACCCCCAAAGTGGAGCAAAAATCCACCCGAAAATCCCCAAATTGAACCAAAAATTCACCCAAAGATCCCGAAATTGGGCTAAAAATCCCCAAACTAGATGAAAAATCCCCCCCAAAATCCCCAAATTAGAGCAAAAATCTACTCAAACACCCCCAGATTCCACCCAAAATCAACCCAAAGATCCCCAAATTGGACCAAAAAATCCCCCCAAAATCCCCAAATTAGAGCACAAATCCACTCAAACACCCCCAGATTCGACCCAGAATCCACCCAAACACCCCCGAACTGGGCCAAACATCCCCAAAATTGTCCCAAAAAATTAAGATGACTTGAGGAAACCTCAGAGCCCATCCCCAGCGGGCAGCAGGGGCTGTGAGGACGCGGTGAAAAATCCCGAAAAATTCAATATATTCTGCACAGTGCGGTGAAAAATCCCGGAAAATTCAATATATTCTGCACAGTGCGGTGAAAAATCCCGGAAAATTCAATGTATTCTGCACAGTGCGGTGAAAAATCCCGAAAAATTCAATATATTCTGCACAGTGCGGTGAAAAATCCCGAAAAATTCAATATATTCTGCCCAGCGCGGCTCTGGGGGGGCTCTGGGGACACGGGGACGGCGTCGCCGAGGGGGTGGCGCTGTCCCGGGCTGGCTCCGCGCCCCCCGAACGGCGCCCGGCGCTTTCCCAGCGCCGCTGACAGATTTATGAGGCGCAATAAGAGCGGCGCGGCCGCGGCCGTAAATCACGGGCGGGATAAACTCATTTCATCCTCACAAAGGCGACGCCTTTTGATCGCGGCACCTCCGAGGGCTCGGCCGCCTTCGCCGGCTTTTGAAGCGAGGGGGTTTGAGAAAAAAGAAACTAAACAAACAAAAAAAAATCGCCAAATTTAAAATAAGGGGTTTTTTCTGCTTTTTTTTTTTGGTTTTTTTTTTTTTTTTGGTATTAAACGGCCCCAAAAATGCCGGGTGGGGGGGGGGGGTTCTGCGCTCCGTTTGTGCCTGCGCTGGATCCGCTCCCTTTTGTTGCTGCTCTTTTCTCTTTTTAAACGAGTCTGCCCGTTATGAGCGAGAAAAAGAGGAGAAAAAGAAGAAAAAGAGGGAAAGAAAAGAAAAATAGAGGGGGGAAAAAAGAAAAATAGGGAAAAAAAAGAAAAATAGGGGAAAAAAAGAAAAAGGGGGGGGAAGAAAAATAGGGGAAAATAAAGAAAAAGAGGGGGAAAATAAGAAAAAGGGGGGAAAAAGAAGAAAAAGAGGAGAAAAAGAAGAAAAAGAGGGAAAGAAAAGAAAAATAGGGGAAAAAAGAAAAAGAGGGGGGAAAGAAGAAAAAGAGGGGGAAAAACAAAAAGAGGGGGAAAAGAAGAAAAAGAGGGGAAATAAAAGAAAAAGGGGGGAAAAAAAGAAAAGCAGAAGTTTTTACGAAGTGAAAGTTGCGGTTTTTTGAATCGTCCCGAAGTTCTCCTGAAATTCCCTCAACCCCGCGGAGTTTCCGCTCTCTGGAGCCCCCCCAGCCCTTTTAAATCGGATTTTTTATCCCTCCCCGCCCCGCACTCCATAAAATCCGCGCAGAAATCATCGAAGGCTGCTGGAAACCGAGCCCGGCTCCCAGCGAGTCCAAAATCCGCTTTTTTCAGCCTTGAAATTCTTCATTTTCCCCTTTAAATTCTCTATTTTCCCCTTAAATTCTTTATTTTCGCCCTTAATTTTCGCTCCCTCCCGGGCTTTACCCCGCAGGGATTTGGGAGCCGGGAATTTGGGGGTGCTCGGAGGGATTTGGGGTTTTTGGGGCTTTCGAGGGTTTCGGGCTCTGCTCGGTGCCAATTTTTGGGGGGATCCCTCCCCTCCCCCGGCTCCTGCTCCTTTCCAGCGCTTCCCTTTGTTGCTCTCTCTGTCTCTTTATTTTTATTTATTTCCCAAGATCCCCGCGCTTGGCAGCTCCTCAGCCTCAAAATTTGATTTTTTTCCCTCTTTTTTTCCCCTCCTCCCTTCTGTAACACAATAAACTCCAGGCCAAATAATAACAGCGGGCAGGCCCGGGAGTCAGGGGGAGCTGCGAGCCCTTTAAAAATAGAAATCAATATTAGAAAATTAATATTAGAAAATAAATATTAGAAATAAATATTAGAAACAAATAATAGAAATAAATATTAGAAACAAATATTAGAAACAAATAATAGAAATAAATATTAGAAAGAAATATTCTCGGCTGCTTTGGGCTCCGGAATGGTTGTGATCAAAATCTCGGCGTGTGCAGAGGGGGGGAAAGAAATTAAAAATCGGGGGGGAAAATTAAAAATAGGGGAAAAAATTATTTAAAATCGGGGGAAAAATTATTAAAAATCGGGAAAAACAATTAAAAATAGGGGAAAATCGGGGTTTTCTCTGGCTGAGCAAAGCCAAACTCCAGGAAGGGTTTAGGGAAGGGTTTGGGGAAATGACCCAAAATCGCGCTGTTTAACAGAGAATCGAGCGGCGCTGGGTTGGAAAGTTCTTTTTCTTTTTTTTTTTTTGAAAAAGCGCTGTTCCGGTGGAAGGTCAGAGTGGTCCTGCGAGTGCGGAACGGAGGGACCCCCTTCCCCCTTCCCCCTCATCACGTGGCTCATTAAATAATTAATGCCGAGCTTGCAGAATAGATATGTATTCGTCAGGAAAATCGCGGCCGCGGTCTCCCCGAGCCTGACGCGAAATCCGAGTGTCCTTTAGAGCGCCGAGAGAGAGAGAGAGGGGGGCGCGAAAAAAAAAAAAAAAAAGAAAAAAATAATAAAAAGGGAGAGAAAGGAGCGAGAGGCGGCGAGATGGGAGCGGAGCCGCGCTAAAAGCGCCGCGCACGCCGAGGGCCGGATCACCGCCGTGAGTAGCGGGCGCTCCCCGCGTGTCCATGGAAATTTATTGTTTGTTATTAATGTTATTGTCGTAAAACGTGACAAATCGCCCCGGCTCCATTTCCTGCCATTCCTCCTTCTACCCGCCGAGGCATTTCATTGATGGTTTTTTTTTTTTTTGGGGAGGTTTTTCTCTCTCTCTCTCTTCGCAACCTCTCCTCTCTCTTTTTTTTTTTTTTTTTAATTTTTTATTTATTTTTTCCCCCCTCTTTTGTTGATTTATGGCAATAAACATGTCAGCGGCGGCGCGGCTGCCGTGGTGCGCGCGTTTGGGACGGGGAGCCGCGTTGTTTATGGCCCGGGCCGAGATCAATCATCGCCGGGGCGCGGGTGATGTGCGAGCGCCGGCGTTGGCGAGCGGGGGTCTCTCCCCTCGCCCCGCTCCCTGGAGCTGATCATTTCGGCCGCTTCACAGTAATAGATCAGCGCTAATATGAAAGCTCCGGAGCTGGGGGTCTTAAATTACGGCGTCTGTGATTGCCAATTAAAGAGAGATTTGTATAAATTCGGGGGGGAGCGGGAACGCCTCGTTTGGCGTGCGAGGCTCGGCAAAGAGCGCGACCTGAAAATCAGAATTACGGCGCCCAGAGCTCATTTTCTCCCCTTTTCCCCCCTCCCCAGCCTTCCCCCGCCGATTTTACCCCGGAATGTTGAATTTACGCGTTGAGAAATGGGAATTCAATGAAATAATTTTATTTTTTAAAATATTAAATACGTTTTTTTAAGCGTCAAAGTGGGGCTGGGAGGGGGCTCTCCCAGAACAATGGGGACAACTCGGGGCGCTGCCGAGGGACCCCAAAAGGGGCGGATTGTCCCCAAAAGCCGGGGGACAGCGAGGGGGATCAGCTCCTTTTTGGGGCATTCCGGAGCTTTTTCGGGATTTTCCCGCAGCTTTTCCAGGGATTTTCCCGGAATTTTTGGGCTCTCGCTCAGGCTGGGATGGAGGGGTTGAGGATCAAAGTTGGACGGAGCGCCCCGAGGGTCGCGATTCCCTTCAGGGCTTCACCTCAGGCAAAGCGCCCAAAAATTGGGGTTAAAATCGGCAAAAACGGGTCGGGAGCTGCTCCCCAAACATCGCCGGGAAAAGCGCCCAAAAATTGGGGTTAAAATCGGTAAAATCCGGTCGGGAGCTGCTCCCTGCTGTCAAACACCGCGGGGAAAGCGCTGGGAAGAGATTTGTGTCGGGAAAAGGGGCAGCGCATCCCCCGCGCATCTCCCGCGCATCCCCCGCGCATCTCCCGCGCATCCCCCGCGCATCCTGTGCTCATCTCCCGCGCATCTCCCGCGCATCCTGTGCTCATCTCCCGCGCATCTCCCGCGCATCCCCCGCGCATCCCGTGCTCATCCCCCGCGCATCTCCCGCGCATCTCCCGCGCATCCCCCGCGCATCTCCCGCGCATCCTGTGTTCATCCCCCGCGCATCCCCCGCGCATCCCGTGCTCATCCCCCGCGCATCTCCCGCGCATCTCCCGCGCATCCCCCGCGCATCTCCCGCGCATCCCCCGCGCACCGCGGGCTCCGAGGCAGCGCCGCCCTCCCCTCCCCTCGCGGGGCTCCCGGGCGGGCGCGTTGAAAGGGCGGGCAGGAAACGGCAGCGCTGGTTTTTATGTTTTCGGGAGGTTTTTTTTTTTTTTTTTTTTAAATATTTTACAAGCTCCGACATGCGAGGAGTCAATAAAAGTGACAGCGGGAGCGGAGATGAAATGTCGGGGTGAGAATTGGGCGTTTTGCTCCCCCCGCGCTCCGCTCGGCGGCCGCGGCTCTTTGGCTCCGTCTGACTCAGGGAAACCTTCACGGATTCCCATGAAATATTCAGGGACATCCAGGGACACAGCTCCGGGTTCATTTTCATTCCTGCCCTCGGTGTTCAGTGCGTGCAGACCCCTCCCCACTCCCCTCTTCTTTATTTTTTATTATTTTGTTGCATTTTTAAAAATAATAATTTTTAATTTTTTTTTTCCTCCTGTGGTTTATTTTTTCCCTAGTGGTTTAACTGATTTTGTTGCATTTAAAAAAATAATAATAATAATTTTTAATTATTAATAATAATTTTTAAAATTTTTTCCCTCTGTGGTTTATTTTTCCCGTAGTGGTTTATCTGATTTTGTTGCTTTTTAAAATATAATAATAATTATTAAATTTTAGGTTTTTTATAATAATTATTAATTTTTTCCCCTCTGGGTTCGGGACTGTGAGAGTGAGAAACGGGCCCAGGAAGGGGGAGCCATCCCGGAGCCCCCCGCCCGTTAAATTGAGGAGGGGG
Source organism: Zonotrichia albicollis (assembly GCF_047830755.1). Classification (NCBI taxonomy): domain Eukaryota; kingdom Metazoa; phylum Chordata; class Aves; order Passeriformes; family Passerellidae; genus Zonotrichia; species Zonotrichia albicollis. Next base: position 620,594 of record NC_133841.1, on the reverse strand, counting down.
CTCGGTTCAGCCCCGGTGCAGCCCCCCCCCGTTTGTGCCCCCCAATAACCGGGGAGGGGGCGGCCTGGGGGCCCCGGGACCCTGACACGACCCCAGCCCCGATTTGGGGGCTCAGAGCCCCAGGAGAGCCCCGCGGGTCCAGCGGGACCCCCAGAACGGGGGGGACCCCCAGAACCGCGTCAAGAGCCCGAAAATTCAGGGAAAAGCTGGAAAGAGGGAGCCTTGGAGAGACCCCCAACCAGGAGGGACCCCAGACCCAGAATGGGAACCAGAGCCGGGAGGGGACCCCAGACCCAGAGACAGGAAGGGACCCCAGACCCAGAACGGGACCCCGAATCAGGAGGGGACCCCAGACCCAGAATGGGACCGAGAATCGGGAGGAGACCCCAGACCCCGAACCAGGACGAGACCCCAGACCCCGAACAGGGAGGGGACCCCAGACCCATAGACAGGAAGGGACCCCAGACCCAGAATGGGACCGAAAACCGGGAGGAGACCCCAGACTCAAAGACAGGAAAGAGACCCCAGACCCAGAGTCAGGAGCAGACCCTGACTCAGAAAGGGACTGAGAATCGGGAGGAGACCCCAGACCTAAAGACAGGAAGGGACCCCAGACCCCTAACCGGGAGAGGACCCCAGACCCATAACGGGACCCAGACCCACAATGGGACCCCGAATCTGATGGGGACCCCAGACTCAAAGGCAGGAATGGACCCCAGACCCCGAACCAGGAGGAGACCCCAGACCCATAACGGGACCCAGACCCATAATGGGACCCCGAATCTGATGGGGACCCCAGACTCAAACACAGGAATGGACCCCAGACCCCGAACCAGGAGGAGACCCCAGACCCATAACGGGACCCAGACCCATAATGGGACCCCGAATCTGATGGGGACCCCAGACTCAAACACAGGAATGGACCCCAGACCCCGAACCAGGAGGAGACCCCAGACCCATAACGGGACCCAGACCCATAATGGGACCCCGAATCTGATGGGGACCCCAGACCCAGAGCCAGGAAGGGACCCCAGACCCAGCAAGGCACAGCCCCACCCCACGGTCCTGCCCCTTCGGGACGAGTCGCGGTTGGGGAGGGGTTTGGGTGACACAAAACCCCCCCATAAGATTTTTTTGGGTTTTTTTGACATCTCCTGGCTGTTCCTCGCACCGTCAGGACTCTGTCTCGCTTCCACCAGCTCCAAAATCCCGAATTTTCCGCCAGGACAGGGCTGGGTTTGGTCCTGCCCCAAAGGAAGCGATTAACGCCGAAAACGCGAAACCTTAATTCGGGATTTATTGCGGCCGGCAGGGGAGGCTTCTTTCACAGCAGAGCCTCGCCGAGGCGAGCAAAAACAACTCAAAAAAAATTAAAACAAAATAACGCGGAAATTCGAGGTGTGGGCGGGGGGCAGAAGCTGCTCCCGCCGCTTTTTGCCATGTGTTTTTTATGTGTTTTATGTGGTTTGATGAGTTCCGAGCCCCCCAGCATCGCCCCGGGATCAGCCGCGGCCGCTCCGCTTTTTATTCCGCAAACCCGAGGCCAACACGAGCGGAGACAAAAGGGAAAAAACTCGAGGAGAACTTCGGGAGCGGCTTTGGGGAGGGTTCGGGTTCGCTTTGAAGCTTTGAAGTTTTCTCCTTTTTTTTTATTTTTTTATTTTTTTTTTCTGGCGGCGCGGGGAGGAGGGAAAGGGGAGAGACACGAAAGGAATAAAAGGCGACAAGGGCGTTCCAACACCTCCCTGCTCGCAGCCATCCCGAGATGAAAAGCGAGGCGATAAATCAGAGCCGAGGGTGGCGATTTCGCTCCTTTTTTTTTTTTTTTTTTCTATTTTTTTTTTTCCTTTTTTCCTCCTTTGTTTTGAGCGCGGATCGCAGGGGAGGGGTTAAGGAGAAATCCCCGCTCGCGGCTCCGCTCGGGTGCGGAGCCCATCGGGGCCGGCCCGGCGGAGCGCTCGGAGCTCGGGGAGCGTTCGGGAATTCCGCCGCTGATGGGAACGGAGCGCTCCGGGCCGGGATGGGGGCGCCGGGACCGGGACCCCCCCCCGGGACCCCCTCCCCGTCCCCCGGTGCGTTTGGGGCGCTGCTTTTAGGGTGGGAAGGTTCCCCCGCAGTTTTGGGGGATGTTTCCCCCCGGTTGTGGGGTGCTGCTTTTGGGATGAGGAAGTTCCCACCAGTTTTGGGGCGCTGCTTTTGGGATGGGGATGGTCCCCCCCGTTTTGGGGTGCTGCTTTTGGGATGAGGAAGTTCCCACCAGTTTTGGGGCGCTGCTTTTGGGATGGGGATGGTCCCCCCCGTTTTGGGGTGCTGCTTTTGGGATGAGGAAGTTCCCACCAGTTTTGGGGTGCTGCCTTTAGGATGGGGGCGCCGGGGCCGGGACCCCTCCCCGGAACCCCCTCCGAGCCCCTCTGCCCATTCCTCGGTGGGTTTGGGGTGATGATTTTGGAATGGGGATGGTCCCCCCCAGTTTTGGGGTGGTGTTTTCAGGATGGGAACGTTGCCTCCCGGTTTTGGGGTGCTGCTTTTGGGATGGGGATGCTTCCCCCCAGTTTTGGGGGTGCTGATTTTAAAGTGGGGAGGTTCCCCCCCAGTTTTGGGGATGTTTCTCCCTACTTGTGGGGTGCTGATTTTAGGATGGGGATGTTCCCCCTCAGTTTTGGGGTGCTGCTTTCGGGATGGGGGCACCGGGGCAGGGACCCCCCCCCGGAACCCCCTCCCCATCTCCCGGTGGGTTTGGGGCGCTGCTTTTGGGATGGGGAAGTTCCCCCCCAGTTTTGGGGCGCTGCTTTTGGGATGGGGATGGTTCCCCCCAGTTTTAGGGTGTTGATTTTGGGATGGGGTAGTTCCCGCTCAGTTTTGGGGCGCTGCTTTTGGGATGGGGATGGTTCCCCCCGGTTTTGGGGGTGCTGATTGTAGAGTGGGGAGGTTCCCCCCCAGTTTTGGGGATGTTTCTCCCTACTTGTGGGGTGCTGATTTTAGGATGGGGATGGTTCCCCCCCAGTTTTGGGGTGCTGCTTTCAGGATGGGGATGTTCCCCCTAATTTTGGGGTGCTGATTTTAGGATGGGGAGGTTCCCCACAGTTTTTGGGAGCAGCTTTTAGGATGGGGGCACCAGGGCCGGGACCCCTCCCAGTCCCTCTCCCCAACCCCCGGTGGGTTTGGGGTGCTGCTTTTAAGATGGGGATGTTCCCCCCAGTTTTGGGGTGCTGTTTTCGGGATGAGGATGTTACCCCCAGTTTTGGGATGTTGTTTTCGGGATGGGGATGTTCCCCCCAATTTTGGGGATGGGGATGTTCCTCCCTCAGTTTTGGGGTGCTGTTTTCGGGATGGGGATGTTCCCCCCAGTTTTAGGGTGCAGTTTTTAGGGTGCAGTCGTTCCTCCCCCCCAGTTCCCGGCGGGTTTTGGGGGGCAGGATCCTCTCCCAGCTCTGAATTCCCTCTCCCCGCTCTGACCTCACTCGGCGCTAAAACCAACCCGGATTTGGGGCTCCCAAAAACGCCCGGAAATGGGGATTTAACCCCGGGATTCACCGCGGGGTGAAAGAAACCCCAAAACGCGCTGGGTTTAACTTTAACTTTAACTTTAACTTTAACTTTAACTTTAACTTTAACTTTAACTTTAACTTTAACTCCCTCCTCCCTGCTCTGTGCCGTCCCTCTCCGCTCTCTTTGGGGTTTTTTTGAGTTTTCGCGGCCATATGGAATCCATTCCAGCGCTGCCAATCCCGGCCCCGAGCAGCGGAATCCCTTTGGTTCCCTTGTCACTCACTGTTCCTCCCTCTCGCAACATTTTAAAGTCTTCATAAAGAGAAACAGCTTTCGGGGCAGATCCCGGCATTTTTGGGGTTTTTTTGGGAGTTTTTAACGCGTTTTTCTACTTTTTTCCCAGAGCGGAACAAACGCTCGCCCCCCATCCCCATCCCTGCCACAATCTGAGGGTTTTTTCACCAATTTTTAATTTTTTCTCCACCTCCAATCCGTTCCGTCCGAACCCACCGAGTCCAAAAATACCCCCAAAAAATTAAAAAAAAAAATCAAAGCGTTTTTGAGGGAAAAAAAAAAAAACCCAAAAAATCCCAACGCGACCGAGATGAAATAAATGAGATTCTTCTTAATTTTCCTGCTCCAGTGAGGAATCCTCCGCACCCCGAGCCGGCTTTTCCTCCTCCTCCTCCTCGGAGCCCCGGAGTCCCGCAGGTAAGAAGTTCAAAAAGAATAAATAAATAAATAAATAAAATAAAAATAAAATAAATAAATAAAGGCAGCCAGGGCCGGAGCTGTGATCAATTAATTAATTAATTAATTGCTCCGAAAGCTCTGACGAGGCTGAGCCTCGAATTGACTGCGATGCCTCGGGGAGGCTGGAGAGGAGCAAAAAAAAATAAATCCAGAACCGGCACCAGCTCCTTTTTCCCACAGAAAAATTCTTTTATTTTCCTTTTTTTTTGCTGGGACACATTTGGTAAAGATTTCTCACTTCTGTGTGGTTTGAAAAGGAAAAAAAAAAAAGGTCAAAAACCGAAAAAAAAGCCATAAAACCCTTTGGAAAAGCGGCTGTGAAAGCGCAGAACGCTCGGCCCGGTGATTTATGGCCCCACCAAGTTTTTTGTTTACTCGGAGCAAACACGAATTACAAAAAAAAGGAGAAAAAAAATAGAAAAAAGGGAATTTTCCCAAGCTGGAGCGCGTTTCTCCCGGGCCAGATGTGCCCCACCAACATCTGGATGCCCGCGCTGCTTCTCCTTCCCCACTTCGGGGCTTGAGGCTCCTGAAAATTCCGATTTTTGGGCTTAAAAAGCTCCGATTTGAGAAATGTTTGGGGGAAACGCCCCCAGAGCTGGCGGGGAGGGCGTGGGAACCGCGCAGGATTCATTTTTGGGGATTTCTGCTCCGAATTTCTGTCTCAGGGAAAGATAAAAAATAAAAATAAAAAATAAAAATCCCGGTCCCTCCTCCCCCAGGAGTGCGAGATTTAAAGGGAGACAGAAAAATCCTTTGTGCTTCGGGGAAAGGGGAAAAAATAACTCAGAAAATGGAATGAAAGCGGCGAAGTTTGGGTGGAAATTTCAATATTTTTGTGCTCTCCGCTCTGCTCTGGCTCCTCTCCCTCCGGAGGCGCTGCCAGCTCCAAAAATTCCTCATTCCTCGGGAAATCGGGAAAGTTTCGGGCTCGGGTTTCCCAGGGCCAAAAGCTGAATTGGCCGCAGCTCCAGCAGCGTCTTTTCTGCTTTTCTTCCCTTTTAATTTCTTTATTATTATTATTATTATTATTATTATTATTATTATTATTATTATTATTATTATTATTATTATTATTATTTTATTATTTTATTATTTTATTATTTTATTATTTTATTATTTTATTATTTTATTATTTTATGTTCTGCAAATCTCTCCAGCTCCGCAATTCTCCCCATCCTCCTCCAGCCAAACTCGAATTTTTAAATTTATTCCTTTTATTTATTTAATTTTTTTTTAACCGAGCTCTCGATGTGCTGGCGGATGAAACCCGAGGAGAAACCGCAGCCCCTAAGTGGCCGTAATTTAATTGATTTTATCATAAATCACCCGCCCCATGAAGAAGCAAAGTTTGCGCTGAAGTCAATTGATATTAATGGACATTTCTGATCTTTAACCGGGCGGATTCGGGGCCGCTCCCGCTCTTTTGGGACAGCACAATTTTAGGGGATTTATTTGATTTATTTGATTTATTTCCCCGCCTTTCTAAGGAGTTTTTTATTCCGCTCTCCCTAAAAAAAAAAATCCGAATTTTATTCGCGATTCGAGGAGGGAGCTCAGCTCCTCCAGATTTGTTTATTTTGGGGGTTTCAGCACCGAAAATTGAATTTATTTGGGATTTCCTCCCCCCCGTGCGTTGTTCCAGGGTTCCTGGGGGTGCCAGGATTGGAGATTTTGGGAATTTTCTCCCGGATTTTGGCAGGAATGGGATTTAACCCTTTCGGTGCCTCCCCTCCCAAATCCCCCCCTAATTAAAAATTAACCCGATCCCTTTGAAGTGCTGATGAGGATGCCCAGAACAACAACAAAAAAAGAGAATTTTAACCCCAAAAAGAGCCGGGCGCGGTGGTTTTGGGATGCGGAGAAATCCTGGCTGTGAAACCGTCCCAGAGTGGAAAAATCGAATTTCTTGGCGCCGCTTTTCCTTCTTTCTGCGGATTTTTAAATCTTTTTGAGGTGAAAAGGAAATTCGGCTTTTCTCGTCTCGCTCATTCCGGGATCCGGGCGGGGATTCCTGCAAGGAAAAATCAAATTCACCCAATTCCTCCTTTTCCTCGCAAAAACGGCCCTGGGAAAAGCTCGGGGGAGAAAAGTTTTGAATCTTCATTTTTCCCCCTCTTTTCTTTGTTTTTCCCTTCCTATTTTTTTTGTCTTTTGGAGGGAGAGGGTGGGTTAAAAAATAGGAAAAAAAGGGGGAAAAAACGGAAAAAAAACCGGGAAAAAAACGGGGAAAAACGGGAACTGCCTCCTCTGTGCCTGGGCCATCCCCAGGATTTGGGAGGCAGAAAAAAATCCCAAATTTTTCATTTTCCTTGATCCCAAATCCTTTTTTTTCCCCTCTGGATTTGCGAGCCGTGCTTGGTGCTGCAACTCTCTCCGTTTATGCAAAAGAGAAAAAGGGGGGGAAATGAAAATTAGAAGAGAAAATAATTTTTAAAAAATCAAAAAGAGAAGGATTGGAGTTGGGGCCTCGGCTCCTGGGGGAGTTTCGGGAATTCTTGGGATTCCCAATTCTCGCTAAAATGAAGGAAAAAAAACCAAAAACCCAAAAGTTTGACGTGGTTGGGTCACGTGGGCGCAGAATTCCAGCGATGATTTGGGGAAAAAGGGGCGGGAATGAGAAAGGGGGAGGGGGAAGGAGATTCCCATCCCTGCCCCCCAAAATCCCCAAAAATTAAAATTTTTCCCCCTCTCGCGGAGCCTGGAGAGGATTTTTGGGTGTCCCAAATTCCCCCCAAAAATTCCTGGGGCTCCCTAAAAATTCCTGGAGCCCCCCCCAAAAAATCCTGAATTTTTGAGTGTCCCAAAATCCTGGAGCCCCAAAAAAATCCTGGGTTCCCCCAAAAATATTTGAGCTCCTAAAAACTTCTGGGGGCCCCCCAAAAATCCTGGATTTTTGAGTGTCTCAAATTCCAAATTTGGGGGAATTTGGAGCCCCCAAATTCCTCAGGATCCCCAAAAATTCCTTGGATTTCTGGATTCCCCTGTGTCCCCATCACGGGGGTGTTTTGTGGGCGGATTTTTGGGTTTATTTTGATTTTTGGAAATTTTTTTGGTGTTATTTTTTGGGAAAAAACTCCGGGGACTTTTGTGAGCCCCCAAATTCCTCAGGATCCCCAAAAATTCCTTGGATTTCTGGGTGCCCATGTGTCTCCATCCAGGGAGTGTTTTGTGGGCGGATTTTTGGGTTTATTTTGATTTTTTGGAAATTTTTTTGGTGTTATTTTTTGGGAAAAAACTCCAGGGATTTTTGGGAGCCCCCAAATTCCTCAGGATCCCCAAAAATTCCTTGGATTTCTGGGTGCCCATGTGCCCCCATCACGGGGTTGTTTTGTGGGCGGATTTTTTTCTTTTTATTTTGATTTTTGAGGTGGTTTTTTGGTGTTATTTTTTGGGAAAAAACTCCGGGGGCTTTTGGGAGCCCCCAAATTCCTCAGGATCCCCAAAAATTCCTTGGATTTCTGGGTGCCCATGTGCCCCCATCACGGGGGTGTTTTGTGGGCGGATTTTTGGGTTTATTTTGATTTTTTGGGAATTTTTTTGGTGTTGTTTTTTGGGAGGCAGCTCCGAAGCGCTTCCCCGGGTTGATCATTAACCGGTGAATTATTGCTGCTCCCAGCAAAGGTCAGGCCGAGGCAAAAACTCCGATCTGTCACCAAAAACAGCGACAAAAATTTGGATTTCTTCCCCTGCTCTGCTTCTGTTCGGGGTTTCGCCAGGCCCCGGAGCCTTCGTTGCTCTCCCCTCCTCCTCCTCGCTGTTTGCGGGATGGAAATCCCAAAATTTCTCCTTTTTTTTGCCCAAAAATTAAAAGGTCTGAGATGCGGGAGGAGCGGGAGCGGCCCCGCCCCTGAGAGAAGAATTAGTACAGAAAAAAAACCCCAAAAAACCCCAAATTCAACCAAAGAACGCGGGGAAAGTTTCTGCTGCGAGGGAATAAATTAAAAATTATCAAAAACGAAGGAAAACAACACGAAAAACAAAGCACAAGGAGCCCCCCCTGCCGCAGCCGTTCTTTATTCAGCTCCTCGCGTTTGTTTCTGTTTTCCCCTCCCGCTCTCCAATAAATCCGATTTTCCCTCGTTTTTCCCACTTTTCTCCATCCCCGCTCCCGGCCTGGGAGGAACTGGGGAAGAGGCAGCGTTTGCTGAGCTCACAACGCAGAAATCTTTCTTTTTGTACATTTTATTTCGATTTTTTCCCCTTTTATTTTGGGGTGTTTTTTTTCCCTTTTATTCTGGTTTCTCCCCCCTTTTATTCTGATTTTTTTCCCCTTTAATTTTGTTGTTTTCCCTTTTGATTTTTCTCCTTTATTTTGATTTTATCCCACTTTTATTTTGATTTTTTTTTCACCCTTTTATTTTGGGATGGTTTTTTCCCCTCTTTATTCTGATTTTCCCCCCTTTTATTTTAATTCTATTCCCCTTTTATTTTGATTTTTTCACCCTTTTATTTTGACATTTTTCCCCTTTTTATTTAGGGGATTTTTTTCCCCCTTTTATTCTGATTTTCCCCTTTTATTTTAATTTTATTCCCCTTTTATTTTGATTTTTTTCCCATTTTTCAAACCCCCCGAGGGACCCGAGCAGCCCCGGCTGAGAAGGGAGGGGAAAATCGCGGGGGCGGCGCATTAAAAACTCGATAATAATAACAATAATAACAATAATAACAATAATAACAATAATAACAATAATAACAATAATAATCCTAATAAAGCCCCCGCGCTGATGGGTACGAGGGGAACGATTTTATTTCAGATTAACGCCATCAACACCCACAGAGGAAAGGGGATTATTGAAGCCACCGGATGCGTCCCAAAACGAAAATATTTTTAAATTAGTTTTTTTTTTTTTTTTTAATTTCATTTTTTTGCCTCCTCCTCCTCGCTCAGGGGGCGGCTCTGTCCCGGCCTGGCTTTTGAAATGGTTTTTTTTTTTCTAATATTGTTGCATCTCTAGGGCGTTAATTTGGGGTCATTTGGGGGAATTTGGGGGGATTTTTGGGACCGAATCCAAAGGGACCCCAAAACCGGGAGTCTGGGGGGGGCTCCGGTGTCCCCTGGTGTCCCCTGGTGTCCCTCGATGTCGCCTGGTGTCCCATTGGGTTCCTCAGTGTCCCCCGATGTCCTCCAATGTCCCCCAATGTCCCCGATGTCCCCAGTGTCACCTGGTGGTCCCCTGGTTGTCCCCAGGGTTCTCTGATGTCCCTCAGTGTCCTCTGGTGTCCTCCAGTGTCCCCTGAGGTTCCTCAGTGTCCCCGAATGTCCCTTGGGTTTGTCAGTGTCCCCATTGGTGTCTCCCAATGTCCCTCAATGTCCCTGATGTCACCTGGTGGTCCCCCGGTGGTCCCTGGTGTCCCTTGATGTCCCCCAATGTCCCCCAATGTCCCCCGTGTCCCTGGTGTCCCCTTGGTGTCCCCTGGTGTCCTCTGATGTCCCCCAATGTCCCTGATGTCCCTGGTGTCCCTTGATGTCCTCTGGTGTCCCCCAATGTCCCCCATGTCCCTGGTGTCCCCATGGGTTCCTCAGTGTCCCTCAGTGTCCCCCAATGTGCCCCAATGTCCCCCAATGTCCCCCTGGGTTCCTCAGTGTCCCCTGGTGTCCCTTGATGTCCCCCGGTGTCCCCCAATGTCCCCCATGTCCCTGGTGTCCCCTGGTGTCCCCATGGGTTCCTCAGTGTCCCTCAGTGTCCCCTGCTGTCCCCCAATGTCCCCCAATGCCCCTGATGTCCCCGGTGTCCCCTGGTGTCCCCCCGTGTTCCCCAGAGTTCCTCGGTGTCCCTTGATGTCCCCTGGCTTCCTCAGTGTTCCTCGGGGTTCCTCACTGTCCTCTGCTGTTCCTCAGTGTCCCCTGGTGGTCTCCCAGTGGTCCCTGGTGTCCCCTGGTGTCGCCTGGGTTCCTCAATGTCCCCTGATGTCCCCCAATGTCCCCCATGTCCCTGGTGTCCCCTGGTGTCCCTTGATGTCCTCTGGTGTCCCCATGGGTTCCTCAATGTCCCCTGCTGTCCCCCAATGTCCCCCAATACCCCTGATGTCCCCGGTGTCCCCCGGTGGTCCCCGGGGTTCCTCAATGTCTTCTTGGTGTCCCTCAGCATCTCTTGATGTCTCCTGGTGTCCTCCTGGGTTCCTCAGTGTCCCCGATGTCCACCAGTGTCCCCCAATGTCCCTGATGACCCTGGTGTCCCCTGGTGGTCCCCTGGCGGTCCCCAGTGTTCTCTGATGTCCCCTGGTGTCCTCCTGGGTTCCTCAGCGTCCCCCAGTGTTCCTCAGTGTCCCCCGATGTCCCTGATGACCCTGGTGTCCCCTGGTAGTCCCTGGTGTCCCTTGATGTCCCCTGGTGTCCTCCAGTGTCCCCTGATGTTCCTCAGTGTCCCCGAATGTCCCTTGGGTTCCTCAGTGTTCCCTGGTGTCCCCCGATGTCCCCCAATGTCCCTGATGTCCCCGGTGTCACCTGGTGGACCCTTGGTGTTCTCTGGTGGTCCCTGATGTCCCCCGGTGTCCCCCGGTGTCCCCACCACGGGGGTTCCAGTGAGGGGAAGCAGAAGGAAACCCCAGAGCGCCCCAAATCCTCCGGGAAAATCCCAACTTGGAGGAGGCGACACCGGGGGAGGAACCTCGGGGGACCTTTTGTCCCTTTTGTCCCCATTTTGTCCCTTTTGTCCCCATTTTGTCCCTCCTGTCCCAGCTTTGTCCCCCTTGCCCCAGTTTGCTCCCCTTGCCCCCATTTTGTCCCTCCTGTCCCCATTCTGTCCCTGGTGCCCCCGGTGCCACCGCCGCTGCTCAGTCCCCTCACCCGCCCCGTTCTGACCCCAAATTTTCATTTATTTTATTTCACTTTTATTTCATTTCCCTCCTCAGCCCCGCTCCTCGCCCCACGCCGGCCTCGGATTTGCTGGAGCCGCCCCCGGAGACCCGGTGAGTTTTCAATCAGCTCCGTGTGTCCTGTCCGTCCGTCCGTCCGTCCGTCCCTCTGTCCGTCCGTCCATCTGTCCCTCTGTCCGTCCGTCCGTCCGTCCCTCTGTCCGTCTCTCTGTCCGTCCTCAGCAGCACCCCCACACTCCCACAGCTTGGCCTCTTTTATTATTTCATTATTATTTTATGTTATCTTTTATTATTACTACTAGTACTACTACTATCACTATTATTATTATTACTATTATTAGTAGTAGTACTATTATTATTATTACTATTATTATTATTACTATTATTATTACTATTATTATTATTATTATTATTAGTAGTAGTAGTAGTATTACTATTATTAGTACTATTAGTAGTAGTAGTAGTAGTACTATTATTATTATTACTATTATTATTATTAATCGCGACATTCGCCTTGGAAGGAAGGCAAAGCCCGTATCGCGACGTTTGCCTCTGAAGGGCGAAGCCCGTATCGCGACATTGATCTTGGAAGGGAAACCCCAAACGGCGACATTGGCCTTTGGAGGGAAACCCCCGTATCGCGACATTTGCCTTGGAGGTGAACCCCAAATCGCGACATTTGCCTTTGGAAGGGAAAGCCCAAATCGCGGCATTTACCTTGTAAGGGGAAGCCCAAATCGCGACATTTGTCTTGGAGGGAAACTCCCATATCGCGACTGATTGGGCAGAGCAGGAGTCGCGGGGCTGTCCCGGCTGCTCGCGGGGGCAAAAATCCGAATTTCTCACCTTTGGGGGTAAAAATCCGAATTTCTCACCCTGCGGAGGGGCCGCTCCCGGCAGCCCGGGCACTTCTGGCTGTCCCGGAGCTCCAGAAATGCAGAAATTACCCCAAAAACCCCCAGAAATGCAGAAATTACCCCAGAAAACCCCAGAAAAGCAGAAATGATCCCAAAAATCAGAAATGCAGAAATCCGGGGGGGTTCAGCTCCGGAGAAGTTTGCAAACAGCCCGCGGTTGGTTTTCCTCTTATTCCCCTTTTTCCACTTGTTTTTCCTCTCTTTCCCCTCTTTTTCTCCTCTTTTTTCCCCCTTCTTGTTCCTCTTTTCTCTCTTTTTTTGCTCTTGTTCCTCCTTTTCCTCTTTTTTCCTCTTTGTCCTCTTTTTCCTCTTTTTTTCCTCTTTTTTTTTTCTTCTTTTTTTCCTCTTTTTCCCATTTTTCCCCGGGAATCCCACGCCGGCAGGACCTGTCTCGTAGCCGGAGATTGATGTCGGAGCCGCTCATAAAATCTCAGATGAGAGGGGAGGGGAACCAAAATCCTCATAAATCGCCAATTGCGGTGGTCCCGCTCCCAGCTGGGGCTGCGGCCACAACAAAAACCGCAAAAAAACCCGGAATTTTCGGGATAAAACTTTAAAAATCACCTGGAAAACTTCGGCTTTTGAGAGAGCCCCCAAAAGTCCAAATCTTCCCTTGGGCATCCTTATTTTTAAATTTATTTTTCCTCTTTTTTTTTTCTTATATTTTTTAATTTAAATTTTTTCTCTTTTTTTCCTTTTCTTCTTCTTTTTTTCTTCTTTTTTTCCACTTTTTTTTAAATTTTTTTCCTTTTTTCCTTTGCTCTCCAGAGTTCTCAGCCTGAAGCTGCAGCACACAGAAATTAAAAAAATTAAAGAATAATCATTTAAAAAATAAAATATAAAGAAAAGGCCACGGGACCCCTCGATGAGTCCCCACCATCCCAGGCAGCTCCAAAGAGATTTTTGCGGAGCCTCTTTCCCTTTTTCTTCCCCAAATTTCCCCTCGTCAGCACTTCGGGCCGAGGGGGGAGCGCCCACAATTAAAGGAGATAATTGGGGTAGGGAACGAAAGAAAAAAAGGAAAAAAAAAGGGGAAAAGGGAAAATAAGCAAAAAAAAGTGCAGACACCTAAATTCCTCAGCCCTGCCTTCCTCCCACTCGCCAGCCCCTCCTGATTATGGGGATTTTTTAATTCCGCCCTAAAATCCCTTTAAAAACCCCAAAATCCCTAAAAAAATTTCCTAAATTCTCTTTTCAAAAATCCCCAAAATTCCTAAAAATAAAGTCCCTAAAATCCCTTAAAAATAAAATCCCTAAAATCCCCAAAAAACTCCCTAAAATCCCCTCTTGGCCAAGTTTTGGCTGCCGGGAGAGGCAAAAATCGTAAATTTGGGGTTATTGATACCAGCACTAGTAATTAGCTTCATTAACAGCCATCATAATTAACTTTATTAACAGCCATCATAATTATCTTTATGGTCCCCCCCAGAGCTCTTGGGACCCCCAGAACCCCTCGGGGCCAAGGGGTGAGCAAAGTTCCGCTGAGGTTACTCCGAGTTGTAGCAACACTGAGCGTGCTCAGAGTTCTGCTGAAGTTACTCCGAGTTGCAGGATCAGAGAATTGCTCAAAAAAACCCCCCAAAATTTTGGCGTTTGGGTTTTGGGGTGGTTGAGGAGAAGGGAAATTGGCTCCGAGGTGCTCGAGGTTCCGCTGAAGTTGCTCTGAGTTGTAGCAACACCGAGCGTGCTCAAAGTTCCGCTGAAGTTACTTCGAGTTGTGGCGACAGTGAGTTTTGCTCAGAAGAAAACCCAAAAACCCCACCCAAAATTTTGGGGTTTGGTTTTTGGGGTGGCTGAGGAGAAGGGAGAGTGGGGGGAGCATCCTCTGGGCTACTCGAAGTTCTGCTGAAGTTACTCCGAGTTGTAGCGACACTGAGCGCGCTCAGGGTTCCGCTGAGGTTACTCTGAGTTGTAGGAACAGAGAGAATTGCTCAAAAACCCCCCAGTAATGTTGGGGTTTGGTTTTTGGGGTGGCTGAGGAGAAGGGAAATTGGCTCCGGGGTGCTCGAAGTTCCGCCGAAGTTACTCCGAGTTGTAGCGACACTGAGCGTTGCTCAAAACACCCCAGAAACTCCCCAAAAATTTGGTTTTTGGGGTGGCTGAGGACAAGGGAAATTGGGGGGAACATCCTCTGGGGTGCTCAAAGTTCCGCCGAAGTTACTCTGAGTTGTAGCAACACCAAGCACTCAGAAACCCCAAAAATGGGGTTTGGGGTGACTGCCAGGAGAAGGGAGATTTGCTCTGGGGCGCTGAAAGTTCCTCCAAAGTTACTCCGAGTTGTAGGAACAGTGAGAATTGCTCAAAACACCCTTCATAAACCCTCAGAAGTTTGGGGTTTTGGTTTTTGGGGTGGCTGAGGAGCAGAGAGATTGGGGAGCATCCTCTGGGGTGCTCAAAGTTCCACCGAAGTTACTCCGAGTTGTGGCAACACCAAACATTCAGAAACCCCAGAAACGGGGTTTGGGGTTTTTGAGGTGGCTGAGGAGGAGGGAGATTGGCTCTGGAGTGCTGAAAGTTGCGCTGAAGTTACTCCGAGTTGTAGAAAGAGCGAGCATTGCTCAAAACACCCCCAGAAACCTCCAAAACTTTTGGGGGTTTGGTTTTTTGGGGTGGCTGAGAGAAGGAATTTTGAGGAGAGCATCCTCGGGGTGGTGAAAGTTCCGCTGAGGTTACTCCACTGAAGTTACTCCCAGTCGTAGCCACACCGAGCTTTCAGAAATCCCAAATTTGGGGTTATTTTTTGGGGTGGCTGAGGAGAAGGGAAATTGAGGGAGCATCCTTGGGGTGGTGAAAGTTCCTCTGAGGTTACTCCGAGTTGTAGCCACATCGAGCTTTCAGAAACCCCAAATTTGGGGTTGTTTTTGGGGTGGCTGAGGAGAAGGGAAACTGAGGGAGCATCCTTGGGGTGGTGAAAGTTCCTCTGAAGTTACTCCGAGTTGTAGCCACACCAAACATTCCGAATCCCCCCAAATCTGGGTTTGTTTTTTGGGGTGCCCTGGAGAAGGAGATTTGGGGGCGCCCCCTCAGCCGGGGGGGGGGCGGGGAGCTGCCCGCCAGGCTCATTTGCATAAATTGACGCCTAATTGCTCATCACGTGGATCAAAGGCGCCGCCGCCGCCTCCTGCCCAGGCCGGGCCCCACGATTTCCATTCCCCAGCGCCCCCAACCAAACCCCAATCTGGGGGGGTCCCTGCTCCGAACCCCCCTCCCATCACCTCCGAGCCCCCGCAGCCTTCCCGCCATCATTTTCATTTCAATTAAAATTTAATTTTAATTTAAATCCCAGCGGTTCCTGGGGGGGTTCGGGTGGTGCTGGTGAGGGGGTGAATTTCCGAATTATCTCTGAATAATCCCTGAATTATTTCCGAATTATTTCCGAATTATCTCCGCATTATTTCCGAATTATCTCCGAATTATCTCTGAATTTCTGGTCGCTTTTTCTTTTTTTTTTTTTTTTTTTTTTGTTTCCTTCTCCTTTTTTTTTTTTTTTTTCCTCCCTTCTCGTCTCCCTTCTTCCCCTTTGCTCGAGCAGAGGCCATTGTTATCAGTGAGCAGCGCGTAGCAGAGGCCAAGTGGAACCTCCAGCGTTTGGCCATTCCCAAACCCCCCTCGCCTTTTCCCGCACGCCAAAGCTGGGAAGCGTTCCTGATTTTTTTTTTTTTTTTTAAATCATTTTTTATTTATTTATTTATTTTTTTATCCCCCCCGTTCCCCCTAAACGGAGAGCGAGCGAGACAATCTGAGCCGCCGTAACCGCCTGGCTGAACCCCCCCCCTTCCCCCTCTGTTTTATTTTTTAAAAATATATATATTTTTTTAAAAAATAACATTTTTACCAACCCATCCCACCCCGCCACAAAACCGGATTGAATCTTTTCCATTTTTTTTTAATTTTTTTTTTTTTTTGATCCTTTTGACGCTTCTGCCGCGCGTTTATCCCCGTAACGTTTTGAAAGGAGGCAGAGAGAGAGAGAGAGAGGGAGAGAGGGAGAGAGAAAGACCAAAAAAAAAAAAAAAAAAGAGAAAAAAAAAAGAAAAAAAAGCAGCAAAAAGCGGGGAGTACCGGGAGGGAAGCGGGAGGGGGGGTCACTCCTCGCTTATTGATTGCGTGGATGCTGGATGTGAAAATATATTATGTCTGCCTGTGCTTGGCTCGTCAGAGACTAAGGTAAGCCGGACTCAAATAGGCTATCACTTTGTGAATGGCGGAGTATATGTCCCAATGATTTATGACCATATGACTCCAATCTCGGTTCAAGAAGAGTTCACAAGCTTTAAGCTTCCTTCCACGCAGAGCCTCTTTTGCAGCCCTCACCCACCGCCTGCATTTTCTTTTTTTTTTTTTAAATCCCGCCACCCCCCACCCTCTATATTTTTATTTATTTAAATTTTTTTTCCGCCTTTCCACGCGGTTTGTTTTCATTTTTCATTTATTTTTTTTTTCCGCCTCTCCCCGCGTTTTATAAATTGAATTTTATTTTCTGCCTCTCGCCGCGTTTTTTAAAATTTTTTAATTTTTTTCCGCCTCTCCCCGCGTTTTTTTTTCCAGCCGTTGGGGGTAGACGTTGTTTTGGGGTGGGGGGGATGGAGGAAGGGGAATTTTGGGGACGCTCCGTTGTTTTTGCGCGGGGCGCGGGGCTCGGGCTCGCCCCCCATTGTCGCGGGGCGCGTTTGGGATATTTGGGACGGGTCGGAACCGGAACGAGCGGCGGGGCCGAGCCCGGTGGGGCTGCCGGGGGCGGGGGAGGGGAGAGGGGCTGCGCGCCCCCCACGAGCGCGCTCGGATGGCGAAATTCGGATTTTCCAACATGGAGGGGCAGAAAATCCCTTCGGCCTCGGCTGCTTCCCTGCCCTTCCCCGCCTGATCCCTGCGTTTCTGCATTTCTGCATTTCTACATTTCCGCATTTCTATATTTCTGCGTTTCTACATTTCCGCATTTCTATATTTCTGCGTTTCTATATTTCCATTTTCGTCCCCGAGCATCCTCATCCTCCCCGCACCCCTTTCGCTGCCTCACCTTTCCCCCCCTCCCGGTTCTTCATTTATTTTGATTTTTTAAATTTATTTTTTTATTATTATTATTATTTAAATGGCCCCAAAAATCCTCGCCCTCCAAAGTTGCAGGCAAAGAGTTTTTGGGGAATCGCTGCCCGAGTGAAACTCCCAGCGCCCGCCTTTAATTGGAGCGCGACATCATCGAATATTTATTATTCTGCCCGGGCTTTTTTTTCCTTTCTTTTTTTTCTTTTTTTTTTTTTTTTTTTTTTTCCCCTTTTCCTAAGCAATTCCTTGGAGTAAATAATTAGGATTGCGGCCGTCCCGGGCGAAGATAAATGAGCGGCATTTGTGAGGCGCTGAGAGATGAGGTACAAAGCGGAGCCACGAGCGAGGCGGAGGGGGTTGTAAATTTATTTTATGGACGTTTAAAACAACAGGAACCCAAAAAAAAACCAGGAAAAAAAAAAGAATAATCGCCGTTATTTTTAGCTGTTTTGGCCGAGCCTCACGAGGTTCTGGTTTGGGATTCTTTCGCTGCTTTTTTGGGTTTTGTTTTTTTTTTTTTATTTTTAAGTAAATCTTTAGCAGACAGAGAGGCCTTGGAGAAATTCCCACCTCTGCCCCCTCGCAGATATTTCCAGCGAACCTATTCATAATCAAGGCGCTGCTGTTTGTTAATTAATTAATTCACGGCTCGGGGAGCGGAGGCTACTTTTTAATAAGACAAATTTATCATGGCCAGGGAGGAGGAGGAGGAGGAGGAGGAGGAGGAGGAGAATAACTCGCAGCGAGGATCTGCCCTCGGCGCAGACAATAACGCATCTCCGAGGAAGATCCGATGCGGATTTGGGAATGCGGGAAGGATTTAATCAGGGTAAAAAAAAAAAAAAAAAATTAAATAAATAAATTTTCCAAAAGCCCCAGCGGTCCCTCCGCGGACGGGGTGAAGCAAACGGAGCTTCGGCGCGACGTGACATAAAAACAGCAGCCAGGAAAAGGAGGGAAAAAATGTAATTTATTGTCGAGCTGGGGCTTCTGTAAAAGCCCCGGCACTTGAAAATATCGCGCTGGGCTTTATCTGGGCCGGGTTTGTTTTGTTTTGTTGTGCAGGATGAAAGAGGCCCAGATAAAACTGAATATACACGAGATACTATTAAATATACAATGGATATCAATCCCCAAACAAACGCGCGCTGGCTCCTGAGGCAGAGAGGAGTCTCTGCCCTTTTCAAAAATCCCTCTGCCGATTATTCCCAAGCTGTTTTCACCTTTTTTCTCGGGGTATTTCTGCTCTGTTTTTAATGGAGGAGAAAGTTTCTGCTGGGAGAAAAAGGAAAGGGAAAGGAAAGAGATGGAGAAAAATCAGAAAAATCTCAGAGGGGAGAAAAAAGAGGTTTAATTTTGTGATTTTCAGCTTTGGATTTGGGTTTTTTAGACTTTTTGAGTTCGGATAGAGGAAAATCCAAGGGGTGCAAAGCCAGGAGCAAATGGCCTCGTGAAGTGTTTGTTTTCCACGAGAAAGAGAGAAAACAAAAAATCAAACAACAACAGCGATGAAACCCCGGCGGGGTCGGGGATCCGCTCCCCAGCTCGGGATTTGGGCTGAGAAACGCAAAACCGTGCCGGGGAAAAAAAAATTAGAAAAAAAAAAAGGAATTATTTTCTAAATGGAACCTGTCAGGGAGGGGAGAGAGACCCAGAGCAGGCCAGGGGCAGAATCGCGTTTGGAATTCCTGCCCGCTCCGATCTGCTGGGAATCCTTGCCCTGAATTCCAGAGGCGCTGGGAGTTCCTGAGTAAACAAAAAACGGAGCCAAGTGCGCCGGGACAGCGTTACCTGGGGGGAAAACACGGATTTTCATGGTTACCTGGGGTTAAAACACGGATTTTTGCTGTTCCTGGGGATAAAACACGGATTTTTGCTGTTCCTGGGGATAAAACACGGATTTTTGTTGTTCCTGGGGAAAAAACAGGGATTTTTGCTGTTACCTGGGGGAAAACACAGATTTTTGCTGTTCCTGGGGATAAAACACGGATTTTTGCTGTTACCTGGGGGAAAACACGGATTTTTGCTGTTTGCGGCTCAAAAGCAAACAAACCCTGGGGATAAACTTTGAATTTCTGTGCTGGGAGGGTTCTGGGGCTGCTCCGTGCGTGATTTCAGTGGGAAGAGGAGGACTTTGGTTGTTTTTGTGTTTTCGGCCGGCCGATTCTCCGCTCTGTGCTCTCGCATTTGTGCTGATTTGGGGTTTGGCTGGGTGTGTAAATGTGTGAGTGACGCAACCCCCCAGGGGTGTTTTAGGGGATTTGTGCGCGGGGATAAACCCAGAATAAATCAATGTACAGAGGCCATCCCGCGTGAATCCACAGAGCGAAACGAGCCGCGGAAAGAGAAGCTCTGCCACCCCAAAAACCCCCTCAAAAATCAAATTTCTCCGAGGCTGGGCAGGGTGAAATCTGCTGGCAGCATCTGTTGCCCCCCCGTTCGGCGGGACCCTATTCATGTCAGGAGCCTTTCAGGCCCCAAGATGGATTCCTGGCACTATTATTGTGTTTTTTCTGCTAACCTTTCAGGTCAGCTCCCACCAGCCAGCTGGAGAGGGGCCGTCACGTGGCCTCGGGGTGCCAATGTTCTGCCATAGGGGTGTCAGGACCCTGGTAGCCAAGGAAGATGCAGAAGGCCTCGTACTACGACAGCTCCGCGCTCTTCGGGGCCTACTCCTCCTACGCCAATGGGTTCGGCTACGAGGGCGCCCAGCCGCCCTTCCAGGCCTCTTCCCACCTGGAGAGCGACTTCCAGAGGTCCTCCTGCTCCCTGCAGTCCCACGGCAAGAGTAAGGAGCTCAACGGGAGCTGCATGCGGCCCGCGGAGCCGCCGGCGTCGCCCAACGCCGCCAACAACGGCGCCAACAACAACAGCGCCAACAACAACAGCGCCGGTAAAAACAGCCCCGGCAAATCCAGCCTGGGCGCCGGCGGCAGCATCTCCAAGCAGATCTTCCCCTGGATGAAGGAGTCGAGGCAGAACTCCAAGCAGAAGAACGGCTCGCCCGGCGCAGGTAGATGGGGAGGCCGCGGTGTCGCGCGCCGGCCTGGCCCGCTGGGAGAGAACAAGGCTCAAAAGCCAAAGAATTGGGAAAGGAGGTCTGAGAGCGGCGAAGGGCTGGAGGAATTGGTTCAGGGAAAGCCAGAACTCTGATTTTCCTGCCCAGAATTCCAAAACGAGGTCTGAGAATCACAAAGGGTTGGAGGAAAGGGTTCGGGGAAGGACCGAATTCCCGTTTTCCGGCCCAGAATTCCAAAGAGAGGCCTAAGGGTTGGAGAAGTCATTTAGGGAAGGCACAAATTCTCCTTTTTCCCCCAGCAGTCCAAAGCAAGGTCTAAGAATCCCAAAGGGTTGGAAAAAATCAGCTTAGAGAAGACCCAAATTCCCGTTTTCCAGCCCAGAATTCCAAAGAGAGGTCTAAGAACAGCAAAGGATTGGAGAAACCAGTTTAGGCAAGACCCAAATTCCCATTTTCCAGCCCAGAATCCCAAAGACATGTCTAAGGGTTGCAGAAATCAATTTAAGAGAGACCCAAATTCCCATTTTCCAGCCCAGAATCCCAAAGACATGTCTAAGGGTTGCAGAAATCAATTTAAGAGAGACCTAAATTCCCGTTTTCCAGCCCAGAATCCCAAAGGGAGGAAGGAGGAGCTCACAGGGGTGAACATTTCCCTTCTCCTCTGGAGGTGTGGGGAAAGGACCCCGTGAGACCCCAGGAGGGTCCGGGCACTGCCCACCCACCCCTGGTTTGTTTATTTATTTATTTATTTATGGGTTTATTTATTTATTTATGGGTTTATTTCAAACACAACCACGGGTGCCAAACCCTGGTTTGCCTGGTGGACACAAATTTGGGGAAAATGTTCTCCCAACTGCCCAAATTGCTGCTAAAATTCTGTTTGGTGCCTTCCCGGCACTCAGAGAGAGCAGGTGTGGTGCCACAGCCAAGTTCTCCGTGTGTCCCACAAAAAATTCAGATAAATTCAGATAAAATCAAAAATTCAGCTCGGATTTGCCATAGTTCAGATAAATTCAGATAAAAATCAGAAATTCAGCTTGGATTTACCACAGTTCAGATAAATTTGGATAAAAACCAAAAATTCACAGATAAATTCAGATGAAAACCAAAATTTCATCTCAAATCTACAGCAGTTCACATAAATTCAGATGAAAACCAAAATTTTCACTGATGAATTCAGAAAAAAATCCAAAAATTCAGCTCAGATTTACCAGAACTCAGATCAATTCAGATAAAAAGCAAAAATTCAGTTTGGATTCACCACAACTTTGACAAATCCGTTCACACAAACCCCGTGGTGAGCGCTCCATCCCCCATGAACACAATTTATGAAGTTTTCTTCTCGCAGAGCCAAACCTTGGTGTCACACCTGTGTGCAACCCAAACCTTGGTGTCACACCTGTGTGCAACCCACACCTTGGTGTCACACCTGTGTGCAAACCCAAACCTTGGTGTCACACCTGTGTGCAAACCACGCCTTGGTGTCACACCTGTGTGCAACCCAAACCTTGGTGTCACACCTGTGTCCAACCCAAACCTTGGTGCCACACCTGTGTGCAACCCAAACCTTGGTGTCACACCTGTGTGCAACCCAAACCTTGGTGTCACACCTGTGTGCAAACCACACCTTGGTGTTACACCTGTGTGCAAACCACCCCTCCCCACCCCGCATTAATTGGCCCCGCGGCCGCCCTGCCCTGCCAAACGTCATTTTCCACAAAATTATCCCCGGGAAATAATCTCCTCCTCAATAAGGGGCCCGGGAATCCTCTCCTACATGACATGATCCAATTTTCATAAAGCAGGGGCAGCTTTGGAGAACAGGACTCTTAATAAACGCCACGATTATGGAGTGCAGGCCGCGGCGCGGGGGGCGAGGGGCGGCTTTATTAAGGAGCGACGCATTCAATTTCTGCGCCTAAGTAATTCTCTTTTATTTCATTCCGGGGGCGCGACAGAAACCTGCGGCGGCGGCGGAGGCGGCGGCGGCGGTGAGAAAAGCCCTCCGGGCTCCTCGGCCTCCAAGAGGGCGCGCACGGCCTACACCAGCGCCCAGCTGGTGGAGCTGGAGAAGGAATTCCACTTCAACCGCTACCTGTGCCGGCCGCGGCGCGTGGAGATGGCCAACCTGCTGAACCTCAGCGAGCGCCAGATCAAGATCTGGTTCCAGAACAGGAGGATGAAGTACAAAAAGGATCAGAAATCCAAAGGCATGGGCGGCTCCTCCTCTGGGGGGCCCTCGCCGGCGGGCAGCCCCCCGCAGCCCATGCAGGCCTCGGCGGGCTTCCTCAACGCCTTGCACCCCATGAGCGCCGCCTACGAGGCACCCTCGCCGCCGTCCTTCGGCAAAGCGCACCAGAACGCCTACGCCGTGCCCAACCCCGGCTACCAGGCCGCCCTGAAGGGCTGCCCCAACCAGCAGAAATTCGCCGGGGCCGCGGCGGCGGCCGAGTACGAGCCGCACGTGCTGCAGGCCAACGGCGCGGCCTACGGCGCGGGCGCCATGCAGGGCAGCCCCGCCTACGTCGGAGGGAACTTTGTGGATTCTCTGCCCGCCTCGGGCCCGGCCCTGTACGGCCTCAACCACCTGGGCCAGCAGCACCAGGCCGGCGCCATGGACTACGGAGGGGTCCCGCCGGGCCAGCCCCACGGACCGTGCGAGAGCCACGCCGCCTACGCGGAGCTCTCGTCGCACCACGCGACTTCTCAGGGCAGAATCCAAGAGGCGCCCAAGCTCACCCACCTGTGAGAGGGGAAGCTGGTTTTACTTTTGGGGAAAAAAAAAAAAAGGGTGGTTTGGGTTGTGTTGGGTTTCTTTCCGGCCTCACTGGTTTTGGAAGGGTTTTGGGGTTTGTGATGAGCACAAAGCGGTTTTGGGGTTTGTTATGAGCACCAAGTGGGTTTGGTGGCTTTGGTTTTGGTGGCTTTGGAAGGGAGGAACCTCCTGGGTTTTGACACCAATGCTTCTGAAACGGGCTCGGGGTGGTTTGGTGGGAATCCTGCAGGCTTGGAGCGGCCAAATCCGTCGTTTCCAAGCCAGATTTGGATCGTCACCGATAATTCCTGGATGCCGGGAAGGAGAAGAGCCCTCCAGCCAAGTTTTGGGGTCTTTGCATCCAAAGAACCCCAAAGAGATCCACCAGGAAGCTCTCCCCGCTTTGAGTCCCTCCCCGGATCCACCGGTGCTCTCCTTCCCAGCCCGCAGAGGAAGGGTTGTCCTTTTCCGCTGGAAATGGGAGAAATCCAATTTCCCGCTGGAAAAAGGAGAGATCCAATTTCCAAGCAGAAAAGGGAAAACTCCAATTCCTAACTGGAAAATGGAAAAGTCCAATTTCCCGCCGGAAGCGGGAGAAACCCAGTTTCCCATCGGAAAAGGGACAGATCCAGTTTCTGACTGGAAAAGGGAGAAATCCAATTTCTGACCGGAAAAATCCAATTTCCCACTGGAAAAAGGACAAATTCCCTTTCCCACAGGGTAATTTCCCCCCGAATCCCCCAAGCCTGCAAATCCCCAACCTGCCAAGGCCCCGGAGCCGAGCTCGCCCCTCCAGGCCCTGCTCCCCCTCTCCTTTAGAAAACCTTTAAAAACTCGGGATAAGAGAGGTCCAACCCCAAAAAGGGTCCAGGAAATCGTTGGGAACGCCTAAATCCCCCTTTTTTCCCCCCACCCAAAATTCCAAAGAGAGGAAGAAAGAGCGGCCAGGCCTGAACATTTCCCTTCCTTCGCCTCTGCTGAGGCGAAATCTCAATTTCTCCTTTTGGGGAGGGTTTGGGGTTTTTTTTCTGAGGGTGTTTTTTTTAGGGTTGACGAGCAGGAAAAAACCAAGGAATTGGGGAAATCCTGAGCTTCTTTCCTCCTCTCCTTCGAGCTGACGTGAAACAGGGTATTTTTGAGCAGAAGGAATGTCCTCCCACGGAAGCAGAAGCCGAGGGATCCCTGGGATCTGCTGACGCTTTCCTGCCGGGACATCTTTGTTGCACTTAGAGTTTACATATAATGGGTATTAAAAAATAATAATAATAATAATAATAATAATTAAAAAAAAAAGCAACTTTGAAGGGCTCTCAGCTCCGTCGAGGCGCCCTTCAGTTAGGTGTGTGTTCTGGTGAACATTCATATATATTTATTGGTTATAGCAGTTGAAAATATTTTCCTTTTTTTTTTTCCTTTTTTTTGTATTATTTATCCCCCAGACCATGTATTTATATGAGCGAAAAGCAAGCAAATAGAAACGACAAAAATAAGAATGAAGCAGTACTTTTTTAGTATTTCCTTCCAAGAAAAAGCAGAAAAAAGCAGAAAAAGAGCAAAAAACAACAACAAAAAAATTAAAAAAAAAAAAGAAGGACATTGTGTTCCCCTTGTCATTGTACCACGAGCTCCTTTTAGTTATTGTAATTTAGGGAGAAGCAGTAGTTTTCTGTTCCCGCGGTACTTATGAATAATGTAATTAGTTCTTCTGGAGGCATGAGAGCAGAGCAGAGCGGAATTGTTTCGTCCTGAATTAGAAGAATTTCATCGCGGCTCCCTCCCCTCCGCCCCTCCTCTCGCCGCTCTCCCTTTGTTCTTACAGTAGTTCTTTTCTTTCCTCCTGTCTGCCCAACAATTCCTCAATAAACTTTCTGCTCTCCGTTTTAGCTCGTCCTGTCCGTCCGGGTGTTTTTTGGGAAAAAAAAAAAAATTAAAAAAAAAAATTTATTTCAAGGGGAAAAAATAAAATTTGTTGAAGGGAGACGGGGAGGAAAAGGAGAGGGATGGAGAGCGGAGTTGGTTTGGGGTGAAATCCTGGGAATTCGGGCCCACAAAGAGGGATCACGTGGAGCCAGGCCCGGGCTGCCATTGGAGAGGGAAGGAAAACAAAGGAAAAGGGATTAATCATGAAAAATAATAAATAAAAACAAGGAGAGGGGGAAAAAAAATAAATAAAAGACAGAAGAAAATGTAAAAATGGCCTGGAGTTTCCATCCGGGGCCCTGGGAAGTGACAAGGAATGAAATCCATAATTTCTATGTTATTTAATTTAATATTAAATAATTAAATTTGGGCCAAAACAATTGAATTCTGGCGAAAACAAGGGAATTATTTCTGAAATAGGAATGTGTGGCACCCACGTGCCCCAAGCAGCACCTTCCCCCAAATTTGGGCAAAAAGAGGGAAAAAATCCCCCAAAAAAGGTGAAAACGAAAGGGGAGAAGAGCCCCGGGCCGGCAGCGAAAGCAGGCGGGGAAGCCGTGAATAATTTGCTTTTTCTGCTCTAAAGCCCTAAGAAAACTCCCATTAAAGCAGCGAGGGGCAATAAAAGTTTTATGGGCTGGGAAAGCTGGTGTGGATGGGGTGAGGATGAGGAGGAGGAGGAGGAAGGAGAGGGGGATTTTGGATTTTCACTGAGGCCACGAGAAAAGGATGGAAAAGCTGAAAAAGGTACCCAAAAAAAGGAAAAAAAATTTAAAAAAATAAAGGGGGGGGGGTTGGGATGTAGAAGCAGCACGTGGGGTTTGTGTTTTGTACTTTGTGTATTTTTATATTTTTTATGTAGTTTACATAGTTTATATCTTTATATATATAATATATTATGTATAATATGCTATATATATTATACATTACATATTATATACTACACATTTTATAGCCCATACCCTACATTTTATATAGTATATTTTAGTATGATACAGTTTATTTTAATTTTTTATATTTTATATTATATTTTTTACATTTTGTATTTTACATCCAATACCCTGCATTTCCCACACCGCATTTTCTGCCTCACACTTCTACATTTCAGATATTTCACATTTTACTCTTTTCATCCACCTGTGTGTTCAGCCAGCGCAAATCCCCGAGGGATTAATAAAAACAAAGCTTTGGTGGAGAAAAACTCTCATGAGAAACCACACCGAGCTCTGATCCCGCCTCATAAACCTAGTTCCAGTTTAATGATTAAAAATTAAAATTATAAATAATTATAAATTAAAGCTGGATCCAGAGCACAGGGACTGGAAGGAACAATTCCCCATCCCGGCCTGTGAAATATTTTTAATTCAAAAATAAATTTTAAAATTTATTTTTAATAATGCAATTATCAAATCATCGCCGGCTGGCCCGGGATCATCTCGCAGAACGTTTCTCGCTCCCATTCCCGGATTTTCCCGGCGCCATGTTGAGCCAGGGATTCCCAGGAAATGGTTAAAATCCGGGAAAAAGGGAAAAAAAGCAATTCCGGGGCGCGCCCTGGGCCCTCCCTCCCTGGCGGGCTCCGGAATTCATCCCAGGATGCGAAACCTTTCCCTCACCGGGAGGTTTTTCCCCCTTTTGCCTCCGTGTGATGAGTGGGGGAAAAAAATCCCAATTTCCCAAGAGGTTTTTTCCTTTTTTTTTTCTTTCCCCTGTATTTTCCCCCTCTTTTCATTTTCTCCTCTTTTCATTTCCCCTCTTCTAATTTTCCCTCTTTTCATTCCCCCCTCTTCTAATTTTTCCACCTTTTCATTTTCTCCCTTTTTCATTTCCCCCCCTCTTTTCATTTTCCCATCTTTTAGTTTCTCCATATTTCCATTTTCTCCCCTTTTCATCCCCCCACTTTTCTTTTCTCCCCTTTTCCATTTCCCTCCCTCTTTTCCTTTTCCCATCTTTTCATTTTCTCCCCTTTTCATTTTCTCCTTTTTCCATCCCCCCTTCCATTTCCCCTCTTCCCATTTCAATTTTTCCCCCTTTTATTTTTCCCCCATTTTCATTCCCCTCCTCTTTTCATCCCCCCACTTTTATTTTTTTCCCTTTTTAAATTCCCCCCTCTTCTCATTTTTCCTTCTTTTCATTCCCCCCAATTTTCACTTTCCCCTCTTTTTCATTCCCCTTTATTTTCATTTTTTCTTTCCCCCCTTGCAGCTCCGAGTGCGAGCAAAAAGCCGAGACCACTTTTGGCAGCGGCTGGGAAGAATTTTCCGTCCCAAATTCCTCCTCTCCACCCCATCCCTCAAACCCAGGAACCGCAAAACCCCAAACATCCCCTTCAAACCAGCCAGCAACGAGCAAAACCCGATTATTTTATTTTATTTTATTTTATTTTATTTTATTTTATTTTATTTTATTTTATATTTTATTTTATTTTATCTTATTTTATTTTATTTTATTTTATTTTATTTTATCTTATTTTATTTTATATCATTGATCTGAGATGAAACAGATTTGGGGTGGTTTTGGTCCGCGGATCCACGAAACACTCGGGGAAATTTCGGGTTTGCGCTGGGTATTTTTTTAATTATTGTAATGATTTTCTTAACCCCCGCTGGCTGAAGGAGCGTTGGATTTATTCTGTTTTAGATTTATTCTGTTTCAGATTCACTCCCAGCGCTCCCCACCCACGCGGATGCTTCAAGTGACAAAAGTTTCCAGGGAACGGAGCCTCCCAGTCCCTCCCGGCCGCAAACTGGGACAACTGGAGCTCCAGCAAACCCCAAACTCCTTCTCCATCCCCTCCAGGCACATTTATTTCAATTCCTCTCTTTTTATTTTAAGTTTCCGCCCTTGAAACCCGCCGATTAAAGTTTGTAAATCAGCCCTGGGTTTAAAAACTCCGCGGTAAAAGCGGAATTTCTGCGCGGAGTGAGTCAGGGCGAGCTGTCAGGAGGCTTTGCAGTGGAAGATTGATGGTTTCTCTCCTCTTTTCGGGCTCTGTGGACCCGGGGCGCTTTAGAGAGGGGAAAGAAAGGAAGAAAAAAAAAAAAGAAAAAAAAGAAAAAAAAACGGTTGGGAAATGACTTTTTAATTTTATTTATTTATTTTGTAAACTCTGGAAGTGGCGCCGCTTTATTGCAGAAGAAGGGGTGGGGAGGAAGAAATGCGATTTCAGAGATAGCCGTGACCTCAGGACGCGTTTGGCCCTTGAGCGAAGGGCAGAGGGTCCATTAAGCCTGGCCTGGGAAGGACCGGGATTAGGCCGCTCTTTGGGAGCCATTTAAACCCGTAAATCGTCGGGTTTAACTGAACTCAGCTTAAAAAATCGCTCGGTTTCCTGAGGGTTCACAGCCAGGGCTGGGCTGGAGGCACCGGGAGCGGCGGGGCTGGAACGGGGCAGGAACGGGGCAAAAATGGGGCAGGAACGGGGCAGGAAATGGGGCTGGAACGGGGCAAAGACGGGGCAGGAACGGGGCAGGAACGCGGCAAAAACGGGGCAGGAACGCGGCAAAAACGGGGCAGGAACGGGGATGGAACGGGGCAGGAAATGGGGCTAGAACGGGGCAGGAATGGGGCAGAAACAGGAATGGAACGAGGCAGGAACGGGGCAGGAAATGGGGAGGAAGAAAGTGGCGGAAGTGAGGAAGGAAGTGGCGGAAGTTAGGAAGGAAGTGAGGAAGGAAGTGGCAGCGGGAGGGAGGAAGTGGCGGAAGTTAGGGAGGAAGTGAGGAAGGAAGTGACGGCGGGAGGGAGGAAGTGGCGGAAGTGAGGGAGGAAGTGGCGGGAGGGAGGGAAGAAGTGGCGGAAGTGAGGGAGGAAGGAAGGAAGGAAGGAAGGAAGGAAGGAAGGAAGGAAGGAAGGAAGGAAGGAAGGAAGGAAGGAAGGAAGGAAGGAAGGAAGGAAGGAAGGAAGGAAGGAAGGAAGGAAGGAAGGAAGGAAGGAAGGAAGGAAGGAAGGAAGGAAGGAAGGAAGGAAGGAAGGAAGGAAGGAAGGAAGGATCTCTCTCTCATGCCCACACCCATGCAGCGATGTTAATTCTGGGGTGCTGCCCTTGGCTTTTCTGGTGTTCCCCTCTCTCTCTCGCTTTTTCCTCCCTTTTTATTTAATCAATTAAAGAAAATAACGCTTTCTGTTTGCCACCAGGCCCCTCCTGCCATTGGCCGGGGCCTCCCACGTGACGAGAATTGGCTGCAGTTTCGCCCCAGCCCCGAGTTTAGCGGAGCAGGGTCCCCTCCGCCCGTATTATCGGCAATATAACAATTATAAAAAGCGCCAGGACCGTCATCATCCCCGCCATCAAAACCCCGAGGCCCTCCGGTTTCTCTCCCTCTCCCCCTCCTCCTCCTCCTCCTCCTCCTCCCTCTCCCCCGCCTCCCTCCCGCTTTTTAAAGCCTGGAAAAGCCATGAATTTTGAATTTGAGAGAGAGATCGGGTTTATAAACAGCCAGCCTTCGCTCGCCGAGTGCCTGACGTCTCTGCCCGCTGTCCTGGAGACGTTTCAAACTTCATCAATCAAGGACTCGACGTTCATTCCTCCTCCTTTCGAGCCGAGCCGCCGGCAAAGCCGCGATGCCCGCTCGGGCAGGAGCCAGAGCCGAGCCCCGCACGGCCCGGCCCGGCCCGGCCCGGCCCAGCCCGGCCCGCGGGCAGCGCGGTTCCCCTGGATGAAGGAGAAGAAACCGTCCAAGAGGAGCGGCCACGCTGCGGCCGCTTCATCCCCGCCATCACCATCATCATCATCATCATCATCACCATCATCATCATCCTCGGAGCCGGCGCCCGACGCGGGATCGCCCGCAGGTTCGTATGGCCGGGGGTGCGTCTGAGAATGGAAAATAACGGGGAAAAATTGGGGAAAAAAGGAAAAAAAATGGAAAAAAAAAATTGAAAAAAAAAGGGAAAAAATTGGAAAAAAATATGGAAAAAAAAGAAAAAAATTGAAAAAAAAAGGGGGGAAAAAAGGGAAAAAAAAAAGGGGAAATGGCCAATTCTGCCCCAAAACAGCCCCAGCCCATCCCCCTGCCCTGGGATCGGGGAATTCGCGGAGCGAGGAACTCGGGGGGTTCTGTTCCCTCCTCCTCCTCCTGCCAATAAAACAACAAATTTCTGCCGCTTCTGCCCAAGCCCCCAGCGAGGAGGGCCCGGCGGGGTTTCGGCTCCGTTTGTTCGCCAGAGCCCACGGGGGGAAAAAAATTTAAAAAAAAAAGGGAAAAGCAAAGACAACAAAACCCCAAAGATGCGCGGAGGGGGGAGGAAAATGGGTGGGGAGGTGAAAGAGCGAGGGCTGATCCTGCGAAATGGAATTATTACACCCCAGAACGCCCCCAGAAAAAGGAGCAGCCTCTCGCTGCTTTCCCTCCCTCGGGATGAAGCGCTGGAGGAACAATTCCAGGATTTCCAGGGCTCCGGTAAAACCGGGCAGGACACCGGAGCTCATTGGCTGGGGGAAAGTGGGATAATGAAACCAAAGTACCAAAGGGAAAAAGTAAAAAAAAAAAAAAAACAGGAAAAAAACCAATAAAAAACGGGAAAGAGGGAATGAAGAAATTTAGGAGAAATTTAGAAGAAAATTAGGCGAAATTGAGAAGAAATTGAGAAGAAATTGGGAAGAACTTGGGAAGAAATTGAGAAGAAATGTAGAAGAAATTTAGAAGGAATTGAGAAGAAATTGAGAATTAATTTAGAAGAAATTGAGAAGAAATTTAGAAGTAATTTAGAAGAAATTTAGAAGAAATTTAGAAGAAATTTAGAAGTAATTTAGAAGAAATTTAGAAGAAATTTATGACACATTTAGAAGAAATTGAGAAGACATTTAGAACATGAGAAATTTAGGAGAAATGTAGGAATTTAGAAATATCCCACATTTTAGGGATTTAGAAGGAAGACAGAAATTCTTTTCATGCACCAGGCAGCAGAGAGGGAAGGGCTCTAAAGGGAGAGACCAGGGAGCAAAATCCCTTTTTTCCCCCCGAGGCAGGGATCTCCTCCGGAGCGGGCAAAGCGGAGGAATGAACGAAAATCGCTGTGATTTTTCCCCGGCAGAGGCGGCGGGGCCGGCGGACAGCGGCGGCTCCAGGCGGCTCCGCACCGCCTACACCAACACGCAGCTGCTGGAGCTGGAGAAGGAATTCCACTTCAACCAATACCTGTGCCGGCCGCGCCGCGTGGAGATCGCGGCGCTGCTGCAGCTCAGCGAGCGCCAGGTCAAGGTGTGGTTCCAGAACCGCAGGATGAAGCACAAGCGGCAGACGCGGCGGCGCAGGGAGGAGCCCGCGGAGCAGCGCGGAGGGAGCGCGGAGCAGCGCGGGGCCGCGGCCGGCGGTGAATCCCCGGCGGAGCTCGGCGCTCTCTCGGCGGCGGAGCCGGGCCTGGAGCTCGGCCCGGGGTTCCCGGGGGGTCCCGATGCTCTGCAGAGCCCCCTGCGCTTCTCCGAGGAGGAGCTGGAGCTGTTCAGCAGCGCGCTCTGCTCCATGGACCTGCACCAGCTGGACTTGCCCTGACCCTGAGCGGAGCTCCCTGCGCTGCCCGGGGGGGATTTGGGGTGAACGGGATGGGAGCGGCCGCTGGCAGCGCCCCCAAAGCTGCCCCGGGTGAGGGGAGCCCCGAAATACGGCCCGAGAGGAGGGGGAACCCCAAAATACGGCCTGAGAGGAGGGGGAACCCAAAATACGGCCCGAGAGGAGGGGGAACCAGAAATACGGCCTGAGAGGAGGGGGAATCAGAAATACGGGCTGAGAGGAGAGGGAATCAGAAATACGGCCTGAGAGGAGGGGGAACCCCGAAATACGGCCTGAGAGGAGGGGGAATCAGAAATACGGCCTGAGAGGAGAGGGAACCCCGAAATACGGCCTGAGAGGAAGGGGAATCCAAATTACGGCCTGAGAGGAGAGGGAACCCCGAAATACGGCCTGAGAGAAGGGAGAACCCCAAAATACGGCCTGAGAGGATGGGGACCCCAAAACACGGCCTGAGAGGAGGGGGAACCCCGAAATACGGCCTGAGAGGAGAGGAACCCCAAATTACGACCTGAGAGGAGGGGGAATCAGAAATATGGCCTGAAAGAAGGAGGAACCCCGAAATACGGCCTGAAAGAAGGGGGAAATCCCAAAAGCTGCCCTGAGAGAAGGGGGAACCCCGAAATACGGCCTGAAAGAAGGGGGAATCAGAAATACGGCCTGAAAGAAGGAGGAACCCCGAAATACGGCCTGAAAGAAGGGGGAATCAGAAATACGGCCTGAAAGAAGGGGGAAATCCCAATAGCTGCCCTGAGAGGAGGCGAAACCCCAAAACATGGCCTGAAAGAAGGGGGAACCCTGAAATACGGCCTGAGAAAAAGGGGAACCCCCAAAATCTGGCTTAAAGTAAGGAGAACCCCCCCCAAAAAACCCAAAATCTGCCTTGAAAGAAGGTGAACACTCGAAATATGGCCTGAGAGAAGAGGAACCCCCAAAATGTGGCCTGAGAGAAGGAGAACCCCCAAGATCTGGCCTAAAAGAAGGGGATCCCCCAAAACATGGCCTAAAAGAAAGGGAGAGCCCCAAAATATGGCCCGAGAAAAGGGGAAACCCTCAAAATCTGCCCTAAAAGAAGGGGGGAAACACAAATCTGGTGTAAAATAAGGGGAGCCCCCAAAATCTGGCCTAAAAGAAGGGGAATCCCCCCAAATCTGCCCTGAAAGAAGAGAAACCCTCAAAACCTGGCCTGAAAGAAGGAGAAAACACCAAATATGGCTGAAAATCAGGAGAACGCTCAAAATCTGGCCTAAATAAGGGGAACCCCCCCAAAACCTGGCCTAAAACAAGGGGAAAACACCAAAATCTGGCCTAAAATAAGGGGAACCCACCTTAATCTGGTCTAGACTAAAGGGAACCCCCAAATTTGCCCTAAAAAAGAAGAGGAAAACACCAAATTTGGCCTAAAGGAAGAGGAAACCCCTCCAAAGAAGGGAACCCCCCAAAATCTGCCCTAAAAGAAGGGAAATTCCCCCAAAATCTGCCCCAAAAGAAGAGGAACCCCCAAAATCTCCCTGGAGCCATTTCCCATCAGCGCCTCCTCCCACTTCCGTTGGAAGCTCCGAGCCGCCCAAATCCTCCCTCCCAGATTTATTCCAGAAGGTGAAAGAGCGGCCCCAGTTTTGCTAAAATTCAGGTATTTCGTGATCCTTTAATTTATTTTTTCCCCCCCCTTATTTATTTCCAAGGAAGCAGCCGGTAGTTCTCACGCACGGGGGAGATTTCGGCCCCTGGAGAGAAAAAAAAATAAATTAAATTTATAAATCCTCCTTCCCCCCCCCCCAGCGACTTTCTCAGGAATCAGAACGAGACTTTTTAGATTTCGTAATAAAATTTAAAAAAAAAAAAGAAATTAATTAAAAAAAAAACAGGGGAATTTTCCTTCCTCTTTTTACGTTTTAGATGTAGATTATTTATTCAAATCCTTTCGTAGCAAAGGGCAAATTATTTATTGTATATTTTTTTCATAGAGTAAATAAACGTCTTTATAAAAGCGACAGAAGCGTGTTTGCTCTGGATTTCATTCCAAAAAAGCGATTTTTTTTTTTTTTGTTTTCCTCCATAAATCATTCAGCTTTTCCCTGCTTTGTAACGAGGTTTAATCATCTCCTCGTGTGCCCTGAGAGGAGACAAAAGGAATCGCTCCCAAGCAACGATTCCAGAGGAAATATTCCCAGAGTTCTGGGTCCCTTATCCCCCAGCTCGGTGTTTGTTTATTTGTTCATTTATTTATTTATTGTATTCAATCAAGTTCTTAATTTTAACACTTCGGTGACCGGGAAAAATCCTCGAATTTAAAGGGAAAAAAATGAAAATAAAACGGGGGAAAAAAAGGGGATAAAGGGATGGGAAAGCAACACAAAGACAGCGCGGAGCCCACGCGAATTCCGGGGCCATTCCCGGCCTCCCACATCCCAATCCCGCCCTTCATCCCCATCCTCCTCCTCCTCCTCCTTTCTCTCAGAATCCACCGCAGTTTGAAACGTCCGGAGCTGCAAAAAAAAAAAAAAAAAAATTAGGAAAAAAATAGGGGAGGATTTTGGGTAAAAGCTCAAAAATTAATCCACGCGTCGGGGTGACCAAATGAACGCGAGAGAAGGAGGGGTAAGGGACGGGCCTGGGGGGTTTTCTTTATTCCTGATCCTTTTTCCAACCCCAAACCCCAAAAACCCCTTTATTCCTCCTCATTTTTCCAACCCCAAACCCCCTTTTATTCCTCCTCCCTTTTCCAATCCCAAAACCCCCAAACCCCCTTTTATTCCACCTCCCTTTTCCAGCCCCAAATACTCTTTTATCTCTCCTTTTTGGCAGGTCCAAATCCCCTTTTATTCCTCCTCCCTTTTCCAGCCCCAAAACCCCAAAAACCCCTTTATTCCTCCTCATTTTTCCAACCCCAAAACCCCCAAATCCTTTAATTCCTCTTCTCTTTTCCAACCTCAAAAACCCCAAAACCCCCAAACCCCCATTTTTATTCCTCGTCCCATTTCCAACCCCAAATCCCTTTTATTCCTCCCCTCTTTTCCAGTCCCAAAACCCCCAAAATCCCCTTTATTCCTCCTTTCTTTTCCAGTCCCAAAACCCCCAAAATCCCCTTTATTCCTTGTCCCTTTTCCCACCCCACAGACCCCAAACCCCCCTTTATTCCTCCTTTCTTTTCCAATCCCAAAACCCCCAAAATCCCCTTTTATTTTTCGTCCCTTTTCCAACTCCAAACCCCCAAACCCCCTTTTATTCCTCCCCTCTTTTCCAACCCCAAACCCCCAAAATCCCCTTTTTTATTCTTTCCCTCTTTTCCCACCCCAAAATCCCCAAACCCCCCCGGACCCTCCATCTCATTCGGGATTTCTGGAATCCCTCTCAAATCTTCCTCCCTTCGTGGGATTTTCACCCCAAAACTCCTCCCAGGGCGGGTCTGGGGGAGGTTTCTGGGTGTTCCACCCCAAAGAAATCACCCCAAGAAGTTTTTGGGGTTTCCCAAATTTTGGGAGGCCTCCAGGGGGGGTTTGAGCCAGATGGGATGGGAAATGTGGGGTGGGGGCGACCCTAAAACTGAGCGGAGCAGCCCAAACGCGCCCCCAGCCCCTTTTTCATTGGGGTGAAGCAAACCCAGATCCCCCGTTTGGCTTTTGGGGTGAATTTTTGGGGTGAATTTGGTGTTTTCAGTGCCTGGGTGGGGTCACCCCCGCTCTCCAGGGAACGTTGGAAATTTGGGATTTTTTTTATTTGGGGTAAAAAATCAGCAGAGCCGGGCTGGGTTCACACTTCGGGCTGTGAAAAATAAACAAATAAATAGAAGTGAACTAAAAGAAGGCTATTTTTCCTTAAAAGAAAAATAAACAAAAGTGAACTAAAAGAAGGCAAAGGCCCGGCAGGTGCTCGGGTTTTGCTGCCCACGATCTCGAACAAAGAGGGGGCTCCACGATTTTGGGGCCCCCTTTGGGTTCCGAACCATCATCCCCCAAATCTCCTCTCATGGAACGGACCCGGCAATCCCAAACCTCGCTGCTCGCCGCGTTTATCGGGATCCAAAACCCACTCCGGCCGTGAAAATTTGAATATTTGAATATTTGAATATTTAAATATTTAAATTTCCCAACCCCCTTTCGGCGGGGAAAAGGCAGCGCTGGGGCCGAGCTCTGCCCCCCGCACCCCCTGCCCCTCTCCCAGGGCCTTCCCCCCGATCTGGGGGTCCCCGAGCCCCGATTTGGGGTGCAGAGGAGCCCCCCAGATTAATTATTCATTAATTTGGGGTTTATTTCACAGCCCCGGCTGCTGCGGAGCGCTCGGAGCTGCCAGACGGAGCCATCAAAGCGCCATTTGCTGAGCGCTTCCTTCCCGCCTTCCTCCTCCTCCTCCTCCTCCTCCTCCTCCTCCTCCTCCTCCTCCTCCTCCTCCTCCTCCTCCTCTCCAGCCCCAGCAGGGGAAGCTCGGCCTTGCCCGGGCTGCTTTTGGGGTCTGCGCATCCTTTTGGCCTGAATCCAGATAAAAAATGAGGAAAAAAAATCCAAAAAGAGGCGGATTTCTACATTGAGATGATATTTTCCATACTGAGATGGTCTTCGGCCTAAAAATGAGGGGAAATATCCCAAACCGGCGGATTTCCACATTGAGATGCTCTTCGACCTAAAAAATGAGGGGAAATATCCCAAACGGATGGATTTCCACATTTAGATGCGCTTCGGCCTAAAATTAAGGGGAAATGTCCCCAAACGGGCGGATTTCCACATTGAGATGGTCTCCAGTATAAAATTGAGGGGAAATGTCCCCAAACCAGAGGATTTCCACATTGAGATGGTCTCCAGTATAAAATTGAGGGGAAATGTCCCAAACGGGCGGATTTCCACATTGAGATGGTCTCCAGTACAAAATTGAGGGGAAATGTCCCAAACGGGCGGATTTCCACATTCCCACGCCCTTTTCCCGTGGGGAAGGGAGGAGGGGAAGGGCGAGGCCGAGGGAGGGGTCAGGAAGGAAAGGGACCCCAAAACCCCCCAAATTAAACCCAGAGTTCTTATTGATAAAAATTCCTAATGAGGGTGGGAAAAGGGGTCCCGACCCCCCCAAATTAAACCCAGAGTTCTTATCACTACAAATGCTAAAGTTCTTATCACTACAAATCCCTAATGAGGGTGGGAAAAGGGGTCCCAACCCCCCCAAATTAAACCCAGAGTTCTTATTGATAAAAATCCCTAATGAGGGTGGGAAAAGGGACCCCAAACCCCCTCCCCAAATTAAAGCCCGAGTTATTCTCGCTGCAAATCCTTAACGAGGGTGGGAAAAGGGACCCCAAACCCCCTCCCAGATTAAACCTCGAGATCTCATTGATAAAAATCCTTAATGAGGGTGGGAAAAGGGGTCCCCAAACCCCCCAGATTAAACCATGAGTTCTTATCAGTAAAAATCTCTAATGAGGGCTGGGAAAAGGGGTCCCAAACCCCCTCCCCAAATTAAACCCCGAGTTATTCTCGCTACAAATCCCCTATGAGGATGGGGAAAGAGACCCCAAAACTCCCCCATATTAAACCCCGAGTTCTTATTGATCCCCAGCCCAAATGGGGGAAGGAAAAGGGACCCCAAGCCCCCTCCCCAGATCAAACCCCGAGTTCTTATCGATACCAATCCCCAGTGAGGGTGGGGAAAGGGGTCCCAAACCCCCCTCAAATCAAACCCTGAGCCCTCATCGATCCCGATCTCTAATGGGGGTGGGAAGAGAGATCCCAAACCCCCTCCCCACATTAAACCCTGAGTTCTTATTGATAAAAATCCCTAATGAGGGTGGGAAAAGTGACCCCAAACCCCCTCCCCTGATAAAACCCTGAGCCCCCACCGATCCCGATCCCTAACGAGGGTGAGAGAAGGGACCTCAAATCCCCCCAGATTAAACCATGAGCCTTCATCACTACAAATCCCTGATGAGGGTGGGAAAAGAGACCCCAAAATACCCCCTCAAATTAAACGCCGAGTTCTTATTGATACCATTCCCCAGTGAGGTTGGGAAAGGGACCCCAAAACCCCCACATCAAACCCCGAGCCCCCATCAATCCCGATCCCTAATGGGGGAAGGAAAAGGGGTCCCAAGGCACCCCAGATTAAACCCCAAGTCCTCATTGATCCCAATCCCTTAATGAGGGTGTGAAAAGGGACCCCAAAACCCCCACATCAAACCCCGAGCCCCATTGATCCCGGTCCCAAATGGGGGAAGGAAAAGGGGTCCCACACCCCCCAAATCAAACCCCGAGCCCCATCGATCCCGGTCCCCAGTGAGGGTGGGAAGAGGGACCCCAAACCCCCCAGATCAAACCCCGGGCCCCATTGATCCCGATCCCTAATGGGGGTGGGAAAAGTGACCCCAAACCCCCCAGATCAAACCCCGAGCCCCATCGATCCCGATCCCTAATGGGGGTGGAAAAGTGACCCCACACCCCCCAGATCAAACCCCGAGCCCATTGATCCCAGTCCCTAATGGGGGAAGGAAAAGGGGTCCCAAACCCCCCAGATCAAACCCCGAGCCCATTGATCCCAGTCCCAAATAGGGGGAAGGAAAAGGGGTCCCAAACCCCCCAGATCAAACCCCGAGCCCCACCGATCCCGATCCCTAATGGGGGAAGGAAAAGGGGTCCCAAACCCCCAGATCAAACCCCGAGCCCCATTGATCCCGATCCCAAATAGGGGAAGGAAAAAGGGGTCCCACACCCCCCAGATCAAACCCCGAGCCCCACCGATCCCGATCCCTAATGGGGGAAGGAAAAGGGACCCCAAACCCCCCAGATCAAACCCCGAGCCCCACCGATCCCGATCCCTACTGGGGATGGGAAAAGTGACCCCAAACCCCCCTCAGACCAATCCCCACCCCACAGGCCCTCCCCGCCCGCAGCCCCTCGGTTTCCATCATCCCCCCGAGCAGCAGGGCCCTCCTTATCCGCCCTAATTAGCGGCACTGGAGCAGGGGAGGGGGGAACACTCAATAAAATCTGAATTATTGAGCGAGGTTCTGCCGCTCCTCTCCTTCCCTCCTCCGAAATGTCAAACAAACGGCGGGCGGGAATTTGCGGCCCGGCCCTTCTGTTCCGCGCAACTGGAGGGCATTAATTAAGCGAATTAAGCGCATCGAGCATATTCAGGCCCTTGATTGTTGGCAAAACACGGCGATTGCCTGGCGGTAATTAAGCGGCGGATATGCAAATGAGCGGCGCGCTGGGGAAATGTTGGTTTGGGGAGGGGGAGGTGGTTGTGAGGGGCTCCTGAAGCTCTGGAGATGTGGGATCAATGGGAATCCTCTCTGGAAGCTCTGGAGATGTGGGATCAATGGGAATCCTCTCTGGAAGCTCTGGAGATGTGGGATCAATGGGAATCCTCTCTGGAAGCTCTGGAGATGTGGGATCAATGGGAATCCTCCCTGGAAGCTCTGGAGATGTGGGATCAATGGGAATCCTCCCTGGAAGCTCTGGAGATGTGGGATCAATCCCGAAATCCCTCCCTGGAAGCTCTGGAGATGTGGGATCAATGGGAATCCTCCCTGGAAGCTCTGCAGATGTGGGATCAACCCTGGAATCCTCCCTGGAAGCTCTGGAGATGTGGGATCAATGGGAATCCTCCCTGGAACCTCTGGAGATGTGGGATCAATGGGAATCCTCTCTGGAAAGTTCTGGAGTCATCCCTGGAAGCTCTGGAGATGTGGGATCAATCCTGAAATCCCTCCCTGGAACCTCTGGAGATGTGGGATCAATGGAAATCCTCCCTGGAAGCTCTGGAGATGTGGGATCAACCCTGGAATCCTCCCTGGAACCTCTGGAGATGTGGGATCAATGGGAATCCTCCATGGAAGCTCTGGAGATGTGGGATCAATGGGAATCCTCTCTGGAAAATTCTGGAGTCCTCCCTGGAAGCTCTGGAGATGTGGGATCAATCCTGGAATCCTCACTGGAACCTCTGGAGATGTGGGATCAGCCCTGGAATCCTCCCTGGAAGCTCTGGAGATGTGGGATCAATGGGAATCCAGGAACTGGGAATTCCCTGGAATGGGCCCTGGCAGGGGCAGTTCCCTTTTCCTGGGAATTCTGCAGGTTTTGGGGGATTTGGGGGAATTTCTCTTTTTTTTCTCTTTCATTTCCCCATTTCCCTCTCACCCATTTCCAGTTTTTCACCCAAAGCTGCTCCAGCCCCAAAGGGAGGACCCGGGAGAGGGAGCCTTGTCCTGGAACCTCCCGGGTTTATCCCGGTTCGATTCCCTCGCTGGGAGCTGAAATCCGGGGGGAAAATGGGGAAAAAAAAGGGCGGGTTTGGGTCTCCTGATCCCGATATCGATAAACCCAAGCTGCCGATATCGGTCATTGATCCGTGGGCTTTGCGGGCAGGGCCTGGATTTGGGATCTAAGTGAAACCCCAGGGATTTGGGATCTGAGGGAATCCAGAGGGATTTGGGATCTGAATTATCCCCCAGGGATTTGGGATCTGAGGGAATCCAGAGGGATTTGGGGCCCTCGGTTAAATTTGGGGTGTGAATTAACCCCAAGGTATACAGGATCTGAGGGAATCTCCCAAAGATTTGGGACTTCCAGAGAGATTTGGGATCCGAGGAAATCCCAAGGGATTTGGGATCTCAGGGAACCCCAGGGATTTGGGATCCTCAGATAGATTTGGGATCTCAGGAAATCTGGAGGGATTTGGCACTCCCAGTTGGATTTGGGGTCTGAATGAACCCTCAGGGATTTGGGATCTGAGGGAATCTCCAGGGAAACTCTCAAGGGATTTGGGATTTCAGGGAATCCAGAGGGATTTGGGACTCCCACTTAGATTTGGGGTCTGAATGAACCCCCAGGGATTTGGGATCTGAGGGAATTCAGAGGGAATTGGAATCTGAGGGAATCTGGAGAGATTTGGGATCTCAGGGAGCCCCCAGGGATTTGGGATCTGGGGGAATCCTGAGGGATTTGGGACCCCCAGTTAGATTTGGGGTCTGAATGAACCCCAAGGGATTTGGGATCTCAGGGAACCCCAGGGATTGGGGATCTGAAGGGATCCTGAGGGATTTGGGACCCCCAGATAGATTTGGGATCTGAGGGAATCCCGAGGGATTTGGGACCCCCAGTTAGATTTGGGATCTCAGGGAACCCCAGGGATTTGGGATCTGGGGGAATCCTGAGGGATTTGGGATCCCCAGATAGATTTGGGGTCTGAATGAACCCCCAGGTATTTGTGATCTAAGGCGACCCCAAGGGATTTGGGCTCTGAGTGAACTCCCAGGAATTTGGGATCTCAGGGAATCCAGAGGGATTTGGGACCCCCAGATAGATTTGGGATCTGAGGGAATCTGGAGGGATTTGGGATCTCAGGGGATCCCCAGGGATTTGGGATCTGAGGGAATCCAGAGGGATTTGGGATTTGAAGGAATCCCAAAGGATTTGGGATCCCCAGACAGATTTGGGGTCTGAGTGAACCCCAAAGGAATTTGGGGTCTGAGTGAAACCCAGGGAATTTGGGATCTCAGGGAATCCAGAGGGATTTGGGACCCCCAGACAGATTTGGGATCTGAGACGATCCCCAGGGATTTGGCACCTGAGTGAACCCCCAGGAATTTGGGATTTGAGGGAACCCCCCGGGATTCGGGACCCTCCAAATCCCTGTCCCAGGGCAGCGGCTCCAGACCCCGCCTC
The DNA here is from genome assembly GCF_047830755.1 of Zonotrichia albicollis. Lineage (NCBI taxonomy): Eukaryota > Metazoa > Chordata > Aves > Passeriformes > Passerellidae > Zonotrichia > Zonotrichia albicollis. The sequence continues at coordinate 579,720 of NC_133841.1, read as the reverse complement.
TCCGCTCCGGCGCACTAATGAATATGCAAATGACCCTAATTAATGAGGCGAGGCGTGGTCGGGCCCATGGAGAAGCCGCTGGGATTCCCAGGGGAGCAGGGCAGGATCCCCGAGCCGGGGAGCGGAACCTGACCCTAAAATAATCCCATTTTATCCCAATTATCTGGGTTATTTTTTCCTTTTTCCCCCCCTATTTTATCTGAGTAATCTGGGCTTTTCCCCCGGTTTTTTCCCCTCCTATTTTATCTGAATTTTCTGTGGATTTTTCCTTTTATTTTATTCTCTTAAATGTTATTTTCTCTGAATTATCTGTTTTGGGTTTTTTTCCCCGTTGTGTTTTTTGGTTTTTTTCTATTTTATTTGAATTTTCTGCCTTTTTTCCCGTGGATGACCCGATGTCTGTAACTCATTAAATCCCCTCTTTTCTCTCCTGTCCCATCCGACCTTTCCATCCACCAAAAAAATAAAAATTCGGGTTTTTCACCTCAGCTCTAATTGAGGCTTCCCTAAAAAAGTTACACTTGACCTCCAAAAAGTTGTATTTAACCCCAAAAAAGTTATTTTAAACACCCAAATTCCCGAAGTGATCCCAGCCCTAAACCCCAGCCCCACGGCCCGTCCCCATTTCAGGCTGAATTTTGCACAATTTCGCCAATTCCGACTCCAATTTTTAGTCCCCTGTGCCATCCACCAAAACAAACAAACAAACAAAAAACAAAATCGGATTTTTCACCTCAGCTCTAATTTAGGTTTGGCTTAGAGGAAAAGTTGAAGAAAATCGCGATTTTTGGTGATTTTAATTTAAAATAATCCCTTTGATGCAGCAGCGGTGGGAACCCACCAGAAACCACAAACCCACCGGCTCCAGGCCGGAATAAACATCTGCATTTTCTCTTTTTATTTTTTTCGTTTTACGGCCGTAAATCACCCGTTTGAACCCGAACGCAACGAAATATCAAAGGAATCGAATTAGAAATCGATTTTCGCTGCCAGGGGAATGACGGGAGCGCCGCTTGGAGTTATGCAAAGAAGGCAGGAGAGAGTTCTGAAGACCGTTTGTATTTAAAATATTCTCATTTTGGGGCCTCTCATCCCCAGGCAAAGCGGGACTAAATGAATAAACAAGCGCGGGAATGGAAACTTTAATTTTTTTAACGGAAGAACGGGAGCTGGAAGAGGCTAAAAAATCAAATTTGGGGCTTGAAAAGAGGGACGGATTTCGATGCCAGGGTGGAATTTGGCACCAAATGTTCCCTTTAACGTGCGAGATGAACGAAAATGGATTTTAGCGGCCGGGTTTGGCTCTCGGGGTGAACTTTTGGCCCGGGCAGAGGCAGCGGAGCCGCGCCCGGAGCGTGGCCGGGCCGTAAATCCCTGACAGGAACAAATGGCCGTGGGCGTCCGCCCTTGTCCCCCTGGGCCGAACAAGCAAACAAACGCGTCCCGGCCCTGCTCCCATTCTGCGGGCCCGGCCTGGAGGCAGGCTCTGCCCTCCTCCTCCTCCTCCTCCTCAGCCGGGGACGGCAGCGCCCGGCAAAGCGGGGCTGGGGGACCCGGAGGGGCTGGGGACGCCTGGAAATGGGTTTGGGAGGGAGTGGGTGGTGTGTGAACCCCTAAAACCGGGTTTGGGAGGGAGTGTGAGGTGCGTGAATCTCTAAAACCGGGTTTGGGAGGGAGTGCGGTACAGAAATCCCTAAAAATGGGTTTGGGAGGGAGTGTGGGGTGTGTGAATCCCTAAAACCGGGTTTGGGAGGGAGTGTGAGGTACAGAAATCCCTAAAAATGGGTTTGGGAGGGAGTGTGGGGTGTGTGAACCCCTAAAATGGGTTTGGGAGGGAGTGGGTGGTACAGAAATCCCTAAAAATGGGTTTGGGAGGGAGTGTGGGGTGTATGAATCCCTAAAATGGGTTTGGGAGGGAGCGTGCAGTACAAGAACCCCTAAAACCGGGTTTGGGACAGTGTGCGGTGGGTGAGCCACTAAAATGGGTTTGGGAGGGAGTGTGCGGTACAGAAATCCCTAAAAATGGGTTTGGGAGGGAGTGTGCGGTGTGTGAATCCCTAAAACCGGATTTGGGAGGGAGTGTGCGGTACAAAAATCCCTAAAAATGGGTTTGGGAGGGAGTGTGCGGTACAAAAATCCCTAAAAATGGGTTTGGGAGGGAGTGTGCGGTACAAAAATCCCTAAAAATGGGTTTGGGAGGGAGTGTGCGGTACAAAAATCCCTAAAAATGGGTTTGGGAGGGAGTGTGCGGTACAGAAATCCCTAAAAATGGGTTTGGGAGGGAGTGTGGGGTACAGAAATCCCTAAAAATGGGTTTGGGAGGGAGTGGGTGGTGTGTGAACCCCTAAAATGGGTTTGGGAGGGAGTGGGTCGTGTGTGAATCCCTAAAAATGGGTTTGGGAGGGAGCGTGCGGTACAGAAATCCCTAAAAATGGGTTTGGGAGGGAGTGTGCGGTGCGTGAATCCCTAAAAATGGGTTTGGGAGGGAGTAGGTGGTGTGTGAGCCCCTAAAATGGGTTTGGGAGGGAGTGTGCGGTACAGAAATCCCTAAAATGGGTTTGGGAGGGAGTGTGAGGTACGGAAATCCCTAAAAATGGGTTTGGGAGGGAGTGTGCGGTACGGAAATCCCTAAAAATGGGTTTGGGAGGGAGTGGGTGGTACAGAAATCCCTGAAAAGGGGTTTGGGAGGGAGTGTGGGGTGCGTGAATCCCTAAAAATGGGTTTGGGAGGGAGTGTGGGGTGTATGAATCCCTAAAACCGGGTTTGGGAGGGAGTGTGCGGTACAGAAATCCCTAAAAATGGGTTTGGGAGGGAGTGTGAGGTGCGTGAGCCACTAAAATGGGTTTGGGAGGGAGTGTGCGGTACAGAAATCCCTAAAAATGGGTTTGGGAGGGAGTGTGCTGTGTGTGAGCCACTAAAATGGGTTTGGGAGGGAGTGTGGGGTGTGTGAATCCCTAAAATGGGTTTGGGAGGGAGCGTGCAGTACAAGAACCCCTAAAACCGGGTTTGGGAGGGAGTGTGCGGTGTGTGAATCCCTAAAAATGGGTTTGGGAGGGAGTGTGAGGTGTGTGAGCCACTAAAATGGGTTTGGGAGGGAGTGTGTGGTACAAAAATCCCTAAAAATGGGTTTGGGAGGGAGTGTGCAGTACAGAAATCCCTAAAAATGAGTTTGGGAGGGATTGTGCAGCACAGGAATCCCTAAAACCGTGTTTGTTCGGGACTGAGCAGCGCATGAAGCCCCAAACCCAGGTTTGGTAGGGAGTGTGCAGGACAAGAACTCCTAAACCTGGTTTTGGTAAGGAGTGTGTGTTTTGTGAGCCCCTAAAAAACCGGATTTATTCAGGAATGTGTGGTGCGTGAACCCCTAAAAACCAAATTCCCGAATTCCCGGTTTCAGTAGGGACCGTGCAGTACATCAAACCCTAAAACCCCGGTTTAGTCAGGAATTTGTGGTGTGCGAGACCCTAAAAATCAGTTTGAGAAGGGAGTGTGCAGTGCGTGAGCCCCCAAAACCCAAATTCCCGAAGTGAATTCCCGGTTTTAGTAGGGAATGTGCAATACTGAGCCCCCAGACCCGGTTTTAGCCGGGAATGTGCAATACCGAGCCCCCAGACCCGGTTTTAGCCGGGAATGTGCAATACCGAGCCCCCAGACCCGGTTTTAGCAGGGAATGTGCAATACCGAGCCCCCAGACCCGGTTTTAGCAGGGAATGTGCGATACCGAGCCCCCAGACCCGGTTTTAGCCGGGAATGTGCAATACCGAGCCCCCAGACCCGGTTTTAGCCGGGAATGTGCAATACCGAGCCCCCAGACCCGGTTTTAGTAGGGAATGTGCAATACTGAGCCCCCAGACCCGGTTTTAGCAGGGAATGTGCGATACCGAGCCCCCAGACCCGGTTTTAGCGCACGGACGGACGGGAAGGTTCCAGGTGGGACCGGCCGGGCTCGGTTTCGGTTCCCATCCCGGAATTGCCGGGCCTGGCGCGGCTCCAGCCGAGGCCGCTCTGCCCTCGCTAACTTTATTTGGCCTCTCATTAGAATGTTGATTTAATTAGGGCGCTTTTACCGCGCACAAAGCCCAGATTAAAGCGAAAACCGAGCGGGATTTTTCCTGGGCAGCTTTGAGCATCCCGGAAAAGGCCGGGGCGCTTTGGGGGGAAAAGTTCCCAAACGAATCAAAGCGCACCCGAGCATCCTTTTGTGCTCACACCTCCCCACCATCCCCTCGCCCCCTTTCCTTCCCCTCACACCGAGCCGGCATCGGGGGGAAAAAACCTTTTAAAGTCACAACTCGCGCCTGAAGCCGCTGCCCGCATCACCCGGGGCCCTTTTTAGCACTTAAAAACCACTCGCGGGTCAGCGCGATCCTTCCCCCCCCCCGCGCCCCGCTCTCTTTTAAAGTCTTTGAGGAGAAGGTTTTGACGCGTCCGTGTTGTTATCAGATTGATGGGCCGGGTTTGATTGAAGCCCCTTTGTCATGCAAATGTCAGGCCCGTGATGGATGAGCGCGGAGCCGGCCGCGAACTTCGCTCATTGGGCTGGGCCCGCTCCGCCCGCGGGGTCCCCCCCGGCCGGGCCGCGCTTCCGCGGGGTCCCCCATGCCCGGCAGGAAGTTTCCCAGCTTTGACAGACGGCCCAAAGGTTGGAGGGCAGGCGGCGTGGCCCCCAAAACGGGCTGACCCTCCTCCATCACTGGCAGATGGACAATACCGCCATGAACTCCTTCGTGGAGTTCGCAATTTGTAACCGCGGCAGCGCCGCCGCCTTCCCCGAGCCCTGCCCGTCCTTCCCGCCGTGCTCAGGTAGCCCCGCTCCGAGCTCCGAGGGTCCCTTCGGCCCGCCGGGCCCCGCCGGGCATCTCCCCCAGCCCGGCTTCCACCCTGCTTCCTCCTCCTCCTCCTCCTCCTCGTCCTCCCGCTTCCCCGGCCCCGCGTACCCGGCCCAGGGTTACCCGCAGCTCTACCTGGGCCAGCACGACTCGGACGGGATTTTCTTCCCGGGGCCCTCGGGTTACGGCTCGGGCTCGCTGCCCGAGGGGTTCTGCGGGGCCGCGGGGCCGTTCCAGCCCGGCCTGGGCCCGGAGCCGCCCGCGGGCCCCGCGTACCTGCCCGGCCTCTACGGGGACCTCTCGGGGGCTCTGCTGGAGGAGCCGGAGCTGCCGGGGCAGCCCGAGCCCGGCGCCAGGGCCGGGGCAGCGCAGACCTTCGAGTGGATGAGGGTGAAGAGGAACCCCCCAAAAACAGGTGAGTGTGGGGCGCGGGGCCGGGCAGGGCTGGGTTCCCCAAGGTTTGGGGGCGTCCTCCAGTGGGGCACGGGCTTGGGCTGGGTTTGGTTGGGTTTTGGGGGTTGGGTTTGGGTTTTTTGGGGTTTGGTTGGGTTTTGGGGTGGTTTTTTGGTGTTTGGGTTGGGTTTGGTTGGGTTTTGGGGGTTGGGTTTGGGTTTTTTTGGGGTTTGGTTGGGTTTTGGGGTGGTTTTTTGGTGTTTGGGTTGGGTTTGGTTGGGTTTTGGGGGGTGGGTTTGGTTTTTTTTGGGGTTTGGTTGTGTTTTGGGGTGGTTTTTTGGTGTTTGGTTGGGTTTTGGGGGTTGGGTTTGGTTTTTTTGGGGGTTGGTTGGGTTTTGGGGTGGTTTTTTGGTGTTTGGGTTGGGTTTGGTTGGGTTTTGGGTGGTTTGGTTGGGTTTTGGGGGGTTTTGAGGGTTTAGTTGAGTTTTGAGGTGGTTTTTTGGTGTTTGAGTTGGGTTTGGTTGGGTTTTTGGGGTTTAGGTTTGGTTTGGGGTGTTTAGTTGAGTTTTGAGGTGTTTTGTTGGTCTTTGGGTTGGGTTTAGTTGGGTGTTAGGAGTTTGGGGGATTCGGTTTGGTTTTGGGGTGGTTTTTTTGGTGTTTGGGTTGGGTTTGGTTGGGTTTTGGAGTCCTTTTTATTGGGGTTTGTGGTGGGGTTTTTTTGGCCTTTGGGTTTGGGTTTGATTTGGGGTTTGGGGCCTTTTTCTGAACCCCCACCCGGAGATTTCCCATCGCATCCCACCGAGCTCCCCGAGCTCGCCTTCCCGCAGGCCCGGGGCTGATTCGAGCCCAGCTCGGAGCAGGAAACGCTCGGCGCTTCCTCGGCCGTGCCTTCCATCCCCTCCTCCATTGTTCCACTTCCTTCCTCGCCACCTTCCCTTAAACCCCGGCCTTCCTCCTCCTCCTCCTCCCCCGCCATCATCACCCTCCTCCTCCTCCTCCCCTTCCAGCCCTTCCCGAGGGGTCCGGGGATGGATCCCGGGGGAAAAACCCAGGGGAAAAACCCAGGGCAGAAACCGAGGGGAAAAATCCAGGGGATGGATCCCAGGGGAAAAATCCAGGGGAAAAACCGAGGGGAAAAATCCAGGGGATGGATCCCAGGGGAAAAATCCAGGGGATGGATCCCAGGGGAAAAACCGAGGGGAAAAATCCAGGGGAATAATCCAGGGGATGAATCCCAGGGGAAAAATCCAGGGGATGGATCCCAGGGGAAGAATCCAGGGGATGGATCTCGGGGGAAAAATCCAGGGGAAAAACCCAGGGGAATAATCCAGGGGATGGATCCCAGGGGAAAAATCCAGGGGATGAATCCCAGGGGAAAAATACAGAGGAAAACCCCAGGGAATGTATCCTGGAGGAAAACCCAAGGAATGGATAACGGGGAAAAAAAACCAGGGAACGGATCCCAGAGGGAAAACTCAGGGGATGGATCCTGGGTGGAAAATCCAGGAGATGAATCCCGGGGGAAAACCCAGGGGAAAAACCCAAGGGGAAAATCCAGAGGATGGATCTCGGGGGAAAAATCCAGGGAAAACCCAAGGGGGAAATCCAGAGGATGGATCTCGGGGGGAAAATCCAGAGGATGGATCCCAGGGGGAAAATCCATGGGATGGATCCCAGGAGAAAACCCAGGGGACGGATCCCGGGGGAAAACTCAGGGGATGGATCCCAGCGGAAAATCCCAGGGAATGGATCCCGGGAGAAAAGCAGGGGATGGATCCCAGGGGGAAAAGCAGATCCGGGAGGATGAGGGGATGGATCCTGCGGGAAAAACCCAGGGAATGGATCCCAGGAAAAGCCAAGCCGGGAGGATGAGGGGATGGATGTCCGGACGGATCTCGGGACGGATCTCCGGGAAAAGCCGAGCCCGGAGCCCCGAGCCGGGGAGGAGAAGGGGACAGGACCCCCCTCACCGAGGGGATCCCTCCGGCCCCTCCTGCCCTGGTGGTTTTTGGGGTTTTTTTCCAGGCAAAACGTCGGAGCTGGGGCTGCTGGGGCCGCCCAACGCCATCCGCACCAACTTCAGCACCAAGCAGCTGACGGAGCTGGAGAAGGAGTTCCACTTCAACAAGTACCTGACGCGGGCCCGCCGGGTGGAGATCGCGGCCACCCTGGAGCTCAACGAGACGCAGGTGAAGATCTGGTTCCAGAACCGGAGGATGAAGCAGAAGAAGAGGGAGAAGGAAGGGCTGGCCCCGGCCGCGGCCCGCAGGGCGCCCAAGGACGAGGGCTCGGATCAATCCTCGCCCGAGGCCTCGCCCAGCTCCGGCTCCTCCTGAGACCCCCGAGCCCCCCAGGACCCTCGGGGCTCTCCCCGAGCCCCCCAGGACCCTCGGGGCTGTCCCCGAGCCCCCCCAGGACCCTCGGGGCCGTCCCTACGCGTGTCTCTCGTTATTTATGGCCCCTCTGCAGGCGCTGCGCTCCCAAGGAGCCGCGGCCGGAGCGATTCCCGAATTTCCGAGTCTCAGGGACTTCTCTGCCTTTCCCCTTCCCCTTTAGGAACTGCACTTTCAACTCCAGGAAAAACAACAAAAAAACTTTAATTCAGTTCGCTCCCCTTTGGAAAAACGAGCGCAACGGTTTTTGTTTCCTCTGCCCACCCCCTGCCCGATGCGTTTTTTCCTCCTTGTGAGAATGTAAAAAACACGGGAAAAAAGTTTCGGGCGTTTTCCCCTTTCCTTTCCCTTTTATTTCCTGATTGTAGAGCTTGAAACGAAACTCGGGGCGCCCAAGACGCTCGAGGCCTCTGCAAAGACCCAAACCCTCAGGAAAGAAAGAAAAAAAAAAGGCAAAAAAAAAGAGAAAAAGCGCAATTTCCCGCTCCCGTTTTGCACTATTTCTGCTGTATACAGGGTTTTATTTCCACGCGATTTTTGCTGCTGCGGGCGGAGGAGGGGACGGGGCTCGGTCACCGAGGGAAGGAGCCCGGGCAGCCCCGGAGCCCGCAGCGCCTTCCCCGGGCTCATCGGGGCCAGATAAACCCGGGATTAACCCGCGGCCTCCATCCCTGCGGGGATTCGGGAGCGAAAACCTGCGGGTGAAAATGGGGAAAATTATCGGGAAAAGGCGAGCGGCTCCTCCGCCCGATCCCCGCGCCCCCGCACCGAGCTACCTCAGCCCAATAAAGTTGAGTTTTATTTTTTTGTTCCCCACCCTCAATTCGCGTCTTTTCAGCCCGGTGGGGATCTCTGGGAGTTGCGGGATTGAGGAGGAGGAGGAGGAGGAGGAGGAAGGAAGGGAAATCTGCGGCTGTTCCAGCGATCCCGAACAAAGGGGCCGATCCCTTTTTCTGGAATCCCTTTTTCTGGAATTCTGCCCTCATTTCCCGGCCCGATGAGAGCAGGAATCGTCCCCTTTTTCATCCCCGGCGTGAAAATCGGGAATTCCGCACCCGCGGAACCCCGGGACGCGCTGGGATGGGAGGAATTTCTGATTTTCTGAATTCTTTTCTGAATTTCGGGTTTATCCCGAATTGGCGGCCTCCAAACCCCAAAACCGAAGCGTCAAACGCGGTTTGCTCCCTTCAGCTCCCCCAAGGCCCGGCCCTAACGGGGGATTTGGCCCAAAATAAATCAAATTTTACCTTCGGGGAGGGCCGGAGGGGAGGGAGGAAGAGCGGGCCCGGTGCAGCTCTGACCTTTTTACCTCGAAACGCCTCCGGGATTTCTAAACAAGTCAACAGAGGGGCTGCCAGGAGCATCCATTGTTCGGCCCTGGGTAAATTTGCAAATGTGCTCGGCGGGGTGAGCGATGAGGGATGAAGGCTGAGGGTGAGGAGGGAAGTACCTGCTGCGGCCTCGGCGGGCTCGGCCCCCAGATAAAATCTCGGCCCGCTCTGACACGCTCCTTTCTCTCGGAAAAAAGGGGTTTGGAGAGCCCAATTAGCCCCGAGATAAGAGGGGGAAAAACACCGGGGGGAAAAGGTGAAAAGGGGATTTTCTTACAGTCGCGACGTGCCAAAGGTCAGGGGGAAAAGGCTAAAACAAACTCTGCCATCCCAAAAAAGGCTCAAAACCGCCCAGATTTGGGTCTCGGAGCATCCCTGGGAGTGGGGCCGGGACAGGAGCGGGATTTGCTCCCGAGAAAAGATTTTGGAGAGCCCAATTAGCGCCGAGATAAGAGGGGAAAAACAGCGGGGGGAAAAGGTGAAAAGGGGATTTTTAACAGTCGCGATTTGCAAAAGGTCGGGAGGAAAACACCAAAACAAACCCAAAACCCACACACAGGGAGCGGGATGGGGACGGGGTTAGGCCCGGGATGGGGACCGGGCTAGGCCCAGAATGGGGACCCGGCTAAACCCGGGATGGGGACCGGGTTAGGCCCGGGATTGGGACCGGGTAAGACCCGGAATTGGGGCCGGGTAAGACCCGGAATTGGGGCCGGGTTAGGCCCGGGATTGGGGCGGGGCTAGGCCCGGGATTGGGACCGGGTTAGGCCCGGCATGGGGAGCAGGCTAGGCCGGGTTAGACCCGGGATTGGGGCCGGGTAAAACCCGGGACTGGGGCCGGGTTAGGCCCAGGATTGGGACAGGGTTAGGCCCAGGATTGGGACCGGGTTAGGCCCAGGATTGGGACCGGGTTAGGCCCGGGATTGGGACCGGGCTAGGCCCGGCATGGGGACCAGGCTAGGCCGGGTTAGGCCCGGGATTGGGCCGGTGCCAGGTGAGGAGGGGCCGGGCCGGGGTGAGCAGCAGGGCACGGCCCGGCGGGCACTACAAAGGCGCTCGGATCTCATTTGAAACTCAAAGGGACCCCCCGGAACATCCCCCGGAGCCGCCGCCGCCCCCTCCTCCTTCCCCGGGACCCCCCAGGACCCCCCGGCCCAGCCAAGCCCCTCGCAGCCAGCAGCGCTCTCACCTCAGCCGTTTTCCCCAGAATTCCCCCCAAAAAGAGCAGCGCTCTCACCTCAACCCTATTTCCCCCCAAAAAAGAGCAGCTCTCCTCACTCATCTCTTTTCCCCCCCAAAAAAAAACGAACAGCGCTCTCACTTGAGCCCTTTTTCCCCAGAATTTCCCCAAAACTGAGCAGCGCTCTCACCTCAGCCCTTTTCCCCCCGCAATTACCCCCAAAACAAGCAGTGTTCTCACCTCAACCCTATTTCCCCCCCAAAAGAGCAGAGCTCTCATTTCAGCCCTTTTTCCCCCCAAAAAAGAGCAGATCTCCTTGCTCATCCATTTCCCCCCCCAAAAAACTAACAGCACTTCCAGCCCATCCCTTTTTTCCTGGAATTTCTCCCAAAACGAGCAGCGCTCCCAGCCCACACCCTTTTGGGATTTGAGGACACGGGATTTTGGGGATTTGGGGATCCGGGATTTTGGGATCTGGGGACACGAGATTTTGGGATTTGGGGATTTGGGGACCCGGGATTTTGGAGATTTGGGGACCCGGGATTTGGGGATTTGGGGATCCGGGATTTGGGGATTTGGGGACCCGGGATTTGGGGATTTGGGGACCAGGGATTTTGGGATTTGGGGAACACGGGATTTCAGGATCCAGGATTTTGGGATGCAGGATTTCTGGATGAGGGATTTGGGGACACGAGATTTTGGGATTTGGGGACACGGGATTTGGGGATTTGGGGACCCGGGATTTTGGGATTTGGGGACACGGGATTTTGGGGATTTGGGGACCCGGGATTTTGGGGATTTGGGGACCCGGGATTTTGGGATTTGGGGACACGGGATTTGGGGATTTGGGGACACGGGATTTTGGGATTTGGGGACACGGGATTTTGGGATTTGGGAATTTGGGGACCAGGGATTTTGGGATTTGGGGACACGGGATTTTGGGATTTGGGGACCCGGGATTTTGGGATTTGGGGACCCGGGATTTTGGGATTTCAGGACCCGGGATTTCAGGATCCAGGATTTTGGGATGCAGGATTTCTGGATGAGGGATTTGGGGATTTGGGGACCCGGGATTTTGGGGATTTGGGGATTTGGGGATTTGGGGATTTGGGGATTTTGGGATCCGGGATTTTGGGCCCTGCAGGTGAGTCCCTGTGGGACAGGAATGGGTGGGTGCAGGGTGGAGAAGCCCCAAAGAGTCTCGTCCTCATTGACACCGTTGGGTTTTATCCCAAATCTTCTATTTACGCTTTTATTTATTTATTTTATAGAAATGATAGACAACAATTTATATTCCACATAATACATATAAATAATAAAAATCCATGCAATTAATATAACCCATAAATCCCATATATTCTATATAATCAATATAATTCATAAACCCCATATATTCAATATAATCCATATAATTAATATAACCCATATAATTATAATAATATAATCCCATATAATTAATATAAATCCCATATATTCCATATAATCCATATAAATAATATAACCCATAAAGCCCATATATTCCATATAATCCATTTATTCCATATACCCCATATATCCCATATATTCCATGTGTTTAATAAATTCCACATATTCCATTTGTTGGGAAAAGCCGGAACGCAGCGAGGGAAGGATTTTCCAGAAGAAATATCAAAGTTTTACCCGAAATCCAGAATTTGGCACCGAAAAAAGCAGCAAAAAATCCATTCTTGCCCTCATGACTTTTATCAAAAATTCAGAATTTTTATTCAAAATTCAGAATTCCCATTTCTTGCAGGGAAGAATTTCAAATTTCTCTAGAAGATCAAAACCACCCCCAAAATATCCGGTTTTCCTAAGAAATTCCGGTATTCCAGGGGAGAAATTCTCCAAAATCCAACAATAAATGGATTCAGGCTTCGGTTTTAGTTTGGTTTGCCTCGGGAAAAATGGGGAAAATTATTCAATATACAGGAAAATGATTCAATAAACATAAAATAGTATAAAACTCAATAAAATTTGCCTCCCGTCAATTTTTTGGGGGGGAGTTTTTGCAGGAAAATCTGGTGTGGAGGCTGAATTCTATTCTATTCTATTCTATTCTATTCTATTCTATTCTATTCTATTCTATTCTATTCTAGTCTATTCTATTTTATTTTCAAATTTAATTTCATTTTAGGTTCTATTTTTTAAGCGAAATTAAATTAAATTTTGTTTTCATGCTGTATTTTACTTTTTTTCACATTTTCATTTAATCATATGCTATATTTTATGTTATTTTTCTTTTTTCCCTTTTCCTTTCCCTATTTTAATTTTCCCTTTTCCTTTATTTTTCCTCCCCTCGAATTTTTAACCCAGCCCTGTTCAAACCCCTCAAATTTTCACATTTTTGAGGAAATATCGATTTTTTGACAAATCCTGGGAGATACAATGGGAGAATAATTCCCTTTATTTATTCCCGAGAAGATGGAAGAATTTTCCTAGGGAATTTTTATTTTTCCCAATTTCCAGGAAAGGGAACCCGGCAATTCCCAATTTTAATGAGTTGGTTTTTTGGTTTTTTTTTTTTTGTTTTTTTTTTTTTTTTTAATTTATTTGTTGATTTTTCAGCCACGCCGAGCTCATTTTGCATAAAATCAGAGAAATTCCCTCCCTGGGCAGGAACCCAGCAGAAAAATGCGATTTTTTTTTTTTTTTCTGTTGGCTGCAGCATTCCTGAATTATTCTGCTTTTTGTAAATCCTTTCCTGTGATGTGGCCACTTCAGAGGGAACATTCCGAGGGCGTTTCCTCACTCGGAACATCAAATAAAAAGCGGATTTTTTTTTTTTTTTTTTTGGTGCTGTCTGTTACCACAAAAAGGGGATTTTAATAAAAAATAACAGATAAAAATTCTCCTTGATCTGCCGATGGGGAGGAATCCGCCAGAGCTGCAGATCAAAGGCGGCGGAAAAACCTCAAAATTCGGAATAAATTCCTTCATTCTCCTCTTCCCCACCCGCAAATCATCGCCTCCTCCTCCGGGGCCAAAAAATCAGAATTTAACTCAGAATAACTCCCAGAAACGGGAATTTTTTTAATGGGAAAAAAAAGCAAAAATTACTAAAAATAATTAAAATAAAAAGCAGCGTGGGGTTGTTTCTCGGAGGCTCCGCATTTTTTTTAGTTCCTTATCGGATTTTGAAACCCGAGGAGCGCAAAATTCTTTTTTTTTTTTTTTTTTTTTGTAAATTTTTTTGGGAGCGAGAGGTTATCGGAGAGCAAATACCGAGCTCTGATAAGGCTCAGGCCGCGCTCCTGCCCCGTTCTCGCCCGCTTTTATCCCGGTTTGAGCCCAAACGCGCTCCAATCGCCCCGAGATAAACCCGGGTTTATCTCGACAGCGCTGTGATCGCCTCCTCTTCGCTTTATTTTGTGTGAGAAGCGATAAGAAATTGATTTTTATTGGGGTTTTTTTGGCTAAAAAGAAGTTTTCAATGCGAATTTAGGGGCTGGAAAATCGTCTTTTGAGGTTTTCTGCGAGGGAATTGAGGAAAAATCAATTTTCAGTGTGGTGGAGAAAATGAGAAGGAAAACTGAATATTTATGGGGTTTTTTATAAGGAATTATTAGATAATGATAATTTTCAGGAGGGTTTGGTTCCCAAATGCTGGAATTTGGGGTGGGAAGGGAGAGAAGCCCCAGAAAGCCCAGAATTCCAAATTATGGCCAAATTCCCAGATCTGACCAGGCTGGGTTCAGCTGGAATTTGGGCTGGAGAGAGAACAGAGCCCAGGAAAAAGCAGAATTCCCAATTCTGGCCAAATTTCCAGATCTGGTCAGGCCGGGTTTGGTTCCCAAATCCTGGAATTTGGGGTGGAGAGGGAACAGAGCCCTGGAAACCACGGAATTCCCAATTCTGGCCAAATTCCCAATTCTGGCCAGGCTGGATTCTGCTGGAATTTGGGGTGGGGAGGGAGAGGAGCCCCAGAAAAAGCAGAATTCCCAATTCTGGCCAAATTCCCAGTTCCGGCCAGGCTGAGAGGTCAGAGCTGCCCCAAAATTCCCGCCTTTCCTAGGGAATTCTGTATTCCAGGGCAAATCCTGTCCGGAGGAGGAGTGGACAGGGAATGACCCCTGGGTTTCACTGACCACTGGAGATGGTCTGGAGAAGGGAATGACCTCTGGATCTCACTGACCAGTGGAGATTTGGATAAGGGAATGACCCCTGAGTTTCACTGACCACTGGAGATGGTCTGGATGAGGGAATGACCTCTGGATCCCACTGACCATTAAAGGTCTGGATGAGGGAATGGCCTCTGGATCTCACTGACCAGTGGGGATTTGGATAAGGGAATGACCCCTGAGTTTCACTGACCACTAAAGGTCCGGATGAGGGAATGACCTCTGGATCTCACTGACCACTAAAGGTCCGGATAAAGGAATGGCCTCTGGATCTCACTGACCACTAAAGGTCTGGATGAGGGAATGGCCTCTGGATCTCACTGACCATTAAAGGCTGGATGAGGGAATGACCTCTGGATCCCACTGACCACTAAAGGTCTGGATGAGGGAATGGCCTCTGGATCCCACTGACCATAAAAGGTCTGGATGAGGGAATGGCCTCTGGATCTCACTGACCAGTGGGGATTTGGATAAGGGAATGACCCCTGGGTTTCACTGACCACTGGAGATGGTCTGGAGAAGGGAATGGCCTCTGGATCTCACTGACCACTAAAGGTCTGGATGAGGGAATGACCTCTGGATCTCACTGACCACTGGAGATGGTCTGGATAATGGAATGACCCCTGAGTTTCACTGACCACTAAAGGTCCGGATGAGGGAATGGCCTCTGGATCCCACTGACCATTAAAGGTCTGGATGAGGGAATGGCCTCTGGATCTCACTGACCACTCAAGGTCTGGAGAAGGGAATGGCCTCTGGATCTCACTGACCATTAAAGGTCTGGATAAAGGAATGGCCTCTGGATCTCACTGACCATTAAAGGTCTGGATGAGGGAATGACCTCTGGATCTCACTGACCACTCAAGGTCTGGACAAGGGAATGACCTCTGGATCTCACTGACCATTAAAGGTCTGGAGAAGGGAATGACCTCTGGATCTCACTGACCACTCAAGGTCTGGAGAAGGGAATGGCCTCTGGATCTCACTGACCAGTGGGGATTTGGATAATGGAATGACCCCTGAATCTCACTGACCACTCAAGGTCTGGATCAGGGAATGGCCTCTGGATCTCACTGACCATTAAAGGTCTGGGTGAGGGAATGACCTCTGGATCTCACTGACCACTAAAGTTCTGGGTGAGGGAATGACCTCTGGATCCCACTGACCACTAAAGGTCTGGATGAGGGAATGACCTCTGGATCTCACTGACCACTCAAGGTCTGGATGAGGGAATGACCTCTGGATCTCACTGACCAGTGGGGATTTGGATAAGGGAATGACCCCTGAGTTTCACTGACCACTCAAGGTCTGGATAAAGGAATGGCCTCTGGGTTGGATCAGTTCCCCGCTGGCTCCGTTGCGTTTCTGGAGCTCCAATTCCCACAGAGCCACCCCGGGGGCAGCAGAGCTGGGACCACCCCAAACCAGGAGAGCTCCAGGAGTGCTCGGGGTCTGCCCTGGCTCGGGGAGCAGCAGGGAACGGGGCTGACTCCAATTCCCCTTTTCCCTATTTGCTTCAATTCCCTTTTCCCCATTTCTTTCAATTCCTCTTTTCCCATCTCCTTCCGTTCCTCTTTTTCCATCTCCTTCCATTCCCCATTTTCCCATTTCCTTCAATTCCCCTTTTCTCATTTCCTTCCATTCCCTTTTCCCAATTCCCATTTCCCCCATTTCCTTCCATTCTCTTTTCCCCATTCCCTTCAATTCTCGTTCTCCAATTTCCTTCCATTCCCATTTCTCCCATTTCCTTCCATTCCTCTTTCCTCATTCTCTTCAATTCCCTTCTCCCCATTTCCTTCAATCCCCTTTTCCCCAATTTCCTTCCATTCCCCTTTCCCCCATTCCCTCCCATTCCCTTTCCCCATCCCCTCAGCGGCAGAGGAGCCGATTTGATCCCGATTAAATTACAATTATTCAATCACAATTTGGGTGAGCGCCTCACGATCAGCGCGGGTTCCTCCCAAACCACAACCCCGGGGTTTCCCTGACGGTGTTAAACCAGCTCAGAGCGGCTCCCCACAGCAAACCCTTCTCCGTGTGCCTCATAAATCACAAACAAATCCCCAAAGATCCCCCGGGAGAGCTTTTTTATCTGTTGTTTGTGTCCTGCCCGCCCCCGGCGCAGGTGGGGAGCGAATCCAAACAAACGTTATCAAACGGGCCCGCCGAGTGTTTGGTGTCGGGCGCGGGGAGCGCCGGGCGCTGTTCGGACCCGCGATGTTCCCCGGCAGCCCTGAGCGATGGCCCCGACCCGCGGGAGCCCCCGGACAGCGCTGACCCCCAAGAATATCCCGGGACTGGGATATTCACAGGGGCTCTGTGCCCGGTTCGTGTCCGGGATCCCAATCCCGGGATATTCACAGGGGCTCTGTGCCCGGCTGGATCCCAATCCCGGGATGTTCACAGGGGCTCTGTGCCCGGTTCCTGTCCCGGACCCCAATCCCGGGATATTCACAGGGGCTCTGTGCCCGGCTGGATCCCAGTCCCGGGATATTCACAGGAGCTCTGCCAGCCTGGTTCGTGTCCCGGGATTTTTCACAGGGGCTCTGTGCCCGGTTCCTGTCCGGGATCCCAATCCCGGGATATTCACAGGGGCTCTGTGCCCGGTTCGTGTCCCGGACCCCAATCCCGGGATATTCACAGGGGCTCTGTGCCCGGTTCGTGTACGGGACCCCAATCCCGGGATTGTTCACAGGGGCTCTGTGCCCGGTTCGTGTCCCGATTCGCAGTCTCGGGATGGTTACAGTGGGTCCCTGCCCGCCCGGATCCCAATCCCGGGATATTTACACGGGCTCCCTGCCCGGTTTCTGTCCCGGACCCCAATCCCGGGATATTTACACGGGCTCCCTGCCCGGTTTCTGTCCCGGACCCCAATCCCGGGATATTCACAGGGGCTCTGTGCCCGGTTTCTGTCCCGGATCCCAATCCCGGGATATTTACAGGGGCTCCCTGCCCGGTTTCTGTCCCGGACCCCATCCCGGGATATTCACACGGGCTCCCTGCCCGCCTGGTTACTGTCCCGCTTTGTCCCGATCCATCCCCGGGTCAGGCCCGATCCATCACCCGGGGCAGCTCCCGGCCGGGCTCGGCCCCTCCCGGAGCCCCGGTGCGGGCGGGCCGGGGCCGGGGCCGCGGGGTCAAGTGGTTCTCGTGTTCCTCAGACAGCGAACAGGGCAGAGGATCCTTCTCCCCTTCATTTTTCCCTGTTTTATTTTTTCTTTTTTTTTCCCCCCCCCCCATTTCCCCCACTTTTCACTTTGTTTTAAGGCTTTAAATTCACCTCTAACTAATGGGGTCGGGGAAGAAAACACGGAGGGTTTGGGGTGTGAGCACCCGACCCTACAGACACACAAACACCAGGATTTGGGGTTTAAATTCACCCGACCCTACAGACACACAAACACCAAAATTTAGGGTTTGGACACCTGAATCTGCAGACAGATAAACACCAAGATTTGGGGTTTAAATTCACCCGACCCCACAGACACACAAACATCAGGATTTGAGGTTTAAATTCACCCGACCCTACAGACACACAAACACCAAAATTTAGGGTTTGGACACCTGAATCTGCAGACAGATAAACACCAAGATTTGGGGTTTAAATTCACCCGACCCCACAGACACACAAACACCAGGATTTAGGGTTTGGACACCTGAATCTGCAGACAGATAAACACCAAGATTTGGGGTTTTGGACACCCGACTCTACAGACACACAAACACCAAGATTTGGGGTTTAAATTCACCCGATCCCACAGACACACAAACACCAGGATTTGGGGTTTAAATTCACCCGACCCCACAGACACACGAACACCAGGATTTGGGGTTTAAATTCACCCGACCCTACAGACACACAAACACCAGGATTTGGGGTTTAAATTCACCCGACCCCACAGACACACAAATACCAAGATTTGAGGTTTAAATTCACCCGACCCTACAGACACACAAACACCAGGATTTGGGGTTTGGGCACCTGAATCTGCAGACACACAAACACCAGGATTTGGGGTTTTGGACACCCCTTATCAGGCAGATAAGGGGTGGCAGCTCCAGATAATCTGTCACCACTCATTCCACGAGGAAACACCTCCGAGCTTGCACAAACACCTCCCCCGTTCCTCTCCTTTAACCCCCCCAAGTTAAACCCACGGAAAGAACTCAGAGGTGTGGATTTCCAAAAATCCCAAATTTCCAAATTTCCCCACGTCTGCGCCAAGCAGAGGACAGGCTGATCCTGTTTAATCCACCCTGGAAGGGTCAGGATGCACAAAGTTGTGAAATATTCCAGATTTTGGGGGTCTGGGGTGGTTCCGGGATCCACCAGGGAGTTTCTGATTCCTGGTGGGAATCCTGATTTCTGTATTTCTACACTTCAGTATTTCTACATTCCTGTACTTCTATATTTGTGAGTTTCTCTGTTTCCGTCTTCTGTTATTTTCATACTCTTCTATTTCTGGATTTCCACATTTTTCTGTTCCTATATTCCTACGTTGTTCCATTTCTCCATTTCTCCATTTCACCATTTCTCCACTCCCACACTCCCAGCTCCCATCTGCCAGCCTGATTTCCGCCCCTGTTCCATAAATTCCATTTTGTCACCATTCAAAGGCATTTTTGCCCAAACCGCAGAGCTGCAGCCTCCCCTGAGCGAGGCTCAGCCCCTCAGTAGGAACATTTTCCTTCCAGAAATGACATTTTCCATGCAGAAATGACATTTTCCACGCAGAAATAACATTTTTCCTTGCACCAACCACATTTTCCATGCAGGAATGACATTTTTTCTTTGCATAAACCATATTTTTCCATGCAGAAATGACATTTTCCATGCAGGAACATTCTCCTTCCAGAGATTACATTTTTCCTTGCATAAACCACATTTTCCATGCAAGAGTGACATTGTCCATGCAGAAATGACATTTTCCATGCAGAAATGATATTTTCCTAGCATAAACCACATTTTCCATGCAGAAATGACATTTTTCCCTGCAGGAATGGCATTTTCCCTTTCAGAAATGACATTTTTCCCTGCAGGACCGTCCCCCACGCCTGCAGACGTTTGCCAAGGCCCAGAAAAAAAGAGGAAAGAAAAAAAAAGAGGAATGAAAAAAAAAGGAGGAAAGTAAAAAAAAGGAGGAAAGTAAAAAAAAGGAGGAAAGTAAAAAAAAAAGGAGGAATAAAAAGAGGAGGAATGAAAAAAGAGAGGAAAGAAAAAAAAGGAAGAAAGAAAAACAGAAGGAAAGGAAAAAAGGAGGAATAAAAAGAGGAGGAAAGGAAAGAAAGAGGAATAAAAAGAGGAGGAATGAAAGAAAAAGAAAAAAGAAAAAAAAAAGAGGAATAAAAAGAGGAGCAACGAAAAAAGGTAAAAAGAGGAGGAATGAAAGAAAAAGAAAAAAGAAAAAAAAGAGGAATAAAAAGAGGAGGAATGAAAAAAGGAGGGAAGAAAAAAAGAGGAATAAAAAGAGGAGGAATGAAAGAAAAAGAGGAAAGAAAAAAAGAGGAATAAAAAGAGGAGGAATGAAAAAAGGTTAAAAGAGGAGGAATGAAAGAAAAAGAAAAAAGAACAAAAAGAGGAATAAAAAGAGGAGGAATGAAAAAAGGAGTGAAGAAAAAAGAGGAATAAAAAGAGGAGGAATGAAAGAAAAAGAGGAAAGAAAAAAAAAAAGAGGAATAAAAAGAGGAGGAATGAAAAAAGGAGGAAAGAAGAAAAGAAAAACCAGAAAAGGGAGAGGTTTCCGAGGTGAGGCTGCCCGGCCGGTGATTTATGAAGCGCTGAAAGATCTTCGGAGCCGTCATTGACCCCGGAGCTCCGGCCTGAAACAGCAAAGGACAAATCCCTGCCCTGGGATTGCGGCTCCATTGCAGGAACCCCGCGGGAATCCCGGCCCGTGGTGCTCCCTGGCGGATCTCCCACCCTCGGGAGGGAAAACCACCTCAAAACCCCAAAAAAACCCAAAAAATCCAAAACCCCCCCCCCCAAAAAAAAAAAAAAAAAAAAACAAAAAAAAAACCACCAAAAAACTAAAAAAAAAAAAAAACAAAAACAAAAAACCCCCCCCAAAAACAAAAACAAAAAAAAAAAAAAAAAAAACAAACAAAAAAAAAACCCAAAAAACCAAAAAACCAAAAAAACCCAAAAAAACCCAAAAAACCAAAAAAAACCCCAAAAAAACCCCAAAAAACCTCAAAAAACCCCAAAAAAACCCTAAAAATCCAAAAACCCCCCAAAAACAAAAAAATCCCCCAAAAAAACAAAAAAAAACCCAAAAAACCCAAAAAACCCCCCAAAAATCCAAAAAACCCAAAAAACCCAAAAAAAAACCCCAAAAAAACCCCCAAAAACCCCAAAATCAAAAAAAAACCAAAAAACCCCCAAAAAACCCAAAAAACACAAAAAAATGGAACTTTCCCCTCAAAGATGGAACTTTCCCGTCAAAGATGGAACTTTCCCCTAAAAATGGCACTTTGTCCTCAAAAATGGAACTTTGCCCTCAAAAATGGAACTTTCCCCTCATAAATGGCTCTTTCTCCTCAAAACCAGGCCCATTTCTCCTCAAAAAAGGGCTTTTCCCCGTAAAAATGGGCTCTTTCCCCCTCAAAACCAGGCCCTCTTCTTCTAGAAATGAGCTTTTCCCCCCAAAACTGGACTATTTTCCCCACAAAAATTGACACTTTTTCCCTCAAAATGGGACTCTTTTCCCCTCAGAACCAGGCTCTTTTTCCCCTAAAATTTGCTCTTTCCCCCCTAAAAACCGGACTGCTTTCCCCTCAAAACCAGGCACTTTTTCCCCTCAAAAACGGGCTTTTTTCTCCTTAAAATTGCTCCCTTTTTCCCTTAAAAATGGGTTTTTTCCCCAAAATTTGCCTTTTTTCCCTCAGAACGGGTCTCTTTCCCCTCTCCCCCCAAACCTGCCCTTTTCCCAGGAATTTGGGGATCAAAGGCGACTTTGTGGGTTCCCCCCACGCCGACCCCTCCGTGCTGACAGCGCAGGAATTTCATTTTGTGGCTCTCCCCATTCCCCAAAATTCCTTATCTCTGATCCCGGACCCGCCCAGCCCGGCTGCGCCAGATTTTGCATTAATTACATTTTTTCCCCCTGAGATGAAAGCTGCCCCAAACTTCCTCTTCTTTTGTTCTTGGCATCCGTTTATTTTTTTTTTTTTTTTTTATTTTACCCCCCTTTCCCTTATATTTATTCATGAGGAACTCCTTATTCCTTTTATGCCTTTTATTTATTTTTTTTAAATTTCCCCCCCCTTTCCCTTATATTTATTCATGAGGAACTCCTTATTCCTTTTATTTATTTTTTTTTTTAATTTCCCCCCCCTTTCCCTTATATTTATTCATGAGGAATTCCTTACTCCTTTTATTTTATTTTATTTTTTTTTTAATTTCCCTCCCCACCCTTTCCCTTATGTTTATTCATGAGGAATTTTTTTTTATTCCTTTTATTTTATTTTATTTTATTTTACTTTACTTTACTTTATTTTATTTTACTTTACTTCATTTTATTTTATTATTTTATTTTATTTTATTTTATTTTATTTTATTTTATTTTATTTTATTTTATTTTACTTTACTTTATTTTACTTTATTTTATTTTATTTTATTTTATTTTATTTTATTTTATTTTATTTTAATTTTATTTTATATTTCTTCCGAGCAGCTGCAAATGGAATGGAATGGAATTCTGCCGGGCTTTTCATCTGCACCAGGGAATTCCATGACGATCGTGGATTTTTATGGAATTCTGAGGGAATTCTCACCCCCTCACCAGCCAGGATTCCGTTTTCCCACAAGCCGGGCCCGGATTCCACCGGAATTCCCAACACCCCAAACCCCCAGATTTGTGCTTCCCTCCCTCACCCCAAAATTCGGGATTTTTGGAGTCGCTTCCACGCGCCTGAGCCGAATTTTGATGAGCCAGGCCCGGAAAGTGGAACCAGGCTTTGGTTTGAACAAATTCCTCACGGAATATTCCCAGCTGGCCCCAAAAATCCGCGTGGGAAACTTCTCCTGGCAGGAATTTCTCCTGCAGGAAGGAAGGCACAGGGACAGAAGTTTTGGGAAAATGAAGATTTCACTGGAATTTCCCCAAAAATTCCCCGGATTGAGGGTGCAAGGCTGATTTTGGAACTCCTGGCAGCCGTGGGGATGGGATGGGACAATCCCAAAAATCCGGGATCACACTGATCCCATTTTTCTGGGATTTGGGAACACCCCCTGAGCTCGGGATTGGGATTTTTAGCATGAAAAGGCCAAAATTTGGGAATTCAGAGTCAGAGCCCCAAATCCTCCCCGAATTCCCTCAGCCTGGGCCTGATCTCTCTGCTCCCATGGGGAAGGGGAGAGGGAATTCCCTGGAGGAATCTCCAGGAGGAAAATTCGGGAATTTCAGCGCCCTGACGGCTTTTCCAACTTTTCTAGATTTTTCCAGCTTTCCCAGATTTTTCTGAGTTTTCCAACATTCCCACATTTCCCAGCTTTCCCACCCTTTCTAGATTTCCCAGATTTTCTAGACCTTCCAGATCTCACAGCTTTTCCTGATCCCCGGCTGTTCTAGATTTCCCAAGTTTTCCAGATTCCCAGTTTCCACAGCTTTTCTAGATTTTCCAGCTTTCCCAGCTTTTCCAGCTTTATTATCTATATTTTCCTTCTTTTTCAGCTTTCCCGGCTTTTCCAGTTTCCCAACTTTATTTTCCATATTTTTTCCGTATTTCCCAGCTTTCTCATATTTCCCATACTTTCCAGCTTTCCCAGCTTTATTTCCCTTGTCGATCGTACTTTCCCAGGTTTTCCATATTTCCAATATTTCCCAGATTTCCCATCTTTCCCAGATTTCCCCCCGGCAGGCAGAGGGATCAATGGGAGGGAGCGGGGAGAGGCAGGAAAAGAGGGAAAATCGGGAATTCTGGGCGGTGGGAGCGGGGAGAGGCAGGAAAAGAGGGAAAATCGGGAATTCTGGGCGGTGGGAGTGGGGAGAGGCAGGAAAAGAGGGAAAATCGGGAATTCTGGGCGGTGGGAGAGGCAGGAAAAGAGGGAAAATCGGGAATTCTGGGCGGTGGGAGCGGGGAGAGGCAGGAAAAGAGGGAAAATCGGGAATTCTGGGCGGTGGGAGCGGGGAGAGGCAGGAAAAGAGGGAAAATCGGGAATTCTGGGCGGTGGGAGCGGGGAGAGGCAGGAAAAGAGGGAAAATCGGGAATTCTGGGCGGTGGGAGCGGGGAGAGGCAGGAAAAGAGGGAAAATCGGGAATTCCGCAGCTCCAGAGCGAGTAAATCACCGGCAGCGCCGCCATCCATCAGCCCCTAATTAAGCGCGAAGCTTTAACATCCTCATCAAAGTGATTAATTAATTCATCCAGAGGCTCGGGACAGAATGGGATAAGGGAGAGGGGATGGAATTTTCCCTTCATCCCAGATTTTGAGATCCCTGGGATTGTGGCTGGGATAAGGGGAAAAGGGGTTGGAGGGGAGGAGATGGATCTGGAAGTTTCTCTCCCCTTCATGCCAAAGCTCTCCTGGGAATAAAATAAAATAAAATAAAATAAAATAAAATAAAATAAAATAAAATATAAATTAAAATAAAATAAAATAAAAAATAAAATAAAATAAAACAAATTAAAATAAAATAAATGGAATGGAATGGAATGGAACGGAATAAATATAAAAGGAATGGAATGGAATGGAATGGAATGGAATGGAATGGATAAATAAAATAAAATAAAATAAAATAAAATAAAATAAAATATAAAATAAAATATAAAATAAAATATAAAATAAAATAAAATGATAAAAAATAAAATAAAATAAAATAAAATAAAATAAAATAAAATAAAATAAAATAAAATAAAAGGAATGGAATGGAACAGAATAAATATAAAAGGAATGGAATGGAATGGAATGGAATGGAATGGAATGGATAAATAAAATAAAATAAAATAAAATAAAATAAAATAAAATAAAATAAAATAAAACAACCCTGTCCCCTTCCCAAATCCTGTGGATTTTAAACCCCAATAAATCATCGGGAATGGCTCCCCCAGCCCGGAATCTCCACCCTTCACCTTCCCAATTTCCGTGCCAACATCTGGATCCTGTTCCCGCCGGAGTGATGACAATTCCCAATAAACGCTGCCGGAATTCCTGCAGATCCCTGCTCGGGGCCGAAATTCCGGCTGGGCTGAGCCTGACCCGGGGCCCTTCCAGCCCCGGAATGTCCTGGGAATGTCCTGGAAATGTCCCGGGAATGTCCCGGGAATGTCCCGGGAATGTCCCCATCCAGGACATTGTCCCCTGCCCAACCCTGGGCCAGGACCCGGGAATTGCAGAGCATGGAATGGTCCGGGTGGGGAGGAGCTGAAATTCCAGCCTGGCCCACCCGGGACAATTCCAGCCTGGTCTGGGGCAATTCCAGGCATGGAATAACCACAGATTCCCCGGGAATTCCATCCCAGCCCGTCCCAGGGAAGAATTGTGAGGGAAAACCAGCCAATAATGGGAATTTTGGGAACGTTTATGGGAATTTTGGGAATGTGAAGCCATTGCAGAGGTCATTCCCGCAGGTCGTTCCCAAACTCATGGGGATGAGTTTTCCTGCTTTGGGAAAAGCTCATCCAGGGGCAATTCCAACTCTGGGCTGGGACAATTCCAGGGATGGAGCAGCCACGGATTCCCCGGGAATTCCATCCCAGCTCATTCCTGGGAAGAATTGTTGGGAAAAACAATCCTAAAGGACAGCAGGGCTGGATTTCCCCAAGGATTCCATCCCAAACCCCAAGCAGGGCCATCCTTTAGGATTTTCCTATGGATTCCATCCCAAATCCCAAGCAGGGCCATCCTTTAGGATTTTCCTATGGATTCCATCCCAAACCCCGAGCAGGGCTCTCCTTTAGGATTTCCCCAAGGATTCCATCCCAAATCCCAAGCAGGGCTTTCCTTTAGGATTTCCCCAAGGATTCCATCCCAAATCCCAAGCAGGGCCGTCCTTTAGGATTTTCCTATGGATTCCATCCCAAATCCCAAGCAGGGCCGTCCTTTAGGATTTTCCTATGGATTCCCTCCCAAACCCCAAGCAGGGCCGTCCTTTAGGATTTTCCTATGGATTCCATCCCAAATCCCGAGCAGGGCCGTCCTTTAGGATTCCCCAGTGATTCCACCCCAAACCCCGAGCCCAAGTTCCTCCTGCCCCAGCCCAGCTCTGGTGACAAATTGGAACATGAGGATTTAATGAAAATCACTGGAAACGTCAGGAAAATCCCAGCCCGGCCCCATCTGCGTCCCGGCATTCCCATAAATCCCCTAAGGATGCCCCACAGGAGAGCCCCAGGGCACGGATTTAATTTAATCCCACCCGGATGTGCGGTGAGGCAGGAATTGGTAATATTCTGCTTTTTTGGGGGTTTTTTTGTGGTTTTCACCCTGCTCAGGGATCGGTCCTGGACCTCGGGGTCACCTCACCAGGGTTGGTGACATCTGCCAGGATTGGCAGGGATCTGGGATTCAGGATTGCAGGATTTTAGGATTTGGGGATTTGGGGATTTCAGGATTTAGAATTTGGGGATTTCAGGATTTCGGGATTTAGGATTTGGGGATTTCAGGATTTCGGGATTTTGGGATTTTGGGATTTTGGGGATTTGGAGATTTCGGTATTTCAGGATTCGGGATTTTGGGATTTCAGGTTTTCAGGATTTCAGGACTTCAGGATTTCAAGATTTCAGGATTCAGAATTTTGGGATTTCAGGTTTTCAGGATTTTGGGATTTTTGGATTTCAGAATTTCAGGATTTTGGCACAGACTGGGGACAGGAATTGCCGTCCTTGGAGCTGCCATGGGAAGATTCCTGGGAAGATTCCAGACAGGGAATGGGGCTGAACCGGGCAGGTTTGGGACAGATTTGGGACAGGAATTTCTGTCCTTTGGAACCAGCCCTGTTTAGGGACAATCCCCCCCTAATCCCTGTCCAGGATCCTTCTGGAAATCCCTGCCCTGACATTTCCAGGCACAGCAAACCCTGGCGAGGGCAGGAGGGGGCTCCAGGCTGGATAAACCCGGGCTGGAGCCGAGCCGGGCTTTGGGAGCGGCGGGAGCCAGCGGGAGCGGTGACAAATGGGAGGTGACAGCTCATTCTGTCCTTGTCACTCTGTCCGTCTCGCTCGCTGCCTCCGCAGCTCTGGCTTTGTGTCCAGCTCAGCAGAGCGCGGTTCTGGGCAGGAACAGCCCGGCCTAACCCAGCCCATCCATCCCATTCCTTGTGGTAAAACCCGGCCTAACCCAGCCCATCCATCCCGTTCCTCCCCGATAAACCAGGCCTAACCCAGCCCATCCATCCCATTCCTCTTGGAAAAGCCCGGCCTAACCCAGCCCATCCATCCGGTTCCTTTTGGAAAATCCCGGCCTAACCCAGCCCATCCATCCCGTTCCTTTTGGAACAACCCGGCCTAACCCAGCCCATCCATCCCGTTCCTCCTGGAAAAACCCGGCCTAACCCAGCCCATCCATCCCATTCCTTTTGGAAAAACCCGGCCTAACCCAGCCCATCCATCCTGTTCCTCCTGGATAAACCAGGCCTAACCCAGCCCATCCATCCCATTCCTCTTGGATAAACCAGGCCTAACCCAGCCCATCCATCCATTTCCTCTTGGGGATCCAGGCGTGGATAACCACACTGCTCCCACTGCCCCTTTTGGGGTAAATTTATCCCAAATGGGAATTCCCGCCCCCAGGCGTGCCCAGAGCATTCCACAGCTCCTCCTCAACCTCTCCCTGCCCAATCCAGGGATTTCAGGGTCCCTGATATTCCCCCTGATATTCCAGACTGGAACAGGGCTCTCCCTCTCCCATTATTCCCCCTGATATTCCCCATATTCCCAACTGGAAATCTACCTCTTCTATTTCCCCCCAACATTCCAAATTTTCCTGGATCAGGGCTCTGCCTCTCCCATTTCCCCCCCCCCAGTATTCCCGATATTCCTGACTGGAACAGGGCTCTGCCTCTCCCAGTTTCCCCCTGATATTCCCAATGGGAACAGGGCTCTGTCTCTCTCATTATTCCCCCAATATTCCCAATATTCCCGACAGGAACAGGGCTCTGCCTCTCCCATTATTCCATCAATATTCCAGATTGGAACAGGGCTCTGCCTCTCTCATTATTCCCCCAATATTCCAGATTGGAACAGGGTTTTGCCTGTCCCATTATTCCCCCAATATTCCCGACAGGAACAGGGCTCTGCCTCTCTCATTATTACCCCAATATTCCCAATATTCCAGATTGGAACAGGGCTTTGCCTGTCCCATTATGCCCCCAATATTCCCAATATTCCCGACAGGAACAGGGCTCTGCCTCTCCCATTATTCCCCCGATATTCCCGATAATCCTGACTGGAACAGGGAGGGCTCTGCCTCTCCCGTTTCCCCCAGCTCCGTTTCCATGGTTACGCCCAAATCCCGCCTCCGTTTCCCGGGAAATTGAATTTCCAAGGGATTCCGGCAGGGCTCAGCCTGGGAGGATCCAGGTGGGAATTTCCTCCCTCAGAGAGGAGTTGGGAATCCAGAACCCCCAAATTTGGGACGCTGCAGGACAGGGATGGAGCCAGGCTCCCCCCTCCCCTTCCCAACTGACCCCAAACCCAAATTTGTGACCGTTCCAAAACCCAGAAAATGAAGTGATAAAAAGGGAAAAGGAGAGCGAAAAGGAGAAAAAAACCCAAACAAATTTATTTCCCTGGAAATTGGGAAACTCCCTTTTCCTGAGACCCTACCTTGATATTTTTATTTTCTGTTGTTTTTTATTTCCTGGCTTTAATTCCCTAAATCCCAGCTCAGGGGATCTTACGTGGCTCGGAGATTTGAGGAGAAAAATCCACATTTTTTCCCTCAAAAAATATTCAGAATTCCCTAAATCCTGGTTAGGAAACCCTACCCGGCTGGGACATGTAAAGGGAGGCATTGACAGGGAGAAATCCAAATTTTTCTCCCAAAAAAGCCTCACAATTCCCTACATCCCAGCCCTACCTGGCCAGGAGATTTGAGGAGCAGCTTTTGACAGGGAAAAATCCACATTTCACCCCCAAAAACACCTCGAGGCCCCCAAAAAAGACCGAGGTGCAGCTCCTGTGATATTTTGATTTTCCATCTCCTGCCCGGGGCCCCCGAGCTGCATTTCCTGTGCTTTGAGGCCTCAGCATCCGCTGCAGAATCTCCATTTTGGGGCCGTTTCGGTGCTAAAACCGAGCCCGTGCTGCAGCTGGGCCGAGCCTAACGAGGTGAAGGGGGAAGGGCAAAACCCGGGTTTAAAATCCGGGCCAGAAACGGCTCAAAATGGGTGGGAAATGCTGGATCTGAAAGTCCCTGCTCTGGAAATGACGTGGCAGCGACAGCTCCGAGGTTTCGGCTCCCAAACCTGGAGAATCCCCCTGGTGCTCCCTCTGCCCCCCTCCAAAGGAAAACCCCAAAATCCCAAAATCCAGCTGGGAATTTTCCGGGAAATCCATAAAATCCCCCTCCTCAAAAAATGGGATTTATGAGGGGCTGGTTCTGCAAATCTCAGCCCAAAACGGCCCCAAAAGGACCCTGGGGCTGTTTTGGGGTTTCTCCTTTGGTTCCACCACCCCAAATCCTGACCCCAAAGAGTGGGGACCCTCCTGGCACCTGCTCCTTGTCTGGTTTGTGATGAGAAACCAAAAAAAAAAAGGAATTTTTTCCTTTATTTCTCAGAAAACAGGGGCCCAAAACACCCGTGAGCAGCTCTGGGTTCCCAGGAGTATTTCCATGTGGAAATTTCCAAATTTCCAGTTTTTCCATCTTTTCCCCATCCCAGGCAATTGTTTTCCCAGCCCAACCTCTTTTCCATGCAGAAAATGGGGAAAATTTCATCCCAGAGCATCACCTTTTTCTCCCCCCATGGGAAATTTTGGGTGAAAACGCAGAGAAATCCCAATTTTGGGGGTCAGAACAGCCCCGGGGTGAGCTCGGGGAGGAAATTTCAGCTGGGAATTCCAGATGGAGCTCAGCTTTTCCCACCTGGAATTTTTGGGATC
This sequence comes from Zonotrichia albicollis, assembly GCF_047830755.1. Lineage (NCBI taxonomy): Eukaryota > Metazoa > Chordata > Aves > Passeriformes > Passerellidae > Zonotrichia > Zonotrichia albicollis. The sequence goes on along the minus strand of NC_133841.1, from coordinate 550,414 downwards.
GCCTGGGAACGATCCCCAGGATCTGCTGGGGTTTAAAAGGAGGAGGAGCCCAAACCCCAAAGGTTCCTCCTCCTCCTCCTCTTCCTCCTCCTCCTCCTCGTTTTTGGGGTGTCCCCGCCCTCGTGGCTTCCTCCTCATCGCCCCACAGCGATCGCGGCGCCGTGGGAAGGGATCCCAAAGATCCCAAGGATCCCAAAGATCCCAAGGATCCCAAGGATCCCAAAGATCCCAAAGATCCCGTGGATCCCAAGGATCCCGTGGGTGCCATGGATGCCCCGATCCCACAGGAGATCCAGCGGCTCCTGGAAGGTACCGGATCCCCCTCCTGCCCCATAGGGGAATCCTGCTCTGCCGTGGGGCTGGGAAGGGTTTGGGGGGATTTTCTGGGGTGCTTTGGGGTCCCTCGGGTGTTGTGGGGCCTCCCTGACCCCCGAGGAGAATTTGGGGCCTCCCCATCCCTGAGGAGAATCTGGGAATTGTGGGGTGTCCCTGTCCCCAAACCCCAAAATCTGGGGGATCTGGGGCCTCCCTGACCCCGATGAGAATTTGGGGGGCGGTGGGACCTCCCTGACCCCAAAACTGGGGGGGCTGTGGGTCCTGCACTTGGAGGGTGCTCAGGAAGCAGCCGGGACCGTTCTGGTGGTTTTGGGGTTTCAGCTCTCATTTCCTGCTGCAGCCGCGCTGTGCTCATCCCTCTGTAAAACACCTTAAAAATCATCCCTTCGTAAAACACCCCAAAACTTCATCCTTCCGTAAAACACCCCAAAAATCATCCCTCCGTAAAACACCCCAAAACTTCATCCCTCCGTAAAACACCTTAAAAATCATCCCTTCGTAAAACACCCCAAAACTTCATCCCTCTGCCACCAAAACACCCCAAAACTTCATCCCTCCGTAAAACACCCCAAAACTTCATCCCTCTGCTTCCAAAACACCCCAAAACTTCATCCTTCTTCTCCAAAACACCCCAAAAATCATCCCTCCGTAAAGCACCCCAAAACTTCATCCTTCCCCAAAACACCTTAAAAATCATCCCTCCGTAAAACACCCCAAACTTCATCCCTCCGTAAAACACCCCAAAACTTCATCCCTCTGCCACCAAAACACCCCAAAACTTCATCCCTCCATAAAACACCCCAAAACTTCATCCCTCCCAAAACACCCCAAAAATCATCCCTCCGTAAAACACCCCAAAACTTCATCCTTCCTCTCCAAAACACCCCAAAAATCATCCCTCCGTAAAACACCCCAAAACTTCATCCCTCTGTAAAACACCCCAAAAATCATCCCTCCCTAAAACACCCCAAAAATCATCCCTCCATAAAGCACCCCAAAAATCATCCCTCCCTAAAACACCCCAAAAATCATCCCTCCCAAAACACCCCAAAACTTCATCCCTCCGTAAAACACCCCAAAAATCATCCCTCCCTAAAACACCCCAAAGCTTCATCCCTCTGCCACCAAAACTTCATCCCTCCCAAAACACCCCAAAACTTCATCCCTCCCCAAAACACCCCAAAACTTCATCCTTCCTCCCCAAAACACCCCAAAACTTCATCCCTCCGTAAAACACCCCAAAACTTCATCCCTCCCAAAACACCCCAAAACTTCATCCCTCCCCAAAACACCCCAAAACTTCATCCCTCCGTAAAACACCCAAAACTTCATCCTTCCTCTCCAAAACACCCCAAAAATCATCCCTCCCCAAAACACCCCAAAGCTTCATCCCTCTGCCTCCAAAACATCCCAAAACTTCATCCCTCCCTGAAACACCCCAAAACTTCATCCTTCCTCCCCAAAACACCCCAAAACTTCATCCTTCCTCCCCAAAACACCCCAAAACTTCATCCTTCCTCTCCAAAACACCCCAAAAATCATCCCTCCGAAAACACCCCAAAACTTCATCCTTCCATAAAACACCCCAAAACTTCATCTCTCCCTGAAACACCCCAAAACTTCATCCCTCCCTGAAACACCCCTTTCCCATTCCCATTTTCCTATTTCCCTTTCCCATTCCCAGTTTTCCTGAACCCATTCCCACATTTCCCATTTCCCCCTTTCCCATTCCCACATTTCCTGAACCCTTTCCCATTCCCATATTTCCCGATGTTCCCATTCCCATATTTCCCGATCCCTTTCCCATTTTCCCATTTTCCCATTTTTCCCCTTTTTCCCATTTTCCCATTTTTTCCCATTTTCCCATTTTCCCCATTTTCCCCATTTTCCCATTTCCCCATTTTCCCATTTCCCCATTTTCCCCATTTTCCCATTTTCCCATTTTCCATTTTTCCCTATTTCCCTATTTCCCCATTTTCCCATTTTCCCATTTTTCCCCATTTTCCCATTTTTCCCCATTTTCCCATTTCCCCATTTTCCCATTTTTCCCCATTTTCCCATTTTCCCATTTTCCCCATTTCCCCATTTCCCCATTTTCCCATTTCCCCATTTCCCCATTTCCCCCATTTCCCCCATTTTCCCATTTTTCCCCATTTCCCCCATTTTTCCCCATTTCCCCATTTTCCCATTTTTCCCATTTTCCCCATTCCCCCATTTTTCCCATTTTTCCCATTTTTCCCGATTTCCCACGTTTCCCATCCCATTTCCAGAGGCCGAGGGTTACCTGTGCCAGGTGTTGCGGGAGGAGCCGCTCAGCGCCCGCGGGCGGGACCAGGGCGCCGCCATCCTGCGCTCCCTCCAGCGCCTCCGCGCCAGGTGGGTTATCCCGGATTTCCCGGAATTCCGGAACATTCCGGGCACCCCTCCCGCTGCAGGAATCCCCCCGCGGTTTGGAATTGTGGGGGCGTCCCAGGCTCGGGATAACGGGAGGATTCTGGGGAGCTGTTGTTGTGTTTTGGGTGGATTCTCTCTGGTTTAGGATGGGGATTTTTCCCTCTTTTTTAAAGGAAGGAATTCTGGAATATTCTTGATTTATTCCCTGTTTTCAGGGTGGGGATTTTTCCCCTCTTTTTTAAGGAAGGAATTCTGGAATATTCTTGATTTATTCCCTGTTTTCAGGGTGGGGATTTCCCCCTCTTTTTTAAGGAAGGAATTCTGGAATATTCTTGATTTATTCCCTGTTTTCAGGGTGGGGATTTTTCCCCTCTTTTTATAAGGAAGGAATTCTGGAATATTCTTGATTTATTCCCTGTTTTCAGGGTGGGAATTTTCCCCTCTTTTTATAAGGAAGGAATTCTGGAATATTCTTGATTTATTCCCTGTTTTCAGGGTGGGGATTTCCCCCTCCTTTTTTAAGGAAGGAATTCTGGAATATTCGTGATTTATTCCCTGTTTTCAGGGTGGGGATTTTTCCCTCTTTTTTTAAGGAAGGAGTTCTGGGATGTTCTTGATTTATTCCTTCATTTCAGGAATTTCCCCCACTTTTTTTAAGGAAGGAGTTCTGGGATATTCCTGATTTATTCCTTCATTTCAGGAATTTCCCCCCATTTTTTAAAGGAAGGAGCTCTGGGATATTCCTGATTTATTCTACAATTTCAGGATGGGGATTTCCCCCTCTTTTAACAAGGAAGGAATTCTGGGATATTCCTAATTTATTCTACAGTTTCAGGATTTTCCCCTCTTTTTATTTTTATAAGGAAGAAGTTCTGGGATATCCCTGATTTATTCCCTATTTTCAGGAATTTCCCCCTATTTTTTAAAGGAAGGAGCTCTGGGATATTTCTGATTTATTCCTTATTTCCAGGATGGGAATTTTCCTCTTTTTACAAGGAAGGAATTCTGGGATATTCCTAATTTATTCTACAATTTCAGGATTTTCCCCCACTTTTTTAAGGAAGAAGTTCTGGGATATTCCTGATTTATTCTACAATTTCAGGATTTTTCCCTCTTTTTATTTTTATAAGGAAGAAGTTCTGGGATATCCCTGATTTATTCCCTATTTTCAGGAATTTCCCCCCATTTTTTAAAGGAAGGAGTTCTGGAATATTCGTGATTTATTCCCTGTTTTCAGGGTGGGGATTTCCCCCTCTTTTTATAAGGAAGGAATTCTGGAATATTCTTGATTTATTCCCTGTTTTCAGGGTGGGGATTTTCCCCTCTTTTTATAAGGAAGGAGTTCTGGGATATTTCTGATTTATTCCTTATTTCCAGGATGGGAATTTTCCTCTTTTTACAAGGAAGGAATTCTGGGATATTCCTGATTTATTCTACAATTTCAGGATTTTTCCCTCTTTTTATTTTTATAAGGAAGAAGTTCTGGGATATCCCTGATTTATTCCCTATTTTCAGGAATTTCCCCCCATTTTTTAAAGGAAGGAGTTCTGGGATATTCCTGATTTATTCCCTATTTTCAGGAATTTCCCCCCATTTATTAAAGGAAGGAATTTTCAGATATTTCTGATTTATTCCCTAATTTCAGGATGGGGATTTTTCCCCCTTTTTTAAGGAAGGAATTCTCGGATATTCCTGATTCATCCTGGATGGGGATTTTCTCCCCTCTTTCTCTTTTAAGGAAGGATTTTCTCATATTAATCCAAATTAAATTAATCCCATTTTCACCCCCTTTTATCCCCGAGCTCGCTCCCACCACTAATTCCATTTGGAGCCTTCTGGGTTGTTCCTTTCCGGAATTTTCCAGCCTTTCCCGGCCCGGCTGATGGAATTATCCCAATTTTCCCATCCATTTCCTCCTGGATCCATCATTAACCTGAAACCTGAGAGCCTCAGCTGAGCTGGAAAATGAATTTAAATCCGTTTCCTCCCCTAATGGGGAATTCCCAATCCCATTTTCCTGGCTCCCAGGTTGTTTTTTTTTCTCCCCTCTTGGAAATCTTGTCCGTCATCGGTTTTTAAATAAAAATATTTATTTTCCCAGACATTCAAATCCTGGCTCCAAAGGTTCCGTTCCATCCCATCCCTTGGGAATATTTAATTAATTAATGAGGGAAAACGGGGAATTTGATTGGAAGCTACCTGGGTTTTATGGATCCGGGTCAGTGGGTTTGGATTTTGGGATTTTCCAGCCGCTCAAATCCCATTGAACCCAAATTTTTGCATTTTTGGGGTGTTGCAGGCCCAAAAATCCAAGTATATATTGGAAAATTGGGAAAAATAGGATTTGGGATGAAGTTTTCTGCAGGAAGGGGTGGGGCAAACACCAAATTTAGGGGAAATGTTGGGAAAAGGGAGAAATTCTGGGGAGGAACTCACTGGAAATCCAAAGGCTCCCAAAATCCGGCGTTTCTGGGATTTATCCAAGGTTTCTGTTGGCAGAGGCAGAAATGAGCTCGTGACTCTTCCACATTCCCAAAAATCCTCTCCTCCCCCCATCCCTAATTCCATTTTATCCCAAATTTTCCTTCCCAGAGTAAAAATGATCCAACCATGGAATTAAAACCAAATCCTTGAGCTGAAATCGGATTTTTTTTTTTTTTTTGCTGGTTTTTCATCCTAAAAAAATGAGAAAAAAGCAGGAAAATCCAAGGTTTTTTTTGGCCTTTTCCATCTGCCTCCCCGGAGCTGCTCCGGCAGGGAACGGAACTCAATTTTCCCATTTTTTTTTAGGCCATTTCCTGGGATTAAAAATGACAGAGGTCGGGAACAAAGCCCCGGTGCTTTCACGGAGCGGGAATTGCGAGTGACAGAAAATCATTCAGGAAATGTTGGCGCTAAAACGTGGCCGGGAAAAGCTCCTGAGGCAAAAATTCCCGGAAAAAAAAAAAATAATAATAAAAGGGATTTTTGCTGCTCTTCTTTGTCCAGGAGGCAGAAATATCCCAATTTTTGGGAATGCTGGGTTTTTGGGATTGTGGGAACGCAGGGATCTCTTAGAGCTGATGTTTTTCTGCTTAAATGTTGGAGAATTTGGATTTTCCATGGATATGTTGGGATTTAAGGATAAAAAAAATACGGGAATAAAAAGCTGGAACTGCTTTCCCAGCTGCCCTCGTGTGGGGCTGGGTTTTGGGGATTTGGGGATAAAATGGAGCAGCCACAGGATGGAGAAAAAATTCCTTGAGGAATTCGGGAACCAGGCCCAAAAGCATCCTGAAAAATTCCCAATTTTTTCCTCTTTCCAACCCAATATCCCGGGAAATTTTCTCCCAGCCACCAAAGCTCACCTTGGAACGGGCACTTTGTGCTTTATTCCCAACCCTCAGTGGGATTCCCAAATTTCCTGGCTCCGTTTCAGGATTAAAATGATTCCCAAGATTTGCCTGAAAGGGGAGAGAGGAAAGAATCCTGATTTTTCATATTAAATCCTTTTTTATTTTTATTTTTATTTTTGGGAATGGGCAGAGCTTGGATTACCCTCCACTTGCAGGGAATGGGCTCAGTGAAAATCCTGGAATATTTTGGGCTTGGAAGTGACTTTTAAAGGATTTGAGGGGAAAAAGGTGGCAGGAATTTTTGTGTTTGGAGAAGGATCGGTTCCAAGGGATGGAAATCTGTGGAATTAGGGTTGGGAAGGGCCTTAAATCCCATCCCAATTCCTCCTGGAATTCCCTGTTTTTCCCATTCCCTGCATTCCCAGATTCTCCCATCCATCCCCATTTATTCCGACTGGAATGATCCTTGATGAAAATCTGGGATTTTACGGCTCTTTTTCCCTTTGGTTTTTCAGGTACCACCCGGAATTCCCATCCCGAGGTGAGTCCAGCTGGGAAGGGTTGGACTGGCGGTCGTTCCGTGGGCCAAATTCCCAGGAAAAAGGGTTTTCATGGATGTGGGGGCAGTTCCTGGAGAGGGAAAACTCCACAGCAGGGATCCCATCCCAGAGAGCAAATCCCACCATTTCTGTGCCTCTGGCATTGATTCCCTGGGAAGTTTTCCAGAAACCCCAGGAATTTTGGGAATGGTTGGGATCCATGGGGATCTCCTGGAGTTCCACCGAGGTGGGAGCTACTGGAATAAAATCCCTTCCGGGCATTTCAACCCATCCAATCCTTTATTCTGGGAATAAATCCCTTCCTGGCACTCCAGTCTACCCAATCCTTTACTCTGGGAATTAAATCCATTCCCAGTATTCCAATCCATCCAATCCTTTATCCAGGAATAAAATCCCTTTCCAGAATCCCAACTCCTCCAATCCTTTATCCAGGAATAAATCCCTTTCTGCCATTCCAGTCTATCCAATCTTTTCCTTCAGGAATTAAACCCATTCCCAGAATTCCAACTCCTCCAATCCTTTATTCCAGGAATAAATCCCTTTCCAGCATTCCAGCTCCTCCAATCCTTTATTCCAGGAATAAAATCCCTTTCCCGAATTCCAGCTCCTCCAGTCCTTTATTCCAGGAATAAAATCCCTTTCCCGAATTCCAGCTCCTCCAATCCTTTATTCCAGGAATAAATCCCTTCCCAGCACTCCAACTCCTTCAATCCTTTATCCAGGAATTAAACCCATTCCCAGCATTCCGACTCCTCCAATCCTTTATTCCAGGAATAAAATCCCTTTCCCAAATTCCAACTCCTCCAATCCTTTATCCAGGAATTAAACCCATTCCCAGCATTCCGACTCCTCCAATCCTTTATTCCAGGAATAAAATCCCTTCCTGCCATTCCGGCTCTTCCCATCCCTCCTTTGCCCAGGACGAATTCCAGCGCTTCCCTCCTGGCTCAGGGCTCGTTTCCAGCCCCTCCTGGCCTCGCAATTCCCGCCGGGAGCGGCGTTATCCCGTTCCAATCAGAGCCTCGGAGCTTTAATTGCTTCCCGAGCATTGTTTTCCCCGTGAATCCAGCAGCTGGCTCCCTTTGGAAAAGTCCAACGGACAGCTGGGCGGAAAATTAACAAAAAAATGGGAGGGAGGGAAGATCCGAGCGCATCAAAGGCTCCAAATGAGGTTTTTAAATTGGGAAAGTTCATGGAATTTCAGGGGTGGAGGAGGAGGGAGCCTTTTGTTGCTTGGAATATTCTTTGGATGGAGTCGGAAGCTGAAGGAAAAGTGGGAAATTCGGGATGTGGGAGCAAGCAGGGATTTGGAATTCCTGCTGTGTCCGGTGGGAATTTTAGTGGGAATGAGACCTTGGAGTGCTCAGGGAATGCCCGGCCAGGTATCCCATGGAAAATTGGGAAAACGGGAAATTCCAGGGCCACATTTTCCATCTTTGAGGGTTTGCAAGGAGAGGTTACGGAGTCACTCCTGAGCGTCCAAAAATCAGGGAACCAGGGAATGGTTTGGGTTGGAAGGAGCTTTTGGAAAGCGATGACTTTCCTCTTTATTCTGTAAAATGAATAAACCCAGATTTATTCGCACAGAGCTGATGACGCCGCTTTTATTTTTCCGTCCAAAATTCATCCCATATGGTTTTCCCTGAACTGCTGAACAGCAGAATTCCTTCCTTAAAATATTCAGAAGTAGTCAAAACATTCAGGAGAGAGAGGACGGCTCTTCCATTTTGATGAAAATTGAGTCTCAAAAATGAACTCCTCTTGTCCCAGCTCTGTGCCTCAACCCCAGAAAATTCCCGCCTCCTGGAGTCAGGAATAATCAATGGAAATGGAATTAATCATGATTTAAAAATGGGGAGCATTGTTAATTAAAAGGATTCATTAACAAAGAGAAAATCAGAGTAGGCCCTCAGGCCTCAGTAGGCCTCAGTAGGCCTCAGTAGGCCTCAGTAGGCCTTGCCTGGTAATAGGCCTGGTTTAGGTGATATTTTTATAAATTTTTGGTCTCATTTTTTGGTGTAACTTTTTTGGGATCATTTAGTCTTCCTTTTATCCATTTTCTGATCCCTTTTTCACTCTGCCTCGGAACAAAACTCCATTCTGCTGGAGTCGCTGCCCAGCCGCCGCCACGTCCATCCCTGTCCCCTCCCTTCAGGAAAAATCCCAAAATAAACCCAAAAAAATCCCAAAAAATCCCAAACCCAGATCTTTGAAACCCTTTTTCCTCTAAAACCCCAAATCCATGGAGTTTCAGCTGCCTGGCAGCCGGAACCTCACGTTTCCCCAACCCTCTCCCCCTGCCGCCTTTTTGCTCCGTGTAGTTATGACAAGGCCAAGTAGCAAATCATTAAAACAACCAAAAAAAACCCCCAAAATTCCCTTTTTTTGCTGCAAAGATCCCCTTTGAAGCCGAGCCGGAGTGTCCGGGAATTAATGGAGTGCTGGGTGATTTTAGGAAGTTTTATTTATAAAAAGCCCTTTTTGCCTCATGCCGGGAGGCTCCGGCTCTGCTGAGCTGGGCTCAGGCTCCCAAACCCGGCTCAGATTTATGAAGTGTTTGGGGAAAAGCAGGAAAAAACCTTCGGGATTGACGAGATTTGGAAGGAGTTGCTCAAATCTCCGGCCCTGCAATTCCCCCGTTTATAAACACCGAAACTCCGGCCCGGGAGATGTCAAAACACGGGCGAGATGGAAAAAAACACAAAATTATTTTTAGAATTATATATATTAGATATATTCTTTATTCTATATTCTATGTCATATAGATATATATTCAAATTATATGTAAATGTATATTTTATGTATAATAAAACATATATATTTTATAAATATATAATATAGTGTATATATTTTGTATATTGTATAGATATCTATATATATTCTCTATATATTCTATATATATATACTTATTTATTTCATGTAGAATTATTTATTAATTATTGCCCCCTCTCTGGAATTATTAATTAATTATTAGCCTGGAATTCTGCCTAATTACTAATTAATCATTTCCCAGTTGCACTTGGAGTTTTATGGAATTACTAATTAATTATTGCCCAGTTTTGCTGGCAATTCTGCCTAATTATTAATTAGTTATTGCTTCACTTGGAGTTTTATAGAGTTATTAATTATTACCCGTTCTGTAGAATTATTTTGGTAGGAGGTCTTGTGAAGGCCCCAAGTTTGGGAGGAGCAGCACTTAATTAATTAATTAATTAATTAATTATCCTCACCTGAGATTCTTCCCAATGGAAAAAGCCCCTCCTGCTTCCCAAAAATCAGGCAATATTATTAATAATTTCCAGATTATTCACCATTTTTTATATCCAGGAATAATTTAACCCCTGAGCTGCTGAATTTCCTTTGAGATTATTCTCCCCATCCCAAAACTTCAGCTTTTCCTGTTCATTCCCCACAAACTCTGACCCACTGCAGGATTGCCAAAATTGGAATATTTCAAATTATTTCCCCCTCTCCATGAGCCCAAAATCTGCTGCTTTTCCCTCCCCATCCTTTCCCAGGGTTATTCCTTTCAGGTCTTGGGTATTCCCAAGAAATTCCACGGTTTTATCCTTCCCTGGGATGATTCCTCACTAGTTTTGGATATTCCCAAGGAATTCCATGTTTTTATCCTTTCCTGGGTTTATTCCTCACAGGTTTTGGATATTCCCAAGAAATTCCACGGTTTTATCCTTTCCTGGGTTTATTCCTCGCAGGTTTTGGATATTCCCAAGAAATTCCATGGTTTTATCCTTTCCTGGGTTTATTCCTCGCAGGTTTTGGATATTCCCAAGAAATTCCATGGTTTTATCCTTCCCTGGGGTTATTCTTTGCAGGTTTTGGATATTCCCAAGAAAATCCTGATTTTTTTCTCCCCATCCTTCCCTGGGATTATTCTTTGCTGGTTTTGGATATTCCCAAGAAATTCCATGGTTTTATCCTTTCCTGGGATGATTCCTCACAGGTTTTGGATATTCCCAAGAAATTCCATGGTTTTATCCTTTCCTGGGTTTATTCCTCACAGGTTTTGGATATTCCCAAGGAATTCCATGGTTTTATCCTTTCCTGGGTTTATTCCTCACAGGTTTTGGATATTTCCAAGAAATTCCTGATTTTTTCCTCCCCATCCTTCCCTGGGATTACTCTTCGCTGGTTTTGGATATTCCCAAGAAATTCCATGTTTTTATCCTTTCCTGGGTTTATTCCTCACAGGTTTTGGATATTCCCAAGGAATTCCATGGTTTTATCCTTTCCTGGGTTTATTCCTCACAGGTTTTGGATATTCCCAAGAAATTCCATGGTTTTATCCTTTCCTGGGGTTATTCCTCACAGGTTTTGGATATTCCCAAGAAATTCCATGGTTTTATCCTTCCCTGGGATGATTCCTCACAGGGTTTTGGATATTCCCAAGAAATTCCATGTTTTTATCCTTTCCTGGGTTTATTCCTCGCAGGTTTTGGATATTCCCAAGGAATTCCATGGTTTTATCCTTTCCTGGGTTTATTCATTTCAGGTTTTGGATATTCCCAAGGAATTCCATGGTTTTATCCTTTCATGGGGTTATTCCTCACAGGTTTTGGATATTCCCAAGAAATTCCTGATTTTTTCCTCCCCATCCTTCCCTGGGATGATTCCTCACAGGTTTTGGATATTCCCAAGGAATTCCACGGTTTTATCCTTTCCCAGGATTATTCCTTTCAGGTTTTGGATATTCCCAAGAAATTCCACGGTTTTATCCTTCCCTGGGTTTATTCCTCACAGGTTTTGGATATTCCCAAGGAATTCCATGCTTTTCCCGTGCCTGGGGGAGGGGATGGCAGCGAAATTCCAGCGGCGCATTCCCGGTGCCGCTGCCTTGCAGCCCGACCTGCTGGGCGCTGGCAATCACTGCAAGCTCCATCCCAAAAAAAAAAAAAAATCCCCAAAAAGCCTCGATCCCAGAGAATTTTCCCTTTTCTTGGCATTTTTAGATGCCAGGAATTCGCTTTATTATGTGTAATTAACAAAAAACCCCATAAAAATGGGAACGGGGAGGCTTGGAGCAGATTCCATGTTCAGCTGCTCTGGGCAGAAATTTGGGAATTTTGGGAATTTTGGGAAATTTGGGAAATTCAGGAAGTCGGCTCCTTACGGATGTGGGGAGGAATTTCTGGGATTTCTGGGTGGGATCGCATCCCAAAAAAACAAAAGGTGATGGAGCGATTTGGGATTACGTGGGATTTTTGGGGGATGATTGTGGTGGGGTAAACTGGGGAGAGATGGAATGGAAAAAAAGGGTTTGAAGGCAAAAATCTTCTACTTTAAGGTAAAATAATTGGATTTTAATGTAAAAAATTGGGGATTTCACTTCCGTTCCTCATAAAATCCCACCCGGAGCTCTCCTGGCATTGAGTTTTCCTGGGATTTAAGAGAAGTTTAATGAAGCTCCGGGCACCTGATCAAGCCAAGGAAATTTAATTGCCATTCCCATAAAAAGCTGCGGGAAATGAAGGGTTTTTCCTGCCATCCATGGAAATTGTTTGTTTTTTCCTGGGATTCATTAATTCCCTTTTTTTTTACCCCTCCACGGGAAGCAGCAAATCAGGATTTTTTAATGGAAAAATTGGGAGAAATCCTCGGGATGCCAATCCAAATGGAAAAACGACGGGATTGGGTTTTTACAGAGCAAGGGCTGTGGGGGTTTGGGTCGTTCCTGAAGGAATATTCCGGAATATTCTGGAATATTCTGGAATATTCCCAGTGTTGAGAAGCAGCTCTGTTCCCATGGATTCGAGCAGTGCTTGAAACCACCCCTAAAAACGGGAATTATTAATGTTGGATCATTTTATAGCTCAGCTTTATTTGGGTGGATTTTGGGAATTCCCAGTTGCCCATCCTGAAACTCCCCCCGAGTTTATGGCAATGAAACTCCTGGATATTCCACATTTGGGAATTTTCTGGATCTGTGCCTGATCCCGCTGGGAATTTTCCCAATTGGAGCCTTGCTCCTGTTCCCAAGTGTCCCAAGGAACCTCTGGAAAAGTGGGAATTTTTTGTTTTATTTTTTTTTCTCATTATCCCCCAAAAATCCCACACCTGGACCTGAAGGAATTCCTTATCTCCTGAAGGAATATTCTGGAATATTCCAGAATATTCCCAGTGTGAAGCAGCTCTGTTGCCGTGGATTTGAGCAGCGCTTGGAACCTGCCCTAAAAATGGGAATTATTGATGTTGGATCATTTTATGATCCCACTTATTTTTTTTAAATTATTCCCATTTTTTTCCCCCTAAAAATGGGAATTATTGATGCTGGATCATTTTATGATCCTACTTATTTTTTTTAAATTATTCCCATTTTTTCCCCCTAAAAATGGGAATTATTGATGCTGGATCATTTTATGATCCTACTTCTTTTTTTTAAATTATTCCCATTTTTTCCCCCTAAAAAGGGGAATTATTGATGCTGGATCATTTTATGATCCTACTTATTTTTTTTAAATTATTCCCATTTTTTTCCCCCTAAAAATGGGAATTATTGATGCTGGATCATTTTATGATCCTACTTATTTTTTTTAAATTATTCCCATTTTTTTCCCTAAAAATGGGAATTATTGATGCTGGATCACTTCATAGCCCAGCCTGGTTTGGAAAAGGCGGGAGGAGCAGCTGGAAATTCCTTTTTGGGGCTGTTTGGGGGGCGCTGAGTGAGGAGCAGCTGCCCCCGCTCCCTTATCGGCCCCGCTCCGTCCTGAACAAACATTGAATTAAACCCCTCCAAATGTCCAATTAAAAACCTTTTGATACCGAATTCAAAATCTTTTATCGCCGCCGGGTTTTTGTGGAGAGGGATCTCAGCACCTGGCACTGAGCGGCCTCTCCAGAAAATCCGAGAGCAGCGGGAAAATTCCCTGGAAAATTCAATAGGAGGGTAATTTCAGGAGCGGAAAGATCCTTTCCTCACCCTGGATTGGGTCATTTGTTTGAGGAAATCCAGGTTTTTATCTCCTTTTCCCTGTAAATTTATATAGAAAATCCATGGTTTTATCCTTTTCCCTGTAAATTTATATGGAAAATCCATGGGTTTATCCTTTTCTCTGTAAATTTATATGGAAAATCCATGGTTTTATCCTTTTCCCTGTAAAGTTTTTTAGGAAATCCATGTTTTTATCCTTTTCCTTCTCTCTTGAAGGATTTCCAAGCTTTTCTTCCCTAAAATCCCAGAAAATTCCCCATTTCAGTGGAAATCTTTGTTTGAGGAAATCCAGGTTTTTATCTCCTTTTCCCTGTGAATTTATATGGAAAATCCATGGGTTTATCCTTTTCCCTGTAAATTTATATAGAAAATCCATGGTTTTATCCTTTTCCCTGTAAATTTATATGGAAAATCCATGGTTTTATCCTTTTCCCTGTAAATTTATATGGAAAATCCATGGCTTTATCCTTTTCCCTGTAAATTTATATAGAAAATCCCTGGTTTTATCCTTTTTCCTGTAAATTTATATAGAAAAATCCATGGTTTTATCCTTTTCCTGTCTCTCTTGAAGGATTTCCAAGCTCTTCTTCCCTAAAATCCCAGGAAATTCCCCATTTCAGTGGAAATCTTTGTTTGAGGAAATCCAGGTTTTTATCTCCTTTTCCCTGTAAATTTATATGGAAAATCCATGGTTTTATCCTTTTCCCTGTAAATTTATATGGAAAATCCATGGCTTTATCCTTTTCCCTGTAAATTTATATAGAAAATCCCTGGTTTTATCCTTTTCCCTGTAAATTTATATGGAAAATCCATGGGTTTATCCTTTTCCCTGTAAATTTAAATGGAAAATCCATGGGTTTATCCTTTTCCCTGTAAATTTATATAGGAATTCCATGTTTTTATCCTTTTCCTGTCTCTCTTGAAGGATTTCCAAGCTCTTCTTCCCTAAAATCCCAGGAAATTCCCCATTTCAGTGGAAATCTTTGTTTGAGGAAATCCAGGCTTTTATCTCCTTTTCCCTGTAAATTTATATGGAAAATCCATGGTTTTATCCTTTTCCCTGTAAATTTATATAGAAAATCCATGGTTTTATCCTTTTCCCTGTAAATTTAAATGGAAAATCCATGGCTTTTATCCTTTTCCCTGTAAATTTAAATGGAAAATCCATGGCTTTTATCCTTTTCCCTGTAAATTTATATAGAAAATCCATGGGTTTATCCTTTTCCCTGTAAATTTATATGGAAAATCCATGGGTTTATCCTTTTCCCTGTAAATTTATATAGAAAATCCATGGCTTTATCCTTTTCCCTGTAAATTTATATTAAAAAATCCATGTTTTTATCCTTTATCCTGTAAAGTTTTATAGGAAATCCATGTTTTTATCCTTTTCCTGTCTCTCTTGAAGGATTTCCAAGCTCTTCTTCCCTAAAATCCCAGGAAATTCCCCATTTCAGTGGAAATCTTTGTTTGAGGAAATCCAGGTTTTTATCTCCTTTTCCCTGTAAATTTAAATGGAAAATCCATAGTTTTATCCTTTTCCCTGTAAATTTATATGGAAAATCCATGGTTTTATCCTTTTCCCTGTAAATTTATATGGAAAATCCATGGTTTTATCCTTTTCCCTGTAAATTTATATAGAAAAACCCTGGGTTTATCCTTTTCCCTGTAAATTTAAATGGAAAATCCATGGTTTTGTCCTTTTCCCTGTAAATTTATATTTTAAAAATCCATGTATTTATCCTTTTCCCTGTAAATTTATATTAAAAAATCCATGTTTTTATCCTTTATCCTGTAAAGTTTTATAGGAAATCCATGGTTTTATCCTTTTCCCTGTAAATTTATATAAAAAAATCCATGGTTTTATCTACTTTTCCCTGTAAATTTATATTAAAAAATCCATGGTTTTATCCTTTTCCCTGTAAATTTATATAAAAAAATCCACGTTTTTATCCTTTTCCCTGTAAAGTTTTTTAGGAAATCCATGTTTTTATCCTTTTCCTGTCTCTCTTGAAGGATTTCCGAGCTTTTCTTCCCTAAATTCCCAGGAAATTCCCCATTTCAGTGGAAATCTTTGTTTGAGGAAATCCAGGTTTTTATCTCCTTTTCCCTGTAAATTTATATGGAAAATCCATAGTTTTATCCTTTTCCCTGTAAATTTATATGGAAAATCCATGTTTTTATCCTTTTCCCTGTAAATTTATATGGAAAATCCATGGTTTTATCCTTTTCCCTGTAAATTTATATAGAAAATCCATGTTTTTATCCTTTGTCCTGTAAAGTTTTATAGGAAATCCATGCTTTTATCCTTCTTCCCTCTTTCCTGAAGGATTTCCAAGCCAAAATCCCAGGAAATTCCCCATTTTTAGTGGAAATCTTTATTTTTCACCTGGATTTCTGGCGAGGTCACGACCTGAGGACAGGGACAAGGATTTGGGTTTGCCTCTGGAATTTTGGCATCCCCAGGTTTTTCCAGCAGGAATTCCCTGACCCCAAAACCCCAGAAACCCCACAAAAATCAGTTTGGATTTTGGAGGGAACCGGAAGGAAGTGGGAATATTTGGAGGTAGGAATTCCTAAATTCCCCAAATTTTCCCCAAATTCAGCCTCTCCTGGTCGCTCCCATCCAGGAGGGGACGAGCACGACGGACACGACGGCTCCGAGGAAAATCCCAGCTGGAATTTCGGCCCTTCCCGGGTTCCTCCGGCCTCGCTCCCCACAGAATTCCCGGACGAGGGTGAGTCGCTGATTTTCTGGGAAATTTGGAAAATCGGAATGCTGGAATGTCGCTGAAGTTCCTTGGAATTCTTGGGATTTTTATCTTCTGGGGAAGATCAAAGATAATCCCGGAATCCATTTGGGTTTTCCACGCATCCATCCCAGAATTCGGGAGGGGATTTTGGGGTTTTTTAGCGCTTCATCCATTCCCACTAAATGCAAAAATCCTGGATAATGTTCCTGAAATAATATTCCTGAAATAATATTCCTGAAATTCCAGCTATTCCTTGCTGCTGGTTTCTTTGGGATTGACTCTGTGGCTTTTCCCACCTTCCCGAATTCCCAACTTTCCTAAATCCTGGTTTTCATGGGGACAGGCTGGATTTGGGACGGCATCTCCCAAAAAATCCTGGAATTTCACTGGAACAGGTTGGATTTGGGATGGCGTTTCCCAAAAAATTCTGGAATTTCACTGGAACAGGTTGGATTTCGGATGGTGTCTCCCAAAAAACCCGGGAATTTCATGGGAGAAGGTTGGATTTGGGATGTGCTGCCCAAAAATCCTGGGAATTTTGGAGGAGGAGGAATTTGGATTGGGGAAATTCCCTGGGATGGGATTGTCCTGGCTCGGATTCCTCCTGGGAATCGATCCCTTGGGTTATGGATCCGTCCCATTGGGTATCGATCAGTCCCTTTGGATATCTATTTATCCCATTTATATTGATCAGTCCCTTTGGATATCTATTTATCCTATTGATATTGATCAGTCCCTTTGGATATCGATTTATCCCATTTATATTGATCAAGGCCTTTGGATGTTGATTTATCCTCTTGGTTATTGATTGATCCCTTTGGATATTCCTGTTTCCTTCCAATATTGATTTGTCCTGCTCGATATGGTTTTATCCCTTTGGATATTGATCAGTCCCTTTGGGTATTGGTATTTTTCTTGGGATACTGATTGATCCCTTTGGTTATTGATCAGTCCCGTTGGATAGCGATCAATCTCTTTGGGTATTGATTGATTGATTTGGATATTGATTTATCCTATTGGATATTCATTTATCCCTTGGGATATTGATTGATCTGTTTGGATATTCCCTTATTTCTGTTGCTCGGTGAATTTTGGGGTGTTTCTGTGTGTTTTGGGGGATTTTTGGGATTGTCAGTGAATATTGGGGTATTTTTGGGGCCATCCATGGATATTTGGGGGTGTCCAGAGGTGTCACTGGATCTCGGGGGGTGTCCGTGTGTCTCGGGGGGTATTCGGGGATGCCAATGGATTTTTGGGGCTGTCAGGGAATATTTGGGGTGTCCGTGAGTCTGGGGGGGGGTCTCTCTGTGTCTCTTGGGGGCTCTTTGGGGTTGTTTGCATGATTTGGGGTTGTTTGCATGATTTGGGGTTATTTCACGATTTGGGGTTATTTGAATGATTTGGGGTTGTTTGCGTGATTTGGGGTTGTTTGCATGATTTGGGGTTGTTTGCGTGATTTGGTGTTGTTTGCATGATTTGGGGTTGTTTGAATGATTTGGGGTTGTTTGTATGATTTGGGGTTGTTTGAATGATTTGGGGTTGTTTGCACGATTTGGGGTTATTTGAATGATTTGGGGTTGTTTGCGTGATTTGGGGTTGTTTCACGATTTGGGGTTGTTTGCATGATTTGGGGTTGTTTGCATGATTTGGGGTTGTTTGAATGATTTGGGGTTGTTTGTATGATTTGGGGTTGTTTGAATGATTTGGGGTTGTTTGCATGATTTGGGGTTATTTGAATGATTTGGGGTTGTTTGCATGATTTGGGGTTATTTGAATGATTTGGGGTTATTTCACGATTTGGGGTTGTTTGCACGATTTGGGGTTGTTTGCATGATTTGGGTTTTTTCAGCGGTGCCTGCCCGTGGCTCTCGGCGTCTGTTCAGGTGGATTTGGGGTTTTTGGGATCCATCGGGGTCTATTTGGTGCATTTGGGGTCTATTTGGGGCTATTCAGTGTTTTCAGGGTCTGTTTGGGGTTATTTGATGTTGTTTGGGTTTATTTGGGGTTACTTGGTGGTTTTAGGGTCTAATTTGTGTTATGTCGATGTATTTAGGGTTTATTGGGGGCTATTTAGTATTTTTAGGGTTTATATGGGGTTATTTGGTGTATTTAGGGTTTATATGGGGTAATTTGGTGTATTTAGCGTTAATTTGGGGTTATTTGGCGTTTTCAGGGTTTATTTGGGGGTCCGGAATTCTGCAGCGCCCCCGTGTGGGGGCGGCCGGGAAAGCGCGGGGTCGGGAGCGCGCCCGGGAACGCGCATTGGGAACGGGAACGGGAACGGGAACGGGAACGGGAACGCGCATCGGGAACGGGCTTTGGGAACGGGAACGGGAACGGGAACGGGAACGGGAACGGGAACGCGCATCGGTCACGGGCTTTGGGAACGCGCCCGGCCAGGATCACGCACCGGCGCCGCTTCTGCCTCTCGTTTTTTCCCCAAATCCCATCAAAGAACCCAAACCCAGCCCCCAAATTCTCCCCCAAACCCCAAATCCCCCCACAAACACATCCCAAACAAATCCCATCCCACAAACGCATCCCAAATAAACCAATCCCACCCCGCAGACACGTCCCAGCCATCAGGACTGATTTGGGGTCGGGATTGATGATTTGGGGTCGGGATTGGTGATTTGGGCTCTGAATTGGTGATTTGGGTCGGGATTGATGATTTGGGGTTAAGATTGCTGATTTTGGCTCTGCATTGGTGATTTGGGGTCGGGATTGGTGATTTGGGTCGGGATTGATGATTTGGGGTTAAGATTGGTGATTTTGGCTCTGGATTGGTGATTTGGGTCAGGATTGATGATCTGGGGTTGGGATTGCTGATTTAGGATCGGGATTGATTTGGGGTCAGGATTGGTTTGGGGTCAGGATTGATTTGGGGTCAGGATTGATTTGGGATCAGGATTGATGATCTGGGGTTGGGATTGCTGATTTAGGATCGGGATTGATTTGGGGTCAGGACTGATTTGGGATCAGGATTGATTTGGGGTCAGGATTGATTTGGGATCAGGTTTGATTTGGGATCAGGATTGATTTGGGATCAGGATTGATGATTTAGGATTGGGATTGATTTGGGGTCAGGATTGATTTGGGATCAGGATTGATTTGGGGTCAGGATTGCTGATTTAGGATCGGGATTGATTTGGGGTCAGGATTGATTTGGGATCAGAATTGATTTGGGATCAGGATTGATTTGGGGTCAGGTTTCTCCCCTCACTGTGGCACCTGCCCAGCCAGGAACCCGTTGGATTTGCACGGATTTTTTGGGATTTTTCCTCATTTTCCTGGCCTGGATAATCCCAAGAACCTTCAGCAGCCCCAAGAGGTGCAGGAGGGAAGGACTGAGCTGGATTTAGGGAATTTTATCCTTTGGATCCCATTTATCCCCCGGATGCTGCTGTGGGCTCCGGGTGGTTCGACTCAGAAACCCCAGAATGGTTTGGGATGGGAAAAAACCCAAAAATCCCCCAAATCCAACCCCGTGCCGTGGCCAGGGATATCTCCCACCGGAGACAACCATCCCGAATCCCCCAAACACCTCCTGATTAATTAATTACTCATTCATTAATCAGTTGAAGGGAGCCGCTCCGCAGAGGATCAAAGCCATAAAACCCCAAAAGAAACCCCTGGAATTTGGGGGGAGAAAGGGGAAGTTTACTTTATCGGGGAGCTGACGGCTTTTGGGATTTTTTCCAGCGCTGATTTTCGGGCCGGGAGGCACCGGAAGCCAGGGAGGAGCAGATTTAGGGCAGGGGAAGCCCCGGCGCTCTCTGAACTCCCTCCAAAAGCGGGGAAGGGATGGGTTATTCCCGATAAACACCTGATGCATGGGCTGCCATGGGGGAGCCGCCGGCAGCCCTGAAAACCCTTTAAACCGTTCCAAACCCCCAAAAATATCCTTGGAAATGGTTCAGAACCCTTCTAAAACCCTTTACAATAATTTAAAATAGTTCAAAACTCTCTAAAACCCTTTAAACACTTCCAAACCCCCAAAAAATATCCTTGGAAATGGTTCAGAACTCTCTAAAACCCTTTAAAATAATTTAAAGTAGTTCAAAACTCTCTAAAACCCTTTAAACGCTTCCAAACCCCCCAAAAATATCCTTGGAAATGGTTCAGAACCTTTCTAAAACCCTTTAAAATAATTTAAAATAGTTCAAAACTCTCTAAAACCCTTTAAACCATTCCAAACCCCCAAAAATATCCTTGGAAATGGTTCAGAACTCTCTAAAACCCTTCAAAACCTTCAAAAGCCTTTAAAATAATTTAAAATAGTTCAAAACTCTCTAAAACCATTTAAACCCTTCCAAACCCCAAAAAAATATCCTTGGAAATGGTTCAGAACCCTTCTAAACCCCTTTAAAATAATTTAAAATAGTTCAAAACTCTCTAAAACCCTTCAAACACTTCCAAACCCCCAAAAATATCCTTGGAAATGGTTCAGAACTCTCTAAAACCCTTTAAAATAATTTAAAATAGTTCAAAACTCTCTAAAACCCTTTAAACGCTTCCAAACCCCCCAAAAATATCCTTGGAAATTGTTCAGAACTCTCTAAAACCCTTCAAAACCTCCTAAAACCCTTTAAAATAATTTAAAATAATTCAAAACTCTCTAAAACCCTTTAAACACTTCAAAACCCCCAAAAAACATCCTTGGAAATGGTTCAGAACCCTTCTAAAACCCTTCAAAACCTTCTAAAACCCTTTAAAATAATTTAAAATAGTTCAAAACTCTCTAAAACCCTTTAAACACTTCCAAACCCCAAAAAATATCCTTGGAAATGGTTCAGAACCCTTCTAAAACCCTTCAAAACCTTCTAAAACCCTTTAAAATAATTTAAAATTGTTCAAAACTCTCTAAAACCCTTTAAACCCTTCCAAAACCCAAAAAACATCCTTGAAAATGGTTCAGAACTCTCTAAAACCCTTCAAAAGCCTTTAAAAACCTTTAAAATAATTTAAAATAGTTCAAGACTCTCTAAAACCCTTTAAACACTTCCAAACCCCCAAAAAATATCCTTGGAAATTGTTCAGAACTCTCTAAACTCCTTTAAAATAGTTCAAAACTCTCTAAAATCCTTCAAAACCTTCTAAACCCCTTTAAAATCCTTTAAAATAGTTCAAAACTCTCTAAAACCCTTTAAACCCTTCCAAACCCTAAAAATTATCCTTGCAAATGATTCAAAACACTCTAAAATTCTTCAAAACCTTCTAAAACCTATTAAACCCCTTCAAACCCCTTTAAAATAGTTCAAAATTCTCTAAAATCCTTCCGAAACCTTCAAAACCCTTTCAAGCCTTTTAAAATCCTTCCAAACCCCTTTAAAATATTTAAAAATCCTTTAAAACATTTCAAAATAAATAAATTTTATTTCTTTTGGGATTTATTTTAAAACATTTCAAAATAAATCCCAAAACATTTCAAAATAAATAAATTTCCCCCTCCCCAATAAAACAAATCCAATTTTTTCTCCCCCCTTCCCATATAAACAAATCCCATTTTAATTTTCCGTCCCCTGTAAACCAAATCCCATTTTTTTTTCCCTTTTTTCCTTTCCCCTCCTCCGTGCCCTGCCCTTATCCCCCCGATATTTGCATTCCCACCTCATTTAGTCTCGGGATTAATGAGCTGTTTACCCGGCTCAGATAAAACCGGGCCTAAACCCCGGCCTAACCCCAGAGCCCCATTTATCACCCCGGCTTTTGTCTGGGGCCGTTTTTGGGGGAATTCCTCGGGAATTTCTGTCCCTCCCCAGGAAATCCCAGGATTTTCCCCAGCCTGCGGTGGATTTGTTCATTTTTAATTCATTTGTTTAATTTTTTTGAAACTCGGGTTTTTCTTCTTTTTTGTGGTTTTTTTTTGCCTCGAAGTTTTGCCCCTTCCTGAGTTTCTGCTGCAGGGAAATCGAGGTCAGTTTTGGGGATTTCTTGATGGCAATTCCTGAAAAATTCCGTTTGGTTTGAGGGGGAAAATTCCCTCGTCCCGCTCAACCTGGGAAAATCTTGGGGAAAAACCCAGGGAAAATGGAAGATTTTTAATTTTTTTGGATTAGAGTTGGGATAAATGGATCAAAAGCCCGATCCCAGCCCCATTCCCAATCCCTGACCCCGACCCTGGGAACAGCCAGGAAAAAAATCCCAGGGATGGGATCAGGGCTGGGTCAAGTTTAGGATCCGGCTTTTCCTCCCCATCCCCCTGTTCCTGCTTTTCCCTCCCTTAAAAACAGCAACAAAACCTCATTTTCCAGAGAATTTTAGGCACCATTTAAAAAAAAAAAATCCTCTAAATAATATCCCAGATTTTCTTCTTTACCCTCCTTAAAAAACAGCCACAAAAATCCCATTTTCCAGGGAGTTTTGGGCAAATTTAAAAAAATATTTTAAAATAATATGTCAGGTTTTCTGCTTTTCCCTTCCATCATCTCTTAAAAACAGCTACAAAAATCCCTTTTTCCAGGGAATTTTGGGCATCTTTTAAAAAATATATCTTTTATGTAATATCCCAGATTTTCTGCTTTTCCCCTCCACCATCCCTTAAAAACAGCCACAAAAACCCATTTTTCAGGGAATTTTGGGCACAGAGTTTTTAAAAATACTTTAAAATATTATCCCAGATTTTCTGCTTTTCCTTTCCATCTTCCTTTCCTCCAGGGAAATTTGAATTCCCTTTTTAAAAAATTATCCTCTTGGTAATATCCCAGATTTTCTGCTTTTCCTCTCCACCATCCCTTCTTCCAAGGAATTTTGGTTCTCATTTTTTCTTAAATAATATCCCAGATTTTCTGCTTTTCTCCTCCACCACTCCTTAAAAACAGCCAGAAAAATCCCCTTTTTCAGGGAATTTTGGGCATCTTTTTTTAAAATATTTTATATATAATATCCCAAATTTCCTGCTTTTTCCTTCCACTGTCCCTTAAAAAAACAGCCACAAAAATCCCTTTTTCCAGGGAATTTTAGGCATTTAAAAAACCAAAAAAATTACATATATAATATCTCTAATTTCTTTCTTTTCCTTTCCACCATCCCACCGAAAAAAGAGGAATTTTTTGGCCATAAACCCCGGATTTGCTGGGTTGCCTCATCCCACCCCCCGCGCCGCAATTCCCGTTATCCCTTCGGAATATTCCGGACTTTCTTCAAGGGCTCCAGGAGCCACCTCGTGGCCACCTCGTGGCAGCTTCTGGAGAGCTTGGGAAGGGTGGAAATTCCAGCTCTGGGAATGGGAACAGGATCCAACCCTCGGCAGAATCCCGGGAAAACCTCGGGGACATCAACACTGGAAATTCTCATTACCCTCCCTAATTCACCCTGGATCGGGAAAAACACCGAGGGAAAAACATAAAAAAATTCCAGAGGGAGGGCGAGGAATTAAAAGCAAGGTTTTTAAAGCTGGGTAAAACAGCAGAAGGGATTTTCGGGCGGGATTAATCAGATTATTAATAAATATTAATTGAGCCCCCGCCCCCGCTCCCTGCGGACATCTGTTTGCGTCCATTGGGCGGCGGCTCCCGGCGGGGCTCAATGGGATTTATCTGGATTTTCTATGCATGGCTTGCTGGGAATGGAAATAAATCGGGAAGCGGCCGCGCCGGGGCCGTATTGGTTTTTCCTGGGATGCCTGAACTTTTCACCCCGGGGGTCGGAGCGGTCGCGCGCTGACCCCGCTGCCCCCGGCTGGTGCGGCCGCGGCTCCGAGGGGTCACCCTGCAGCCATGGCAACGGCGGCCACCGACCGGCCGTGGATCGGCCATGGAGTGGCCATGGAACAGCCTTGGAACAGCCATGGATCAGGCATGGAACGGCCATGGATCAGCCATGGAACAGTCATGGATCAGTCATGGATTGGTCATGGATCAGCCATGGAACAATCATGGATCAGGCATGGAATGACCATGGATCAGCCATGGATCAGGCATGGATTGGTCATGTATCAGCTGTGGATTGGTCATGGATCAGCCATGGAACAGTCATGGAACAGCCATGGAACGGCCATGGAACGACCATGGATCAGGCATGGATTGGTCATGTATCAGCTGTGGATTGGTCATGGATCAGCCATGGAACAGTCATGGAACAGCCGTGGAACAGCCATGGAACAGCCATGGATCAGCCATGGAATGGCCATGGATCGGCTATGGGTGGGTAATGGATCAGGCATGGAACAGTCATGGAACAGTCATGGATCAGGCATGGAACAGCCATGGATCACCCATAGAACAGTCATGGATCAGCCATGGATCAGCCATGGAACGGTCATGGATCAGGCATGGATCAGTCATGGAACGACCATGGATCAGGCATGGATCAGTCATGGATTGGTCATGTATCAGCTGTGGATTGGTCATGGATCAGCCATGGAATGGCCATGGATCGGCTATGGAACGGCCATGGATTGGCCATGGAACGGCCATGGAACAACCATGGATCAGTCATGGAACGACCATGGATCAGGCATGGATCAGGCATGGATCAGTCATGGATTGGTCATGGATCAGCCATGGAACAGTCATGGAACGGCCACGGATCACCCATAGAAGAGCCATGGACTAGCCATGGATCAGACATGGAACAGGCATGGATCAGACATGGATCGGGCAAGGATCAGCCATGGATGAGCCATGGAACGGCCATGGAACGACCATGGAACAGCCATGGATCAGCCATGGATCACCCATAGAACAGCCATGGATCAGCCATGGATCAGTCATGGAACAGCCATGGATCGGCCATGGATCAGCCATGGAATGGCCATGGATCAGCTATGGGTGGGTAATGGATCAGGCATGGAACAGTCATGGAACAGTCATGGATCAGCCATGGATCAGCCATGGAACAGCCATGGATCACCCATAGAACAGTCATGGATCAGGCATGGATCAGTCATGGATTGGCCATGGAACAGCCATGGATCAGCCAAGGATCAGCCAAGGAATGGCCATGGAACAGCCATGGATCAGCCATGGAACAGCCATGGATCACCCATAGAACAATCATGGATCAGCCATGGAACAGCCATGGATCAGCCAAGGATGGGCCCAACTGAGGGGTCTGGGCATGGGGAGTTGTGTTCTTCTGTCTGGGAAGGGATTTTGGGGTGTTTGGGGTCGTTCCCGGGGAGGTTTTGGTGGTTTTGGGGTGGTGATGATGGTGGAGAGCGATGGGGGAAAGGGGTGGGGAAAAGAGGGAATGGGAAAAGGAAAAAAGGGATTGGGAAAGAGGGGTGGGAAAAGAGGGGATTCATTCCCATCCTGAGATTCCACAGGGGAAGCTGGAGGTTTGGGATGGAGTTCGGTGAGGAGTCTGCCTCAGAACACCAAGAGAGGTCTGGGAAAGGTCAATTCCACATTACCCTTTCCCCTTTTCCCTCTCCCTTTTCCTATTTCCATTTCCCTTCCCATTCCCTTTTTCCTTTTTCCTTTTCCCCTTTTCCCCTTTCCCCTTTTCCCCTTTTCCCCTTTTCCCCTTTTCCCTCTCCTTTTTCCCGTTTCCATTTCCCTTCCCTTTTTCTTTTTTCCTTTTCCCCTTTTCCCCTTTCCCCTTTTCCCCTTTTCCCCTTTTCCCCTTTTCCCCTTTTCCCCTTTTCCCTCTCCCTTTTCCCATTTCCATTTCCCTTCCCTTTTTCCTTTTCCCTTTTCCCTTTCCCCTTTTCCCCTTTTCCCCTTTTCTTCCTTTTCCTCCTTTTCCTGCTCTTCCTCCTTTTCCCCCTTTCTCCCCTTTTCCCCTTTACCTGCCCCTTTTTCCCTTTTTCCCTTTTTCCCCTTTCCCATTTTCTTTTCCTTTTCCCCCTTTCCCCCTTTTCCCCTTTCCCCCTTTCCCCCTTTCCCCCTTTCCCCCTTTCCCCCTTTTCCCCTTTTCCCCTTTTCCCCTTTTCCCCTTTTCCCCTTTTCCCCTTTTCCCCTTTTCCCTCTCCCTTTTCCCATTTCCATTTCCCTTCCCTTTTTCCTTTTCCCTTTTTCCTTTTCCCTTTTCCCTTTCCCCTTTTCCCCTTTTCCCCATTCCCCCTTTCCCTTTTCTTCCTTTTCCTCCTTTTCCTGCTCTTCCTCCTTTTCCCCCTTTCTCCCCTTTTCCCCTTTACCTGCCCCTTTTCCCCTTTTTCCCTTTTTCCCCTTTCCCATTTTCTTTTCCTTTTCCCCCTTTCCCCCTTTCCCCCTTTCCCCCTTTCCCCCTTTCCCCCTTTTCCCCTTTTCCCCTTTTCCCTCTCCCCTTTCCCCCTTTCCCCTTTCCCTTTCCCCCTTTTCCCTTCCCGCTGATCCCAGCTCCCCCCGTATCCCAGACCCGGCCTCATTCCCCATTTTTGACCTTGGGGGTTCCCAGGGGAATTGCCGGGGTTATTTTGGGCCCTGTCCCTGCCCACAAAGGGATTTCCCTCGCTCCCACACCTGCCCCATTGTTTTCCCGGGTTTTGGTGTCCCAAGGGCCTGGATGGAAATTCCAGCGGCGGGAGCAGCTGTGGAAGCGCTCAGCCCGCTCCGAACAATGGGAATGCAAATCCGGCCCAAGGCCTCGGGCGGGCTCCTCACCCACCCCAGCCTGGGGCTCAAACCGGGACCTCTGGGGGGGCCTTTGGGGATGGGAGGAGGAGGAGGCTGAGGGTCAGGATGAAGGTCAGGGTCAGGGTGAGGATCAGGGTGAGGATGAGGAGGGGAGGAGGAGGAAGAGGAGGCAGCTGAGGGTCAGGATCAGGGTGAGGATCAGGGTGAGGATGAGGATCAAGGTGAGGATGAAGATCAGGACCAAGGTGACGATGAGGATCAAGGTGAGGATGAAGATGAGGATCAGGATGAGGATGAGGAGGAGGAGGTTGAGGGTCAGGGTCACGACAAAGATCAGGATGAGGAGGAGGAGGAGGAAGAGGAGGCAGCTGAGGATCAGGATTGGGGTGAGGACCAGGATGAGGATGAGGAGGTTGAGGACCAGGATCAGGATGAAGATTAGGATGAGGATGAAGATCAGGATGCGGAGAAGGAGGAGGAGGAAGAGGAGGCAGCTGAGGATCAGGATCGGGGTGAGGATGAGGATGAGGAGGTTGAGGAGCAGGATCAGGATGAAGATTAGGGTAAGGATCAGGATGAGGATGAAGATCAGGATGTGGAGGAGGAGGAAGAGGAGGCAGCTGAGGATCAGGATCTGGGTGAGGATGAGGATGAGGATGAAGATGAAGATGAGGATGAGGATGAGGATGAGGATGAGGATGAGGATGAGGATGAGGATGAGGATGAGCCAGAGCTGGGCTCCATCTCCACCATCCCCGACCCTGCAGGGATCCAGATCCCTCCCCTGTTCCCCCACATTTCTCCCAACCCTTTCCCTATTTCCCGCCAGCTCCTGCCTCACCTAAACACGAAAATCCCGAATTTCCCCCACATCCTTCCATCTCCCCAAGCTTGAGAAACCCACGGGCGAAACGAGCGCGGGTGAAACGAGCGCGGGTGAAATGAGCGCGGGTGAAACGAGCGCGGGTGAAACGAGCACGGGCGAAACGAGCACGGGTGAAACGAGCGCGGGTGAAACGAGCCCGGCTCCGCGATCCCGGCCGCGTTTGCCGGGCGGGAAGGGGGAGAGGAGCGGGAGAGGAGCGGGAGCCCAGCCGCGCTCCCCGAGCTGTTTGCAGAGCCCTCGGAAAAAGGGAAAACAATGCGATTAATTTTCTGCAGCGCAATCATGCAGAGATTTAATAAGCAGCCAAAGGTAGGATCCATCTGTAAGGAACGCGCCGCCTGCTCCATTACTCCTCTCCTGCCATTTTTTTTCCTTCCCAAACCTTAATTAATTGAGGGGAAAAAAAAAAAAGAGAGAGAGAGAGAGAGAAAAAAAAAAGAGGGAATTGTTTATTAAAGTGGGAACAGGCTCTCGGCTCTGTCTCTGCGCAGCTCTGGTTCAAAAGTTCACCCAATTCCCCCAAGGCTCGTCCGTGTGTGTGTGTTTGGAATCGGGGCCGTGCCTGCGCCTCTCCCTCATTCCCAGATTTCCTCTCTTCCCTGCTCCCACACGCATTCCCAAAAAGGTGCCGCGCTTTAAAAAAAAAAAAATTAAAAATTAATTTTGGGGTTGTTTTATTCCGGTCTGGAATGTTCTGTGGGGGAGATTTTTATTCTTTCTCTCCCTGCTCGTCCTTTATCCTGCTTGGATTGGGAAGGGAAAGGCGATTCCGGAGCGGGGCTGGAATGGGATAAACGGGAAGGGATGGGGGCGGATTCCACAGGTGGGTCTGGGTGGGAAGCACCGGCCACAGAGGGGCTGGGGATTTGGGATACCCGTGGGGAATGTGGGAATTTGGGATACCCGTGGGGAATGTGGGAATTTGGGATATTCATCGTCAGGGTGGGAATGTGGGATACCCCTGGTCTGTGTGCGGCCAAGAGAAATTTCCAGGGAAAGCAGAGGGTTGGGAATGTGGGATATCAGCTCCAGAGTTCCCTCTGGGAATTTTCCTGCCTCAGTGTTGCCCTCTCCTTGAATCCCCGGCTCGCTCCATCCTCCCTCCCTGAATGTTCTTGGAATTCTGCTGTCTCTGCCCAAAATAAATGGGAGATTTTTGGGCTGTGGCCATGGAGGAATCAGTGTTAATGTGCCAAAACTCCCTGGTTTCACTGCTGGGAAAGTTCCAGGCTGGGATCTGCTGGCTCAGCCCCTCCTGGCCTGGCTGTGTCTGTTTGTCCTGGCCAGGTCACTGTGTCCTGGTCACTCTGTCCTGGTCACTCTGTCCAGGTCAGTCTGTCCAGGTCAGTCTGTCCTTCCCTCCATTCCATGTTTTTCCTGCCCCGAAGCCAGGCAGGATCACGGCCTGGGAAACCCGGAGCTGGAAGGAGGGGCTCGGGGTGGGCCAGGTGAACATTCCAGAAGCCTGGAATGGTTTGGGGTGGAAAGGACACATTAAACCCCCTCCAGTCCCATTCCGGGACAATTCCCGTTATCCCAGCCTGGGACAATTCCAGGGATGGGACAGCCCTGGATCCCCTGGGAATTCCATCCCTGAGGGAGCCCCATCCATGAGGAGCAGCCCGTCCAAGGACACGAATCCAGGGGCTGGAGAAGGAGCTGGGGTTTTCCATGGAATCCCCGATCCCGTTTGTCCCAGGACAGGGAGGATCTGTCCCTTTCCATCCGCCATCGGGAAACTCAGGGCTGGAGGAGGAAAAACCTCAGAGAACAGGAAGGAGGGGAGGGAAAAGCCAAAAATGACACAGGGATGTCCTGAGGGGGATCTGGATCTCCTGTGTCCCCTCAGTGCCACCTCTGTGGGACCATGTGGGGACAAGCTGGGGACAAGTCAGCGTGGGCCCACCAGGGCCATCAAATGGATTTCATCAGGATTTTCCAGGTTTGATTTCCTGGGTTTCTGTGGGATCGGGGGCTCCTTTAAATGGGAATCGAGGCAGGATTTGGGGTGGCAGCCAAGGCCTCGGCACAGCTGGCGCTGCCTGGGATTATCCCAAATAAAAATTGCAGCTGGATTTTATCCTCCACCTGGATTTTGGAGCGGGGGAACGGGCGATTTCATTTTCCCAATAAATTTACAAAGAATTTGTGGAATAACTGCCGCTGCTGGAGCGGAATGGGGCCGTGCAGATGTCTGTGCTCAGCTTTATAACCGCCCTCTCGAATTCCCGGAGTTTTCCAAAGATTCCTGCCCTGCCCGCCGTGCCAGGCATTGAGGAACCCGTGAGATTTCCGCTTTTTTAACGGTCTCGCCTCGCTCGGATTCAGGTTTCCTGCTCTTTCCCACAGCCAGGAGGACGAGGAATTTGCCAGGAGCGTGAACTGAAAGCTGAGAGTCTCCTGTGGCCGTGCCACTGCAGTTGTTGGGATTCCTGGGATACTCGGAATGCAACATCCCCGAAAAGCTGGCGGGAGCTGCCGGGAAGGTCACGCATCCAGCAGCGGCAGGAACGCGGAGCTTTTCAGGAGGAAACCCCTCAGTTTTCCCTTGGAAACCTCCTCGAAATCCCTGAGGGTTCCAAGGAGAAGTTGAGGATTGGAGGGGTGTGGGGAGGTGCGGAAATTTGGGATTTGTAGCTGGAGGAGGAGGAGTGGGGATATCCCAAAAAGACCCCTCAGTTTCCTGCCCCTGGGGGGATTTAAGGGGTGTGAGGATGTGGCACTTGGGGACGTGGCAGGGGTGGCACTTGGGGACATGGCAGGGGTGGCACTTGGGGACGTGGCAGGGGTGGCACTTGGGGACGTGGCAGGGGTGGCACGGGGTCCCAGAGCAGCTCTGGCTGCCCTGGATCCCTGGAAGTGTCCCTGGCCAGGCTGGACGCTGGGCTGGGAGCACCTGGGACAGTGGGAGGTGTCCTGGGTGGGCTTTAAGGTCCTTCCCACCCAAACACTTCCATCGTTCCATGGCAGCGCTGGGTTGAAAGTTGGACTTGATCTTGGAGGTTTTTTCCAACCTCAGCAATTCTGGGATTCCATGAGGGGACATCTGGGAGGGACGTGTCCAGTTCCAGAGCTGAGCCCGTGGTAGATCCAGAACCGAACCCATGGTGGGTCCAAAACCGAGCCCATGGTGGGTCCAGAACCGAGCCCTGGTGGTTCCAGAGCTGAGCCCGTGGTAGATCCAGAACCAAGCCCATGGTGGGTCCAAAACCGAGCCCATGGTGGGTCCAGAACCAAACCCATGGTGGGTCCAGAACCGAACCCATGGTGGTTTTGGACCTGACCCTGTGCAGTCCCAGCCATGACCCCGCTGTGGTTCCAGAACCAAGCTCAAGGTCATTTGAGACCTGACCCTCTGTCCCTGTCCCAGCCATGACCCCAGTGCAGATCCAGACCCCAAACTTGGTGATTTCACACCTGAGCTGTCCCAGCCATGACCCCAGTGCAGATCCAGACCCGAACCCAGGATGATTTCACACCTGACCCTGACCCTGTCCCAGCCATGACCTCGCTGTGGTTCCAGACCCAACCCATGGTGATTTTACACCAACCCATGGTGATTTCACACCTGACCCTGTCCCTGTCCCATCCGTGACCCCGCTGTGGTTCCAAACCCAACCCATGGTGATTTTACACCAACCCAGGATGATTTTACACCTGACCCTGACCCTGTCCCAGCCATGACCCCAGTGCAGATCCAGACCCGAACCCAGGGTGATTTCACACCAACCCATGGTGATTTCACACCTGTCCCTGTCCCTGTCCCAGCCATGACCTCGCTGTGGTTCCAGACCCAATCCATGGTGATTTTACACCAACCCGTGGTGATTTCACACCTGACCCTGTCCCTGTCCCAGCCATGACCCCGCTGTTGTTCCAGACCCAACCCATGGTGATTTTACACCAACCCATGGTGATTTCACACCTGACCCTGTCCCAGCCATGACCCCGCTGTGGTTCCAGACCCAATCCATGGTGATTTTGCACCAACCCATGGTGGTTTCACACCTGACCCTGTCCCTGTCCCAGCCGTGACCCCGCTGCGGTTCCAGCGCGTGGCCGGCGGCGCCGGCGCTGGCCCGGGGGGCGCGGGGGGGACGCAGCAGCAGCAGCAGCAGCGGCAGAAGAAGAAGAAGAAGGATCTGCGGCCGGTGGCTGCAATCATCCCGCTGCTGTCTGCTCCCAGACTGATGGCAGAGCCCGCCGAGGCGGGGAGTTCAACCAGAGGTTATCTTTCCCAGGTACCATCTCGCCCAACGAGAATTTGATTTTTTTCTTTTTTTTTTTCCCCCTCTCCAGGACTTTACTCCATTAGATTAATGAAATTTCAATGAGAGCCCGGCGCCCCCTGAAGCTTTGTTAACAAAACAAATGGGGGTTCGGGAGGTGTGACAGCTCGCGAGGAGAGTTACGAGAAGGTGAATACATCCTCGCAATCCACTCAGCCCCGCCGCACATTGATCTCTATTTAAAGCCCCAATCGGATTTTTGTTAATTATAAATGATTGATCTGCAGCTCTCTCCCCGCTCCCAGCGCCGCCCGCCCTTCTCGTCTTCCATGTGGCTTTTTCCACCCCCTTCTCCTCCTTCCCCGAGCCCCCCAACGCACTCGGAACTTCTTTGCATGCTGCGTGTGGAGCGTTTTTGTTTTCGGAGACAGCCCTGGAAGGCAAATTGCAGCTGGGCCCGCGGCAGAGCGGGCGCTGTCAGCGCTTCCATCGCCGGCTCCGTGTTTTTCATGGCTTATCAGCTCCGCGGCCAAATGAACTCCGAGCCCGGCGCCTTTTACAGGTTTAGCACAAAAAAAAAAAAAAAAAAAACAAAAAAAACACCCACACATCAAGAAAAAGAAAGGAAATAAATGGAGGAGAAAGGGAGAGAAAGGCAAAGAAAGGGCTCGGGGACAAAGCGAGGCGCGGTGATTAAAGCAGGGAAATTGGGTTTGGTTTCCAGGAGGGTTGGGGAGCGGGGAAATTGAGGAGCCGTCCTTAAATCATCCTGTAAACGTGGGGTTTTCCAGGGGTCAGGGCGGCCGCGTTCCTGCCCGCTCTGGGGCTGGGATCCGGGGCAAGGTGAAGGTCCAGAGCCTCTGGATCCTCCCTGGATCTCCCTTCAGCTCTGGTTTTATCCCAGATTGGAGCTGGGACCGGTCGGAGCTGGGAAACGGAGCCGTCCTTAAACCCCGTTTAAATGTGGGGTTTTAGCAGGGTCAGGGCGGTCGTGTTCGCACTGGGAAAGGGATCCAGGGAAAAATGAGGATCCGGAGCCTTTGATTCCTGCCTGGAATCGATCCGGAACTCTTGGCTCCGATTTCAGCCGGGTGAAGTCGCTCCAGGTCGGAGCAGAGGGTTGGAACCGGAATCTGTCGGAGCTGGGAAGTTCAAGATTTGCCCTTAAACCGAGAATTTAAACCCGGGATTTTCTCAGGGTTGGAACCGGAATCTGTCGGAGTTCAAGAGTTGCCCTTAAACCGAGGTTTCAAACCAGGGATTTTATCAGGATTGGGGTGGTCGTGTTCCTGCACACTCCAGGGAAAAACGAGGATCCAGGAAAAATGGGGATCCAGAGCCTTTGATTTCCTCCCGGGATTGATCCCGAACTCTTCCCTCAGCCCCGGTTTTATCTCGTTGAGGTTGCTCCAGGTTTGGGCAAATCCCAGAGAGCAGCTCCAGCTCTGATCCCTTTAAAATCCATTTATTGGTGGTTTTGGAGACCTCTGGGTTTGGCCAGGACTGCCCGGCCCAGTGGCCACCATGGCCCAAGAGTGGCCGGGTCCATCCTGGTGCCTCCAGGAACTTCTGGAGCTCCGTAAATCCGGCAGATCCCAGTTCTGCTTCCAAGGCAGGACAGAAATGGGACATTTCCGTCTCCAAATCTTGGATTATTTGAATTTTTGTGGCTTTCTGGAGCTGCTTGGATTGGGGAAGGGAGGGGATGGTTGGTTCTCCTTGCTCGGGTGGTCCTTCCAAAATCTTTGGCTGATCCCAGTGAATCCCATCCCGCTTGGAATGTCCTGGGAGAAAACTGGAGAATTCCAGATAATTCAGGATTTATTCCGTGCCCAAATTCCCGAGTCATCTTTAGGGTCAGCTGGGTGAATTTTGGAGTTTTTTGGTTCATCTCAACTGCTTCAAAACCACCCCCAAAATCCCAAAACCGTACAAAATACCCAATGAGGGAAAGAGGGCAGATGATGCAGTTTTGGCCTTTTTCCTTGAAAACCCACCCCAAATCCCACTGTTTTTCCTCAAACCTTCCCAAAATTTATCAGTGCTCATCCTGCGTGGAGCTCCACCAACACTGCTGGTTTTTAATCCAATTTTTGGGGTTGAGATCTATCCCTTCCCATTTCCAGGTTTGGATCAAAATTCCAGGAAAATCATGGAAAGCTACAAAAAGTCCTGGATGTTTATTCTGGAATTAGGAGTTAATTCTGCCAAATTCAGCTAAAAAAATGAGTTCTCTCCTTCCAAAGGGGCTTTTCCAAGCACTTCAAAAATCCGGGGAAAATCAGATATCCTACAAAAAAAAGTTTTGGGATCAACGCTGAGGTGCGGGGGAAAAAAGCAAGTTTTTGGTGAATTATGGAGTCTGTCGGATTCCAAGGATAAAAAAACCAAACAGGAGTTGATTTTCCGAGATATTTTAATCCCTTTTCCCGTTGTCTTCGGGAACGGCCCTAACGGATGATTTTCATTAGCGGGGCCGGAATTTATGGGGTCCCAGCGGGTTCTCCCAAGGTTAAATAATTTAAAGGAATAAACCCCTTATCCGATGTAATCGAGCTAATGAAGGATATCGGATATTTCCACGCCGGGGGGAGAGAGAGGGGATGAAAAAAAACCCCACAAAAAAATGGGATTTGGGAAGCACAAATCTCGGCACAAACATGGGGTTTCCAAAGGCGGAATTGCGGCGGGATATCGCGGGGCGGCACCGCGGCCATAAATAAAAAATCAATTCTTAATGATGAGGGCGCCTTGTTCGGGAGCATTCCCGGGGTTAAACGGGAGCAGGGAAGGAAGGGGAAAAGCGGGAAAGGCGGGGAGGGGCAGGGGGCGTTAATTTGATTTACGGGGATGCGATTCCTCAGCGGAATCTCCACGGAATAATTGTTATTATATCTCTGCTGCCAGATGGCTCCCGGTGTAAACAGCCAGCGACAACTCCGGCGTCGGCCCCGTCCCTCCCCTCATCCGCGGAAAAAATTCCCTTTCTCCGCATCAATTGATGGGGAAAATAAATAAATCTGATTTTTCCCGCTTATCTTCATCTTCCCCCTGCTTTTCCACTCCAGCTCGCTCCCTGTTTTATTTTTTTTTTTTACGGTTTTAATTTGTTTTTAAAATTAAAATGATTTTTTTTAATGGCAAAAACCCAAAAAGAAATTCGAGCTGGAAAATGAAAATCAAAATGATTTTTTGAATGATAAAAAAACCAAAAAGAAATCCAGGCTAACGATAAAAAAACCAAAAAAGAAATCCAGGCTAACGATAAAAAAACCAAAAAAGAAATCCAGGCTAATGATAAAAAAAAACCAAAAAGAAATCTGGGCTGGGAAATAAAAATCAAAATTATTTTTTTTTAATGATAAAAACCCCAAAAGAAATCTGGGCTGAAAAATAAAAATCAAAATTATTTTTTAAATGATAAAAACTTCAAAAAGAAATTTGGGCTGGGAAATAAAAACCAAAAGGATTTTTTAAATGGTAAAAAAAAAAAAAAAAAGGAATCCCGGCTGGGAAACACTTCAGAGGAAAAGTTTCCGAGCGGGAATTTCAGAGCAGGGAATAAAAAAGGGAATAAAAGGGAATAAAAAAGGGAATAAAACCTAATAAAAAGGAATCAGCTGCTGCTCGGGTTGGTTTTACTCTTTTACGGTGACAGATGTTCCCAAAAAGTCCTTTCAGCCTCAGAGCTGCGGAGATTTTTCCCTTTTGTCGGAGTTGAAAAAGGTTGGAACAGAAAAAGTGGGATTGTAAAAAATCCATGGAAATGGTTGGGAAATTCAGGGAGGCCGGATTTAAATCAGGGTTTGGATATTCCTGGGTTTTAAAACACCCTGGGATTTACAGAAAGCATTGGGAAGGACTTCTTTTATTTTATTTTTGCTTTATTATGTCTATTTTATTTTATTTTATTTTATTTTAATTTTATTTTATTTTTACTTCATTTTATCTTATTTTACTTTATTCTCATTTGACCTTATTTTGCTTTATTTCATTTTATTTTATTTCAATCTTTTCCCCTTCCCACCGTTCTTTCCATGCTCCAAAACATTTCCTTGCAGCTCTGAACCAATTCCCAGTTTTTTCCCCCATCTCAGGTATCCAGAAAAATTCCCATCCCTGTCTCCCCTTCCACATTCCCGACTCCAGGAATAAATGAATTTAAAATTCCAATTCTGCTCCAAGGGAGGGAATTCTGGGACAGCTGAAAAACTTCTCCTTATTCCAAGGGGACACCTGTAGCCAGGAATGACGAGCACGGAATATTTAATTTTTATGGAATATTTGATTTTTATGGAATATCTGATTTTTATGGAATACTTTGGTTTTTTTATTGAATATTTGATTTTCATGGAATGGGAATTTTTGGGGCATCCTGGCCAAAGGGATCCTGATACCCCGGCCCATTGAGAGCTCCTTGTTCCCATCACTTTTCCCTGGATTTGCGGATATTCCAAAGGGTTCGGGGTTGGAGAAGGGCGGGCAGGGCTCGAGATGGAGGCAGAATTTTGGGAAAGCGCCGGCACGGGCCTGACCCTGAATTCCAGAGATTCTGGGATTCCAGGGATTCAGGGATTCTGGGATTCCAGGGATTCAGAGATTCTGGGGTTCCAGGGATTCAGGGATTCTGGAATTCCAGGGATTCAGGGATTCTGGAATTCCAGGGATTCAGGGATTTTGGAATTCCAGGGATTCAGGGATTCTGGAATTCCAGGGACTCAGGGATTTTGGAATTCCAGGGATTCAGGGATTCTGGAATTCAGGGACTCAGGGATTCTGGGATTCCAGGGATTCAGGGATTCTTGAATTCCAGGGATTCAGAGATTCTGGGATTCCAGGGATTCAGGGATTTTGGAATTCAGGGATTCCAGGTGATGGAACTTCTGGTGAGGCCGAGGCCTCTTCCCCATCCCCATCCCCACACCAAATCCAGGAATTTCGTTTTTCCCATTTTCCTCCCTTTTCCCAACAAACCCCACAATTCCAGGGCCCTCCCTCACCCCCATCCCTTGGTTTTCCCATTTCCCCTCTCCCGCCTCACTCCCGGTCACCTTGGAGCGGTGAATTCCGGACGGAGCCGCGAAATTCCGGCTCCTTCCCGGCGGATCCTCCCCAACAACCCCGGGAGCGAGGTTTGTTTGTTTGTTCCCAGGAAAATTCCGAGGAATTTTCCGAGGTTTCCGGAGGGGGGGTCTGGTTGAAGATTAACGCCGCCCCCGCATTCCCGGGGCCCGGAACGGTGATGGATTTGCCCAGGTGCGCCGCGCCCGCCCAGGTGGAACGGGAGCGCCGGGCCGTGGCGGCACTGCCGGCCCTGGCCGGGGTCATTCCGTGGCCTCCATCCCGATTTTCCGTGCTCCCTGCCCCTCTGGAATTTGTTTATCCCCGTGGGGATCTCGGGGGGGGGGAATGCAGGCTTGGGTTCCTGCCCGGAATTCCGGGATTTTGGCTTTTATCTGGATTTTCAGGGGGTTTTGGGCGCCGTCGTCGCTTTGATTCTTCCGCCTCTGGTTTGGGAGGGATTCCAGAGTTTTGGGTTTTATCCGGATTTTCAGGGAGGTTTCGGCACCGGCGTTGCTTTGGTTTTTTTGACCTCTTGGGGTGAATTCATGGATTTGGATTTTCGTGGTTGAGTTTCCTTGGATTTCTGTGCAATTCCAAGAGAAAAGAGAAGGAATAAATCCCTCGGATGGACACAGGGATCCTGTGGGAGCCCAAACATCCCAGCCCTGGGAAAGCTTTGGATTGGGATCCATCCACGGATATCCAACCCCACCTTGGAATTCCAAACATTTGGGATTTAGGGGTGCTCCAACACCCAGGAAAACCTCTTTGGATTGGGTTTTTTCCCCATAAAAATCATCTTTCCAGCAAAAATATCCAGGTTTTTCCATTCAAAATTCATCCAAGGAAAGCTGTTCCCAGGGAACCGTTGGGATGACCCCAGGTTTTAACCTTTGATCCGGGCCCGCTGTAGGAATTTTGATTTATTGATTAATTTCATTCCAAATCCCAGGATTTTAAATTAAAATAAAAATTCCCAACTATAAAAAAAACTCCTTTTTTTCCCCTTTTGCCAGAAAATTCTCTTGTCTTTTTTTTTTTTTTTTTTTTCCTTAAAAATAAAAAGGGAAAATGGATTTTTGTGGCGTGGATTAATGTCAGGAATAAAAGCCGGAGAGGGAAGGGGGCGGATGTTTCATTTCCCCCCGGGTCACAGTGCAGGAGCCGGGAATTCCTTCATCCGGAATATTCCCGGATCGATGGCAAAAGTCCCTTTTTTGGGACCTCTGCCTTGATTAACTCCGGAATTGCTTTTCCCGACAAATCCCGGGATTTTATTGCCCATTTTCCCCCCACCTTTGGCATTCCCGGGGCATTCCCACATTTTTCTCCTTTGCCTCAGGGATTCTGAGGGTTCTTCCAGAGAATTCCAGAGCTGGGCCAGCTCAAATCCCATCCCTGGAGCAGATTCCCGGCAAAGCCTGGGAATGGGGATTCCAGGGGAGTTTTGGGATGGGAAAAAAGAGATTTTAGGCTGGAAAAAAAAAGGGATTTAGAGTGGGAATTAGGGAAAAATGGGAATTCAGGAAAAATCCCTTCAAGGCAAGGCCCAGGAATGGGGTCCAAGGGGAATTTTGGGATGGGAGAAAAGGGATTTGGATTGGGAATTTGGGAAAATTCCCTTCTTTTGGAGGAAATCCCGGGAATGGGGTCCAAGGGGAATTTTGGGATGGGAGAAAAGGGATTTGGACTGGGAATTTGGGAAAATTCCCTTCCTCTGGAGGAAATCCCAGGAATGGGGTCCAAGGGGAATTTCGGGATGGAGAAGAGGTTCCAGGCTGGACAAGAAGGATTTCCATTGGGAATTTGGGAGGAATTCCTCCCTGGGAGGGTGGGGAGGGGCTGGGATGGATTTCCCACCGGAATTCCGGGATTCCACATCCCTGGAAGTGTCCAAGGCCAGGTGGGAACAATCCGGGATAAAGGAGAGGATGGTTTAGTATTATTTAAATCGGGATATTTGGGAATATTTAGGGATATTTAAATCGGGATATTCAGGAATATTTAGGGATATTTAAATTGGGATACTTAGGAATATTTAGGAATATTTTAAAATGAATACTTAAGGATATTTTATTAAGGGCAGTCAGGAATATTTAGGAATATTTTAAAATGAATACTTAAGGATATTTTATTAAGGGCAGTCAGGAATATTTAGGGATATTTTAAATGGGATGTTTGGGGATATTTAGGGGCATTTAAATTGGGATATTTAGAGATATTTAGGAATATTTCTATAGGAATATTTGGGAATATTCAGGGACGTTTAGGAATATTTGGGGATATTTAAATACAGATATTTTGGGATGTTTAAGGACATTTATACGGGGATATTTGGCAATATTTGGGAATATTTAGGAATATTTAAATCAGGATTTTTAACATTTATTTGGGAAAACCCCAGATCCCAGCAGTGGGAAACAGAAGCAGGTCTGAGATTCCCCTCTTCCCTTTTACCCCGAGCTCCGCATCCTCTTTTCCCCCTTTTATTTCCAGGATTCTCCCGGAATTCTCCCAGGAATCCGGGGGCTGTGTGAAAGAGGAGCTGTCCCTTTTTCCCAGGATGAATTCTGGGGTCAGGGGATGCTTCAGGGATCCGTTTTCCAAGGGAAAAAAAAAAATGGGAATGCTGTAAAAAAGGACGGATGGTGCCGGTGTCCGTCGGGCGGGGTCATCCCGCGGTCAAATCCAGGCCATTCCCGCCTGGAGTTCACGGCCTCGGCTTTTATTGGGAATTCTAGGAGGGATTGGGAAGGCTGCGGGTTTTCCCTTGGCAACTGCACGGGGCTGGAGCTCCCAGCGCGGCTTTGGGGGAATTTGGGAATGCTGGGAAGGGTTTTAAGGGAAAATCCATCAAATCTGTGGAAATGGGAAGGGAGCAACAAAAAGGGGTCGGTTTGGGGCAGGGAGAGGGATTTTCCAGCCCCGATTCCACCGGATTTTCCGGGCCCCGTCCCTCAGGAATGATTAATTCCCATTAAAAATAATGGGAATAAATCAATAATAATTGATATAAATTATCAATAAATCAAGGAATTGATAATAATAACATTCCTTCAATATTCCTTGATTTATTGATAATAAAATTATCAATAAATCAAGGAATAAATCAAGGAATAAATCAAGGAATAAATCAAGGAATAAATCCAGTAAAAACTGGGAAAATCCAGTTTTTCCTCTCCTTTCCCAGAGGAAGTTTGAAGGGAAAGGGTTTTATGGGAAAGGTGAACACACAGAGAAATCCCATCCCGGATTTGGGGTGGGAAAAACCCAGGATTTTGTTTTCTGGGAAGGGCCGGGGTGGGGTTTTCCTAGAATTCTGTTATCTTCAGGATTTGGGATTCTAAAGGCGCCGGGGTCCTTGGGAATTCTTGGACCGTTGGGATTCTGAAGTTCCCAAGATCCTCAGGAATTCTTGAATCCTCAGGATTTGGGATTTTCGAGGTCCTGGGATTCTTGGGAATTCTTGAACCCTCAGGATTTGGGATTCCCTCCCTAAAAATTCCGTGTATTTGTTACATCCCTGCTTCAGCATCCGGAATTCCCTGCTCATTTTTCCCTCTTCCTGCATCCCTCGATCCCAGCGCTATCCCTGTTTTTCCAAGGTCTATCCCAGCAATTCTGATGCTGTTGGATCCCATTCAGGAGTTTTCCTGGAATTCCCAAGCTCTGGATTCTCCTCCCGACTCATCCCTCTGGATTGGGATTGGGAATAACCAATCCTTGGTCTGGGCTGGATCCTTGGGAAAGGCTTTTCCCGGTTTTTTTCCTGACTCTGGAATGGGCCGGGAAAAACCAAATCCTGAGGAGAAGTCCGGGGATGAATTCCCGGTTTTCCAGCTAAGGGGAGAGAAGGGTCAGGAATTCCAGGCTGGATCCCAAAAGCACGGCAGGAGCAGGGAATGCCATCCCTGGGAATTCCCATTCCCGGGAATGAGGGATCAGGGAGTTGTTCCCAAGGTTTTTCATTTCCTTGGAATATCGGAGCAGGAGTGGCTTTTCCTGCAGGATTTCTCCCCGTGCTTTCTTGGATTTGTGGGGTTTTCCAACCGGGCCTTTGGAAAAACAGAGGAATTCTGGAATGGGAGGGAATTGGAGGCTCCACTTGGAATTTTCCAGGTGCAATCCTTGATCCCTCATTTTCTGGGAATGCGATGAAGCCACGGCACATCCAATTCCCATTCCCGTATTTTCTCAGGGATTGGCTCCGTCCCTGCCCCACTGAGGGATTTTTTGGGGTCCGTGGATCCATGGAAGGGGAGAATTCCCGGTGTTTTCTGGGGGGGTTCATTCCCGGCCCTTCTCCTCCTCCCGCTTTGGAGATTTCCAGCTGGGAATGTTCTCCGGGAAATGGCGCCACTGCCCCCTGCCTGCGGAGCCGGGAGGGACCGGGATACGGATGTGGGATACGGGATGTGGGATACGGGATGTGGGATACGGGATTTGGGATACGGGATGTGGGATAAGGGATTTGGGATACGGGATTTGGGATACGGGATTTGGGATACAGGATTTGGGGTACAGGATTTGGGATACGGGATGTGGGATACAGGATTTGGGTGAAGGGATTTGGGATATGGGATTTGGGATATGAGATTTGGGATACAGGACTTTTGGGATACAGGATTTGGGATCCAGGATTTGGGATACGGGATTTGGGATATGGGATGTGGGATACAGGATGTGGGATACGGGACTTTTGGGATATGGGATTTGGGATATGGGACTGGGGATAAGAGATGTGGGATAAGGGATTTGGGATATGGGATGTGGGATACGGGATTTGGGATACGGGATGTGGGATACGGGGTGTGGGATACGGGATGTGGGGTACGGGATTTGGGATACGGGATGTGGGATACGGGATGTGGGATACGGGATTTGGGATACGGGATTTGGGATATGAGATTTGGGATACGGGATGTGGGATACGGGATGTGGGATACGGGATTTGGGATACGGGGTGTGGGATACGGGATGTGGGATACGGGATTTGGGATACAGGATTTGGGATACGGAATTTGGGATATGGGACTGGGGATAAGGGATTTAGGATAAGGGATTTGGGATACGGGATTGGGATACGGGATTTAGGATAAGGGATTTAGGATAAGGGATGTGGGATTTGGGATCTGGAATTTTTGGCAGACTCACATGGGAAGGGAAGGGAAGGGAAGGGAAGGGAATAAGGAAGTGCCCGAATTCCAAGCACA
Organism: Zonotrichia albicollis; assembly: GCF_047830755.1. Taxonomy (NCBI): domain Eukaryota; kingdom Metazoa; phylum Chordata; class Aves; order Passeriformes; family Passerellidae; genus Zonotrichia; species Zonotrichia albicollis. The sequence goes on along the minus strand of NC_133841.1, from coordinate 508,199 downwards.
GAATGAGCCGGGAATTTTTCATCACCTGGAATTTCTTGGATACTCAAGGCTTTTTTTTAAAAAAAGGAATTTCTGGGATAAAGTTTTGCTTCCCTGCTCCAAACCCTCTGGAAAAGGTGGATTTGGGATAATCCCAGGGATCAGTGGGTTATTGGGAATTCAGGGAGCCTGGAATACGATCCCAATAATCCCAAGGAGCATTTGGAGCAGGATCTGATCCTACAGAAAATCCAGGAGGGATAGGATGTGGGAAAAAAAGTGGGAAAAGGGGATTTAACATCCAGAAAAATCTGAGGTTTCAATATTTTAATTTTGGGATATTCAGGATGAGGCTGCAATCCCCGGGAACTTCGGATCCCGGGAATTTGGGGGGTGAGGATGGGCTGGAGATGGAGATCCCATTTTTCCTTGGAATAAATCAGGATATGCCAGGGAACAGCAGCTCCTGTTGCAATCCCAGGGCTGGAAAATAATTAGGGAATAATGCAAAAAACCCAGGATTTGACGTGGGAAAACCATCCTGGAACACTGATTGATTGATTGATTAATTAATTAATTAATTCCGAGCTCTGCTCCCAGTTAACACCTCCGGAATTAATGGAGTCGCACGGGAGCGGGAATCACCGGGATAATTTTATTAGGAATAATCAGCAATCCATGACATTTTCAACTCCTTATCAACATTCCTGATTTTTCCACCCACACCTCCCATTCCACACCCAAACATGGGAACAACTCCTGGATTTTCCCACCATTTTTCCATAATTTTCCCACCATTTCTCCAGGTGGGAAAAGCCGCCATTCCTAAAAATCCAGAATTGTTTTTCTGGGCAGGGAAGGATTTCCACGGAGAGGGACCCAGGAATCCATAACGTTTTCAATTCCCTATCAACATTCCCAATTTTCCCACCGACGCCTCCCATTGCACACCCAAGCACGGGAACAACTCCTGGATTTTCCCCCCGTTTTCCCACCAATTTCCCCATTTTTCCAGGTGGAAAAAGCCGCCATTCCCGAAAACCCGGCGTTGTTTTTCCGGGCGGGGGAGGATTTCCACGGAGCCCGGATCGTCGGAGCTAATTAGCGGAATGGCCCCATTATTTATCCAGGGACACGGAGTCCAATAATTGCTATTGCAGCTCGGAAGCGGCTCCGGGATATTAATTCCCGATTTTTCCTGTCAGCTCCGTACAGTAAAACTTCCAAATGGGCCCCCGAAGGTGCAGAAGCTCATTTTAATCCTCCTTTTTCTTTGGAATTGGCAGAATCTCCTTCCATAAAAGCCGGAAAAAAAGCGGGAGAACGGATAATATTTTGCTCCGAAGGAAGCCGTTAGAAAATCTTATTATTTTTCCCGCTCCCTGACCTTTTCCCGGCTTTCCGCTGGAGGAAAAGTTCCTCGGATTTAGGGGGTTGTGATGTGGTGAGGATTTTTTTGGGAGAATCCAGGGAATGGGTTGGGTCTGTTCCCTCTGGAAGCAGGGAAAGGATGGATTGGTGTCCCATGGAAAAGATTTTGGGTGATTCCCATGGCACGGAAGATTTTGGGATTTACTTTTCCTGGGATTTCTCAGGGTTTGTCCCATTGCATTTCCCATCCCTGGATGTTATTCCCATGGCACGGATGATTTTGGGATTTGCTTTTCCCGGGATTTCTCAGGGTTTGTCCCATTTCATTTCCCATCCCTGGATGTTATTCCCATGGCACAGAAGATTTTGGGATTTGCTTTTCCTGTGATTTCTCAGGGTTTGTCCCATTTCATTTCCCATCCCTGGATGTTATTCCCATGGCACGGAAGATTTCGGGATTTGCTTTTCCCAGGATTTCTCAGGGTTTTTCCCATTGCATTTCCCACCCCTGTACCTCATCCCCATGGCACGGAGGATTTTGGGATTTGCTTTTCCCAGGATTTCTCAGGGTTTTTCCCGTTTCATTTCCCATCCTGGCACTCCAGGAAGGTTCCCAAGGGATTCTCTGCTCTTTGGGGCTGGATTTTGGGTGGGAATCAGGGGAATTTTTCCCAGGGAATTCCTGAGGGATTCTCCACTGGCTGTGACAAGATTTTGGGTGGGAATTCGGGGTTTTCCCCACCCAGATTCCTGAGGGATTCTCTGCTGGCTGTGCCTGGATTTTGGGTGGAAATGAGGGTGGCAATGAGCAGCTTTTCCCACCCACATTCCCAAGGAATTCTCCCCTTGCTGTGCCCAAACTTTGGATGGGAATGAGCATTTTCCCCAGCCAGGATTTTCCAGAGAATCCTGGCTGATCCTTGAATGAAAACCCCGGGAACAGCACCAGGAATTCCCTTAAAATTCACCTGATTTAAACCAACCCCAAATCCCAAAACTCCCACAATTCCCCCCAGGAAAAAAAAAAAAAAGTGGGAAAAAGGCGATTCCTGGCTGAGCCCAATCCTGAGAATTTCTCCGTGGGCCGGGGAGGCTCCGACGGAAGAAATAAAGGCGGGAAGATCCCGTTTTCTTGGGGAAACTCGTAAAGCCGGTCGGAATCCGACATAAACCACAATTTACACCCGGCATTTATCCTGGAAATTGCGGTTCCGTGCGGCTCACGCAGGCGGATAAATCAAATTTTATGGGATTCTGCGGAGTTCTTCCAGGGAAAGGGAAATTTAGTGGGATTTGAAGGCTTGGGAAAACAGGGGCCGTTCATCCTGGGAAACATCGGCTCCCACATGGAGAAGGATGAAAATCCATCCCTCGGGATTGGAGCTTTTCCTTAAAAAATGGCTCGGTGAAATATTCGAGGCATGAGCCGGGAAAAATTCCCAGGTTTTTTTGGCGTGTTCCTGGTTTGGGGTGGGAAAACTGGGCCTCAGCCCCCCCCGAAAAAAGGGATTTAGGGATGATTCCCGAATTCCTGTGTTCCTGCAATTTGGGAAATAGCTGGAGCACCCCAAATCCCAGATTTCAGCTCAATCCCTCCTCCAAACTCCCCATTTTTATCCCAGATCCCTCTAAATCCCAGCTAAAACCATTCCGGGACATCCATTCCCTGGGCAGGACAGGAAAAAAAACCTTCGGAAAACTTTTGGAGGTGGAGGTTGCTTGTCCTAATTAATGCCAGCCCGTCATTAATTAATTGTTATTAATTAGGGGCCTAAATTAATGCCAGGATTTTGGGATCCCTGCTGCAAATATTCCAGAGGTTTTCCCGGGATGGGATCCAAGGGCGACTCCAGCTTTTCCTGTTTTTTTGGGGCAGGAATGGGGATTTTAGGGAAAGAGGTTCTCCCGCTCCCAATAAAAACAAGGATGGAGCCAAACACTCGGAATTTGCTCCGGGAAGGGGGAAACATTCCAGGCTCCGGAATTTCCGTGGGATGGGCCCGGATTTGGGGCCGGAGGCTCCGATGGCGCTTCCTTCCCTTTGGGATGGGATTCCAGGCTGCCCCCGGGGCAGGAAGGAAGGGAGGAAGGGAGGGAGGAGATCCCGGTGGGATCCGTGGGCATCGGGAACGCCCCGGGATCCAGGATTGCCGGCTCCGGAAAAGGCAGCTCCGGGATGTTTGTGTGGGATTTTTTTTATTTCCCTGCTCTTTTTCCCGGTTTTCCGTGGTTTTATCCATGGATCAATGGTGGGAGGGGGTTGGGAGGAGATCCCTGAGGATTCGCAGCTCCTGGAATTCTGGAATTCCATCCCGATCCCATTCCGTGATTCCGTGGATCCTCAGGGATCACGGCTCTCTCCAAGGGAATCCTCCCACGGAGCCAAAGATTTTCCCACTCCCTTTTCCCAAGGAAAAGAGCTGGATCGGGCTGGATCATTCCCATCCGAATGGAATTTTTCCATGGAATACCAGGGAATACCATCCTAATTTTTCCCTGGAATACCAGGGAAAAATTCCACACGTTTTCGGAGGATGATCAGGCCTTTCCCAGGAGAAGCTCTCTGGTGTTATCCCAGTTTTCCAGAAGGAGAAAACCCATCCTTGGATAGGGAAAACTGGATTTTTCTGGCTTTTCTCAGGATCCCGCACTGGGTAGGGACATTCCCCATCATTTGGGGTGATGTCCTGGATATTTTCATCGGGAATTGGGATGACAGGACACAGGGAATGTGTTCCAAGTGGAAAAGGAGGAGCTCAGGTGGGATTTTGGGATTCCCTGGAATTCTCCCAGGCCACATTGGAGCACCCTGGGATAATGGGAATTCTTGGAATAGGATGGGAACAGGATGGGATTTAAGACCCTTCCACCCCAAACCATTCCACCATTCCTTCTTTGGGATTTTCCCTGGTTTTCCAGCAAAACACGGCGGAGAAAACCAGGGCGGATTTCTGGGAGCAGGTGGAGCTCTCCCCCGTTCCCCCTCAGCTCCAGGACAATATTCCACCAATATTTGCTCGGGGAAATGAGGAGGCGCCGAAAGAGCCCCGGGAGGAGCAATCCAAACACACCTGGAGCGGGGATGGATCCGCGCCCGTCGCCATGGCGATTATCGGGATCCTCCGGGATGGCGGGAATGGGATAAATCCTGATGGACACCGGGCAGGCCCAGGGCTGGGCTTTGGGGCTGGTTTTGGGGCTGATTTTAGGATTTTGGACACGCCAGGGTCACTTTGAGCTTTTCCAAAGTGGGAAAGGGATAAATCCTGCCAAATGCTGGGATCCAAGGTGGTTTTAGGGCTGATTTTGGGGCTGGTTTAAAGGCTTTGGGGATCTTGGGGTCACTGTGAGCTTTTCCAAAGTGGGAAAGGGATAAATCCTGCTGGATGTTGGGATCCAAGGTGGTTTTAGGGCTGATTTTGGGGCTGATTTTGGGGCTGATTTTGGGGCTGGTTTTGAGGCTAGTTTTAGGGTTTTGGGGACCTTGGGGTCACTGGGAGAATTTCCAAAGTGGGAAAGGGATAAATCCTGCCGAATGCTGGGATCCAAGGTGGTTTTAGGGCTGGTTTTGGGGCTGGTTTTGGGGTTTATGACATCTTGGGATCACTGTGAGCTTTTCAAAATGGGAAAGGGATAAATCCTGCTGGATGTTGGGATCCAAGGTGGTTTTGGGGCTGGTTTTAAGCCTGATTTTGGGGCTGGTTTTGGGGCTGATTTTGGGGCTGGTTTTGAGGCTAGTTTTAGGGTTTTGGGGACCTTGGGGTCACTGTGAGCTTTTCCAAAGTGGGAAAGGGATAAATCCTGCTGGATGTTGGGATCCAAGATGGTTTTAGGGCTGATTTTGGGGCTGATTTTGGGGCTGGTTTTGGGGTTTATGACATCTTGGGATCACTGTGAGCTTTTCAAAGTGGGAAAGGGATAAATCCTGCCGGATGTTGGGATCCAAGGTGGTTTTAGGGCTGGTTTTAAGCCTGATTTTGGGGCTGGTTTTAGGGCTGTTTTTACGGCTGATTTGGGGATTTTTGACACCTTGGGACCACCAGGAGCTTTTCCAAAGTGGGAAAGGGATAAATCCTGCTGGATGCTGAGATCCAAGGTGGTTTTGGGGCTGGTTTTAAGCCCAATTTTAGGGCTGATTTCGGGGTTTATGACACCTTGGTGTCACCGGGGTCTTTTCCAAGTGGGAATTGGATAAATCCTGCTGGACTGAGCAGGTTTGGGGTGATTTTAAGCCCGGCTTTGGGATCCCGAGCCCATCCCCTCCCCGCGGCCGCGCTCCGCGAATCCCCGGGATAAAAAATGGGAAGCGTTTAAATGGTGAATGGGTTTCATGTTCCTGTCAGCGCCGAGGGTTTGTTCCCGTTTATAAACTCATCCGTTTGGAATGACATCGGTTTTATGGGAGCCATCAGCCCTGGGTGACGGCGTTCCCGTGTTCCACCATTACTGCCCGATTGGATTTGCAGTAAAGAACGGGAATGGGAATCGTAAATCTCCCGCCAGGAGATTTAGGGCTCCTGGAAGGGGGAACGGAGCCGATCCCAGCGCTCCTGGAAGGGGGAACGGAGCCGATCCCGGCGTTCCTGAGGGATGGAGGGGTGGCCAGAGGTGGGAGGTGGGTGTAGGGCAGGGAGAGGTTTGATCCCACTCTGAAATTCCACAAAAAAATAGGGGAAATGGGGAAGAGAACAAGGTTTAATTCTGTTCCTTAAAATTCCTTGAGAAACGGGGAAAGTGCGGAACAGAAGAACATTCTGGGAGGGAAAATCCTGCCCTGGCTTGGGGTGGGAATAGGGGTGGCAGGGAGAGGTTTGATCCCACTCTGAAATTCCACCAAAAAATGGGGGAAATGGGGAAGAGAACATGGTTTAATTCTGTTCCTTAAAATTCCATAAGAAACGGGGAAAGTGCGGAACAGAAGAAAATTCCAGGAGGGAAAATCCTGCCCTGGCTTGGGGTGGGAATATGGGTGGCAGGGAGAGGTTTGATCCCACTCTGAAATTCCACAAAAAATGGGGGAAATGGGGAAGAGAACATGGTTTAATTCTGTTCCTTAAAATTCCATAAGAAACGGGGAAAGTGTGGAACAGAAGAATATTCTGGGAGGGAAGATCCTGCCCTGGCTCAGGTGGGGCTGGGATGCGTCAATCCCAAGATTTGGATCCATAGGCAAAGGGATGAAGGGGTTGGAATCCCACCAGGATGGTCCTGGAATAGCCCTGGAATGGCCCATCCCAGCTTTCCCCTCTCCAGGTTTCCAAAGGAATTTTAGGAATTCTCCATGGCCATCGGTCCTTCCTTGAGTATTCCAGAAAAATTCGGGATGGGTCTCCAGGTGTTTCCAAGCGCTGCTCTTTGCTTTGCCCCGGCTCATTCCCACCAATCCAGGAATTCCTGCTGTGTATTCCCAGAGTTCTCCACAACTCAGGAATGCCGCCCCAATCCCGGGAAATATCATGGATTCATTATCCACCCTTCCCATCCTCCCTCTCCTGTCCCTTTATTGTCTCTCCCACCCAGATTTCCTCGTGTTTTCCAAGGATTTTTTGGTGATTTGGCGGCACTTGGCTGATTCCCCACTCCTGGAGATCCCTCAATCCATGCAGGACCCTCCTGGTGTGGAATTCCAGCCCCTCTGGAAGCAAATCCAGCGTTTTTTAACCCAGGATCAGCACAAAGACTCCCCCCGCTCCGTGGATTTTTTTTTTCCCCCTCTTTTTCTTTTCCTTAATTCACTGCCCGGCGAGTTCCTGATTGACTCCGGGACCAATTAAAGGAAAATTTAATGGGAGAATGGATGAACTCCCGGAGCTTTCCCGGCCATCCATCACTTTTTTATAGCAGGAGCCGGGAAGGAGCTCAGAACTTCCCGCTGGGAATGGGATAATGAGGAGGGCACGGAGAGGATTCCCTGGGATTGCCGGGATGCGGCTCCAGGCTGGGATTCACCGCCCTGATCCCGGCGTTCCGGGGGCTGCGGGGACCCCTGGGGAGGCTGGAAAATGTTGGGATCATGGGATGGATCCTGGAAACCATCCCTGATCCGTCTGGTTCTGGAGTGAGGGTCAGGAGGGGTGTGGGGCTCCCAAAATCCCATCCCGGAGATTTGGGGCTCCCAAAATCCCATCCTGGAACTCTGGGGCTCCCAAAATCTCATCCTGGAGATTGGGGCTCCCAAAATCCCATCCCAGAGATTTGGGGCTCCCAAAATCCCATCCCAGAGATTTGGGGCTCCCAAATCCCATCTTGGAGATTTGGGGCTCCCAAAATCCCATCCTGGAACTCAGGGGCTCCCAAAATCCCATCCTGGAACTCAGGGGCTCCCAAAATCCCATCCTGGAGATTTGGGGCTCCCAAAATCCCATCCCGGAGATTTAGGGCTCCCAAAATCCCATCCCGGAGATTTGGGGCTCCCAAAATCCTATCCTGGAACTCAGGGGCTCCCAAAATCCCATCCCGGAGATTTGGGGCTCCCAAAATCCCATCCTGGAGATTTGGGGCTCCCAAAATCCCATCCCGGAGATTTGGGGCTCCCAAAATCCCATCCTGGAACTCAGGGACTCCCAAAATCCCATCCTGGAGATTTGGGGCTCCCAAAATCCCATCCTGGAACTCAGGGGCTCCCAAAATCCCATCCCGGAGATTTGGGGCTCCCAAAATCCCATCCAGGAACTCAGGGGCTCCTAAAATCCCATCCTGGAATTCTGGGGCTCCCAAAATCCCATCCTGGAGATTTGGGGCTCCCAAAATCCCATCCTGGAACTCAGGGGCTCCCAAAATCCCATCCCGGAGATTTGAGGCTCCCAAATCCCATCCTGGAACTCAGGGGCTCCCAAAATCCGATCCTGGAGATTTGGATCTCCCAAAATCTCCATCTCAGACTTGTGGGAATCTCTGGGATTTCCAAAATCCCATCCTGGAACTTTTGGGCTCCCAAAATCTCATCCTGGAGTTTTGGAGCTCCCAAAATCCCATCCTGGAATTCTGGGGCTCCCAAAATCCCATCCTGGAGATTTGGGGCTCCCAAAATCCCATCCTGGAAGTCTGGGGCTCCCAAAATCCCATCCTGGAGTTTTGGAGCTCCCAAAATCCCATCCTGGAGATTTGTATCTCCCAAAATCTCCATCTCAGACTTGTGGGAATCTCTGGGATTTCCAAAATCCCATCCTGGAACTTTCGGGCTCCCAAAATCTCATCCTGGAGTTTTGGAGCTCCCAAAATCCCATCCTGGAATTCTGGGGCTCCCAAAATTCCACTCCAGAGCTTTGGGGTTCTCAAAATCCCATCCCAGGGCAGAGCCAGGCCCTTCCCATCCCCTCCCAAATCCTGCTTCCCATCCCGGCAGGATTTGATCCAGAGGCAGCAGGAAAAGGAAAAACCCCGTAAAAAACCCCGTAAAAAACGCCGAGGAAATGGAAACCAGCCCAGGCCCCATTTTTCAGCCGTAACTCCATAATAAAAATAACGGGATAATGATTTTTTTTTGGTTTTCTGGGATGATATTAAAGGCCGGGATATCGATCCCACATTTGCCGGGCCTCGGATGGAGCCGCGGGTTTTGACGGAGAGAGCAATAAAATCCTCACTTTCCCAATTTCCCATAAATGTCAGCGCCGTGTTACAAATTCCCGGTGATGTTCCCGACCCTCCCTTCCCACAAAATGGGGGAATGGGGGAACGGCCCCGAGGGGAAAGTTTGGGATCAGATCCGGGCTGGGAAGGGGCTGCGTTCCCATGGGATCCCGTTTCGAGGGTTCTGTTCAATCCCAAATCCCTGGAATTTGGGGTGAGGGCCCAATGTCCGCCCTGGATCCTGGAGTCTGGATCCCACCTGGATTTGGGGTCCTGGAGCTCTGTTTAAGCCCAAAATTTGGGATAAGGCCTCAATGTCCCCCTTGGATCCTGGAGTCTGGATCCCACCTGGATTTTGGGGTCCGGGATCCCTGATCCCACCTGGATTTAGGGATAAGGTCCCAATGTCCCCCCTGGATCCCAAAACCCTGATCCAGCTGTGATTTTTGGGGTCCTGGAGCCCTGATCCCACCTGGGATTTTGGGATAGGGGCTATATATCCCCCCGGATCCCAAGCTCTGATCCAACTGGGATTTTGGGCTCCCAGAGCCCTGATCCCACCTGGATTTTGGGATCCCAGAGCCCAGATCCAACTGGGATTTTGGGATCCCAGAGCCCTGATTCCTCCTGGATTTTGGGGTCCGAAACTCTGATCCCACCTGGATTTTGGGCTCCCAGAGATCTGATCCCACCTGGATTTTGGGATCCCAGAGCCCTGATTCCACATGGATTTTGGGATCCCAGAGCCCTGATTCCTCCTGGATTTTGGGGTCCGAAACTCTGATCCCACCTGGATTTTAGGGTCCAAAACTCTGATCCCACCTGGATTTTGGGCTCCCAGAGATCTGATCCCACCTGGATTTTGGGGTCCGAAACTCTGATCCCACCTGGATTTTGGGCTCCCAGAGCCCTGATCCCACCAGGATTCCTACCCAAAGTTCCCCCATCCCCGTTTGGAGCTTCCCTCCCGACCCCCCACATCCCGGATTTATGGCTCTGTGGGAACCCGAGCTGCCATAAAAAGCCGTTCCCTGTTTTTCCGGCCCCGCCATCCGTTATCCGCTGTCATTCCCAGCGCTCCCAGAGGCGGACCCGATCGATGTTTTGTTTTATCTCCCTTTTTTTCCCAATAATTTTTTTAATCATTTCTCCCGCGGATAAATAATTCCCGGGAAAGCCGCGCTCAGCACTTTTGGAGAGGGGGGAAAAGTGATGAGGTCAGGAGAGGGAGAGGGAGGGAGCGGGGCTGGAGCTTCCCGCGGAATTCCCAACGGGAATGGGGCACGGAGGGGGCGCCCCAAAAATGGGAAATGGGGTTTGGGGGGACTGGGATGGGATGGGATGGGATGGGATGGGATGGGATGGGATGGGATGGGATGGGATGGGGTGGGATGGGATGGGATGGGATGGGATGGGATGGGATGGGATGGGATGGGATGGGATGGAATGGGATCAATGGGATCCATGGGATGGGATGGGATCAATGGGATCCATGGGATGGGATGGGATGTGATCAATGGGATGGGATGGGATCAATGGGATCCATGGGATGGGATGGGATCAATGGGATGGGATGGGATGGGATGTGATCAATGGGATGGGATGGGATGGGATGGGATGGGATGGGATCAATGGGATGGGATGGGATGGGATGGGATGGGATGGGATGGGATGGGATGGGATGGGATCAATGGGATCCATGGGATGGGATGGGATGTGATCAGTGGGATGGGATGGGATCAGTGGGATCCGTGGGATGGGATGGGATGGGATGGGATGGGATGGGATGGGATGGGATGGGATGGGATCAATGGGATGGGATGGGATGGGATGGGAAAAGGGACAGGGATGGGGACAGGGACCTGTCAATTCCGCTTCCCGTGGAATTCCCAGCAGGAATGGGAGATGGAGCTGTCACCTCAAAAATGGGAAAAGGGGTTTGGGACGACTGGGATGGGATGGGATCAATGGGATGGGAAAAGAGACAGAAAACGGGACAGGGGTCTGCCAACCCCCATCTGCTTCCCATGGAATTCCTAAAGGGAATGGGGCATGGAACTGCCACCCTGAAATGGGGGAAAAGGGTTTGGAGAGTCTGGGATGGGGACAGGGATGGGGACAAGGACAGGGACAGGGACCTGCCAACCTCCTCTCTGCTCCCTTTGGAATTCCCAGCAGGAATTGGAGATGGAATTGCCACCCTAAAACTGGGGAAAAGTGGGGGTCTGGACTTCCCTGGGACAGGGGATTTTAGGGATCAGCACAGCCCCTTTTAGGGATGAGAAATTTGGGATTTGGGATCCCAGCCAGCATTCCCAGCCGTTTTTTGGGGTGGGAAATTTGGGATTTGGGATCCCAGCCGGGGTTCCCAGCCCCTTTTTGGGACGGGAAATTTGGGATTTGGGATCCCAGCCGATATTCCCAGCCCCTTTTTGGGGTGGGAAATTTGGGATTTGGGATCTCAGCCGGGGTTCCCAGCCCCTTTTTGGGGCGGGAAATTTGGGATTTGGGATCCCAGCCCCCTGCTGCCTCTCCCGCCGGGGCCGCTCCCTCTCCCGGCTCCAATCCTGAGCTTCTGCTGCTTCCTTGTGGCAAAATCTTGGAATGACACGGCCTTTCCCTGAGTTCCTGGCCCGGGACGCGACCCCAAACCCCGGGAGATTCCCTCGGGAGCAGCTCCAGGGTTGGGATCTCCGGCCCTGGAATCCCGGGAGGGAAATCCTTCAGCCGGGTCCACCCCCGCGCTGACCTTTGGCGGCTCCCGGAGAATTCCAAGTGGGAATTCTGCTGGCCAGCCCTTCCCAGAGGCCGTAAATATTCCCGGGAAGGTGATGGAGGTGCTTGATTTTCCTGGGATTCGTTTTTAAAGAGCTGGGATGTAACCCCGGAGTCCTGGTGGGAATTCCCGGGATATTTATGGCAGGAAGGTTCTTTCATTCCCTTCCTTTTATTCCCGAATTTAAGCTCAGGATTAAAGGTGGAATTCCCACATCTGTGACACCCTCAACTCCCCAAAATTCGGGATTTTCCCTGGGATTGCTGCCCCCGTTGGGAATCAGGAAAAGGGGGTGGCCAGGTGGGAGGGTCCCACTGGGATTTGGGATTTGCTCCCAAGGCTCAGCATCCCAAATCCGGTTTATCCATGGCCGGGGGAGCTTCATCCCTCTGGGATTGACCCAGATGGGAAAAAGGGATGGGATGGATGAGACTGGAGAAAAACAGGGAACCTCTGGAAAACCGGGAATGAGCGGCTCCAGTTTGACCTCCAGGTGCCCCAGATCAGCTTTTCCCTGGGGAGATTGGGAACAAATCCCAGCAGGAATGGGGCTCATCCCTCCCATTCCCTCTCTCCCTCCTCCACTGGCTCCTTTGGGGGTCCCTGGAGGGGCTCAGGACCCTCCGGATAACCGGGAATGAGCGGGAAGAGCGGGACCAGTTTGATCTCCAGGTGTCCCATATCAGCTTTCCAAGGGGGAATTAGGGAACAAATCCCGGCAGGAATTGAGGTCACTCCTCCCTCCCTCCTCCTTTGGGGCCTGGAGGTCCTCAGAGGGGCTTGGGACCCTCTGGAAAACCGGGAATGCCAGGGGAAAGCAGCTCCGGGAGTTTGGTCTCCAGCTGCCCCACATCAGCTTTTCCAAGGGGAAATTAGGGAACAGATTCCAGCGGGAATGGGGGTGGGGTCTCCCTCCCTCCCTCGCTCCCACCGGAGCCGCGGGGTGAAAGCTGAAAGTTGAAGAGTCCAAAGCCGTCAATCCCGACTTTCAGCCGGCGCTGGGAAAGGGAAATATTTGGATAAGGCGCGATCCGGAGCTGCCGCTGTTTACAAATCCCGGTGCCACATCAAACGCGGCTCCCTTTGGGAAGCGCTTCCCGCTCTCCCGGCTCCTTTTGGGAGCTGTCACGGGAATTATTTGATGTTTCCCTCTCTCCTTTGTTTGTTTACGTTCATTAAAGCCGGGAGAATCCATCAAATCCTTGGCTGCGGTCAGTGCGGAGCGCGCGCGGCCGCAGGTGCGGAGCGGCCGGCGATGATGGAGGATCCATTTATCCCGCGGGGCGTGTGGAGGGAATGACACATTCCCGATAAATCCAGCCCCGTTCCCGCCCTCCCGCCTTCCCCCGGCCGCCCTGATGGATGGGTTCCTTATCGGCAACACGGAAAAGCCGCTGTCGAGCCCCGGCCGCGCTTCCCGGCCGGATGCGGGGGCTGATCCCGGCGTTCCGCGGGTTCCCGGGATCAGCCGGGATTTATGGAAGCCGTTCCCCAGCCCTGCTGGACGTCATCTTGGGCAGAATCCCAAAAAATGATGGATCCCCCTGGATTTGCCCAGCTGCGGGGAGTCATCCCAAGTTTCTTGCCTCTGGAATTCCCAAATTTGTTGCCGACGGAATTGAAGAGCTTGGCGTCTCCGGAATTCCCAAATTTGCCGCCTCTGGAATTCCTGAGTTTGCCGTGCCTAAAATTCCCAAATTTGTTGCCTTCAGAATTCCCCAGTTTTCCCGGAATTCCAAACTTTCTCCCAAGTTCTCTGCCTGCAGAATTCCCAAGTTTGCTGCGTACAGAACGAGGCCTCCAAGGCCATTCCCAGAAAAACGAGGCCTCCAAGACCATTCCCCCGAAAATGGGGCTTCCAAGGCCTCACCATTCCCAGAAAAACGAGGCCCCCAAGGCCATTCCCGGGAAAACGAGGCCTCCAAGGCCATTCCCGGGAAAATGAGGCCGTCGGGCTAACGAGGAATGGTCGGAGCACACCTGAACGCTCCGGTGGAGCCGCAGCAAAAGTCGGGATTTACGGAGTCCCCGCGCGGACAGGAAAGGACGGGAAGTTTATCATGGATTAGGGAATTAATGGGGATGGATTCCCGCCCGCTGATGGATGGGGTGGGCGCTCCATTAGGGAATGATTTAGGATTTTCCGGCTCATTGTGGATCAGGGAGGGCTCGGCCGGGGCAGGGCCGGGACCGGAATGTTGGGATTGGGGAAGGATTGGGGAACAGGGGAGGAATTTCAGGGATTTTCAAGTTATGGATCCGTCTTTTTATATTTTTATATTTTTATTCCCATATTTTTCACTTTTATGCGCATTTATTGCGAGATAATTTAGGATGGAAAGGATCCTAAAGCTCATCCAGGGCCACCTCCCACCATCCCAGGGTTCCCAGGATTTTGGGATGAGCTGGGAATGGCAGAGCCCTTCCGGGCTCCGGGATGAGATTCCATGGGCAGATCCTCCATGGGAATTGGGTTTTCCATGGGAATTGGGTTTTCCATGTCCATAACCCAACCAGATTCCAGGGAAAAAGGGCAGCTCCAGCCTCATCCCGCTGAATCCCAGAATTCCAAGACCCTGTTCCCTATTCCCAACGATGGGAATATCAGCAGGATTGGGATAAACTGGGATTTTCACCCCAAACGCTTCTTCCCCAAAGGAAGGGGCTGGAAACCTTGGGATGTGGGGATGGGAATGGCAAATTCCAAGGTTTTCCTTTGCTCTGCTCCCTGCAGGCCTGGAGGAGATCCCACGGCCCTTCCAGGATTCCGGGAATATTTTGAAGCAAGGATACCTGGAGAAGAGATCCCGAGGTAAAACCGGGAATCCCAGGAGAAGATCCAGGGCTGCCACCTGAAAATTTGGGAAAATCCCAAACTTCCAGCCTAAAAAAACCCCAGGAAAAATCAGGAAATCCACGGATTTCCACCGGCAGGCGCTTCCAGGTTTTTCCAACGCCTTGCCCGGCTCATTCCCTTTTCCAGAGCATCCAAATTAAATCCTGGAATTAAATTAAGCCCAGCCCAGGCCTGGAGGGCAAAACTAATGAGGAGAAAAAGCCGGGAAAAGCTCCAGGGATTCGGGATCATCCCACATTTAATGCGGAGATAAGAGCCGGGCTCGGAATCAGCCTCGGCCTTATCTCCCTTTTCCCGTGAAAGCCACAAATTATTCCCTTCCCTAATGGGATTTTCTCGGGAATTATTGATGGGGAGAGGCAGGAACAGCTCCTGGCTTTTCCCTGGCTTAACTCCCGCTAATTTCTGATTTAACAACATTTCCCAGAGATTTAACCCCAAACGCGTTCCCTGGCCGCAGCGAATCCACGAGAAACGCATCCCAGAGGAATAAAACGGGGCCTTTTTCCTGCTTCTCCTGATTTTTCCTGACTTTTCCCATTTTTCTCCCATTTTTTCCCGTTTTCCAGAGCCCAGCTTTTTCGGCTCCGACTGGCACAAGCGCTGGTGCGTCCTCACCCAACGGAGTTTCCTCTACTACGCCAACGAGAAAAGTGAGTGGGAAAAGAATTCCCAGCTTTTGGGTGGAAAAGTGGGATCTGGCCATGGAAAACCGCCATTCCCAGCTCCTGGACGGGGAAATCCCAGCTGGATTTGGGTTTTTTTTCCATTGGAGCAAAGGGAAATTTTGGGGCATTCCCCCTTCCCAGAATTTTCCAGCCGTTTCCCTTTCCCGGATTTTCTGGACGTTCCCCTTGTCTGGAATTTTCTAGACACGTGCCTCAGTTTCCCTCCATGGATAAACCCCCCTGAGCTGTGTCCAGGGGTGGAAAAAAAGCTGGAAAATCCCAAATTTTCACCCAATTCCCTTTTCCCAGGCAAGCAGCCCAAAGGCTCCTTTCCCATCGAGCGCTACCAGGCCCACCTGGACCCCCAGCTCCGGAAAGATTCCCGGAAAAAATGCTGCTTCCAGCTGCTCTGTCCCGGAAAACGCTCCTACGAGGTGGGAAATGGGAATTCTGTGGGGGAAATGGGAACTTTGGGGGGAAAATGGGAATTTTTGAGGGATGAAAGGGAATTTTGGAGGGCAAACGGGAATATCAGGGGAGAAATGGGAATGGATTTCCATGGATTAGACCTGACAGCTTTCCTGGGATAGCCTGGCTAGGATTTCCATGTGTTTCCATGGGTTTCCATTGATTTCCATGAGTTTTCATGGAATTCCATGGGTTTCCATGGGTTAGGTTTTCCACCTTTCCTGGGATATTCTGGCTGTGCTCTGCTCCCACTGGGAGCCAGGAGATAAATTCTGGGAATGGCTTTTCCGGGTGTCCCAGGGTTGGGAATGGCGGATCCCTGTCCCCTCATCCCAAACCCCAAATCCCAAATCCCAAATCCCAAATCCCAAACCCCAAATCCCAAACCCCAAACCCCAAATCCCAAATCCCAAACCCCAAATCACAAATCCCAAACCCCAAATCCCAGATCCCAAATCCCAAATCCCAAACCCCAAATCCCAGATCCCAAATCCCAAACCCCAAACCCCAAATCCCAAACCCCAAACCCCAAATCCCAAATCCCAAACCCCAAATCCCAGATCCCAAATCCCAAACCCCAAATCCCAGATCCCAAATCCCAAACCCCAAATCCCAAATCCCAAACCCCAAATCCCAGATCCCAAATCCCAAACCCCAAATCCCAAACCCCAAACCCCAAATCCCAGATCCCGGGATAACGGATTCTCCCGGCAGTTCGCAGCTCCGAGCCCGGCCGAGGCCCAGGATTGGGTGGAGCAGATCCAGTTCCTCCTCAGGGGTGAGTCTGGAGCCGTTCCCGGTTTTTGGGTTTTTGGGATCTTTGGGAAGCGTTTTCCCACCTGGATCGGGGCTTTCCATCCACCCACGCCCGGATTTGTGGGGAGTTGCTCCAGCTGGAGGCAGAGAAAATTCCAGAAACTCTTTGGAACCCTCTGGAATTTTCCAGGACCTCTGGAACCCCCCCAGGTGCATCCCTTCAGGACTCATCCCTGAATTTGGGGCTATTTCCTGGGATTTTCCATCTTTCCTTGGTTTTTTCCTTGTTTTTTTGCCCATTCTCAGGTGCAGGATTTGGATCCTGATCCCGCCCCTCTGGAATCGGGAGAATTCCCACTTTTCCATCTCTTTTCCCCTCTTTCCCTGCAGACCTGAGCTCCCTGACCATTCCCTGCGACGAGGATGAGGAGGAGGAGGAGGAGGAGGAGGAAGAGCTCTCCAAGGACCGGGACAGCTCCGATTCCATGAACAATTCCCAAAATTCCACCCTGAATCCCGAGGAGCCGGAGCTGGAAGACGAAGACATCTACGAGGTGATGCCAGGTGAGCTCCCAGATTCCCAACTTTTCCTTGGAAAAACGTAAGGAAACCCCGACTGTTCCCACACCAGCACCATTCCCACATCAAACCCAAAATTCCAAGGTTTTATCCCATTTCTTTATCCCGAGCTTTTGATGGACCTCCCAAATCCAAACCCTGTTTTTCTGGGAATTTCAGATCCAGGGATTCTGCTGGAGCAGCCCTCAGAGTTTTGATGGATTTTCATGGATTTTCATGGGGTTTCATAGATTCCCATGATTTTCCAATCATTTCTATGGGTTTTCATGGTTTTTCCATGGATTTCCATGGGTTTCCATTAATTTCCATGGGTTTCCATTAATTTCCATGAGTTTTCATGGATTTCCATGAGTTTCCATGGATTTCCATGGATTAGGTTTTCCAGCCTTCCTGAGGTAGCCTGGCAAGGGTTTCCACGGATTTCCATGGATTTCCATGGACTTCCATGGGTTTTCATGCATTTCCATGAATTTCCATGGATTGGCCTTCCCAGCTCCCCTGGGATAACCCAACTCTTCATCTTGGGAACTTTTGGGATCTTCTTCCATCCCAAACCCCCCAAAATCCAAGGAAAATCCCCAATCCCATCCTCCCACCGCCCCCTTCTCCCTCCTTTACCTCCTGACCAAAAAACCACGGAAAAAAAACCCGGGAGACGGGAAATGAAAAAACCGGGAAAAGCCACGGAGAGATAATTTCCTCGGCGTTAATGAAGTTTTACAAAAACAGACGCGGCCGAGGCCAAATAAAATTTCACAGGTGATAAATTTTTCCAATTTCCCGGGAAGGATTCGATGGGAATGTTAAATCAGGAGTGAAGGTGTCCGTTCGGAAGCGCCGAGCGCTGCCGGGGAATTTTATCGACTGGAAAATTGAATCAAATTGCTCCATTAAAAACTCGGCTCCGCAGAGATTCCGAAGCTTCCCGGGATGCGCCGGCGGCTCCGGACCCCCGGGATGAGGATCCCAAAAGTGGGGTGGGAGGGAGAAGCGGAATTTTCCAAAGTTTTCCAGCTTTTCGCTTTGATTCCGTCCTGGAGAATCCAAGTGTTGGGTGGGGTTGGGAAGGCAGAGCTTCCCTTGCAGGCCTGATCCAGGAAAACCCTTGGATCCATCGGATTTGATTCCAGCAAAACCCTTGGATCCATTGGATTTCATTCCAGGAAAACCCTTGGATCCATCGGATTTGATTCCAGAAAAACCCTTGGATCCATTGGATTTGATTCCAGGAAAACCCTTGGATCCATCGGACTTGATTCCAGCAAAACCCTTGGATCCATTGGATTTGATTCCTGGAAAACCCTTGGATCCATCGGATTTCATTCCAGGAAAACCCTTGGATCCATCGGATTTCATTCCAGGAAAAGCCTTGGATCCATTGGATTTGATTCCAGCAAAACCCTTGGATCCATTGGATTTGATTCCAGGAAAAGCCTTGGATCCATTGGATTTCATTCCAGGAAAACCCCTGGATGGTGGGGAGGGGCTTCTCCATCTCCATGGATCCCATTCCTGAATTTCCCAGCCCCAAATCCTCCAGGAATGTGCCTGGGAACGGGACAAGGGATGTCCGTGGGATGGGAAATGGGTTTTCCATGGATGGGAAATGGGTTTTCCATGGATGGGAAATGGATTTTCCATGGATGGGAAATGGGTTTTCCACGGATGAGGACGGAAATTTGGGATGCTCCACCCAGCTCCATTCCCTTCCCATTTTCCCAGGCCTTCCCAGCCCCTCTGGAATCCGCCCTTTCCCCGGGATCCCTTCCATCCCTTCCTCCCTAATTCCTCCTTCCTCCCTCACATTCCCAGCCTGGAATTTCCCCTCTGGAATTTCCTCTTCCTGCAGGAATTCACGGATTTGGTTTTCCCGGTGCCCACAACAATTCCGGTTTTCCATGAAAATCTTCCCTAATTCATCCCCTCCCCACCGTCAATCCGGGAATTTTTTATTCCCAGCATTCCCTCAGAGCCCTGGGCCTGCCGCAGCTGTGACATTCCAGGATTTTCCCTGATTTTCCCGCTGTTTTTCCCGGATTTTTCCACTGTTTTTTCCCTCCCCAGATGAGGAGCTGCCTCCGCCATTCCCAGAGGATGAGGAGGATCTCGGGAGCGAGGAGGGTAAGGTCCCAACCCAAAGGATTCCCAGGGTATGGATGGGGGGAATATTTTGGGATTTTGGCCACTTTGGAGCACCCTGGGCTGTGGAAAACGTGGGGAATGGGAAAATTCCAGGGATTTGACTCCTCCCAGTGGTGGAATTCCACTTGGGAAGACTCTTCCCGATGGGGTGAGGAGACATCTCCCAAAATTCCTGGGATAAAGGAGGTGTTTGGGATTTTCTAAGTGGGGTTTTTATCCCTAAAAAGCCAGGGTGGGATCCCGCAGGAATTTTGGGATCCATCCCCCCAGAATTCCATCGGATATTCCCAGGATGCCTCCAATGCCCTCCTGTCCCTCTGGGGAGCAGGGAAGGAGCTGGGATGAGAATTCCTGGGAAAAGAATCCCTGGAAAACTGGGACCAAACTCTCTGGGGAGCACCAATCCCTCGGCCAGCCAGTCCGTGATGGAATTCCATGGAATTCCCAACATTTCCCAGCCGCAAAATTCAACATTCCCAATGGATTTGGGGCCTTTCCCATCCTGGAGAAGCTCCAGGAGAACTCTCGGCTCTGGAATCACCTCCATGATCCTGCGTCCATAAATCCCTCACCAACCTGACCCCTTTTTTTCCCCCTTTTTCCCAGAAAATTCCGACTGGGATTATTCCAATTACTACCAGGGATTGTGGGATTGCCGCGGGGACAACCCCGACGAGCTCTCCTTCCAACGGGGCGACCTCATCCACATCCTCAGCAAGGTAGGAGATGGAAGTTTTGGGGAATTTGTGTGAATTTTTGGGAAAAATATTTGGGGATTTTTTGGGGAATGTTTTGGGAATTTTTGTGATTTTTTTTTTTTAATTTGGCTCATTTTCCATTTGATTTCCCATTTCCAATGGGGCAAATTCATCCACATCCTCAGTGAGGTAGGACCAGGAATTTTTGGGGATTCAGGCTCATTTTCAAGGCCAAAAGGTGCTAAAATCACCTGAAATTAAGATTTGAAAGTAAATTAATGACATCAGGAGAGGGAGTTATTAGTTTCACTGGGTTTTACTGGGTTTTATTGGTTTTTACTGGTTTTCACTGGATTTTACTGGATTTTCACTGGTTTTACTGGTTTTTACTGGGTTTTAATTGTTTTTTACTGG
This sequence comes from Zonotrichia albicollis, assembly GCF_047830755.1. NCBI lineage: Eukaryota > Metazoa > Chordata > Aves > Passeriformes > Passerellidae > Zonotrichia > Zonotrichia albicollis. The sequence goes on along the minus strand of NC_133841.1, from coordinate 487,919 downwards.
TTTTTACTGGATTTCGTTGGATTTTTACTGGGTTTGGGGCCTATTCGGGCCTTGCTTTGGGGTTGGAGGAGCAGCTTCCCCTCCCGATCCTGCACTTGGCTCTGGAAAGCTGTGAACTCCTCATTTTTGGGGATTCCTGATTTGGGAATTTGGGGAATTGCCTGAGCTGGGATCCCCCCAGGCCGTGTTCATCCAGGGGTGAGGAGGAGGAGGAGGAGGAGGAGGAGGAGGAGAGGAGGAGGAGGAGGAGGAGGGAAAAGGTTGGGAATGTTCACTCAGCTGCGCCTTAATTTCCTTTTCAATCTTGTCCCAATTAATTTCGCGGAATTAATCTCGCGGCGCCCGCTGGCTCCGACCACGGAATAGCGGCTCCTATAAAATCCCATCTGGCGCCTTCCCGGCCTGGCATTCCCGGGAAATCTGGGCGCCGGGAGCAGAATGGGGTCAGGGAATGGTGGAATTGTCGAGGCTGGATCTGGGCGTGATCCCCAATGAGGAAACCGAACCTGTCCCGGTGTTCCTTGGGCAATTCCAGGGAAATCGGGCCCTGTTTGATCCCGGGAATCCCGGGAATGCTGATCCCAAGGGATCCTGGATCAGGGAGGTGCAGGGTGACAACCCCAGAGGTGCCAACGGCTCATTCGGAAAACCCTTGCCAGGAAAACACGCTGGGAATTCACTTGGGAAAAGGGAAGAGTCATTCTCATCCCCAATTCCCATCCCAAATTCCCATCCCAAATTCCCATCTCTAATTCCCGTCCCCGATTCCCATCCCAAATTCTCATCCCTAATTCCCATCCCCAATTCCCATCCCAAATTCCCGTCTCTGGAAGTGCCCAAGGCCAGGCTGGACTGGGATAGCAGGAGGGATCCCAGCCCATGGCAGGGCTGGGAATGGGTTGGGGTTTGAGCTCCTTCCCACTCACCTCATCCCAGAATTCCATAATCCAAACCAAACCCCGTTCCCATATCCCCATTCCCGGCCCTGTTCCCCTTTTCCCATCCCAGCGGTTCCTCCTTCGGGATAATTGTGGGAATGCGGGATCCGTTCATTCCCTCCATCCCTGCCCGGTAGAACGGGGATCCGTTCATTCCCTCCATCCCTGCCGGTAGAACCGGGATCCGTTCATTCCCTCCATCCCCGCCGGTAGAACCGGGATCCGTTCATTCCCTCCATCCCTGCCCCAACACCGGGATCCGTTCATTCCCTCCATCCCTGCCCCAAAACCGGGATCCGTTCATTCCCTCCATCCCTGCCCGGGAACACCGGGATCCGTTCATCCCCTCCATCCCTGCCCCAACACCGGGATCCGTTCATCCCCTCCATCCCTGCCCCAACACCGGGATCCGTTCATTCCCTCCATCCCTCCCGGTAGAACCGGGATCCGTTCATTCCCTCCATCCCTGCCCGGTAGAACCGGGATCCGTTCATTCCCTCCATCCCTGCCCCAACACCGGGATCCGTTCATCCCCTCCATCCCTGCCCCAACACCGGGATCCGTTCATTCCCTCCATCCCTCCCGGTAGAACCGGGATCCGTTCATCCCCTCCATCCCCGCCCGGGAACACCGGGATCCGTTCATCCCCTCCATCCCTGCCCCAACACCGGGATCCGTTCATCCCCTCCATCCCCGCCCGGGAACACCGGGATCCGTTCATTCCCTCCATCCCTCCCCGGTAGAACCGGGATCCGTTCATCCCCTCCATCCCTCCCGGTAGAACCGGGATCCGTTCATCCCCTCCATCCCTGCCCCAACACCGGGATCCGTTCATTCCCTCCATCCCTGCCCGGGAACACCGGGATCCGTTCATTCCCTCCATCCCCGCCGGTAGAACCGGGAGCAGGAAGCGCCGGCCGAGCATCCCCGCTCCCCGCGGCAGCCGAAGGCGCGGGGTGACATCTAGCGGCATTTTCCGAGGGTTTGGGGACGGGACCAGCCCCGAGCTCCCTCCCCGCTCCGTCCCCGGAGGCGGCGCGGGATGAGCTCGGCCCGGGCTCAGCTGCGCCCGGTGCCCGCAATGGGCCCGCTGGGAACGGCGGCAGCGCCGGGATGGCGGCAGCTGGGAGGCAGCGGTGACCCCTCGGTCACCCCCGGTCACCCCTCGGTCACCCCTCGGTCACCCCCGGTCACTCCCGGTCACCCCTCGGTCACCCCCGGTCACCCCCGGTCACCCCCGGTCACCCTTCGGTCACCCCTGGTCACGTCTCAATCACCCCTTGGTCACCCCTCGGTCACCCTCGGTCACCCCCTGGTCACCCCCAGTCACCCCCCGGTCACCCCTCAGTCACCCCTCGGTCACCCCCTGGTCACCCTCGGTCACCCCCCGGTCACCCCTCGGTCACCCCCTGGTCACCCTCGGTCACCCCCTGGTCACCCTCGGTCACCCTTGGTCACCCCCCGGTCACCCCCGGTCACCCCTCGGTCACCCCCCGGTCACCCTCGGTCACCCCTCGGTCACCCCCCGGTCACCCTTGGTCACCCCCCGGTCACCCCCTGGTCACCCCCGGTCACCCCCGGTCACCCCCCGGTCACCCTCGGTCACCCCCCGGTCACCCCCCGGTCACCCCTCGGTCACCCCCGGTCACCCCCGGTCACCCTTGGTCACCCCCCGGTCACCCCCTGGTCACCCCCGGTCACCCCTCGGTCACACCCCGGTCACCCCCGGTCACCCCCTGGTCACCCCCGGTCACCCCCGGTCACCCCTCGGTCACCCCCCGGTCACCCCTCGGTCACCCCCGGTCACCCCCGGTCACCCACAGGTCACTTCTCAATCACCCCTTGGTCACTCCTGGTCACCCCCGATCATCCCCGGGTCACCCTTGGTCACCCTTGGTCACTCCCTGGTAACCCCTTGGTCACTCCTCGATCACCTCTCTGTCACCCCCTTGGTCACCCCTTGGTTACTCCTTGATCAACCCTGGTCATCCCTCGGTCGCCTCTGGTCACCTCCAGACACCCCCTGGTCACCAGTGATCCCCTGGTCACCCTTGGTCACCCCCTGGTTGTCCCCTTGCCACCCCTAAGTCACTCCATGGTCACCCCTCGATCAGCCCTGGTCACTTCCCGACACCCCCTGGTCACCCCCCAGTGATGGCCCTTGGTTATCCCTGGTCACTTCTGGTCACTTCTGGTCATCTTTGGTCACTCCCAGTCACTCCTGGTCACACCTTGACATTCCCTGGTCACCCCTGATCACCCCCCGGTCACCTTTGGTCACCTTGGTTATCCCCGGTCACCTCTGGTCACTCTTGGTCACTCTTGGTCACTCTTGGTCACTCCTCCATCACCCCTTGGTCACCCCCTGGTCACTCCTGGTCACCTCCAGGCCACGGACAGGGACAGGGACAGGGACGAGGCCGATCCCAAGCTGTGCCCAACCCTCAGGGCCTCACCTGCGCATCCCCAAATCTGCATCCCGAATTTTCCTCATCCTCAGGAATGAACCCTGCGCGTTCCTGACCCCGAATCCCAAATTTTCCTCACTCAGGGCCTCACCTGCGCATTCCCGATCCGGAATCCCAAATTTCCCCCCATCCATCCTCACCTGCCCATCCCTGGTGCTCCATCCCAAATTTCCCCCATCCGCAAGGATTCATCTGCACGTTCCCAGTGCTCCATCCCAAATTTTGGTGTTTTATCCCAAATTTCGGTGCTCCATCCCAAATCCCTGATCTCCATCCCAAATGTTGGTGTTTTATCCCAAATTTCGGCGCTCCATCCCAAATCCCTGATCTCCATCCCAAATTTTGGTGTTTTATCCCAAATTTCAGTGCTCGATCCCAAATCCCTGATCTCCATCCCAGATTTTGGTGTTTTATCCCAAATTTCAGTACTCCATCCCAAATCCCTGATCTCCATCCCAAATTTTGGTGTTTTATCCCAAATTTCAGTACTCCATCCCAAATCCCTGATCTCCATCCCAAATTTTCCCCATCCGCAGGGATTCACCTGCATGTTCCCAGTGCTCCATCCCAAATTTTGGTGGTTTATCCCGAATTTTGGTGCTCCATCCCAAATCCCTGATTTCCATCCCAGATTTTGGTGTTTTATCCCAAATTTCAGCGCTCCATCCCAAATCCCTGATCTCCATCCCAAATTTCGGTGCTCCATCCCAAATCCCTGATCTCCATCCCAGATTTTGGTGTTTTATCCCAAATTTCAGCGCTCCATCCCAAATCCCTGATCTCCATCCCAAATTTCGGTGCTCCATCCCAAATCCCAGATGCTCCATCCCAAATTTTGGTGTTTTATCCCAAATTTCGGTGCTCCATCCCAAATCCCTGATCTCCATCCCAGATTTTGGTGTTTTATCCCAAATTTCGGTGCTCCATCCCAAATCCCTGCTCTCCATCCCAAATCTCCCCCCTCCTCAGGGATTCGCCGGCCCATTCCAGGGATAAACCCTCAGGAAAAGCCGGAATTCCATCCCCAGGAATTCCGGGATAAACTCGGGTCCGTTCCTCATCCCGTAAATCCCGGGAATGTCAGGGCTGGAAAATTCCCAGGAATTCCGGGATGTTCCCACATTTCCTTGGGAATCCCAAAGGATCCTGGAAAACCGGGAGGGATTTGGGATCAGCGCTTGGGAATTTCCTGGGATGGGCCTCGGGTGGGAAAATGAATTCATTTAATAAATGTAATAAATTTAATTAATTAATGGAATAAAAGAACTAGTTAATAAATAGGGTCATTAATAAATTCTATATTAATTCTTAATTATTAAATAAGGAGGTGGGTTAATGATAAATTAATAAAAATCAGGGAAAGAAATTACTTATAAATTAATAAATAATCAGGTAAATTAATGGTAATCAATTAATAAATAATCAGGTAAACTAACGTTAATTAATTGATAAAAACGGAAATAAATTGATTATAAATTAATAAATTAACAAGGAAACAAGCAGGTAAATTAATGTTAATTAATTAATAAACAGCTATTTAAATCTAATAGAAATCAATACATGAACAGGTAAACAAACAGAAAAATAAATGTTCATTAATTCACTATCAATTACTGAATAAACAGGTAAATATACAGGTACACAAACCCATTAATTAATTATTAATTCATTATAAATTAATAAATAAACATGTAAACAAAGAGGTCAATAAATGTTCATTCATTATAAATTACTAAACAAACATGTAAACAGAGAGGTAAATTCGTGTTCATTAACAATAAAAAATAATTCAAGAATAATAAATAATAATAAATAAAATTTAAACTAATAAAATTACAATTGAAATAATGATAAATAATAATTTAATTTAATAAATGGTAGGATTAATAAATAAACCGGCAAATAAAACAAATTCATGGATCCCCGCATTAAAACTGGGATTTTCTATTTTTAATTTAATATTTTGTATCTAATGTTTTGTATTTTGTACTTTATAATCTCTAGTTTATATTTTAAAATTTACATTTTAGTTTTTTCATTTTTAATTTTTTGTACTTTACATTTTACATTTTCTATTTTGCATTTTATATTTTAATTTTTGTATTTCATTTTTAAATTTAATATTTCAAATTTGACATTTTAATCTTTATATTTTATCTTTTACGTATTTTAAATATATTTTATTTTTTATATTTTATGTTTTATAGCTTATACTTTATTTTTAAATTTTTTAAATCTTATTTTTATATGCTATACTTTGCTTCTTTTTTACATTTTATATTTTATTTGTTATATTTTTAATTTTACTTTTTATACTTTATATTTGTATTTTTTAGAAATTTATCATTTTTATATTATATTGTCATTTTTACACTTTCTATTTTCTATTTTCCACTCGCTGTTCCGTCTCCATCCCGTCCCTCGGCACCCGCCCCTGCCGGCAGATTCGGGAATTTTTCCATGGAAAACCGCGGGAAAAACAGAGAAACTGAGGGGGAGAAAACCAATCCCAAAACATCCCAGAAATCCCAAAACATCCCAGAAATCCCAGAAATCCCGAAATCCCGGAGCTGACCCCAAATCCCGGCGGGAATTCCGCGCATTCCCGACATTCCCCGGCTCCGTTCCCTCCCTCTGGAATCCCTGGAATTTTCGGAATTCCCGAGCCCTTCCCGCAGATCCCGAACTAATCCCGAGTTTAAAACGATCCCCCCCAAAAAAACCCAAAAAAAACCAAAACAAAACAAAAAAAAGGAGCGGCGAGAAATCCGGGATGGGGGGAGCCTGGATTTGGGGGGAAAATGGGAATTTTCCAGCTCCAAATCCCGCTGATCCCACTGGGCTTGATCCCCCCAGGGTCCTTCCCCTTTCCCCCACATCCCCAAAATTCCCAATCCCGAGGGAAAAACCCCGAAATTCCCAATCCTGATGGAATAAACCCAAAATTCCCAATCCTGAGGGAAAAACCCCAAAATTCCCAATCCTGAAGGAAAAATCCCCGAAATTCCCAATCCTGATGGAATAAACCCAAAATTCCCAATCCCGAGGGAAAAACCCCGAAATTCCCAATCCTGATGGAATAAACCCAAAATTCCCAATCCTGAGGGAAAATCCCCGAAATTCCCAATCCTGAGGAAAAATCCCCGAAATTCCCAATCCTGAGGGAAAATCCCCGAAATTCCCAATCCTGAAGGAAAATCCTGGAATTCCCAATTCCAGGGGATTTGGGATCACCAAATAACCGGGATCAGGAATCCCGCTGGAAAAGGAAGCGGTTGGGATGGGATTGGGATTGGGATTGGGCTGAAAACCTGGAAGAAAAGGGGCGGTTCAGCCAATTCCCGATAAATTCGTGACGTGTCCGTGTCCCCTTCCCCAGTCCCCCTCCACGGTTGTCCCCAAATCCCCTTTCCCTGCCCCAAATCCAGGGAATTTCAGGGAACAATCGCGGTGACTTCTGGAGCGGGAAGGGACGCCGGGGTTTTGTCTGGAAAGCGATTTTTGATGGGATTTTAATGGGATTTTAATGGGATTTTCGGATCGGATTTTTTAAACGGAAATTTAATAGGACTTTTAAAGCGGGATTTTAAATCTGATTTTTAAATGGGATTTTGGATCTGGTTTTTGATCCGGTTTTATTTCGGATCCATCCCGGAACCGGCACTTGCTGCTCCCAAATCCGCACCCCGCTCCCTTTTTGGGGGATTTGGGGTTCGGGATGGATGCGGAATTATCGCAAACCCTCCGCGACTGCAAAGCCGAAAATCATCGGCCTCAGAGCAAATTTCGGAACCGGAGGAGCGTGCGATAAACCAAATAAAAATCACTCCCTCTTTTTTATTTCATTTCATTTCATATTTTTTTCCCCTTTTTTTCTTGCCCCCGCTGGGATAGGCGGGAAAGGTTCATTTTTTTTCCCTCCCTCCCTCTCTCACAACTCTGCCATTAACTCGAGCCGGGAAGTTTTTCCCCGTGAAAAACGGCCAATTTTGGTGTTGTTCTCCCCGCTCGGCAGCGGCGTTATTAAAATGCTAATTTAAGAGCGGAAAAAAAAAAAAAGGAAAAAAAAAAAAAACCAAGAAGAAAAAAAAAGCGGAGCTAAATATCTGGCGGTGCCGCAGCCTAATTGCAGCCCATAATGAGCTCTGGAAATGCGAGTGCCCCCGACACACGGAGAGCATCAACAGCCGCCGACACCTCATTAGCGGCCGCCTTCATTAATTCTGCCGGCCCCGCGCTGACCCCGCCGGGGGCCGGGGGGCGCAGGTGGAGCCGCCCCAGCGGCCCCGGGGACCGGCGGCGGGGCCGCTCCGGTTGCCGCGGCAACGCGGGGGATGCGGCAGAGCCCGAGCGCTCCTCGGGCCGCGCTGCGGAGCGCGGGGTGCGGAGCGGGGCGGCGGGGAGGGGCGAGCGCCGCTTACGGGGGGTTTCACACCGGTTATGGGGGGTTTGACACGGGTTATGGGGGGCTTCACACCGGTTATGGGGGGCTTCACACCGTTATGGGGGGTTTGATACCGGTTATGGGGTGATTCACACCGGTTATGGGGGGTTTGACACGGGTTATGGGGGGCTTCACACCGGTTACGGGGGGTTTCACACCGGTTACGGGGGGTTTGACACCGGTTATGGGGTGATTCACACCGGTTATGGGGGGCTTCACACCGGTTATGGGGGTTTCAACCCGATTCGGGAGTGTTTCACACCGGTTATGGGGTGTTTGACATCGATTCTGGGGTGTTTCACCCCGATTCCTGCATCCCCGAACCTCCAAATCCTCCAGTTCAGCGCCGGTGCTGCTGGGAGGTGCGAGCGCCGGTTACGGGGCACTTCACACCGGTTACGGGGGGCTTCACACCGGTTATGGGGGTTTCACACCGGTTACGGGGGGTTTGACACCGGTTATGGGGGGTTTCATCCCAATTCTGGGGTGTTTCACCCCGATTCCTGCATCCCCGAACCTCCAAATCCTCCAGTTCAGCGCCCTTGCTGCGGGGAGGTGCGAGCGCCGGTTATGGGGTGCTTCACATCGATTCTGGGGTGTTTCACCCCGATTCCTGCATTCCTGAACCTCCAAATCCCGCAGTTCAGCGCCGCCGCTCCTGGAGAGGTGAAAGCCCCAATTCTGGGGTGTTTCACCCCGATTGCAGCACATTACGCCCCGATTCCTGCATCCCTGAACCTCCAAATCCCCGAGTTCAGCCCCGGTGCTGCCGAGGAGGTGCCAGCGCCAGTTACGGGGTGTTTCACCCCAATTATGGGGCGTTTCACCCCAATTATGGGGCGTTCCCGATTCGGGAATGTTTCACCCCGATTCGGGAATGTTTCACCCCGATTCCGGAGTGTTTCACCCCAGTTCCGGCACGTTTCCCCCTCAATTCTGGCACGTTTTCCCCCCGAATCCTGCATCCCTGAAACTCCCAATCCCCAAATTCATCACCACCACTCGCGGAGAGGTGAAAGCTCCGATTCCGGAGTGTTTCCCCCCAATTCTGGCATATTTCTCCCCAATTCCTGCATCCCTGAAACTCCCAAATCCCTGAGCTCATCCCTCAGGTAGTCCTGGAGATGTGAACCCCCCAATTCTCACACATTTCCCCCCAATCCCCGCATCCCTGAAATTCCAAATCCAATGGATCCCGCACATCCCCCTGCTCTCTGCTCATCCCTGCACCCACGGCTCCTCCCGAACCCCAAAAATTCCTGAATCCTGAGCATTCCCCCAATTCCTGCACCCCCAAATCCTCTCTGCACCCCTGGATCCCCCTGAACCCCAAAAATTCCTGAATCCTGAGCATTCCCCCAATTCCTGCACCCCCAAATCCTCTCTGCACCCCTGGATCCCCCTGGACCCCCAAAATTCCTGAATCCTGAGCATCCCCCCAGTTCCTGCACCCCTGAAACCCCAAATCTGACATTCCTGCACCCCCCAGATCGTCCTGGACCCAAAAAATTCCTGAATTCTGAGTTTTCCCCACAATCCCAATATCTCTGAACCCCCAAATCCTCTCTGCACCCCTGGATCCCCCTGGACCCCAAAAATTCCTGAATCCCGAGCATCCCCCAATCCCTGCACCCCCAAATCCTCTCAGCACCCCCAGCTCCTCACAGACCCCCAAAATTCTCAAATCCCGAGCATCCCCAATCCCTGCACCCCCGAACCTCCAAATCCAACATTTCTGCAGCCCCCAGATCCTCCTGGACCCCAAAATTCCTGAATCCTGAGCTTTCCCCCAATCCCTGCACCCCCGAACCCTCCCTGGACCCCCCGAGCTCTTCCTGAACCCCCAAAATTCCCAAATCCCGAGCATCCCCCAATCCCTGCACCCCCGAACCCTCCCTGTACCCCCCGAGCTCTTCCTGAACCCCCAAAATTCCTGAATCCCGAGCATCCCCCAATCCCTGCACCCCCAAATCCTCTCAGCACCCCCAGCTCCTCACAGACCCCCAAAATTCCCAAATCCCGAGCATCCGCCAATCCCTGCACCCCCGAACCCCCAATCCCTGCACCCCCGAACCCTCCCTGGACCCCCCGAGCTCTTCCTGAACCCCCAAAATTCCCAAATCCCGAGCATCCCCCAATCCCTGCACCCCCGAACTCTCCCTGTACCCCCCGAGCTCTTCCTGAACCCCAAAAATTCCTGTATCCCGAGCATCCCCCAATCCCTGCACCCCCGCACCCCCAAACCCAACATCCCCGCACCCCCAAACCCTCCCAGCCGCTCCCTGCAGGTTTTTATTTCCATTTTTCGGCGCTCCTCCTCCCTCCCCCCGCCATCGCGGGCGCTCGGGCCCCCCAGCTCCCCGGGAATCCCGGCCGAGGCGCGGCCCTGCCCTCCCGCTGCCCTCGCCGTGCCCCCCGTTCCGCCGTGCACTCCAGATGAACCGGCGCGGCGGCGGCAATGGCCCTTGAAGCGCGCCGGGGAGGTGATTTAGGAGAATATTAAAGGCGATGCGGAGCTGCGGCGGCGCCTCTCTCGGGGCGAGCGGCAGGAGCGCGGGCACAGATGGGCCCGGCAGATGAAGCATTTCCGTCACATCGTCCCCCAGCCGCGCTCGCCGCCGCCTCGGGCTCCGCCGCGCAATAAAGAGCGGCCCGCGCTCGCCGGGCCTGGGACGGGGATGCGGGATGGAGCCTGGGCCGGTGTCACCTCAATGTCACCTCAGTGTCACGCCAGTGTCACCCCAGTGTCACCTCAGTGGCACCCCAGTGTCACCCCAGTGTCACCTCAGTGGCACCCCAGTGTCACCCCAGTGTCACCGCAGTGTCACCCCAGTGTCACCCCAGTGTCACCCCAGTGTCACCCCAGTGTCACCGCAGTGTCACCCCAGTGTCACCCCAGTGTCACCTCAGTGCCACCCCGGTGTCACCTCAGTGTCACCGCAGTGTCACCTCAGTGTCACCTCTGTGTCACCTCTGTGTCTCCTCGGTGTCACCCCAGTGTCACCCCGGTGTCACCCCAGTGTCACCCCAGTGTCACCTCAGTGTCACTCCAGTGTCACCCCAGTGTCACCCCAGTGTCACCTCAGTGTCACCTGAGTGTCACCTCAGTGTCACCTCAGTGTCACCCCAGTGTCACCTCAGTGTCACCCCAGTGTCACCCCAATGTCACCCCAGTGTCACCCCCAGTGTCACCCCAGTGTCACCTCAGTGTCACCCCCAGTGTCACCTCAGTGTCACCCCAGTGTCACCCCAGTGTCACCCCAGTGTCACCTAAATGTCACCTCAGTGTCACCTCAATGTCACCCCAATGTCACCTCAGTGTCACCTCAATGTCACCCCAGTGTCACCCCAGTGTCACCTCAGTGTCACCCCAGTGTCACCCCAGTGTCACCTAAATGTCACCTCAGTGTCACCTCAATGTCACCCCAGTGTCACCCCAGTGTCACCTCAGTGTCACCCCAGTGTCACCCCAGTGTCACCTAAATGTCACCCCAGTGTCACCTCAGTGTCACCCCGGGGTCACCCCAGTGTCACCTCAGTGTCACCCCAGTGTCACCCCAATGTCACCCCAATGTCACCTCAGTGTCACCTCAGTGTCACCCCGGGGTCACCCCAGTGTCACCTCAGTGTCACCCCAGTGTCACCCCGGTGTCACCCCAGTGTCACCCCGGTGTCACTCACGTGTCATCCTGGGGACCCTCGGGCAGGGTGGGGTGATGGCAGGGCAGTGGTTGGGTGTTTTTTTGGGAAATCGTTAATTGGATAAATCCTGGATCTTTGGGATGTGTGGATTCTGATGGGTTGGGATGGGACATGGAGACCCCAATGGGACAGATCCTGGCCTGGGACGGGGATGCGGGATGGAGCCTGTGCCGGGTGTCACCTCAGTGTCACCCCAGTGTCACCCCAGTGTCACCCCAATGTCACCTCAGTGTCACCCCAGTGTCACCCCAGTGTCACTTCTGTGTCACCCCAGTGTCACCTCAGTGTCACCTCAGTGTCACCCCAGTGTCACTCACGTGTCATCCTGGGGACCCTGGGATGGGACAGATCCTGGCCTGGGACGGGGATCCGGGATGGAGCCTGTGCCGGGTGTCACCTCAGTGTCATCTCAGTGTCACCTCAGTGTCACCTCAGTGTCACCCCGGTGTCACCTCAGTGTCACCCCAGTGTCACCCCAGTGTCACCTCAGTGTCATCTCAGTGTCACCTCAGTGTCACCTCAGTGTCACCCCGGTGTCACCTCAGTGTCACCCCAGTGTCACCCCAGTGTCACCTCAGTGTCATCTCAATGTCACCCCAGTGTCACCCCAGTGTCACCCCAGTGTCACCTCAGTGTCACCTCAGTGTCACCCCAGTGTCACCCCAGTGTCACCTCAGTGTCACCCCAGTGTCACCTCAGTGTCACCTCAGTGTCACCTCAGTGTCATCCTGGGGACCCTGGGATGGGACAGATCCTGGCCTGGGACGGGGATGCGGGATGGAGCCTGGGCCGGGTGTCACCCCAGTGTCACCTCAGTGTCACCTCAATGTCACCTCAGTGTCACCTCAGTGTTACCTCAATGTCACCTCAGTGTCACCTCAGTGTCACCTCAATGTCACCTCAGTATCACCTCAATGTCACCTCAATGTCACCTCAGTGTCACCCCAGTGTCACCCCAGTGTCACCCCAGTGTCACCTCAGTGTCACCTCAGTGTCACCCCAGTGTCACCTCAGTGTCACCCCGGTGTCACCTCAGTGTCACTCACGTGTCATCCTGGGGACCCTGGGATGGGACAGATCCTGGCCTGGGACGGGGATCCGGGATGGAGCCTGGGCCGGGTGTCACCCCAGTGTCACCTCAGTGTCACCTCAGTGTCACCCCAGTGTCACCCCAATGTCACCTCAGTGTCACCTCAGTGTCACCCCAGTGTCACCCCAATGTCACCCCAGTGTCACCCCAGTGTCACCCCAGTGTCACCTCAATGTCACCTCAATGTGACCTCAGTGTCACCCCAGTGTCACCCCAGTGTCACCTCAGTGTCACCCCAGTGTCACCCCAATGTCACCTCAGTGTCACCCCAGTGTCACCTCAGTGGCACCTCAGTGTCACCTCAGTGTCACCTCAGTGTCACCCCAGTGTCACCCCAATGTCACCTCAGTGTCACCCCAGTGTCACCTCAGTGTCACCCCAGTGTCACCTCAGTGTCACCTCAGTGTCACCTCAGTGCCACTCACGTGTCACCCCAGTGTCACCCCAGTGTCACCTCTGTGTCACCTCAGTGTCACCTCAGTGTCACCCCAGTGTCACCTCTGTGTCACCTCAGTGTCACCCCAGTGTCACCCCAGTGTCACCTCAGTGTCACCTCAGTGTCACCCCAGTGTCACCTCAATGTCACCTCAGTGTCACCTCAGTGTCACCTCAGTGTCATCCCCAGTGTCACCCCAGTGTCACCCCAGTGTCACCTCAGTGTCACCCCGGTGTCACCTCAGTGTCACCCCAGTGTCACCCCAATGTCACCTCAGTGTCACCCCAGTGTCACCTCAGTGGCACCTCAATGTCACCTCAATGTGACCTCAGTGTCACCCCAGTGTCACCCCAGTGTCACCTCAGTGTCACCCCAGTGTCACCCCAATGTCACCTCAGTGTCACCCCAGTGTCACCTCAGTGCCACTCACGTGTCACCCCAGTGTCACCCCAGTGTCACCTCTGTGTCACCTCAGTGTCACCTCAGTGTCACCCCAGTGTCACCTCTGTGTCACCTCAGTGTCACCTCAGTGTCACCTCTGTGTCACCTCAGTGTCACCTCAATGTCACCTCAGTGTCACCCCGGTGTCACCTCAGTGTCACCTCAGTGTCACCTCAGTGTCATCCTGGGGACCCTGGGATGGGACAGATCCTGGCCTGGGACGGGGATGCGGGATGGAGCCTGGGCTGGGTGTCACCTCAGTGTCACCCCAGTGTCACCTCAGTGTCACCCCAGTGTCACCCCAGTGTCACCCCAGTGTCACCTCAGTGTCACCTCAATGTGACCTCAGTGTCACCCCAGTGTCACCCCAGTGTCACCCTGGGGACCCTCAGGCAGGGTGGGGTGATGGCAGGGCAGTGGTTGGGTGTTTTTTTGGGAAATCGTTAATTAGATAAATGCTGGGGCTCTGGTTTGGTGTTTTTATGGGGAATGGTTAATTGGATAAATCCTGGATCTTTGGGACGTGTGGGTTCTGATGGGTTGGGACACGTGGATCCTGGTGGGATGGGACATGGAGACCTCGTTGGGATGGGACAGATCCTGGTGGGATGGGACACGTGGATCCTGGTGGGATTGGATGCAAAGACCCCATTGGGATGGGACACCTGGACCCTCCTGGGGTGGGGTGGTGGCAGAGCAGTGGTGGGGTGGTTTTTATGGGGAATGGTTAATTGGATAAATCCTGGATCGTTGGGATGTGTGGGTTCTGATGGGTTGGGACAGCACACGTGGATCCTGGTGGGATTGGACACGGAGACCCCGTTGGGATGGGATGGATCCTGGTGGGATCGGGCAGATCCTGGTGGGATGGGATTCCCAGTTTGGGGATTCCTGGGATGGGTAGGACAGACTCGGGCTGACCCCAAATCCCATTCCCAGCAATTCCAGTGACCCCAAATCCATTCCCAGCCTTGAAAGACTCCCAGATTCCCAATTTCCCCGTTCCTGCTCGTTCCTGGGAGCGGAGAGGACGCTGCTCCACTTCCCAGTTGTTCCCAGTGCCCCCCACACCACTCCCGGGACCCCTTTTCCCACCCATCCCCTCCTTTCCAATCCTTCCCATAAAACCCCCCAAAATTCTCATAAAACCCCCCAAAATTCCCACAAAACCCCCCGAAATTCCCATAAAACCCCCCAAAATTCCCATAAAACCCCCCAAAATCCCCTCCCCGCCCAGCGCAGCAGAGCCCTCATTAAGCCCTAATTAACCAAACCCCCAACAAAACCCCATCCTCCTCCTCCTCCTCCTCCTCCTCCTCCTCCTCCTCCTCCTCCTCTTCCTCCCCGCAATCCCAGGGATTCCAGCGGGCCGGGAAGGAGCGGAGCAGGGTTCAGGCGGCTCCGCCGTGCCAGGGCTCGGCGTTAATGATTTAATAAAAATTAGCATAATTAACGAACATCTGCACGAGGCGGCGCGGGGCAATTTGGCAGCGGCAGCCGAGGCGCGAGCGCGTTTTTAATGCGCTTTTAATTCTCCGTGCGCCGCGCGGGGGGAGCGCTGCAGCTGGGCCGGGGAGGGGCTGGGGGCTGCGCCCACCGCGAAACCCCGGGATTCGGGAAATTCGGGCCGGATTTGGGGAAATTCGGGCTGGATTTGGGAAATACGGGCTGGATTTGGGAAATACGGGCCGGGTTTGGGGAAATGCGGGCTGGATTTGGGAAATTCGGGCCGGATTTGGGGAAATGCGGGCTGGATTTGGGGAAATTCAGGCTGGATTTGGGGAAATTCGGGCTGGATTTGGGGAAATTCGGGCCGGGTTTGGGGAAATTCAGCCGGGTTTGGGGAAATTCAGGTGGGATTTGGGGAAACTCGGGCTGGATTTGGGGAAATGCGGGCCGGGTTTGGGGAAATTCGGGTTGGATTTGGGGAAATTCAGGCTGGATTGGGGAAATTCGGGCCGGGTTTGGGGAAATTTGGGTTGGATTTGGGTAAGTTCGGGCCGGGTTTGGGGAAATTCAGGCAGGATTTGGGGAAATTCGGGCTGGATTTGGGGAAATTCGGGTTGGATTTGGGGAAATGCGGGCTGGATTTGGGGAAATTCGGGCTGGATTTGGGGTATTTCTGTGGGATTTTGGGTATTTCTGCGGGATTTTGATCATTTTTTACGGGATTTGGGGTATTTCTGTGGGATTTTGGGGTATTTCTGTGGGATTTTGATCATTTTTTACGGGATTTGGGGTATTTCTGTGGGATTTGGGGCTGAGCCCGGTCCCGGCCCCACAGGAGTACCCCGGGCACGGGTGGTGGGTCGGGGAGCTCGGCCCGGACATCGGGATCGTCCCGAAGGAATTCCTGGCGCCCGCCTTCGACCTGGAGCCGTGACGGGACAGGTGAGGGGAGCGGGGCCGGGACTGGGGGCTGGGGTCCGGTTTGGGGTTGGGGGTTTGGGGTTGGGGGTTTGGGCTCATGTTTTGGGTTTGGGATTTGGGGTTCAGGATTTGGGGTTTGGGATTTGGGGTCAAGTTTGGGGTGTGTGGTTTGGAGTTTGGGGTTTGGGGTCAGGTTTTGGGTTTGGGATTTAGGATCAGGTTTGGGGTGCGGGGTCAGGTTTGGGGTTTGGGGTTTGAGATTTGGGGTGTGAGGTTGGGGGTTTGGGATTTGGGATCAGGTTTGGGATTTGGGCTCTGGAGTCAGGCTTGGGGTGTGGGGTCAGGGGTTTGGAATTTGGGGTGTGGGGTTTGGGTTTGGGGTCATGTTTTGGGTTTGGGATTTGGGGTGTGGGGTTGGGGGTTTGGAATTTGGGGTCATGTTTGGGGGCTGGGGTTTGGGGTTTAGGATATGGGGCTTGGGGTCAGGTTTGGGGTTTGGGGTTTAGGATATGGGGTTTGGGTTTGGGCTTTGGGGGTCAAGTTTGGGGTTTGGGGTTTGAGATTTGGGGTTTGGGTTTGGGGTCAGGTTTGGGGATTTTGGGTCAGGTTTTGGGTTTCTGATCAGGTTTGGGGGTTTGGGATGTGGGTTTGGAGTTTGGGGTTTGGGGTCCCGGGTCCGTCCCAGGTGTCCGTGGTGTCCTTGTGTCCATCCCCCGTTTTCCCTGGAGCAGGTGGCACCGGGAATGGCAGCGCGGGGACAATGTCACCCACGGCATTCCCTGGATCCCAAATCCCACAAATCCCACAAATCCCACAAATCCCGCGGGATTCCTGCAGCAGAGCCACGCACAGAGGACCCAGCGCTGGCACCGAGCAGATTTATCCCAAAAATCCCTCCTGGAGCCATTCCACGGGGAAACTGAGGCACGCATCCTGCTTGTCCCAAAAACCCCAAATCCCCCGGAGATCTCCTGCTCTGTTATCCCGCTTTTCCTGGGTCAGTCCCAAATCCCCTGGAGATCCCAAACCCAGGGGTTCTCCTATCCCAAATCCAGGTGTTTCCCAGTCCCAAATCCAGGTGTTTTCCCTCAATAAATCCCTTTTTCCTCTCCAAATTTGGCTGCTCCGGGAATGATCTGGAATGATCTGGAATGGTCGGGAAAAATCTCCTCCACTTCCGTTTGAGTTTTATTCATTTATTTTTATTTTTATTTAATTTTTATTTCCTGCCCACACCAAGTGCTGAGGGAGGGGAAGACACCGAATCCACTGGAGCTGCTCCTGCTTTCCCAAAAATCCCCGGAACAGCCCCAGAGGGAAGGGGACACAAATTCCAGCCCCAAATTTCCATTCCTCCCTTTTCCCGGCGGGAAGCTCGGCTCAGGTTGTCCCAGTTTGGGGATTCCAGAGGGATCTGGGCCCAGTTTGGGAATTCCAGAGGGATCTGAGCAGGAGCAGAGTGAGGAAAACCCTGCTGGGAATATCAGGAATATCAGGAATGTGCTGGGGAAGAGCTCGGCCATGGCTGGGGCTGCGTTCCCAGTGCTCCCAGTGCTCCCATCCCAGTGGCTCCGATCCCTCTCCCAGCGAGGGCTGCGGGGCCTGGGGGCGTCCTGAGGGGTCACTCAGTGTCCAGATGGGAATTTTGGGAATTCCAGGCTCTCCTCAGAGGTCACTCCGTGTCCAGCTGGACACTCGGGGCTGTCCAGAGGGGTCACTCGGTGCTCTGGGCTGTCCACAGGGGTCACTCCATGTCCAGCTGGACACTCGGGGCTGTCCAGAGGGGTCACTCTGTGTCCAGCTGGACGCTCGGGGCTCTCCGGCCGCGTCTCGTCCATGCCCAGGTCACCCCAGTAGGGGAAGCTCTCCAGGCAGCCCCGGGCACTGCCCAGGCTGGCACAGCTGGGAAACAGAGCAGGGAAAGGGAATGACCCTGACCCAGGGAATGACCCAGGGAATGACCCAGGGACTGACCCAGGGACTGACCCAGGGAATGACCCAGGGAATGACCCAAGGACTGACCCAGGGACTGACCCAGGGAATGACCCAGGGACTGACCCAGGGACTGACCCAGGGACTGACCCAGGGAATGACCCAGGGAATGACCCAAGGACTGACCCAGGGACTGACCCAGGGAATGACCCAGGGAATGACCCAAGGACTGACCCAGGGACTGACCCAGGGACTGACCCAGGGACTGACCCAGGGAATGACCCAGGGACTGACCCAGGGACTGACCCAGGGACTGACCCAGGGAATGACCCAAGGAATGACCCAGGGACTGACCCAGGGACTGACCCAGGGAATGACCCAGGGAATGACCCAAGGACTGACCCAGGGACTGACCCAGGGACTGACCCAGGGACTGACCCAGGGAATGACCCAGGGACTGACCCAGGGACTGACCCAGGGAATGACCCAGGGAATGACCCAAGGAATGACCCAGGGACTGACCCAGGGACTGACCCAGGGACTGACCCAGGGAATGACCCAAGGAATGACCCAGGGACTGACCCAGGGACTGACCCAGGGAATGACCCAGGGAATGACCCAAGGAATGACCCAGGGACTGACCCAGGGACTGACCCAGGGACTGACCCAGGGACTGACCCACGGACTGACCCAGGGACTGACCCAGGGAACGACCCAGGGAACGACCCAGGGACTGACCCAGGGATTGACCCAGGGAATGACCCAGGGAATGACGCAGGGACTGACCCAGGGACTGACCCAGGGAATGACCCAGGGACTGACCCAGGGACTGACCCAGGGAATGACCCAGGGAATTCCTGGGCACAGCTCCGGAGCAGGAACAGGGAATGACCCAGGGAATATCAGGATTGTTTGGGCACAGCTCCATCCCAGCTGGAAAAGGGAGATGTCCCCATCCCAGGGACACTCCAGCCCTCCTGCCTGGGCTCCTCTGGCCTGGGATCCACAGGGAGGAGCCGGGGCTGTCCTGGGCTGCTCTCCCTGTCCTGTGTCCATATCCTACCACAGTCTCAGCCCGGAGCAGGTCCCTCCCCTGACCTGGCTGTCCCTGCCCATACCTGGCCGTCCCTGCCCTCCCCTGGCCGTCCCTGCGCTCACCTGGCCGGGCCCAGCCCCGCGCCGTCGCTGTCCCCGCGCTGTCCCCAGGCGGGCCCGGCCATGGCGTAGTGCAGGATGGCCTCGGTGACCGAGTGGGGGCCCCGGCCCTGCACACAGGCCTCGATGGCGGGCACGGGCAGCTGGCTCTGCAGGAACAGGTGCAGGCGGCTGTCGGAGAGCAGCACCGCGCTCTGCACCACCCTGGGGACACACGGACAGGGACAGGTCAGCTCTGCTGGCACCTGCTGGCACTGCCACCCTGGGCACACAGACAGGAAGGACAGCAGGGACACCAGGGGGACAGCAGGGACACCAGGGACGGTCACCAGGGCCACCCAGCCCTCCCTGCTGCCACCTCCTGGCCACCCCGGGGCACTGCACCCTTCCAAATCCCATCCCCTAAACCCCAAATATCCCAAATACCAAATAACCCCAAATCCCAAATATCTCAGCCCCCAAATCCCAAAGCTCAAACCATCCCAAATCCCAAACCACAAATCCCAAATATCCCAAACCATCCCAAAGCCCAAATCCCCCAAACCATCCCACACTCCAAATCCCATATATCCCAAATCCCAAATATCCCAAACAACCCCAAATATCCCAAATACCAAATAACCCCAAATCCCAAATATCTCAACCCCCAAATCCCAAAGCTCAAACCATCCCAAATCCCAAACCACAAATCCCAAATATCCCAAACCATCCCAAAGCCCAAATCCCCCAAACCATCCCAAACTCCAAACCCCATATATCCCAAATCCCAAATATCCCAAACAACCCCAAATATCCCAGCCACCCCCACCTCTCCAGGAAGTGCTGCAGCCCCTGCCGGCGCCTCTCGATGAACTCATCCGTGCTGCCCACGAAAAACGCGGATTTCCCCGGCAGCTCCGGCACCGGCCTGCAAAATCGGGGTGAAGCTTTGGAGTGGGCCCTGTGGGGACCCCAGACCCCCTCAAGTTCAGGGGTGGGACCCCAGACCCCCCCATTTCAGGGTGGGACCCCAGACCCCCCCAGTTCAGGGTGGGCCCCCAGACCCCCCCATTTCAGGTGGGACCCCAGACCCCCATTTCAGGGTGGGACCCCAGACCCCCATTTCAGGTGGGCCCCCAGACCCCCAGTTCAGGGTGGGACCCCAGACCCCCCCATTTCAGGGTGGGCCCCCAGACCCCCCCCATTTCAGGGTGGGACCCCAGAGCCCTTACACCAGGCCGGCGTTGCGCTGGAGCTGCCGCCGCAGCCACACGAACTCCCGGTAGCGGCGCCGCACGCACGAGGTCTTGGCGGTGAAGGCCCTGCTGTTGGTCTGGGAGCAATGGGACGGGAGAGATCCCTCAGGATCAGCGGAGGGATCCTCAGGGATCATGGGAGGGATCCTCGGGAGGGATTCTTGGGAATCATCCCTGGGAGGGATCACTGGGAACGACCCTGGGATGAATCCCTGGGAGGGATCCCTGAGGGATCCCTGGGAATGGTCCCTGAGGATCCCTGGGAGTGATCCCATTGAGAGATCCCTGGGAATGATCCCCAAGAGGGATCCCCAGGAATGACACTGGCAGGAATCCCTGGGAATGGTCCCTGGGAGAGATCCTGGGTGGGATCCCTGGGAATCGAGGGCTGAGGGATCCAGGATGGGAATGATGCCTGGGATTGATCTCTGGGATTGATCTCTGGATAAAGGGGCTGGATCTCAGCCACAGAGGGATCCAGGATGGGAATCAGCAATGGGAATGATCTGAGGATCAAGGGGCTGGATCTGGCCTGGACAGAGGATCCAGGATGGGAATCATCAATGGGAATTATCTGAGGATCAAGGGGCTGGATCTGGCCTGGACAGAGGATCCAGGATGGGAATCATCAATGGGAATTATCTGAGGATCAAGGAGCTGGATCTGGCCTGGACAGAGGATCCAGGATGGGAATCATCAATGGGAATTATCTGAGGATCAAGGAGCTGGATCTGGCCTGGACAGAGGATCCAGGATGGGAATCATCAATGGGAATTATCTGAGGATCAAGGAGCTGGATCTGGCCTGGACAGAGGATCCAGAATGGGAATCATCAATGGGAATTATCTGGAGATCAAGGGGCTGGATCTGGCCTGGACAGAGGATCCAGGATGGGAATCATCAATGGGAATGATCTGGGGATCAAGGGGCTGGATCTGGCCTGGACAGAGGATCCAGGATGGGAATTCTCCACAGGATCGAGGATCTCAGTCCCTGCAGGATCCCCTCGATGCCGGATCCGGGAGCCAACCCAGGACAGGATCCCGAGGATTCCCATCCCCTCAGGACATTCCCACCCCAGAGCCCATCCCAGGGCTCATCCCGACCCCAGCTCACGTGCAGGAAGATCTTGTAATCCACGTAGGAATTCCAGGAGCCCTCGTTCTGCACGCGCGGATCCTGCACCCGCACCGTGGTCAGCTCCTGCGGGAAACCGGGAGCGGGCTCAGGGATCCACAGGGCCCTGCTCCCTTGGGATGGGATTGGGAACAGGGAACAGCCTGTTCCTGCCGTCCTGGAATGGGATTGGGGGCTCTGGGATCAGGGATCCACCCCATCCCTGCTTTTCCAGCTGCCCAGGAATGGCACAGACACCTCCAGACATTCCCGTTCCCATTCCCGCTTTTCCAGACATTCCCATTTCCTCATTCCTGCTTTCCCAGCTTCACAGAAATGGGATCAGGGCCTCAAAAAACCACGATCCATCCCATCCCTGCTTTTCCAGACATTCCCGCTCCCATTCCCAGTTTTCCAGGCATTCCCATTCCCATTCCTGCTTTCCAAAACATTCCCATTCCCATTGTCCCCAGGACTCAGCCCCATGCTCTCCCAGGAATTATCACACAGAGATGGAATTCCCAAGGATTCCGGGATTTGGGAATAACCCAGGGCTGCTCCTCACTTCCTCTCGGTTCTCCAACATCCTAGAGCCAGAGCCCAGCGGGAAACATCTGGGAATGGAAAAAAAAAATAAAAGGGATTTAGAGAAATCCTTTCTGTGGGTTTTCCGTGGATCCTGCATCCCCCAGAATTCCGGGATGCTGCAGGTTTTTGGGGAGAATGGAAATCCCTGGAATTTGGGGAAAGCCTCAGTTTAAGGTGCTCTGGGATTCCCAGTTTGGGGTTATTTCCCTCAGATTCGGGATTTTCCAAGGCTTTGCTGCCTCTCACCTGCCCGGGATTGGGGTTCAAGGAGAGAATTCCAGGGAAATTCCTCATTTCCAGGGAAATGCCTGCCAGGGAAAGTGCCCATTGTTATCTCAGGCTCCTTATCTTCCATCCTGATCCGCCCCTGAAAACCTTTCCCAACCCTCTGGAGCAGCAGGAATCCTCATTCCCATCCACAGCCACAAAAACGGGAATGAATCCCAGTTATTCCTGATTTTCCCTGCAGTGGGTGAATTCCTGAGGATCTTCATAAACCCCATTTATTCCTATTTTCCTTGCACACACTAAAACATTGAAAGCGGGTTTTTTCAGGATTTTTTTTTCAGGATTTTTCGCCTTGCAGGGAAGGAGAGGATTCCTCATCCCGGCCCATTGCCCCCTCCCGGGGATGTCCCAAAACTCCGGGAAAAGCCGGAAAAACGGGAATGAATCCCATTTATTCCCTTCCCACGCTTGTAAAAGATCGCGGGGAGAACTCCCGGGGCTGTTTCGCCTTTCCAGGGAAGGAGAAGATTCCCCGGGACAGGGATCGGAACCGGGCCCGGCCCCAGCCCAGCCCCGGGCCGGGAGAGGCCGCGGAACGGGGGTGAGGCCCGGCCCAGAGCCGCCGTCGCCTCGTCCCGGGGGTTTGGGGACACCGGGACCGCCCGAGGGGACACCGGGACTGCCCGAGGGGACACCGGGACCCCCAAATCCGCGCCCTCCCCTCAGGGCCCCCTCACCTCGCACAACCCACGGCCCCTTTAAACGGCGGCGGCAGCGCGCGGGTTTATAGTGCGGGCGGTGCCGGAACTTCCGGTGCGGGGCATGCTGGGAGTTGTAGTCAGGACTGGCCTGTGGTGGCGGGTGCCGCCCCCGCCCTGGCACAAGGAGGGGCTGGAGCAGCTGAGGGATGTGGGAATGTTTATCCTGGAGAAAAGAGGGAACGGGAGGGACCTGCTGGCGCTTCACAAGTCTCTGACAGGCGGGGCAGCCGTGGGGTCAGGTTCTGCTTCCAGGAGACAGGACAGGAAGAGAGACAATGGCCTCGGGCTGGCATCAGCAGGAATTTCTCCGTGGAAATGGGGATACAGCCCTGGCACTGCTGCCCAGGGCGGCGCTGGAGTCCCCATCCTCAGAGGAATGATTGGACCTGGCGATCTCAGAGGGCTTTTCCAGCCTGAGCGATTCCAAGATTCCCTAAATAAGATTATTTATGGAGCCCATAAACAGGACCTTCCCTGGGCGCTGGCACAGGTTGGGCACAGCCCAGTGGAGGTGGCACTCGGGGCTCTGACCTGAGGGACAAAGCGCTTTTGGGTCACGGCTTGAGCTCAAAGACTTTTTCCCCGTTAATGACTTTAATTATTTCATTAACAACGAGCAGAACGGAGAGGACTGATCATCCCGGACTACACCTCCCATCAAGTCCCGCGAGAGCGGCGGACTGCAGCTCCCATCGCACCTCGCGCGCACCCAGCGCCGCCGCTCTCCTCGGACTACACCTCCCATCACACCCCGCGCCCCACAACGGAACGCAGCGCGGCTCGGCGGCGGCGCGGACTACAGCTCCCGGCGTGCCCCGCGCGGGCGCGGCGCAGGCGCGGTGCGCGCGGCGGGCAGCGGCGCTGGCCGGGCTCTTTTGTTCAGGGCGGCGGACGGAGCGCGGCCAGGCCCGGGCCCCCCCCCGACCCCCGAGCGCGCCCCCCGCGCCCCTTCCCTCGGACACCGGCGGCGGGGCTGTGCAAGGTCAGCGGGGAACCCGCACCGGCCGCGGGGGGGGCGCGGCGGCCACCGGCGGCGTGGGGGGGTCGGGGGTGAGGGGGTGAGGGGGGGCGGGGCGGCCGTGGGGGAGGGGAGGGGGAAAGGGGGGCTGGGGGGGGAGGGGAGTGAGGGGGGGTTGGGGAGGGGAGAGGGGATGGGGTCTGTGAGGGGGTTTGGGGAGGGGGTCAGTGTAGGGAGGGATTTGGGGCTGGGGTCTGTAGGGATGGGTTTGGGGTGATGGAGAGGGGATTTGGGGCTGGGGTCGGTGTAGGGATGGATTTGGGGTGATGGGGTCAGTGTAGGGATGGATTTTGGGGTGATGGAGAGGGGATTTGGGGCTGGGGTCAGTGTAGGGATGGATTTGGGGTGATGGGATCAGTGTAGGGATGGATTTGGGGGTGATGGAGAAGAGATTTGGGGCTGGGGCCAGTGTAGGGATGGATTTGGGGGTGATGGAGAGGGGATTTGGGGATGGAGTCAGTGTAGGGGTGGATTTGGGGCTGAGATCAGTGTAGGGAGGGATTTGGGGCTGGGGTCGGTGTAGGGACAGATTTTGGGGCTGGGGTCAGTGTAGGGAAGGATTTTGGGGTGCAGGGATGGTCAGGAGAAGGGTTGGGAGAAGATTGAGGGAGGATTTAAGGATCAGTGCAGGGACGGATTCTGGGTGATGGGGAAGGGGTCAGCGATGGGTTTTGATTCGTGAGGGAAAAAAGTGAAATTTGTGGAGGAAAATGGGGAATTGTGAGGGGGGAAAAAAGTGGGATTAGCGAGGGGAAAAGTGGCGCTTGGCAGGGGGGATAAGTGGAATTTGTGAGGGGAAAAAAGTGGGATTTGTGGAGGAAAAGGGAGAACTTGTGAGGGGGAAGTGCCATTTGTGAGGGGAAAAGTGCCATTTGTGAGGGAAAAAACTGGGGTTTGTGGAGGAAAAAGGGGAATTTGTGAGGGGAAAACCTGGGATTTGTGAAGGGAAAAGGGGGAATTTGTGAGGGGAAAAGTGCCATTTGTGAGGGGAAAAGTGCCATTTGTGAGGGAAAAACCTGGGGTTTGTGGAGGAAAAAGGGGGAATTTGTGAGGGAAAAGTGCCATTTGTGAGGGAAAAACCTGGGGTTTGTGGAGGAAAAGGGGGAATTTGTGAGGGGAAAGTGCCATTTGTGAGGGGAAAAGTGCCATTTGTGAGGGGAAAACCTGGGATTTTTGTAGGAAAAAGGGGATTTGTGAGGGGAAAGTTGAATTTTTGAGGGAAAAGCCTGGGATTTGTGAGGGGAAAAGCGTGATTTTGGGGCACGGGGCTTTAAAAATGCCGTGTAATGAAGGGCAGGGTCCGGATGGGGAGCGAGAGCTTTTGGCGGGAAACGGGAAAAATCCCGGGAATGCGGGCTGGGAACGGGAATTGGGGAATCCGGGAATTCGGGGCGGAGCTGGGGCCGGGAGTGCGCTGCGAGCGGAGCAGGAGCTGTTTTGGGGTGAATCTGCGGGAATTTGGGAGCTGGGAAAGGTTTTTGGGGTATCTGTGTGTCCGGAGAAGGAGCTGGGAAAGGTGTTCCCTGGAAAAAGTGGATTTGGAATCGGGGTTATCCCGGGAATGTTCCCTGTGTGCCGTGGGGGGGTTTGGGTGGGAGAAAAGGGGATTTTGGGGCGAGGAAAAGGGAATTTTGGGGCTGAAAAAAGGGTATTTGGGGGTGAGGAAAATGGGATTTTGGGGTGAGGAAAAGGGAATTTTGGGTGGGAGAAAAGGGGATTTTGGGGGTTAGGAAAAGGGAATTTTGGGATGAGGAAAAGAGAATTTTGGGGCTGAAAAAAAAGGGATTTTGGGGTGAGGAAAATGGGATTTTGGTGGTTAGGAAAAGGGGATTTTGGGGTGAGGAAAATGGGATTTTGGTGGTTAGGAAAATGGGATTTTGGGGGTGAGGAAACTGGGATTTTGGGGGTTAGGAAAAGGGGATTTTGGGTTAGGAAGAGGGAATTCTCCCTGGAATGTAGATGGGGAAGATGGCAGGGATGGGTTTGGGAGCAGCTCCGTGTGTTCCCATAAAACTGAGGGGATAATAATTGGGATTGCGGTGGGATAACCCTGGGATCTGCTGTGAAAGAGGCTGGAAATGTGGGAAGGGAATAGGGATAAATCCCAGTGGGCCAGGGTGGGAATATCCCAGTGTTCTGAAGGAAAAATCCCAGCGTTGCCAATGAAAATCCCAGCGTTCCCAATGAAAATCCCAGTGTTCCCAAGGATTTCCTATCCCAGGGAAAATCCCAGCGTTCCCAAATAAAATTCCAGCGTTCCCAATGAAAATCCCAGTGTTCCCAGGGAAAATCCCAGTGTTCCCAAGGATTTCCTATCCCAGGGAAAAATCCCAGTACTCCCAAACAAAATCCCAGTGTTCCCAAGGAACTCCAGTGGGGCAGGGAGAGAAAATGCTGGAAAATTCCAGTGGGCCAGGGTGGGAATATCCCAGTGTTCTGAAGGAAAATCCCAGCGTTCCCAATGAAAATCCCAGTGCTCCCAGGGAAAATCCCAGTGCTCCTAAACAAAATCCCAGTGTTCCCAGGGAAAATCCCAGTGCTCCCAAACAAATTTCCAGTGTTCCCAATGGAAATCCCAGCGTTCCCAATGGAAATCCCAGCGTTCCCAAAGGAAATCCCAGTGTTCCCAGGGAAAATCCCAGTGTTCCCAAGGAACTCCAGCAGCACAGGGAAGAGAAAATCCCATGAAATCCCAGTGTGCCAGGGTGGGAAATCCCATTCCAGCCTGGAAACAAATCCCAGTGTGGGATTCAGGAATTGAGCAGGGACCCCAATCCCAAACTCCATCCCCGCACTCCCAGCACCCCAGTGACCCCAAATCCCGGATTTTTCCCCCGCAGCAGCCCGGGAAAGCGGAGAAGCTGGCCAGCACAATGGGAAAGAAGCAGAACAAGAAGAAGGTGGAGGAGGTGCTGGAGGAGGAGGAGGAGGAGTACGTGGTGGAGAAGGTGCTGGACCGGCGCGTGGTCAAGGGCAAGGTGGAATACCTGCTCAAGTGGAAGGGCTTCTCCGAGTGAGTCATTGCGAGGATCCAGTGCTGGGATGGGGCTGGGGGCTCCTCCTGACAGGGGGAGACGGGAAAAGGGGAAAATCCCCCAAAAAATGCCAGCGTTTCCATGGAAATTGCGTTATTCCAAAGGATTTCCCATCCCAGGGAGAGCGGGGAGGAAAAAAACCTGGAAAATCCCAGTGTTCCTGAAGAACTCCACCAGGGCAGGGAGAGGAAATGCTGGATGGGAAAATCCCAGTGTTCCTAAGGAAAATGTCAGTGTTCCCACAAAAATGGTGCCCATCCCAGGGAGAGAAAATCCTGGAAAATGCCAGTGTTCCCAAGGAAAATGTCAGTGTTCCCACAAAAATGATGCTGTTCCCAAGGATTTCCCATCCCGGGGAGAGAAAATCCTGGAAAATGCCAGTGTTCCCAAGGAAATCATGTTGTTCCCAAGGATTTCCCATCCCAGGGAGAGAAAATCCTGGAAAATGCCAGTGTTCCCAAGGAAATCGTGTTGTTCCCAAGGATTTCCCATCCCAGGGAGAGCAGGGATTAAAAAACGTGTGGAAAATCCCGGTGTTCCCAAATAACTCAGCCAGGGCAGGGAGAGGAAATGCTGGATGGGAAAATCCCAGTGTTCCCAAGGAAAATGCCAGTGTTCCCACAAAAATGGTGCTGTTCCCAAGGATTTCCCATCCCAGGGAGAGAAAATCCTGGAAAATGCCAGTGTTCCCAAGGAAATCGTGTTGTTCCCAAGGATTTCCCATCCCAGGGAGAGAAAATCCTGGAAAATGCCAGTGTTCCCAAGGAAATCGTGTTGTTCTCAAGGATTTCCCATCCCAGGGAGAGCAGGGATTAAAAAACATGTGGAAAATCCCAGTGTTCCCAAAGAACTCAGCCAGGGCAGGGAGAGGAAATGCTGGATGGGAAAATCCCGGTGTTCCTAAGGATTTCCAGTCCTAGGGAGAGAAAATCATGGAAAATCCCAGTGTTCCCAAGGAAAATCCCGGTGTTCCCAAGGAAAATCCCGGTGTTCCCAAGGATTTCCCACGCCAAACAGGGAGGGAGAGAAAATCCTCTAAAATCTCTGTGCCAGGGTGGGAAATCCCATTCCCACCTGGAAACAGATCCTGGAGATATTTCCCCCCTCAATCCTAGTGTGGCATCCAAGGAATTCTCTCCTGAGCAGGGAATTTCCTCCAAGCTCTGAATCCAGAGTGTTCCCAGCCAGCGCTGGATGGATTTTTGGGAATGTTTGATTCCCTGAGCAGCTGTGGGAGCTGAGAAAAGCTGTGGGATGAGGAGGTGGATCAGTATCCCAGAGAACCCCTGATCCAGCACGGGGAGGTCGGGATTTGGGATTCCCACCTGGATCAGCCCAAACATCCCAAATCCCAATGGTGCCACAGCCGGGGTTTTCTGGGAAAACTGGGAAAATCTGGGAAAATGGGAAAACTGAGGGATTGGTGTTTGCTGGCAGCGAGGACAACACGTGGGAGCCCGAGGAGAACCTGGACTGCCCGGATCTGATCGCTGAGTTCCTGCAGTCGCAGAAAACCGCGCACGAGAGCGAGAAATCCGAGGGCAGCAAGCGCAAGGCCGAGTCTGACACAGAGGACAAGGGCGAGGAGAGCAAACCAAAGAAGAAGAAGGAGGAGGTGAGGCTGCAGTGGGGTCCAAGGAAAATCCTCCATGGAAAAGCCATTTTATGGTCCCTGGAAAAGCCGCTCCGAGGGGAGATTTCAGGGAATGGTTGGGAAGGTGGAAGGAGGGGATGGCTGAGCTTGGCTTGGCCAGTTCCCCAGTTTGGGTTCCCAGTCTGTTCCCAGTCTGGGTCCCCAGTCTGTTCCCAGTCTGGGTTCCCAGTCTGTTCCCAGTCTGGGTCCCCAGTCTGATCCCAGTTTGGGTTCACATTCTGTTCCCAGTTTGGGTTCCCAGTTTAACCAGTTCCCAGTGTCCTGTCCCTCCATCCCTTATCCCAGTCCCTCTCCAGCTCTCCCTGGGTCTGTTCCCAGTTTGGGTTTCCAGTCTGATCCCAGTTTGGGTTCCCAGTCTGATCCCAGTTTGTTTTCCCAGTTTGGGTTCCCAGTCTGATCCCAGTTTGGGTTCCCAGTCTGATCCCAGTTTGGGTTCCCAGTTTAACCAGTTCCCGGTGTCCTGTCCCTCCATCCCTTATCCCAGTCCCTCTCCAGCTCTCCCTGGGTCTGTTCCCAGTTTGGGTTCCCAGTCTGATCCCAGTTTGGGTTTCCAGTCTGATCCCAGTTTGGGTTCCCAGTCTGATCCCAGTTTGGGTTCCCAGTCTGATCCCAGTTTGGGTTCCCAGTCTGATCCCAGTTTGTTTTCCCAGTCTGTTCCCAGTGTGGTTTCCCAATCTGTTCCCAGTCTGTTCCCAGTTTGGGTTCCCAGTTTGGTCCCAGTTTGCATTCCCAGTCTGGTTTCCCAGTCTGGTTTCTCAGTTTGGGTTCCCATTCTGTTCCCAGTTTGTGTTCCCAATCTGTTCCCATTCTGGATTCCCATTCTGTTCCCATTCTGGTTTCCCAGTCTGTTCCCAGTTTAACCAGTTCCCGGTGTCCTGTCCCTCCATCCCTCATCCCAGTCCCTCTCCAGCTCCCCCTGGGTCTGTTCCCAGTCTGGTTTCCCATTCTGTTCCCAGTTTGTGTTCCCAGTCTGGTTTCCCATTCTGTTCCCAGTCTGTTCCCAATCCAGGTTCCCAGTCTGGTTTCCCAGTCTGTTCCCAGTCTGGGTTCCCAGTCTGTTCCCAGTCTGTTCCCATTCTGGATTCCCATTCTGTTCCCAGTTTAACCAGTTCCCAGTGTCCTGTCCCCCCATCCCTCATCCCAGTCCCTCTCCAGCTCTCCCTGGGTCCTGCCCTTCTCCAGCTGAGCATTCCCAGCTCTCCTGGAGCCCCACATCCCTGGAATCCTGTCCTGATCCTCCCTGCCCATCCCAGAGCCGGGGATGTCACTCTGGGAATCCACAAGTGGAATTTTCTCCCTTTTTCCCCCTTTCCCAGTCAGAGAAACCGCGCGGCTTCGCCCGGGGCTTCGAGCCGGAGCGGATCATCGGCGCCACGGACTCCAGCGGGGAGCTGATGTTCCTGATGAAGTGGTGAGGGCGCCAGGGACCCTCCGTCCGTGGGGCCGGGCGTGTGTGGGGCCAGGGACTGTCCCTCCGTGCTTTGGAGAGGCTGGAGCGTGGCCTGGAGTGGGACTGTCGGTCCTGGAGAGAGCAGGACCAGGAGGGGACATCGGGCTCTGATCCCAGGGAAGGGTCAGGGCTTGGGGTTGGGGTTAAGGTCAGGGTTTGGGTTCAGGGTTCAGGGATCCACGGGTCACCCTGAGCCCCTCAGGAATTCCATTCCCCTTCTGGTCCCTGGTTTTTCCCATTCCTTCCTTTCTCCCTTCCCTGGCTTCTCTCTCCTTTTGCATCCTAAGAAGAACTCGGACAAGGCTGACCTGGTGCCCACCAAGGGTCAGGGTTAGGGGTCAGGATCAGGGTTAGGGGTCAGGGTTAGGAGTCTGTGGGATATCAGGACAGTCCCATTCTCCTGTTCCCTCCCTGAATCCCTGTTCTTTCCCCCTATAGGAAGAACTCTGACAAGGCCAACCTGGTGCCTGCCAAGGGTCAGGGTTAGGGGTCAGGATCAGGGTTTAGGGTCAGAATTAGGGTTAGGGGTCAGGGTTAGGGGTCTGTGGGATATCAGGAGAGTCCCATTCTCCAGTTCCCTCCCTGAATCCCTGTTCTTTCCCCTATAGGAAGAACTCTGAGAATGCCAACCTGGTGCCCACCAAGGGTCAGGGTTAGGGGTCAGGATCAGGGTTTAGGGTCAGGTTTTGGGGTCAGGATCAAGGTTTAGGGTCAGGGTTAGGGGTCTGTGGGATATCAGGAGAGTCCCATTCTCCTGTTCCCTCCCTGACTCTCCTCTCCCCTTATAGGAAGAACTCTGACAAGGCCAACCTGGTGCCCACCAAGGGTCAGGGTTTAGAATCAGTTTAGGATCGGTTTAGGGTCAGGTTTTGGGGTCAGGATCAGGGTTTAGGGTCAGGGTTTAGGATTGGTTTAGGATCAGGGTTTAGGGTCAGGGTTTGGGGTCAGGATCAGGGTTTAGGGTCAGGGTTTAGGGTCAGGTTTTGGGGTCAGGATCAGGGTTTAGGGTCAGGGTTTAGGATCAAGGTTTAGGGTCAGGTTTTGGGGTCAGGATCAGGGTTTAGGGTCAGCGTTAGGGGTCTGTGGGACATCAGGACAGTCCCATTGTCCTCTCCTGCCCCCTCACAGGAAGAACTCTGACGAGGCCGACCTGGTGCCCGCCAAGGAGGCCAACATCAAGTGCCCGCAGGTGGTGATCTCGTTCTACGAGGAGAGGTTGACATGGCACTCGTACCCCTCAGAGGACGATGACAAGAAGGAGGACAAGAACTAAGCCCCGCTGGCCCCGCTCCGGGCGGCTCGGGGGGATTTTTTGGGAAGGAGATCGGAACTTGAGTGGGCTGTGAGCACAGGAGGGTCTGGGGGTGCCCTGCAGAGCCCCCCGGCCGGGCCCTGTGCCCTGCGGCCGCTCCTCTGCTCCCTGCGTGCCCACAGCAGAGCCCGGGGATGCGGTGTGGGGTGGGGGGTCTGGGGTGGGGAGGGGTCTCGGGGCAGGGGGAGCGGAGGCAAAGCCCCTTCCATGAAGGACAGGCCGGGCTGGGGCTGGGGCTGGGGTTGGGGTGCAGATGGACCCTGCTCCCCCCAGAGCCCATCCCACAGCCCAGCCCTGCTCCCATAGTGTTAACTCTGCATTTCTAAGGTGTAGCATGTGTGTAGGTCTTTTGATTCGGATTCTTATTTTCCTTTTTTTTTTTTTTACCCTTTGTTACCTCTTTTTTTTTTTTTTTTTTTTTGGCTATTTCCTGGTGTTCTCCTTTGGGAAGGAAGGGAGGGATTTTGGGGGGAATTCAATCATTTTTAATCAAGGAGGGAAATGAGGTCTGGTGATGACATTCCCAGATCGTTTCCATACTTTTGGGGTTTTTTTTTTTTCTTTTTTAAAAAAACCTGAATTCAGTTTTTTTTTTTGTAAAAATAAAACCTGAATTCAGCAAAGAAAATCAATGGATTAAAAAAAAAAAAAACAAACTAAGGGAGAAAGGGAGAAGATCCCAGAATTGCTGCCAGAGCTGGGGACAGAGACACTGAAACTGTGAAAGTCCAAAATCTCCGGAGCTGATCCTCGAGCGGTTTTTAGGGGGAACTTTTGGGGAAAATGGGGAGGGGATTTTTGGGGCGGGAGGGGAGGAAGGGGAGACTTTGTGAAAATGCAACTTTGTGATTCTGTATCGTCCTGCAGCAGAACTGCCACTCCTGACAGTGCATTGTATGGGGGGGATGAACTTTAACCCTTTATTGCCTTTTTAACCCTTTTTTTTTTCCGTTCTAAGGTGCTATTTCTCCAAATTAGGGGGAGAATCCCCCCCAAAAAAAGAGATTTCCTGAATTTCTGACCACTCCTTCTTTTTCCCACTCTGGATTTTCCTGCCCAGCCAGCAGGGAGGGAATGTGGGAGGGAGAGGAACCGACAGCAGCACAAGCAGAAATCCAATCAGTCCCAATTTCTCCCCAAAACGGGGCTGGGGGCTTTCCCAGAACCTCGGGGGGGTTTGATTTTTGCAATCAGATTTATTTCCCAAATCCTGAACTATTTAAGTGACTCCAGGGGTGGGGATCTCGACGTGCATTGTACAAACCTTTTTTATGAGCATGTGTTTGGGTTCCTGTGCAAAAATCCGTGTGCAAATGTAAAAGTTCGTGTTTGGATTTTAACTTCATACCGAGCTCTGTCCAGTTTTTATTTTGGTTTTTTTTTTTTGTTTTGTTTTGTTTTGACATTTTTTTTTGTCTCAATAAAATTTTAGATTTATAATCCTGATTTTAAATATTTTTTTTAATATTTTTTTTGTAATTGTTTTTTTTTTGTACCTTGCCGAGGGGAGCCCTGGGCCTGCCGGGAGCTCCAGCGCTGCCGTGGGTGAGTGACCTCCGGTTCCTTCCCCTGAATGCAGGGCGGGGATGGAGGAGGAGGAGGAGGAGGAGGAGGAGGAAGATGGTGCTGGTTCCTGGAGGAGGAGGAAGATTGGGGGTTATTGGTGGAGGAAGAGGAGGGTTCTTGGATGAGGATGATGGTTCCTGGAGGAGGATGAGGAAGGTTCCTGGAGGAGGAGGGTTCTTTGAGGATGAGGAGGGGAATGGTTCTTGGATGAGGATGATGGCTCCTGGAGGAGGATGAGGAAGGTTCCTGGAGGAGGAAGATGATGGTGGTTCCTGGAGGAGGAGGAGGATTGGGGGTTATTGGAGGAGGAAGAGGAGGGTTCTTGGATGAAGATGGTGGCTTCTGGAGGAGGAGGGTTCTTTGAGGATGAGGAGGGGAATGGTCCTTGGATGAGGATGATGGTTCCTGGAGGAGGAGGAAGAGGAGGAAGATGGTGGTGGTTCCTGGAGGAGGAAGAGGAAGGTTCCTGGAGGAGGAAGGTTCTTCAAGGACGAGAATGGTTCTTGGATGAGGATGATGGTTCCTGGAGGAAGAGGAAGGTTCCTGGAGGAGGAAGATGGTGGTGGTTCCTGGAGGAGGAGGATCAGGGGTTATTGGAGGAGGAAGAGGAGGGTTCTTGGATGAAGATGGTGGCTCCTGGAAGAGGAAGGTTCCTGGAGGAGGAGGGTTCTTTGAGGATGAGGAGGGGAATGGTTCTTGTATGAGGATGATGGTTCCTGGAAGAGGAAGAGGAAGGTTCCTGGAGGAGGAAGAGGAAGGTTCCTGGAGGAGGAAGGTTCTTTGAGGACGAGGTGGGGAATGGTTCTTGGATGAGGATGATGGTTCCTGGAAGAGGAAGGTTCCTGGAGGAGGAGGAAGATGGTGCTGGTTCCTGGAGGAAGAGGATTGGGAGTTATTGGAGGAGGAAGAGGAGGGTTCTTGGATGAGGATGATGGTTCCTGGAGGAGGATGAGGAAGGTTCCTGGAGGAGGATGAGGAAGGTTCTTGGACGATGAGGAGGGGAATGGTTCTTGGATGAGGATGATGGTTCCTGGAAGAGGAAGGTTCCTGGAGGAGGATGAGGAAGGTTCCTGGAGGATGAGGAGGGGAATGTTTCTTGGATGAAGATGAAGGCTCCTGGAGGAGGAGGGGTCTTGGGGGATGATGATGGTTCTTGAGAAGGATGAAGGTTCCTGGAGGAGGAAGAGGAGGAAGGTTCTTTGAGGACAAGGAGGGGGATGGTTCTTGGATGAAGGTGATGGCTCCTGGAGGATGATGATGGTTCTTGGGAAGGATGAAGGTTCCTGGAAGAGGAGGATTGGGCGTTATTGGAGGAGGAAGAGGAGGGTTCTTGGACAAGGAGGATAGTGGCTCCTGGAGGAGGAAGATGGTGGTCCTTGGAGGACGATGATGGTTCTTGGATATGAGGATGGTGGCTCCTGGAGGAGGACAAATGCTCTTCTCTTGGAGAAGGATGGTTCTGGAGGAGGATGGTGGCTCCTGGAGGAGGAAGAGGAGGAAGGTTCTTCGAGGATGAGCAGGGGAATGGTTCTTGGATGAAGATGAAGGCTCCTGGATGAGGGGTCTTGGAGGATGATGATGGTTCTTGGATATGAGGATGGTGATTCCTGGAGGAGGAAGATGGCTCTTGGAGAAGGATGGTTCTGGAGGATGATGATGGTTCCTGGATGAGGATGGTGGCTCCTGGAGGAGGAAGATGATGATTCCCAGAGGAAGAGGATGGAAGCTGGGGGCTGGATCCCTTCCCATCCCATGGGATTTTCTGCCAGCTGGGGTCCCCGGCCCTGAGGAACATCGGGAATCATCACCAGGAGGAGCCAGGAGCACCTTGGACCAGTGTGGATTTACTGTGGATTTACTGTGGAGGTTTTTGCTTCTCCTTTTCCTCCTCTTCCTCCTCCTCCTCCATGCCCTGTTCCAGGGCTGGACCAGCTCCCTCCCACCCAAGCTGCACCCGGAGCTGCAGCGACGGCAGAAAATCCCCAAATTCCCACAATTCCACCCCAATAAGAGCCCTGGAGCCGAGGCTGGTACAGTGAATAAGCCGTTTTTATTTTTTTGTCCTGTGCTCACAACAATCTCTCTTCTCTCCCTGACATTCAAATCAAAACAAGTTTCTAAGAGGAAACAAAAAGAAATAATTTACCCACACGCACCGGGCTCTCTCTCCATGCCAACCTCCCCACACCCCCTTGTGCTTCATTCCCGGGGGGCCGGAGGGGCTCGGGACCCCCGCCCGGCCCATCCCAGCTCCAAACATTCCCAAAATCCTGGAGAACATTCCCACAAACCCACACACATCCCATCCTGCCAGCGGGCCTGGAAGCGCCACCCCGGGATCCCGCCTGGATCCCGTGCACAGGACTGGCTCGGAAAAGCCGTTTATTTTCATTTTATTCATTTTATTTATTTTTTTTAAGCTTTTTTTTTCTTTTTTTTTTAATTTTTTTTTTTTTATAATTTCTCTATTTTTTTTTTCTGGTTGCTGGTAAAGTCAGAACACTCCCAGCTGTGCTATATGGAAATACAGCTCTAGGATGGTCTCCGAGGCGTGGAGACCTGACAGTGATCAAGGCACTACCCCCACCCCCCTCCTGAAAAACAAAGGAAGTCAGACCAACACCTCGAGGGACAGAAGAGAATCCTATAATGTGATCACACGGTTACACGGAATCCTTATGGCAAAGAGAACATTGAGCAGCTTTGAACCGTTGGGCTTCTCCCTTTTTTTTTTTTTTTTTTGGCTTTTTTTCTTTTTGTAATTTTTTTTTTTGTTTGTTTGTTTTTTTTACTCAACACAAGCACTTCTAGACCCTAAAAGGGGGGGAGAGGAAAAAGTCAAGGCTGGAACCCTCAGAAACCCAAGCGTGGTTGTGGGACGGGGACCCGCAGCTGTTGGGGGGGCTCGAGGGGCCATCGGGGGTCCCAGCGCTCCCCTTGTGCTGCTCCTGACCCAAATTCAGGAGCAGCCGGGCCCGGGTGCTCCTGCCTTCCCCTTCTCCACCATGGACTCCTTCCCCAGGCAGCAAAGGGTTAACGGGAGTGACCCCCGACCCTGCTCCTCCCCAGGCAGCAAAGGGTTAACGGGAGTGACCCCCGGCCCTGCTCCCCCTCGGGCAGGAAGGGGTTAACGGGAGGCACCCCCGGCCCTGCTCCCCCTCGGGCAGCAAAGGGTTAACGGGAGTGACCCCCGGCCCTGCTCCCCCTCGGGCAGGAAGGGGTTAATGGAAGCCACGCCCTTGTTGTGTCTCTCCACGTGTGCCCTGGTCTGATCTCCGTCGTCGAGGAAGGAGAAATCTGGAATAATCTCACACACACACCCGATGGCAAAAAACGGGGTCGGGATGAAAGGAAAAAAAAGGGAAACAAAACCAAAAAATAACCAAAAGAAAAAAAAAAAAAAAAAGGGGAAAAAAAATTAAAAACAACCAACTACCTGAAATCACAGAACTTTGGAAGTTCAGAAAAACGTCTCTCCTATAACTTGGTTTGAAGTCCATTCGCTTAAATCTCTTTTTTTTTTCTTGTTTTTTGTTTTTTTTCTTTTTTCTCTTACTTAAAGCCAGTTCCTAACAGTAGTTTGTTTTTTTTTTTGTGGGATTTTTTTTTTGTGTGTTTTTTTTTTTTTGTTTTATCCACCTCGTGCCAACCTCCCCAGCAGCGATGCCAGCTCGTCCCTGCTCTCCCAGCACCACCCGGGGGTGTCCGGTGGCAGCTCGGGCTCGGGCTGGGCCCCGTCCCGCGCTCGGGGACGGCCGCTGGCTCCCGCAGAGTCCCCGGCGCCGCCGCCGGCGCCGCGCGCGGCTCCAGGAGACAGCGTCGGGTAAGAAGGCAGCAAAGTTCCCTCCGCAAGCACCTCCGGCAGGCTCGGCCCTCCCTCGCCCCAGCTCTCCCTTCCGCCGCCGCCGCCTTCACTTCCTGCGCTCCTTCTGCTTGCGCTCGGGGCGGCGCGGCTGCAGCTGCGGCTCGGCGGGCGCGGGCGCGCGCGGGATCAGCAGCACGCTGCCGTCGCTGCCGTACTGCAGCGCGTAGCGGCTGGGCGAGTAGGGCCGGCCCTGCTCGTCCCGCAGCCGCCCGAACACCTCCTGGTACAGGCTCTGCACCTTCTGCTTCATCTGCCGGATGGACTTGAGGAACTCCACCTTCTCCCTGAGCAGTTTGGACTTGTCGCGCTGCAGCTCCTCCACGTCGCGCTCCAGGTTGAGGATGGTGTCCAGCTTCCTCTTGCGGCAGTTCTGCGCCGCCATCTTGTTCTTGCCGCGCCGGCGGATGTCGCGGATGAGGCTGAGCTGGGCCTCGCTCAGCTGGTACTTGGACAGGAGCTCGTTGAACTCCTCCACGGGCAGGTTGATGATCTTGTCGTTGGTGAAGGGGATCTTCATGGCGCGGGCGCGGTGCTCGTCGCGGCTCAGCTGCTTGTCCAGCAGCTCCGACGGTTTCTCCTTGCCGCTCTTCTTGCCGGCGCCGGGCGCTTTGGGCTCCTCGGGGTCCAGGGCGCCCGGGGCCATGTTGTAGGTGTGGTTGTGGCCCACGTGCTCCAGGTAAGGCAGGTAGTGCAGCTGCGCCGGCTCCTGGTAGCTCATGCGGCAGAACTTGCTGTACTCGGGCTGGTAGCCGACCGCGCCTTCCGCCTCCTCAAAGTCCACGTTCTCCGAGTCCGAGCTGTAGCCCACGGCGCCTTCCTCGGAAAACGAGGAGGAGGAGGAGGACGAAGAGGAAGAGGACGACGAGGACGAGGCTTCGGAGCTGCTCAGGGACGCGGGGCTGTGGCCGGAATCCAGGGAAAGACCTGAGTCAGAATCGAACTCCTCCTCCAGCTGCGAGGCCTGCACGGGGTTGAAGCCCTCCTCGATGGCCAAGTCCATCAGGCTGATCTCGTCCAGCATGGCCTCGTCCAGCAGCCCCCCCAGCGGGTCGGGCAGCTCGGGCCCGGCCGTCTCGTTGGCCGTGCCGTTCATCTGCGGCGGGAAGAAGATCCCGCTCAGGTTGGTGGAGCCGAAGGTGCTGTTGAGGCCGGTGGAGTTGTCGGGCGCCAGCTGCAGCAGGGCCGAGCCGCCCGCCATGGCGGGGCTCTCCATGTCCGAGCTGAAGAGCGAGAAGTCCTGGGAGCAGCCGCCCAGCGAGGCCTGATGCAGGCTCACGTTCTGGTTGATGGGCGTGCCGGGCGCCAGGCTGTAGTTGGACGCCAGCAGGTCCCCGCCCGTGCCGCCGTAGAGGCTCTCGGCGCTCGTGCTGTTCACCTCCATGGCCTGCAAGGGACACGCACGGCTCGGCGGAGGCGCCCCGGGGCCAAGGACGCTGCCAGGTCCCGGCCTGGTGGCACGGGGATGGCACGGGAATGGCATGGGGATGACACGGGGATGGCACGGGAATGGCACGGGGACGGCACGGGGACGGCACGGGGATGGCACGGGGACGGCACGGGGGATGGCATGGGGACGGCACAGGGATGGCACGGGGGATGGCACAGGGGATGGCACGGGGATGGCACGGGGATGGCACGGGGATGGCACGGGGATGGCACGGGGGATGGCACGGGGATGGCACGGGAATGGCACGGGGATGGCACGGGGACGGCACGGGGACGGCACGGGGACGGCACGGGGACGGCACGGGGATGGCACGGGGATGGCACGGGGATGGCACGGGGATGGCACGGGGATGGCATGGGGATGGCACGGGGACGGCACGGGGATGGCACGGGAATGGCACGGTGTCACCGCGGTGTCACCGTCAGCACCCTCCACCCCCGCGGAGCTCACCTGCATCTCCATGATGGACATCAGGTCCTGCCACTGCTGCTCCAGGTCGAAGGGCGACTCGGTCTCGGCCAGCAGAGGGGACAGCAGGCCGGGGGCGCCGCCCGGGGCCCGGCTCTGCCCGGGCACGGCCTCGCTCAGGGCCGAGACATCGGCAGCTGGGAACTGAGCACGGCAGGCAGTCAGGGCTGGCACCGCGGGCACCAGCGGGGATCGGCGGGGATGGACACTGAGGGATGCCCAGGGATGGGCAGGGATGAGCAGGGACATTCAGGGATGCTCGGGGATGGATGCTCAGGGATTCTCAGGGATGGATGTTCAGGGATGCACAGGGATTCTCAGGGATGGATGCTCAGGGATGGATGCTCAGGGATGCTCAGGGATTCTCAGGGATGGATGTTCAGGGATGTCTGGGGATGGATGCTCAGGGATTCAGGGATGGATGTTCAGGGATGCACAGAGATGCTCAGGGATGCACAGAGATGAATGCAGGATGCAGCCACCCCCCAGCCCAGCGCCCTTCCCGCCCTCTTTCCCGTGAACTAACGAGGAGCAAAGCCAGGAGGTTTTAATTAAGCACAGCCCCCCCTCCCCGCGTGGTTTCTCAGGGTGCCTGGAGCCTCCTGGAGCAGCCAAACCCAATTTGCTGCTGCAGGAGAAGCACAGGAGGCACCAAAAGCCCGGCGAGAGGGGCAGGGAGAGCCTGGGATCCACCCACGGGCTCACCTCGGAATTGTCCCCAAAGGGGAAGGTGGCCTCCAGCAGCCTAAGGCACTCCTCCAGGGACAGGGCTGTCTGATCCTCCGCTCCGGGCACCTGGGGGACAGCAAACACAGGCCATGGCAGCCACGGGCTGCGGGAGCTGCTGCTGAGGAGGAACCAGCTCCCTTCCAGCAGGGCTGGAGCGCAGCGCATCCAAAAAGAGCCAGAGCCCCACCCAGTGCTCCTGTGCTGGCTCCATCCTCCCGCTCGCTCGGGGCTACGGGAGAGCGCCAACCAGCGCCGCTGCTCGCGGCCAGCCGGCTGTGCCTGCTGTGCCTGGTGTGCTCCGATATCCCTGCTGTCCCCTGCTATCCCTGCTGTCCCTGCTGTCCCTGCTGTCCCTGCTGTCCCTGCTGTCCCTGCTGTCCCCTCCGGCCGCACCGGCCAGGGGGACACGGCCCTGCCCAAGCCCTGCCTCTGGAGCGGCCCCGCACGGGCGCCGGCAGAGCCCCGGGAGCGCAGCCCCAGCCCGGCCGGCCCGGGGCGTTACCTGCGCAGGGAAACTCTCCCCGGTCTCTCCATCAACTAGCGGGATTCTATCCAAGACCTCATTCCCTGCACTCCTCCAGCTGTCCCCGCGCTCCCTCCCATCGCTCAGCTCTTTGTCCACTTCGCTCTCTTTCTGACGGTGGCTGTAGTCAAAAATCTCTCGCCCAGCGCCGAGATCAATATCCTGTCTCCACAGGATGTCAATCAAATCGATGTCCTGCAAGACAGACCACATTTCCTTCAGCGCCCTGGCCTGCCCCGGGGGGGTCCCCGCCCGACGACCCCTCCCCAGGGCCCCCCGCCCGCCCGCCCGCCCGTCCCGCAGCCCACCCGCCGGGCCCCCCTCGGCCGCCGCCGGGGCTCGGGAGCCGGGCGGGCCCGGGAGCGGCTCCGCGGGCTCCGCATGGCCGGCGCTGCCCTGCCCGTGGCCGCCCATGGCCGCCCGCCCGCGGCCGGGGGAGGCGGCGGGGGCCGCCCGGGCCCGCGTCGCGGCGGTGGCTGCGCCGTGCCCGCCTTGCATCAGCCCGTGGTGCCATCCCGGCCATTTGCATAAGGGGTGGGGTGGCAGGAAAATCCCCGCATTCCCACCCACCTGATGCAACTTGAGCCGCCGCCGCTCCGCCGGGCCCCGGCCCGCTCCCCGCCGGCACCGGGCTGCCCGCGGCCCCCCCCCCGCAGCCCCCCCGCTCCTCGGGGCGGCCCCGGTACCTTTCTCATGTCCCCAGCTGCCGCCCGGGCCGCGGCGCACGCCGATCATGGTCCCCGGGGGAGGAAGAGGAGGAGGCGGCGGCGGCGGGGCGGGCTGGCCGGGGCGCGGCGCCGCGCACGCATCGCCGGCCGGGGCGGCGGCGGCAGCGGCGGGGGGAGCCGCGCTCCGCTCCGCCCCACCGGCCACAGGTGCCCGCGCGGCCCCGCTGCGGCGGCAGCGGCCGCCCCCGCCCCCGGTGCGGAGGATGCTGCTGTGGCTGCGGCGGCGGCCCCGGGCGGGCGGCGGGGCCGGGAGGGGCTCGGCGGGGCCGGGAGGGGCTCGGGAGGGACCGGGAGGGGCTCGGCGGGGCCGCCCCCCCCCCCCACCCTCCCCCCGCCGTTCCCGGCTGCGGCGGCCGCCAAGCCCCGCCCCCTCCGCCAGACCACGCCCCCTCCCCGCCGGGATGCGGCGCTCCCGGACCACGCCCCCTCCGCCGATGGCCCCGCCCCGCCCCGGGCGGTGGCCACGACCAATCAGCGCTAACGGGGGCCGCCGCCCTGACCAATCGGCGCCGGCGGGGGCCGCCCGCTCAGCCAATCAGCGCCCGCGGGGCGCCCACCGGGCCGCGCCCCCGCCCTGGCGCAGCGGGGCCGCCCCCCCCCCCCGCCCGGCCCCGCCCGCGCCGCACCGGGAATGGGGATGGGGGCGGGGAACGCCGGGACCCCCGGCCCGCAGCCGGCACTGCCCGGGGTCACCTTGGGCCGGCCCCCGGGACACCCCGGCCCGCAGGGCGCGACCCCCGCCCCTCCTGCCCCGGGGCTCCTCGGCCCGGGCACGCCCGGCCCCGGTAACCGCGGCCAAGTGTAAGGAGATCCCCCGGGCGGGGCGGGGGGGACGGCGCGGAGCCCCCGCAGCTCATCACATGCCCCACGTATTTTTATCCTCGTGTTGTGGAAACGGCCCCGGGCACGGCGCCTCCGCCGCCCTCCCCACCCCCAATGCTGCAGAGGGAAGCGCCGGGATTTAATCCCAGCTTTGTCTTTAGCCCCGGCTCAAAATGGGCATTTTTTTATCCGTGGGATAAAAATCAGGAGGATTTCATAATTCCCCTCCCGCCCCGCCCGCTCTCCGGGTGCTGCAACGCCCAAAAAGGAAAAAAAAAAAAAAAAAAAAAAAGAGGAAAAAAAAAAAATCCCGCACAGCATTCCCGGAGCGAGTTCCAGCTCTTCCCGAAATTATTTATATCGCCCGTGTTCCCCCGGCAAGGTCGCGCCTGGCCCGCGCACAACCCAGGAAAAGTCATGGAAAAATTTCCAGGCCGGGCCCCGGAGCCATCCGCAGCCCGGGGACACCGGGAACACCCCGGGGGGAAAAAACCCAAAACCCGCGGCTGCCCCCGGGGGGAGCCGGGCTGGGGAATCGCCCCCCGGAACTGCCCCGCAACGGGAGCGGGGCCGGGAGGGACGCGGGAGCCAAACGGGATTGATTGCCCGGGGCCGCCGCCGCTCCCGGCCCGCAGCGCTCGGGAACCGCGGGAAACGGAGCCGGGATGGGGGAAACAAACCCGCGATCGGGGGGAATCGTGGAGAACAGAGCGTGGAGGGACAGGGATGGGGAAAAACCCGGGACTGGGGGGAAAAATGGAAAACGGAGCCCTGAGAGGGACGGGGATGGGGGGAAACTGGGATTGGGGGGGGATCATGGAGAGCAGCCTTGAGAGCGACGG
Organism: Zonotrichia albicollis; assembly: GCF_047830755.1. Classification (NCBI taxonomy): domain Eukaryota; kingdom Metazoa; phylum Chordata; class Aves; order Passeriformes; family Passerellidae; genus Zonotrichia; species Zonotrichia albicollis. The sequence continues at coordinate 445,556 of NC_133841.1, read as the reverse complement.
GGATGGAGGAAAAGCGGGATCAGGGGGAAATCAAGGAAAGCAGAGCCCTGAGGATGAGCAGAGATCATGTCCGGCACGGTTTTGGGGGAAATCATGGGAAACAGAGCCCTGAGAACACAGGGATGCAGCAAGAGCCGGGATCGGGGGGAAATGAAGGGAAACGGAGCCCTGAGGATGAGCAGGGATGCAGGAAAAGCCGGGATCGGGGGGAAATGAAGGGAAAGGGAGCCCTGAGCATGAGCAGGGATGCAGGAAAAGCCGGGATCGGGGGGAAATGAAGGGAAAGGGAGCCCTGAGCATGAGCAGGGATGCAGGAAAAGCCGGGATCGGGGGGAAATGAAGGGAAAGGGAGCCCTGAGGATGAGCAGGGATGCGGGCAGGGCCGGGATCGGGGGGAAATGAAGGGAAAGGGAGCCCTGAGCATGAGCAGGGATGCGGGCAGGGCCGGGATCTCCCCACCCACCGCTCCCCGGTTCCCAGCCCGGGCTCCACTCCCAGCACGGCCAGGCCCCTGGAGGCCTCTGCAAACGGCAGCTCCAGAGGCTTCTCTGTGCCCAAATCTCCCCAAATCTGCTTTCCCTGCCCAAAGCTCCTCAGGCCGGGAATGCCCGGCCGGGGAAGGGCGGCCGGGCCTGCCAGCAGTGACCTTGCACAAGGATCCATCCGCCCGGTGCCACAATGCCCGGGGCCGGGAACGGCCTCCCTGGGAACCCCCCGGGGGATGTCTGGCTCTGTCCCCTGTCCCTCCAAGGTCGCTGCTGCCGGCCCAGAGCGGGGTTTGCACCCCGGGAACAGGCGGGGAAATCGGGATGACATTCCCGGGGCCGGCTCCATCATCTCTGCAGTGCTCCCAGCACGGCTGCTGCCACGGCCCGACCCTGATCCCGATCCCAATCCCAATCCCGATCCCAATCCCTGCTGCAGAACGTGCCAGCGGCTCCCTGTGCCCTGCTGGGAGGGCAGAGCCATCCTGGAAGGACCTGGGGACATGGATCAGCATTGAGACCCAATTCCATAGACCTGGAAGGACCTGGGGACATGGATCAGCACTGAGACCCAATTCCATAGACCTGCAAGGATCCAAGCACATGGATCAGCATTGACACCCAATTCCATAGACCTGGAAGGACCTGGGGACATGGATCAGCAATGACAGCCCCATTTCACAGCCCTGGAAGGACCTGGGGACATGGATCAGCACTGAAAGCCCCATTCCATAAACCTGGAAGGACCTGGGGACATGGATCAGCATTGAGACCCAATTCCATAGACCTGGAAGGACCTGGGGACATGGATCAGCAATGACAGCCCCATTCCATAGACCTGGAAGGACCTGGGGACATGGATCAGCACTGAGACCCAATTCCATAGACCTGCAAGGACCCAAGCACATGGATCAGCACTGACAGCCCCATTCCATAAACCTGGAAGGACCTGAGGCCACAGATCAGCACTTGAGTCCTTCCACAGCCCAGGAAGGACCTGGGGACATGGAACCACCCCTGACACCCCCATTCCATAGACCTGGACCTGAGCACATGGATCAGCACTGACAGCCCCATTCCTTGACCCTGGAAGGACCTGGGGACATGGAACACCACTGACACCTTGATTCCATAGGCCTGAAAGGACCCAAGGCCATGGAACGCCACTGACACCTCGATTCCATAGACCTGAAAGGACCCAAGGCCATGGAACCACCCCTGACACCCCAATTCCCTGAGCCTGGCAGGACCCAAGGCCTCGGATCAGCACTGACACCCCCATAACACAATCCTGGCAGGACCCAAGGCCTCGGATCAGCACTGACACCCCCGTTCCACAATCCTGGCAGGACCCAAGGCCTCGGATCAGCTCTCATTGAACCCGGGCTGCAGCTCCCAGGGCCTGGAATCACATCCCAGCCCTCCCAAAAGTCAGGGACAGCAGGAAAACCAAACCCAGCCCAGCCCAGACGGATGGGGAGGGAAACTGAGCGAGGAAAGGAATTCTGGGCAGGGAAAGTGAGCAAGGGACTGGATTTTGGGGAGGAAAATTTGAGTGAGGAAATGAATGTTGGGAAGGGAAACTGAGTGAGGAACAGGCTCCTGGGGTGAAAATTGAGCAAAGAATGGAATTCTGGGGAGGAAAACCGAGTGAGGAAATGAATTTTGGGGAGGAAAACTGAATGAGGAACTGAATTTCAGGGAAGAAAACTGAGTGAGAAGAGGAATTCTGGGGAAGAAAACTGAGTGAGAAAAGGAATTCTGGGGAAGAAAACTGAGGGAGAAAAGGAATTCTGGGGAAGAAAACTGAGGGAGGAAGGGAATTCTGGGGAAGAAAACTGAGGGAGGAAGGGAATTCTGGGGAAGAAAACTGAAGGAAGAAGGGAATTCTGGGGAAGAAAACTGAGTGAGAAAAGGAATTCTGGGGAAGAAAACTGAGGGAGGAAGGGAATTCTGGGGAAGAAAACTGAAGGAAGAAGGGAATTCTGGGGAAGAAAACTGAGTGAGAAAAGGAATTCTGGGGAAGAAAACTGAGGGAGGAAGGGAATTCTGTGGAAGAGCACTGAGTGAGAAAAGGAATTCTGGGGAAGAAAACTGAGTGAGAAAAGGAATTCTGGGGAAGAAAACTGAGGGAGGAAGGGAATTCTGGGGAAGAGCACTGAGGAGGGAGGGAATTCTGGGGAAGAAAACTGAGCGAGAAGAGGAATTCTGTGGAAGAAAACTGAGTGAGAAGAGGAATTCTGTGGAAGAAAACTGAGTGAGAAAAGGAATTCTGTGGAAGAAAACTGAGTGAGGAAGGGAATTCTGTGGAAGAAAACTGAGGGAGGAAGGGAGTTCTGGGGAAGGGCACTGAGGAGGGAGGAGCAGGCTCCTGGGGAGGAACACCAGGGAGGAGGAGCAGGCTCCTGGCCGGGCTCCAGCCCAGCAACCCAACACCTGCTCCACACCTGGGCCAGGCTCTTTCCCAACAGCCCTGTTTATTTCCCAGCCGGGCTGCTCGCTTTCCCAATCGCCAGAGTCACGAGGGGCCCTGGCTCCTTCCCCCTCCTTTCCCTGCTGCTCTGCAGCCAGAGCAGAGCCGACAAAAAGGGAAAATTACCCCGGGAGCGCTGAAACCCAGCCCGGCTCCCGGATTGCGCCATCCCGAGCGCCAAACGCACCAAACCAATGCCAAACCCGCCGTCCCCTACCTCCTTGGTGAGATCCCCGTTGGCGGGCGCTGCCACGGCTCCCAGGTCCTCCAGCTCGTCGCCAAAGCCCTGCTCGGCCCCGGTGTCGCGGTCGGCGCCGCCGCCGCCGTCCTGCGGCGCCTCGGGCTCGCGGTGCACCAGCCAGGCGCTGAGCTCGGTGCTGGGCACCCGCAGCCGGTCCAGGGCGCGCACCTGGCTCAGCAGGCGGCGCGCGCTGAAGAAGGAGTCGAGCTCGACGCTCTTGGGGTGGATGCCATAGCCGTGCAGCGTGTTCTGCAGCTGGTGGAACTGGGTCTGCGCGTACGCCGAGCTGGGGCCCAGGATGATCTCGCGCAGCGGCGGCAGCTGCGAGCTCAGGTAGCTGTCCACGTCCACGCGCACCCCGACCAGGCTCAGCAGGATGGTGAACTGGATCAGCCCCTCCGTGAAGTACTTCTTCAGGGAGAGCATCTCTGCGGCAGGGAAAATTAAATAAAAATAAATAAAAGTTAAAAACAAGCAAGGGTTGGGGTTGGGGATGGACATTTCTTCAGGGTTGGGGATGGACGTTTCTTCAGGGAGAGCATCTCTGCGGCAGGGAAAATTAAATAAAAATAAATAAAAGTTAAAAACAAGCAAGGGTTGGGGTTGGGGATGGACGTTTCTTCAGGGAGAGCATCTCTGCGGCAGGGAAAGTTAAATAAAAATAAATAAAAGTTAAAAACAAGCAAGGGTTGGGGTTGGGGATGGATGTTTCTTCAGGGAGAGCATCTCTGCGGCGGGGAAAATTAAATAAAAATAAATAAAAGTTAAAAACAAGCAAGGGTTGGGGTTGGGGATGGACGTTTCTTCAGGGAGAGCATCTCTGCGGCGGGGAAAATTTAAAGAAAATAGATAAAAGTTAAAACCAAACAAGGGTTGGGGTTGGGGATGGACAGCAAGAAGTTATTTCTTCAGGGAGAGCATCTCTGCGGCGGGGAAAGTTAAATAAAAATAAATAAAAGTTAAAAACAAGCAAGGGTTGGGGTTGGGGATGGACGTTTCTTCAGGGAGAGCATCTCTGCGGCGGGGAAACTTAAATAAAAAGAAATAAAAGTTAAAAACAAGCAAGGGTTGGGGTTGGGGATGGACAGGGAGGAGTTATTTCTTCAGGGAGAGCATCTCTGGGGCGGGGAAAATCAAAAATAAATAAATAAAAGTTAAAACCAAACAAGGGTTGCGGTTGGGGACGGACATTTCTTCAGGGACAGCATCTCTGGGGCAGGGAAAATTAAAAAAAAAAATTAAAAAGAAACAAGGGTTGGGCATGGACAGCAAGGAGCTGCTTCTTCAGGGAGAGCACATCTGGTGCGGGAAAAATTTTTAAAGAAATTAAAAACAAACAAAGATTGAGGTTGGGGATGGACAGCAAGGAGTACTTCTTCAGGGAGAGCATCTTTGGTTCGGGAAAAATTAAAAAAAAATTAAATAAAAATTAAAAACAAACAAGGGTTGAGGTTGGGGATGGACAGCGAGGAGCTGGCAGAGGGTGAAGCCTCCACACACAACACACAACAGGTTGGGTGGGTTTGGCTTTGCTCTGCCCCACTTTCAAACAATCATTTCTGCCCTTCAGGGCAGAGCTAAAAGCCAGGAGGAAAGTTTAAAGAACGCTCAGAAGGTTTTTGGTTTGGTTTTGCTCTGAAAAGGCAGGAAATTGGTTCGTGGAGAACCGGAGAAAACCAAAGTTCAAAGCCGGGAACTCTCGCCGGCAGCTCCACCCTCGCCTTCCCTTTTGTTTTTATCCCGCGGAATTGCGCGATCCGTGTCACTTACTGTCCGAAACCTCCTCATGCAGCGCCTCTGTGAGCGCCCCCGCAGCTGCCCCGCTCCGGACCGGGCTCTGCTCCCTCCTCCTGCCTCTCCTTCCTCTCCTCTCCTCCTCCTCCTCCTCCTCTGCAGGAGCCTCTTATGAGTCAAAGGTCCCGAGCATGGGAAGGTCCAAAGACTCCAACGCTCGCGGCTGCGATTTCATCAGCAGCTGCAATGTAACCAGAGAGCAAACACGGTGACACCGGGGCTCCACCCTGCCGGCACCGCGCCTTCCCCCGCCAATCCCGGGGGTTTCACCGCGATCCCGGTCCCGCTGCCCCGGCCGCGTTACCTCCGGCCGCAGCCCCGGCCCGCGCTATTCTTAGGCCGGCGCGTCAGCTTCCCGCGGCCCGGAGGAATCCGGTGCCCCGGCCCTGCTCAGCGCGGCTCCGGCCGGGCCGGGGCTGTTCCATGGAACACCGGCCCCGCTCCCGGGCCCGCCCCGCGCCGCTCCCGCCGCCCCCAGCGCGCTGGGGCGGCTCCCGCGGAGCGGAGCGCTGGGCCGGGGGATCCCGAGCGTGGGGGGTGCCCGGTTCTGGGGGGGTTTCCCGGTTTTTGGGGGGTTCCCGTTTTTGGGGGTCCCCGTGGGCCCCACGTGCGCTCCCCGTTCCCGGGGCCCTTTAAGGCCCCACGTGACCTCACCCCCCCCCCCCCTCCGGCGCGGCCACGTGACCCCGCCCCACCCGCGCGCGCGCTCCCGCGGCCTCGCCGTCCCCCTCGGCGCCGCCCGCCCCGCCCCGCCCCGCGCGCGCCGCCGCCGCCGCCGCCACCACCCGCACGCCGCCACCGCCTCCCCGCACCCTCCGCCGCCACAGATTCCGCCCCCGCCGGTACCCGCCGGGCTCCGCCGCCGCTCCAGCCCCGCCGCCGCCGCCTCTCCCGCTCCCCGCCCCGGCCCAACCGCCCCCCCCGCCCGCCTCGCGCGGAGCCGCCGCCAATCACCGCCCGCCGAGGGCAGGCGGGAGGGAGGCGCGGGCCAATGGGATGCGGGTGGCGGAGAGTTCCTCCCGCCTCCCCGGCACCTCTTTGATTGGCAAGCGAGCTGACCAATGGACGCGCGAGGAGGCGCGGGCGACCCTCGCGCTCGGCGCAGCCAAACCAATGGAAAATGAGAAACTGACAAGGGCAGCTGTCCCCGCTCTGTGATTAATTGACAGCATGTCCACCCAATGGCGCGCAAAGCCTTCACTGAGTGAAAGCGGCAGAAACCAATGAGACGACGCGCAGGATTCGCGCGCTTGAGTGGCAGCGACGAGCACCAATGGCTGCGGGCCGGCGGCACCGCCCCCTCGCCCCGCAGCGGTTGCCACGGCAACGGGCGGCCCGGGCCCTGAGCGGGGCGAGGCCGCCATGGCGGGGCCTGAGGGGGCCGCACCCCCGGCGGGGCCCGCACCGCGCCCGGAGCCGCTCCCGAGGCCGCTGCTCAGCCTTGTTCCCCTTGGGGGCACCCCCAGGCCTCGGGCATGCAGGGCGATCTGGGGGCGATGCCCCCGGGGGCACAGCCCCGGTGTTAGTGACTGCTGGGTGTCACCAGGCAAAGGCCAGGCTGGGGTCCTTCCCAACCACCTCGGCTGCCCAAAAATCTGCTCCGGGCCGGGATATGTGTGAAAAAAGGTGGAAAAGCGCCGCTGGCATCAGGCCCTGGCCCTCCCTTTCCCTTCCAGGGTCATCAACCCCTAAGCCAGCCTGAAACCCCGTAACCCAATTAAACATCAGCCGCGGGGCAGGGTTCAGACCCGGAGCGGGTCATTCACCCCTGCCTGCATGGATCCGTGTGTGATTCCTGCCCTTCCCTGCTCCCTGTGGGATTTCTGCCTCTTCTACCCTTCCCCATGGATCTGTGTGGGATTCCTGCCTGTTTTCCCATGCTCGCATAGATCCCTGTCGGATTCCTGCCCTTCCCTCATGGATCCACATAGGATTCCTGCCCATCTCTGCTTCATTTGGGATTCCTGCCTGTTTTCCCATTCACACACAGATCCCTGTGGGATTCCTGCCCTTCCCTGTTCCCTGTGGGATTCTTGCCCTTCCCACAGGGATTCCTGTGGGATTCCTGCCCATCCCTGCTCCATTTGGGGTTCCTGCCTGTTCACTCCTTCCCACAACGGATCCATGTGGGATTCCTGCCCATCTCTGCCCCATTTGAGATTCCTGCCTGTTCTCCCCTTCCCACACGGATCCCTGCCCATCCCTGTGCCCCATTCCTGCCCAGACCGGTGCCAGCGGGGCAGGTGGGCGGCCTAGGCAGCACCACCCCGATCCCGATCCCGATCCTGCCATTCCTGCCCATCCCAGCCACCCCTGCCCTGCCCCAGAAACCCGCCGGGACAGACAGCATGCCACAGACGCTGCTTCACCCGGGGAAAAAATAAATAACATGGAAAAAGTGGCGTGGGATCCGACAGGGTGAGGCTGGGCCAGGTTATCCCGGGGTTGTCCAGGCTGGTTGTGCCCCCCCAAAACCTGCAGAGACCCAGCGGTGAGGCCAGGGGGACAAGGGAAGGTGTTTGAGGGGCTGGAAGTGCCCAGATCCTGGAGATTTTGGGTCATGTCCTCCCCAAACCCTCCCTGGTTGGATTTTGGGGGTGATATCCACATAAAACCCATCCTGGGTTGGGTTTTGGGGTTGTTTTCCACCCTAAAGCCCCCCGGGTTGGATTTTGGGGGTGACATCCACCTAACACCCATCCTGGTTTGGATTTTGAGGGTCTTGCCCTACCCAGGTTGAAGATTTAGCGGTGTTGCCCACCCTAAACCCCCCAGGATAGATTTTGGGGTTGTTTTCCACCCCAAACCCTTCCTGGGATGAATTTTGGGATTGTTGCTCACCCTAAATCCCCCCAAAGGGAACAGGGGGTGTCTGGCAGCCCCCCAAAGCCCTCCCGTGCCAGTTCCCAGCTGGGAACCCGAGCTGGGCTGTCCCTCCGGGTTATTTTTGGTGTCCCCAGGGCTATTTGGGGACAGCTGGCCCTGGCCCCGTGCCCACCTCGTGCCACCGGAGGGGGGTACAGAGCCCCTTCCCCATTATTGCCCCCCCAGGAAAATTCCCCAGCCCCAAAAGTTAAAGGGAAAATCTTCCCAAACAAGGGAAAATTCGGGTGAGTCTCCAGAAAATTCCAGGCTGGGAGGGCTCAGGGAATGGGACCAGGGACAAGGAGGGCCTGGAGTTATTTGGGATCCCCAAATCCGGGATACCCCGAATCCAAGAGCCCTTTCCTCGTTGTTTCTCCTCCAGGAAAACGCTCCACCCCAAAATTAAAGCAAACAAGGGAGGGTTGGGGTGAGTCACTGGAACATTCCAGACTGGGAGCGTTCAGGGAACGGGAGCAGGGCTTGGGATTGCTTGGGATGGAGCCAGGAGCCCCTTCCCGGGCCTGGGCTCCGCCCCCAGCCTTGATTACACCCAGGGATTAATTAGGCACTAATGAAGTTTGTCCTTCCCAGCTGCATCCAGCCACAATTAAAGATTTCTGTGCCCAATCCGGTGTCGGGGTGGGGTTTTGGGATATTTATGGGGTTTTTTGTTAAATGTCCCTTGTTAAATGTTCTGGATGTTCCCTACAGACTCCCCCCAGGCTTGGGACAACCATCCTAAGGACACCCCACACTGGGGTCACCCCCTTTTTGGGGACCCTCCACCCCGGTTTTGCCCCATTTTCGGGTAACCCCAACCCTACAGAGCCCCCCAGGCTGGCACAGCCTGTCCCGGGCACATCACGCCCCCGTGGGACCCCAAAATCCATCCCCGGGACCCCAAAATCCATCCCCGGGACTCCAAATCCGCCCCTGCTCCCCCCACCGCCGCCGCCCCCGCGCGCCTCCTTCCCAATGCGCCTTGCGACACCGCGCTTCATTTGCATAGCGCCGCCCATTGCAGCATATATTATCCTTATAAAGAAAATAGCCACGCCCATCACACAGTGGCTCCTCCCCTCACGCCCCGCCCCGTGTCGCGCATTCGCGGTCCTGCAGCGCCACCTGCCGGCGGCTCTGCGGCTGCGCGCGGGACCCCGCCCTGACCCCCCAAACCGGGACCGCCCCTTCCGGAACCCTGCCCGGACCCCCCCGAACCGGGACCCTCCCCTTCGGGACCCTGTCCTGAACCCCCAAACAGGGACCCCCACTCCGGGACCCCTTCCTGACCCCCCAAACCCTGTCCTCATCCTCCAAACCGGGACCTCCCCCTTCGAGACGCCCCAAAACTCTGTCCCCAGTAACCCCCTGAACCCCTCTTGGGGTCTCCCCTGTTGTAGCGCCCCCCCTCAATCACAAGGGGTTCCCCCGGGCACCCCAAACCCGGGCATCCCCCATGCACACCCTGGGGACCCCCAAAGCGGCGCCAGCCGGCGGTGAGGGCACGAAGCGCCCCCCAAACCCACCCTGTCCCCGTTTTGGGAGTGTCCCCATCCCTGGGGGGCTCTGTGTCCCCTCGTGTCCCCTCGGGATGGGGACCCTGCGTGTCCCCCCTCCCTCCGCAGCCCGAGAACAAAGAGGGGCAGCAGGAGGAGGAGGAGGAGGAGGAGCGCGAAGGCCCCGGCGGTGACAGCTGGTGCCCCCCGGGTGACACGGGGACAAAGGCAGCGCTGCCGGCGACCGAGGGGCCGAGCGGGGGGGACAGGGCGGGGGGACAGCGACCCCTCAGGACCCCACAGCACCCCAAATACCCCACAGCACCCCAAATACCCCACAGCACCCCAAATACCCTGCAGCACCCCACAGCGCCCCGTTTGGGGGTTACCCGGGTCACAAAACAGGGCAGGAGAGTTTTGGGGTGCTCCCCCAGAACTCCTCAGGCTGAGCCTGCCCAGCTCATCACACCCATGGGGGGGGGGGTGAGCCCCCCAAAAATGACCCCGAAGGTTTCCCCTCTCCGGTGCCTCGGCTGTTCCCTGATTTCTGTTCGCTTCCCGTCCACAGGATGGACAGAGGGACGGACAGAGGGACGGACGGGGAGCGCACAGGACAGGCGGGGCCGGGGTGGCCACGGGGACATTTGGGGACATTTGGGGACAGCGGGAGGGGCAGCAGAGCCGCCCCCAGCTGGCGGGGGGGTCCCGGCGCTGATGGAGCGAGCGGGGACAGGGTGGGACAGATGGAGCGACATTAATTGGTAATTAAACCCTCCCTGGCGGGGAGAGCGAGCGGCAGCCGGGCCGGGGGAGGGGACACGGCCGGGGACGGGGGACAAGGGGACACTGCCGGCGCCCCCATCCCCGCCGGGGACCCTCCGCGGCTCCGCGACAGGCGGCAGGTAATTAATGAGGCCGTTAATCACCGGGAGCGCGGTAATGAGGGGCTCCCGGAGCCCGGCTGTCACCGAGCGGGGACGGGTTTGGGGACAGGGACAGGAGAGTGGGGAGCGAGAGCTGGAGCCGGGCTGGGACCCCACAGCCCCAAATCCGCTCCCACGGCACCGGGACCCCCAAATCCCCGAGCGGACGGGGCTCTGTGTGCCCCACACGGTCCCCCCGGGGGGGACAGACCCCCAGGGCCGCACCCCCTGTCCCCGTCCCTGCCCTCCCTGTCCCCATCCCTCTCAGTGACACACACACTCGATGTGACACAAATTCGGGTTTATTCACCGACACCCCCAAACCCCGCAGCACCCCTGGGTGGGCAGAGGGGCTGGGAGGGACGGGACCCCCTGGGGACCCCCCGTGTCCCTTAGGGGTCACAGACTGCTCAGGGGTCACACACTGATGTCCCTTAGGGGGTCACAGGCTGGTCAGGGGTCACACACTGATGTCCCTTAGGGGTCACAAGCTGGTGTCCCTTGGGGGTCTCAGACTGACGTCCCTCTGGGGTCAGGGGTTGATGTCCCTCAGGTGTCACAGCCAGGTGTCCCTCAGGTGTCAGTTCGGTGTCTCTCAGGTGTCTCAGTTGGATGTCCCTCTGGGGTCAGGGGTTGATGTCCCTCAGGTGTCACAGCCAGGTGTCCCTCATCTGTCACAGGTTGACGCCCATCAGGTTCACCGGGCGCCCCCCGTAGCGTTTGGAGATGTCGGCCTCGATCTGCAACGGCACCGGGGGGAGGTTCGGGGTCACCGGGGGCTCCCGGGGCTCAGGGGGGTTCCCAGGGTGTCCCCCCGTCCCTCACCAGGCTCTGCAGCTCCCTGGCTCTCTCCTGCAGCTGCTGCAGCCGCGGCTCCAGCGCTCCCTGCTCGGCCTGGGCCTGGCGGCGCCGCTGCCCCAGCGCCTCCCTCTTGGCCAGCAGCAGCTCGGCCTGCAGGGCCTGCTGCCGCAGCAGGGCCGTGACACGCTCCACGTACCTGGGGACATGGGGACAGGGGGACATTGTCTGGGGACAGGGGGACAGAGGGGTTATGGGGACAGGGACAGGGACAGCGGGGTCATGGGGACAGCGGAGCCAGCAGCAGCTCAGCCTGCAGGGATTGCTGCCGCAGCAGGGCCGTGACACGCTCCACGTACCTGGGGACATGGGGACAGAGGGGTTATGGGGACAGGGACAGGGACAGCGGGGCCATGGGGATAGCAGGGACACACTGCAGGACAGGGACAGCTCGGCCTGCAGGGCCTGCTGCCGCAGCAGGGCCGTGACACACTCCACGTACCTGGGACACAATGGGGACATGGGGACAGGGACAGCGGGGTCACACTGCATGGTCTGGGGACAGTGGTAACACACTGCAGAGCCCCCCTGGTTAAGGGCTGTTTTAGGGCTATTTTAGGGCTTATTTTAAGGGCAAATTTAGGGCTATTTTAGAGGCTGATTGGGGGCTGGTTCAGGGCTATTTTAGGAGCTGTTTTGGGGCTATTTTAGCACTGTTTGGGGGGCTTCTTTACAGCTATTCTAGGGATTATTTTACAGGCTGGTTTAGGGCTATTTTAGGGGTATATTAGGGTCTGGTTTGGGGCAGTTTGGGGCCTGTTTTGGGGGTATTTAGGGCCTGTTTTGGGGCAGGGCAGGCACCTGGGCGAGGATCATTTAGGGTCTGTTTTGGGGCCCTTTTTGGGGGTATTTAGGGCCTGCTTTTGGGGCAGTTTGGGGCCTGTTTTGGAGCAGTTTGGTGCCTGTTTTGGGGCAGTTTGGGGCCTGTTTTGGAGCAGTTTGGGACCTGGTTTGAGGCTATTTTAGGGCCTGTTTTGGGGCAGTTTGGGGCCTGTTTTGAGGCTATTTTAGGGCCTGTTTTGGGGCAGTTTGGGGCCTGTTTTGAGGCTATTTTAGGGCCTGTTTTGGGGCTATTTTAGGGTCTGTTTTGGGGCAGTTTGGGGCCTGGTTTGAGGCTATTTTAGGGCCTGTTTTGGGGCAGTTTGGTGCCTGTTTTGGGGCAGTTTGGGGCCTGGTTTGAGGCTATTTTAGGGCCTGTTTTGGGGCAGTTTGGGGTCTGTTTTGGGGCTATTCGGGGCCGGTTTCGGGTCGGGGCAGCACCTGGGCGAGGCGAGGATCATGCAGAGGTGCTGCACGCTGCGCGAGCACAGCTGCCCCAGCAGCTCCCGCGCCGTGGCCAGCTGGGCCCGCAGGCGCTCGGGGCTCTGGCCCTGCAGCGCGGCCGGCGCCGCCTGGAACTGGCTCAGGGCCACCACGTCCAGCGCCGCGTCCTCGAGCTCCAGCAGCCGCTGCGCCAGGAACAGCTCCAGCTGCGGGACAGCGCCGGGGACAGCACCGGGGACAGCAATGGGGACACAACAGGGACAGCGTCAGGGACAGCAATGGGGACACAACAGGGACAGCGTCAGGGACACTGCCAGGGTCACCCCCAGGGTCACTCGTGTCCCCCGTGCCCACCTCCATGAGCTCGTCGATGAACTGGTTCCGAGTCTCGGGGTTCTCCAGCAGGGTCAGAGCGTCCGAGCCACGGGCAACGCCCTCGGGGGCTGCGGCGGGGTGGGACCCCAAAGGCTGCTCAGCTTCACCCCAAAAACACTGCCCAGAACCCAGAAACACTGCCCAGAACCCAAAAACACTGCCCAGAACCCGAATACACTGCCCAGAACCCAAACACACTGCCCAGAACCCAAACACACTGCCCAGAACCCAAACACACTGCCCAGAACCCGAAATCCCTGCCCAGAACCCAAATACAGTGCCCAGCATGCAAAATCCCTGCCCAGAACCCAAAATTCCTGCCCAGCATCCAAAAACCCCAACCAGCACCCAAAAACCCTGACCAGAACCCAAAAATCCTGACCAGAACCCAAAACCCCTGCAGAGCACCCAAAACTCCTGCAGAGCACCCAAAATCCCTGCCCAGCACCCAAAACCCCTACAGAGCACCCAAAAATCCTGCCCAGAACCCAAAAATTCTGCCCAGCACCCAAACCCCACTCCCTGCCCCATCCCAAACCCCTCTGGGGGTCCCAGGGGCACTGGGAATGGGGAATTTGGGGGGATTTGGGGGAATCTGGGGGATTTGGGAGCTGCCTGTGCCCCCCAGGACCCCCCAGCCCTGCTCACCCTCAGTTCCAGCCTCCACCACCGTGATCGTCCCCTCCTGTCCCTTCTCTCCATCACCCCAATCGATGCCATCGTCCCCCTGGGGAGCAAAGGGTGACAAAGGGTGACAAAAGGGACATCAGGGGGATGTGGGGACACAGGGACACTCCCCTGGCCATGGGGGTGTCACAAACCTGGGGCTCTGCTGGGATTGTCCCCTTCTCTCCGTCACCCCAATCGATGCCATCCTCCCCCTGGGGAACAAAGGGTGACAAAAGGGGACATCAGGGGGATGTGGGGACACAGGGACATCACCCCAACCAATGCCATCGTCCCCCTGGGGAACAAAGGATGACATCAGGGGGATGTGGGGACACAGGGACATCACCCCAACCAATGCCACCATCGCCCTGAGGGAGGAAAGGTGACACAGGGGAGGTTTGGGGACACAGGGATGTCACCCACCTGGGCACTGAGCTCTACTGTGATCGTCCCCTCCTGTCCCTTCTGTCCATCACCCCAGTCGATGCCATCGTCCCCCTGGGGAGCAAAGGGTGACATTAGGTGGGTTTGGGGACACAGGGACATCGCCCCAACCAATGTCACCATTCCCCTGAGGAACAAAAGGTGACAAAGGGTGGCACAGGGGGACACAGGAACGTCACCCACCTGCGGGCTGGGCTCCACCGTGATGCCCCAGTCGATGTCCCCGCCCTGGGGTGGCTCCGTGGGGAAATCTCCCCAGTCAATCTGTGGGAAAGACCCCGAACCCCCCATGAGACACGGCCCCAAACCCAAACCCCAAACCCAAACCCAAACCCCAAACCCCCCATGAGACACGGCCCCAAACCCCAAACCCCCAAACCCCAAACCCCAAACCCCAAACTCATGAGCCACAGCCCAACCCCAAACCCCAAAACCCCAAACCCCCCATGAGACACGGCCCCAAACCCAAACCCCAAACCCAAACCCCAAACCCCTGAGCCACAGCCCAACCCCAAACCCCAAACCCCCCATGAGACATGGCCCCAAACCCCAAACCCCCAAACCCCAAACTCATGAGCCACAGCCCAACCCCAAACCCCAAACCTCAAACCCCCCATGAGACACGGCCCCAAACCCCAAACCCCAAACCTCCCCTGAGACACGGCCCGACCCCAGCGCCAGCCAGGGGGATCCCCCGTATCTCTGTGCCCCCCCGTGTCCCTATGTCCCCCATATCCCCGTGTCCCCCTGTGTCCCCCCATATCCCTGTGTCCCCTGTATTCCCCCGTGTCCCCCGTGTCCCTATGTTCCCCATATCCCCGTGTCCCCCGTGTCCCGGTGCCCCCGCCAGCACGCACCGTGTCCTGCGGGGGCGGCTCCGGTGCCTGCGGGGCCGCCTCGGGCCGCTCCAGCCGCAGCGGCTCCTGCCCCGTGCGCCAGCGGAACACGGACGAGTTCCCGTGGGCCACCACGTGCCGGAGCAGCGGCAGCGCCTCCGCACCGGGGCTGGGACACCAGAGAGGGACATGGGGACATGGGGATGGCACAGGGACATGGGGACACAGGACAGAAGCAGGGACATGGGGATGGCACGGGGACATGGGGACATGGGGATGGCACGGGGACATGGGGACACAGGACAGAACCAGGGACATGGGGACGGCACAGGGACATGGGGACACCACATGCCGGAGCAGCGGCAGCACCTCTGCACCGGGGCTGGGACACCAGATAGGGACATGGGGATGGCACAGGGACATGGGGACATGGAGATGGCACGGGGACATGGGGACACAGGGCAGCAAGGGGACATGGGGATGGCACACGGACATGGGGACATGGGGATGGCACAGGGACATGGGGACACCACATGCCGGAGCAGCGGCAGCGCCTCCACACCGGGGCTGGGACACCAGATAGGGACATGGGGACATGTGGGTGGCAGAAGGACATGGGGACACAGGACAGAACCAGGGACATGGGGACGGCACAGGGACATGGGGACACCGCGTGCTGGAGCAGCGGCAGCACCTCTGCACCGGGGCTGGGACACAGACGGGGACATGGGGATGGCACGGGGACAGGAGCACACAGGGCAGCAAGGGGACATGGGGACAGCACTGGGGACATGGGGACAGGGAGCATGGGGACAGCACTGGATGGGATTGATCACAGGGACATCAGGGATGGGGACACCTCAGCATCCGCAGTGCCAGGGTTTGGAGGGGCCAGGAGCTTTTGTGGGGCAGTTTGGGGAGCCAGGGCTGCTTTAGGGTAGCAGAGGGATGGTTTGGGGCTGGTTTGGGGATGATTTTGGGGTGTCAGGGCTGGTTTTGGGGTGCCAGGGCTGTCCCCACCTGTCGCACACGAAGCCCACGCAGGCCTGGTACAGCTCGATGGCGTCCCCGAGGGCGCTGGCGCCGTCCCCAACGCGGGACAGCAGCGACGGCAGCGCCTGCACCTGGGCCAGCAGCTCCCGGCGCACGTCCTCGCCCTGGGGACACCGAGGGGACACTGAGGGGACACTGAGGGACATCCTGGGGACACTGAGGGGACACTTGGGGACATGCTGGAACACTTAGGGACACCCTATGGACACTGAGGGACATCCTGGGGACACTGAGGGGACACCCCAGGGACACTGAGGGGACACCCCAGGGACACTGAGGGGACACTTGGGGACACTTTCTTTAGGGTCTGTTTGGGGCTATTCAGGGCCCCATTTGAGGCTATTTCAGACCTGATTTAGGGCTTGTTTGGGGTTATTCTGGGGCCCAATTTGGGGTTATTTCAGCCCTGTTTGGGGCTATTCCAGCCCCATTTGGGGTTGTTCCCGGCCTGTTTCAGGCTGTGTTTGGGGCTATTTCAGGCCTGGTTTTGACACTGTTTGGGGTTATTTCAGGGTTCATTTGGGGCCATTCCCAGCCCATTTCAGGCACTGTTCAGGACCATCCCCACCCCTTTCAGGCTCCCCCATTCCCCTGGCACTCACAGCTATGCCCGTACTGTCCAAGCCTGTTTCAGGCTCTCTCTGGGGCCATTCCCACCACATTTCAGGCTCTATCTGTGGCCATTCCCATCCCATGCCAGGCTCTCTCTGTGCCCATTCCCATCCCGTTCCAGGCTCCCCCCAGGGTTATTTTGGGGCTCATTTGGGGCCATTCCCATCCCATGTCAGGCTCTATCTGTGGCCATTCCCAGCCCATTTCAGGCTCTCTCTGTGCCCATTCCCATCCCCTTCCAGCCTCCCCCCAGGGTTATTTTGGGGCTCATTTGGGCCATTCCCATCCCATTCCAGGCTCTCTCTGGGCCCATCCCCACCCCATCCCAGCCTCCCCCGTTGCTCCCCGGCACTCACAGCGATGCCGTACTGTCCAGCCCCATTTCAGGCTCTCTCTGTGCCCATTCCCATCCCGTTCCAGCCTCTCCCCGGGGTTATTTTGGGGCTCATTTGGGCCATTCCCATCCCAGGTCAGGCTCTCTCTGTGCCCATTCCCAGCCCATGCCAGGCTCTCTCTGGGCCCATCCCCACCCCATCTCAGCCTCCCCCGTTCCCCGGCACTCACAGCTATGCCCGTACTGTCCAAGCCTGTTTCAGGCTCTCTCTGTGCCCATTCCCAGCCCATGCCAGGCTCTCTCTGGGCCCATCCCCACCCCGTCTCAGCCTGCCCCGTTGCTCCCCGGCACTCACGGCGATGCCGTACTGGCGGCAGGAGCCCAGGAAGCGCTCGCGGAGCTCCGCTGCCCGTGCCTGGCACTCGTCCTCGCGCCGCGCCAGCTCCTGCTGCGCCTGCAGCCACCGGGCCCGCTGCCGCCGCAGCGCCGGCAGCTCGTAGCTGATGCTGCGCCCCAGCAGGCTGGAGAGCTCGGCTGGGGCACAGGGGGGCACAGGGGGTCACCCCGGGGCTGGGGGGGCGCCCGGCACCATCCCGGGGCTCCTCCCGCTGGGAACGGGTACCCCCATGGAGCCCGGGCTTTGGATTCTGGCCCGCGCTGGTCTGGGCTGAATTCACCTTTAAATCCTGTCCTGGGTTTGGGGCTGAATTCAGCTTTAAATCCCATCCCGTTCTGGTTTGGGGCTGAATTCAGCTTTAAATCCTGTCCTGGTCTGGGGCTGAATTCAGCTTTAAATCCTGTGCTGGGTTTGGGGCTGAATTCAGCTTTAAATCCCGTCCTGTGCTGGTTTGGGGCTGAATTCAGCTTTAAATCCTGTGCTGGTTTGGGGCTGAATTCAGCCTTAAATCCTGTCCTGTGCTGGTTTGGGGCTGAATTCACCTCTAAATCCTGTTCTGGCTTGGGGCTGAATTCACCTTTAAATCCTGTGCTGGGTTTGGGGTTGAATTCAGCTTTAAATCCCATCCTGGTCTGGGGCTGAATTCAGCTTCAAATCCTGTCCTGGTTTGGGGCTGAATTCACCTCTAAATCTTGTCCTGGTCTGGGGCTGAATTCACCTTTAAATCCCATCCTGGTTTGGGGCTGAATTCAGCTTTAAATCCCATCCTGTTCTGGTTTGAGGCTGAATTCAGCTTTAAATCCCATCCTTGTTTGGAGCTGAATTCACCTTTAAATCCCATCCTGGTTTGGGGCTAAATTCACCTTTAAATCCCATTCTGGTCTGGGGGCTGAATTCAGCTTTAAATCCTGTCCTGGTTTGGGGCTGAATTCAGCTTTAAATCCCATCCCAGTTTGGGGACTGAATTCACCTTAAAATCCCATCCCACCCCGGTTTGGGGGCTCAATTCACTTTTAAATCCCATCCCATCCCATCCCAGTTTGGGGACCAAATTCCCCTTTAAATCCCACTGGGATTTGGCTTTCCCACAGATCCCATCCTTTCCCATCCCAGCCCATCCCAGTTAGGGGACTGAATTCCACCCACCCAGGGGGTTCTTTGGGACACCTTGGGGAATTCCCACGATTGCCATTCCCATTCCCATCATTCCCATTATTCCCGTTATTCCCGTTATTCCCATCCCCTCTCACCCAGGTAGGCGTTGTCCTTCTCATAGAGGGACACGATCTCCTGCCAGTCCTGGGGACAGACACAAGGGTGAGGAGGAAGAGGAAGAGGAGGAGGAGGAGAATGAGGAGGAAGAGGAGGAAGAGGAGGAAGAGGAGGAAGAAGAGAATGAGGAGGAAGAGGAGGAAGAGGAGAATGAGGAGGAAGAGGAGGAAGAGGAGGAAGAGGAGGAAGAGGAGGAAGAGGAGAATGAGGAGGAAGAGGAGGAAGAGGAGGAAGAGGAGGGCGCTCCCACCTTCATCCTCTGGGACGAGTAGCGCCCAAAGAGGTTCTTGGTGGAGGCCTCGGTGCCCTTGAGGATCTCCACGATGCGCAGGCAGTGGAAATAGTGCAGGTCTGGGGGGAACAGTGGGGTCAGGGGATCCCTGGGGGGCTTTGGGGGATCCCTGGGGGGCTTTGGGGGATCCCTGGGGGGCTTTGGGGGATCCCAGGAGGTTTTGGGGGATCCCTGGGGGGCTTTGGGGGGTTCCTCAGCTGCCACCACCACCCCTTTGTGAACAACGCTCCCACGCCAAATCCTGGCTCTGCAGGGGGAAGGATCCAAACCCCAAATCCAAAATCCCCAAATGCCAAACCCCCAATCCCAGACCCCAAATCCCCGAACCCCCAAACCCCAAAACCCCAAATCCAATTCCCAAACCCCCAAACCCTCAATTCCTAATTCCCAATTCCCAAACCCCCAAATCCCAAGCCTGAATTCCCCAGACCCCAATTCCCAAACCCCAAACCCCCAAGTGCCGGTCCCGGAGCACTGACAGGAGCCCTGGAGCAGCTCTCGGATCTCGGGGTGCTCGGGCATGTCCTGCAGCGCCGCCCGGATCCGCTCCCGCACCGCCGCCACCTGCGCGGGCCAGCGCCGCCCGCAGTGCCGCCGGTCCAGCAGCCAGTCTGGAACAGGGGACAGTGCCATCACCGGGGGGACACCGGGACAGCGGGGACACTGCAGGGACACCGGGACATGGGGACACCACGGGGACACCGGCACAGCGGGGACACCGCGGGGACACCGAGACAGCGGGGACAGTGCCATCACCGGGGGGACACCGGGACATGGGGACAGTGCAGGGACACCGGGACAGGGCCAGTCTGGGGACACAGGGACAGTGCCATCACCGGGGGGACACCGGGACAGCGGGGACAGTGCAGGGACACGGGGACATGGGGACACCGCAGGGACACCGGGACAGCGGGGACACCGCGGGGACACCGGGACAGGGCCAGTCTGGGGACACAGGGACAGTGCCATCACCGGGGGGACACCGGGACATGGGGACACTGCAGGGACAGCGGGGACACCGCGGGGACACAGACCGTGCCGCCCGCAGTGCCGCCGGTCCAGCAGCCAGTCTGGGGACAGGGGACAGTGCCATCACCGGGGTGACACCGGGACATGGGGACACCGCGGGGACACCGGGACAGTGCCATCACCGGGGGGACACCGGGACAGCGGGGACACCGCGGGGACACCGGGACAGGGCCAGTCTGGGGACACAGGGACACGGGGACGTGGGGACAGTGCAGGGACACCGGGACAGCGGGGACACCGCGGGGACACAAACCGTGCCGCCCGCAGTGCCGCCGGTCCAGCAGCCAGTCTGGGGACACGGGGACGTGGGGACAGTGCCATCACCGCATGGGGACACAGGGACAGGGGGACATGGAGACGGGGCGGTCACAGTGGGGACATCCCCGGGCTCCGGGGACACGGGGGACAAACAGCGGGAGGAATTCCCGAGCCTCTTCCCAAAGCCTGGGACGGATCCCCAGCTGGAGGGAAAAGCGAGAACAGGGCTGGGATAACCGGGACAAATTCCCGGTCCCTGCCCGGAGCCGGGGTTCGTTCCCGTACCCAGGAGCTTGCTGGTCTGGATGTCGATGGGCACATTCCGGTAGTCCTGGGGAGCCTGCGGAGAGAACAGGGCAGGGGCGGGGCTGCGGCAACCGGAACGGGCACCGGCACCGGGAGCGGCACCGGGAGCCTCCGCTCCAGCGCCAGGCCCGGGCTGTCCCCGCTGCCCCGCGCCTGGACCCGATCCCGGACCCTTGCCCGCTCCCGGTCCCTTCCCCGGTGCCAGTCCCGTTTCCGATCCCACTCCCGATCCCCATCCCGCTCCCGATGCCCATCCCGGTCCCAGCCCCTTCCCCTGTCCCGGTCCCTGTCCCCGTTCCGGACCCTTCTCCGATCCCGATCCCGTTCCCGATCCCTTTTCCGATCCCGCTCCCGCTCCCGGTCCGCACCTGCATCTTTCCCGGACCCGCCTCTCCACTTCCGCCCTCCCCGTCCCAACCAATCGCCTCCCTCAGCGCCCGCGTCTCGGCCAATCAAAATGCGCTCCGCCCGAAGGTCGAACTCCCGCCAATCAGAAAGCGGCATCTCGGAGGCAGCGCCACGTCCCTGTGCTGCCATTGGCTGGAGGGGAAAGGGGCGGGGTCAGACCGGACCAATCGGAGCGTGCGGTGGAAGTTTGGGGGTCCCGATCCCGATCCCGGTCCTGGTTCCAAACCTGGCGCCAAATCCCGGTCCCGGTCACAGTCCCGGTCCCGGTCCCGGTCCCGGCCATAATCCCAGTCCCATTTCCAAGCCTGGTCCCAGTCCCGATGCCGATTCTGGCCTTAATCCCGGTCCCGGTCCCAAACCTGGCACCAGTCCCGGTCCCAAGGTCCCCCCCAACCGTCCCGCAGGGATCCCCCGGAGGCTCCCGAGGGGATCCCAAACCCTGCGGGATCCCCATTTGTCCTGGAGGGGAACCCAGATCCCCCCAGGTCCCTCAGGGATCCCGAGGTACTCCCGGAACAGGTCCCGGATCCCTTGGGATGCACCGGGAGCCCCAGCACAGAGCCAGGACCCCACTGGGACCCCCAGGACACATCCCGGCCACCCGGGGCCATCCAGAGCCATCCGGAGCCACCCAGAGGCGCCCAGAGCCATCCGGAGCCACCCGGAGCCACCCAGGGCCACCTGAGGCCACTCCGGGCCACCCTCCCGGGGCTGGCACCGCTCCCCGTCATGAATATTCAGCCGTGCCTGGCCCGGCCCCGCTGTTTGCTCCGGCAGGAGGGGTTTGGGAGCGGGTTCACCTTGACGGGAACACCGGGACAGCCGCAGGTGAGCGGCACCTGCCCGTGCTGCCCCCCGGGACACACCCGGGATACCCCGGGACATCCCGGGACACCCCGGGACACACCGGGACACACCGGGACAACCCCGGGACAACCCAGGGACAACCCCGGGACACACCCGGGACACACCGGGACACATCGGGACAACCCCGGGACAACCCCGGGACAACCCAGGGACACACCGGGACACACCGGGACACACCGGGACAACCCCGGGACAACCCCGGGACACCCCGGGACACACCGGGACAACCCAGGGACATCCCCGGGACCCCCGGAGGCGGCAGGGGCAGGTACCGGGGTGCGGTGTCCGGGCTGGGATGGGCTGTGGGAGCCCCGGGGACACCCTGGGGACACGGCCGGGGACGGTCCCACCTGGCTCTGGGGACACAGGTGCCACCAGCGGGCCCCTGTCCCCGTGTCGCTGAGGGAAAAGGGGTTTTTATCCCCAAAGCGACATCGGGGAGGGCTCGCTGGTGCCTGAGCGCCACTGGGACGGGGACAGGGGTGGGGACGGGGACGGGGACACGGGGCAGGGCTGGCCCCGGGCCTGGGAATCCCGTCCGTGCCCGGGGGGGATGCGGAGCCGCCTTGCCCCGGGGCCACGCTGGGCTCCGGCCCCTTCCCGGCCCCTTCCCGGCACCTGCCCCGGTCCCGGCGGGCACCGGCGAGCCCCGAGGCCGGGCTGGGGCGGGGGGACCCCGGCAGCGCCCCCGGCACTCCCCGGTGCCGCCACCTGCGCCCCAGTTCCTGTTCCTGTTTGCTCTCCCACACGTGGCTGATAAGGGCAGCTCCCGGCGCTGCCCGCGGCCCTTCCCCGGCTTTTCCCGGAATTCCCGGGATTCCCGCGGCGCCCGCCCCGCCCCGGTGCCCCGGGGGATCCGCCCCGAGCATCCGCGGGAGGGCAGCGCCGCGCCCCCGATGCGGCCCCGGGAGCCGCGGACGGAGCCGAGCCCCGGTGCCGCTCCCGTGCAGGATGGCCGACGGGCACGGCTGGTGGAAGCTGACGTTCCTGCGGAAGCGCCAGGCGGCGGCCCCGGTGCTGTATGAGAGCCCCGAGGGCCCCGCGGCGCCCGGCGGGGACGGCGCGGACGGGAACGGCCCCGAGGGCGGCCCCGGCTTCGCCGCCCGCCTCGAGAAGATCGTGGACAAGAGCACCAAGGGCAAGCACGTCAAGGTCTCGCACTCCGGGCGCTTCAAGGAGAAGAAGAAAGTGCGGGCGACGCTGGCCGAGCATCCCAACCTGTGCGGGGCCGGCGAGCGCCAGGAGCAGTGACCCGGCCGGGCTGCGGGCCCGGGCAGGACTCAGGATGGGATTTGTGGAATTGTCCGCGGGATGGTCCCGGAGCTGCGGGACTGACCCCGGGGCACGGCGGGGCCCGCGCTCCCCGGCCCTGCCTGCCCAGCGCGGACTGGTCCGTACTGGGATGAATGAGGACACTCCCCCCGATCCCGATCCCTATCCCGATCCCAATCCAAATCCCCTCCTCCCGTCACTTTTTGGGGCCGAGCCCCTCTCGTGTCCCGATCCCGAGGGGCTGCGGAGCCGCCGATGGCCGAGTCCTGCCCGAGAGGGGATGCGACACTTCCCTGTCCCCAGAGAACGAGCGGCGGGACCGATCCCCGAGGATCGCTGCCCGGAGGAGCCGCGCTCCATTCCCCGGGAATCCCTCCCCGGAGGAGCCGCCTTTCCCTCGGGAATCCCTCCCCGGAGGAGCCGCCTTTCCCTCGGGAATCCCTCCCCGGAGGAGCCGCCTTTCCCGAGGATCGCACCCGGAGGAGCCGCGTTTCCCGAGGATCGCACCCGGAGCAGCCGCGTTCCATTCCCCGAGGATCGCTCCCCGCTGCTGGAAGCGGGGGTCCCACCCCGCTCGCGCCTGCTGCTAATTAACTGTGGTTAATAAAGCGAGCCTGGGAGCGGAGGCGGCTCCGGGAGAGCTCCGCGGATCCCGGGATCCAGCCCGGAACGGGGGGAACGGCTCCGGATCCGGCGGGACGCGGAGGGAGCGGGGCCGTGCCGGGGAGCCCCGGACCCGGGCAGGGAGGAGGGAGCGGAGGCGGATCCCGAAACCCGGCATGGAGGGGTGGGAAAGCTCTGGATCCCTCTGGGATCCCTCTGGGAGCCATCGCGGGGAATCCCTGACCCTCCAGAGGCAGCTCCAGGGTCCCAAACGGGGCAGGATTGGTCCCAAATGGGGCAGGATTGGTCCCAAATGAGAACAGAGAGCAGGATTGGACCCAGTCCGAGCAGGATTGGGCCCATACTGGTCAGGATTGGACCCGGGGTGAGCAGGATTGGACCCACACTGGTCAGGATTGGACCCAGTCCGGGCAGGATTGGACCCAGGATGGTCAGGATTGGACCCAGTCCGGGCAGGATTGGACCCTACCTGGGCAGGATTGGACCCCGGGGGTGAGCAGGATTAGACCCAGGTTGGTCAGGATTAGTCCCGACCTGAGCAGGATAGGGCCCAAGGCAGAGCAGGATTTGGCCCTCCCTGGTCAGGATTAGACCCGGTCGGGGCAGGATTGGACCCCAATGAGAGCAGGATTGGACCCAAATTGGTCAGGATTGGGCCCAGTTGGAGCAGGATTGGACCCCAAGGAGAGCAGGATTGGGCCCATACTGGTCAGGATTGGACCCAGTTAGAGCAGGATTGGACCCGATCAGAGCAGGATTGGACCCTACCCGGGCAGGATTGGACCCATACTGGTCAGGATTGGACCCAGTTAGAGCAGGATTGGACCCATACTGGTCAGGATTGGACCCATAGTGGTCAGGATTGGACCGGGGTGGGCAGGATTGGACCCAGGCTGGTCAGGATTTGACCCCAAGGAGAGCAGGATTGGACCCTAACTGGGCAGGATTGGACCCAAATTGGTCAGGATTGGACCCATTCAGAGCAGGATTGGACCCTACCTGGGCAGGATTGGGCCCTATAGGTGAGCAGGATTGGTCCCTAACTGGGCAGGATTGGACCCGGGGGTGAGCAGGATTGGACCCAGCTCGAGCAGGATTGGACCCGACCCGGGCAGGATTGGGCCCAACCCGGGCAGGATTGGGCCCTATAGGTGAGCAGGATTGGTCCCAAACAGAGCAGGATTGGACCCTATAGGGCAGGAATGGGGGAATTTGGAGGATTTAGGTGAATTTTGATGGATTTTGGGGGTCTCCCCCTTCCGGGCCGGGTTTCCCAGCCCCTGTCCCCCCTTTCTCGCCCCTCCGGGGAGCGGGGGCCGTGCCGGGCAATCCCGGACCCGGGCACGGAGGAGGGAGCGGAGGCGGATCCGGGAGCGCTCCGCGATCCCCAAACCCGGCACGGCGGGGCGGGCCGGCTCTGGATCCCTCTGGGAGCCATCCTGGAGAATTCCTGATCCCGCAGAGGCCGCTCCAGGGACTTCCTGCGGATCCCCGGATCCCTCCTGGCAGTCCTGGAGCCCTCCCAGCTCCGTGAGCCCGCGGGGAACGGGACCGTGCCGGGATCCGGGATCCGCGACCCGGGATGGACAATCCCGGCTCCGCAGGGTGCGCATTGAGGGCTCAGGGCTGTCCCCAGGTGTGGGGTGAGAGCTCAGGGCTGCCCCAGGTGCGCATTGAGGGCTCGGTGCCGTCCCCAGGTGAGGGCTGGGGGCTCAGGGCCGTCCCCAGGTGCGCATTGAGGGCTCGGTGCCGTCCCCAGGTGCGCATTGAGGGCTCAGGGCTGTCCCCAGGTGCGCATCGAGGGCTCGGGGCTGGCCCAGGTGAGGGCTGGGGGCTCAGGGCTGCCCCAGGTGCGCATTGAGGGCTCAGGGCTGTCCCCAGGTGAGGGCTCAGGGCTGTCCCCAGGTGAGGGCTCAGGGCTGTCCCCAGGTGCGCATCGAGGGCTCGGTGCCGTCCCCAGGTGCGCATCGAGGGCTCGGTGCGGCGCCTGCCCGAGGAGGAATCCGAGCGCTATTTCCACTTGCGGCCCCGGGGCAGCCAGATCGGGGCCCTGGTGAGCCGGCAGAGCTCGGTCATCCCTGACAGAGAGGTGAGCCCGGGCGGGAGCGGCTCTGGGATCCCTGAGCCCTCCCTGAGCCCTTTGGGATCGGCTGTGGGGTCCCCGTTCCCTTTGGGATCCCCTCACTCCCCATTGTTCCCCTCACCCCCCATTCCCTGTGGGGTCCCCGTTCCCTTTGGGATCGGCTGTGGGATCCCCTCACCCCCCATTCCCTGTGGGATCAGCCGTGGGGTTCCATCAGGCCCCATCCCCAGTGGGGTCCCCGTTCCCTTTGGGATCCCCTCACTCCCCGTTGCTCCCCTCGCTTCCCGCAGTACCTGCGCAAGAAGAGCGCGGAGCTGGAGGAGCTGTACCGGGACAAGGCGGTGCCCAAGCCGGACTACTGGTGAGAGACCGGGGCGCTGAGCCCCCCTGACCCCCCAGATCCCCCCCGAACCCCCCCTGAGCCTGGCTGTGCCTTGCAGGGGCGCGTACGTGGTGGAGCCGGAGCTGGTGGAGTTCTGGCAGGGCCAATCGAACCGGCTGCACGACCGGATCGTGTTCCGGCGGCTGCGGGACCGCGCGGCGCCGCTCGGGGCCATGACCCGCCGCGGCCACGGCGAGTGGGTGTACGAGCGCCTGTCGCCGTGAGCCCGGCCCGGGATGGCCCGGGAATGGCCCGGGAATGGCCCCGGGAATGGCACCCGGGAATGGCCCGGGATGGCCCCGTGAATGGCCCGGGAATGGCCCGGGATGGCCCGGGAATGTCCCCAAGTGTCGCAGCCGCCCCGCCCCCGTCCCTCGCTGTGTGCTGAGGGTGGGCCCGGGGCTGCCCTCACCCCGTCTGCAGCCGCTCCCCGTGGTTAATTAATCGTGTTAATGATTGTGCAGGGACCAGCTGTGACCCCAGTGATCCCCCTGTCCCTGTCCCCATCCCCGTACCTGTCCCATCCCTGTCCCTGTCCCTCTGTGTGCTGGGAATGCCTTCAGAGCTGCCCTCACCCGGTGTGTCCCCAAATCCCTCTGCAGCCGCTCCCCGTGGTTAATTAATCGTGTTAATGATCGTGCAGGGACCAGCTGTGACCCCCCTGTCGCTGTCGCTGTCCCACCACTGCCACCTCTCCCTCCATGTTTGAGCTGGAATCCTGGCAATTGTTTTAGCATGGAATCGTGCTCAATTCCCAGGTCATTACTGCTGTTGTTTAATTAACTGAAATCGTGTCACCGCTGCCGTGCCCTGTCCCAGGGCCGTGAGACCCCAACCCTCGACCCGTCCCCTCCTCCAGCTGCCGGAAAACAATAATAAATCAGGATTTATGTGGAGGCGTGGAGCCTTTGGTCATTTAGTACCGGGTTAATGTTTAGCCAGGCAGGGCCGGGCTCTCCCGGGGCAGCCGGGGCTCGGAGCTGCCGCCAATCCCGGGCCTGGACCTGGCCCTGGCTGGAACCGGCCCCGGTTCTGTGCTTGCTGTCCCGGAATGGAACCAGCCCCAAAACCCAGCACCGGTTCTGTGCTTGCTGTCCCTGGCTGGAACCGGCCCCGGTTCTGTGCTTGCTGTCCCGGAATGGAACCAGCCCCAAAACCCAGCACCGGTTCCGTGTTTGCTGTCCCTGGCTGGAACCAGCCCCAAAGCCCAGCACCGGTTCCGTGTTTGCTGTCCCGGAATGGAACCAGCCCCAAAACCGGCCCCGGTTCTGTGTTTGCTGTCCCGGAATGGAACCAGCCCCAAAACCCAGCACCGGTTCTGTGCTTGCTGTCCCTGGCTGGAACCGGCCCCGGTTCTGTGCTTGCTGTCCCGGAATGGAACCAGCCCCAAAACCCAGCACCGGTTCCGTGTTTGCTGTCCCTGGCTGGAACCAGCCCCAAAACCCAGCACCGGTTCTGTGCTTGCTGTCCCGGAATGGAACCAGCCCCAAAACCGGCCCCGGTTCTGTGTTTGCTGTCCCGGAGCGGGACCGTGCCTGTCCCGGGGGGTGCCAGGCCAGCCCTGGCACGCAGGCACGGTGGCCACGGCGCTGTCACCGCCTCTGTGGCGCTGTCACAGCCCCCGATGGCTCTGGAGCCTTCCCTGCCTTGGGCAGGACGGGAGGGGACGGGGCGGTGTCCCAGGAGGGGACACGGGGCTGTCCCGCATTCCTGGGCAGGGGCAAAGGGACCGGGGGGCTCCTCCCGTTCCCGTTCCCGTTCCCGTTCCCGTTCCCGTTCCCGCCGGGACAAAGTCCGGGATCCCAGCGCGACGGGAACGGGCTGAGAGCACACAGAGCCGGGGCGGGGCAGGGACCGGGGAGCTGGCACCGAGAAACCGGGAAATCGGGAAACCGGGAAATCGGGAAACGGGGAAACGGGGAAACGGGGAAACGGGAAACCGGGAAACCGCGAAATCGGGAAAATCGGGAAACCGGGAAACAACCGGGAAACTGGGAAATCGGGAAACGGGAAACCGGGAAATCGGGAAACCGCGAAATCGGGAAACTGGGAAACAGGAAAATCGGGAAACCGGGGAATCGGGAAAACGGGAAATTGTGAAACCGGGAAACAGGAAAATCGGGAAAAAGAGAAACCGGGAAACAACTGGGAAACCGCGAAATCGGGAAACCGGGAAACAACCGGGAAACTGGGAAATCGGGAAACTGGGAAACAGGAAAATCGGGAAACCGGGGAATCGGGAAACCGGGAAATCGGGAAACCGCGAAATCGGGAAACCGGGAAACCGCGAAATCGGGAAACCGGGAAACAGGAAAATCGGGAAACCGGGAAACGGGAAACCACGAAATCGGGAAACCGCGAAATCGGGAAACCGGGAAAACGAGAAACCGGGAAACAACCAGGAAACCGTGGCTGGGCTTGGGCTCCTGGCACCCTCCGGAGCCAGGAGGGGCTGGAGCTCCGAGCTCGGAACGGCCGCGCCCTGCGAAGCCGGGATTGTCCATCCCCGGGTCGTGGATCCCGGATCCCGGCACGGTCCCGTTCCCCGCGGGCTCACGGAGCTGGGAGGGCTCCAGGACAGCCAGGAGGGATCCGGGGATCCGCGGGAAGTCCCTGCGGGATCAGGAATTCTCCAGGATGGCTCCCAGAGGGATCCAGAGCCGGCCCGCCCCGCCGTGCCGGGTTTGGGGATCGCGGAGCTCTCCCGGATCCGCCTCCGCTCCCTCCTCCGTGACCGGGTCCGGGATTCCCCGGCACGGCCCCGCTCCCCGGAGGGGCGAGAAAGGGGGGACAGGGCCTGGGAAACCCGGCCCGGAAGGGGGAGACCCCCAAAATCCATCAAAATTCACCTAAAACCTTCAAATTCCCCCATTCCTGCCCTATAGGGTCCAATCCTGCTCTGTTTGGGACCAATCCTGCTCACCTATAGGGCCCAATCCTGCCCGGGTTGGGCCCAATCCTGCTCCGACGGGGCCCAATCCTGCCCAACCACCGGGGCCCAATCCTGCCCGGGTCGGGCCCAATCCTGCCCTGGTAGGGTCCAATCCTGCCCACCCCGGGGTCCAATCCTGACCAATTTGGGTCCAATCCTGTTCTCCTTGGGGTCCAATCCTGCTCTGAATGGGTCCAATCCTGACCAGGGAGGGCCGAATCCTGCTCTGCCTTGTGCCCTATCCTGCTCGGGTCGGGACCAATCCTGACCTATTTGGGTCCAATCCTGCCCGGGTAGGGTCCAATCCTGCTCACCCCGGGTCCAAGCAGGATTGGACCCAAATTGATCAGGATTGGACCCTACCTGGGCAGGATTGGGCCCGACCCGGGCAGGATTGGACCCCAAGGAGAACAGGATTGGACCCAAATTGGTCAGGATTGGACCCCGGGGTGGGCAGGATTGGACCCTACCTGGGCAGGATTGGACCCAAATAGGTCAGGATTGGACCCATTCAGAGCAGGATTGGACCCTACCAGGGCAGGATTGGGCCCGACCCGGGCAGGATCGGACCCATTCAGAGCAGGATTTGACCCTCCCTGGGCAGGATTGGACCCAAACAGGGCAGGATTGGACCCGAGGCTGAGCAGGATTGGACCCTTCGGATGAGCAGGATTGGACCCGGGACCGGGCAGGATTGGGCCCTATTGGTGAGCAGGATTGGACCCTACCTGGGCAGGATTGGACCCAGCTCGAGCAGGATTAGACCCTATGGGTGAGCAGGATTGGGCCCCGGCGGTTGGGCAGGATTGGGCCCAGTCGGAGCAGGATTGGGCCCGACCCGGGCAGGATTGGGCCCTATGGGTGAGCAGGATTGGTCCCATACAGAGCAGGATTGGACCCTATAGGGCAGGAATGGGGGAATTTGAAGGATTTAGGTGGATTTTGATGGATTTTGGGGGTCTCCCCCTTCCGGGCCGGGTTTCCCAGGCCCTGTCTCCCCTTTCTCGCTCCTCCGGGGAGCGGGGCCGTGCCGGGCAATCCCGGACCCGGGCACGGAGGAGGGAGCGGAGGCGGATCCGGGAGAGCTCCGCGATCCCCAAACCCGGCACGGCGGGGCGGGCCGGCTCTGGATCCCTCTGGGATCCCTCTGGGAGAATCCTGGAGAATTCCTGATCCCGCAGAGGCCGCTCCAGGGACTTCCCGCGGATCCCCGGATCCCTCCTGGCAGTCCTGGAGCCCTCCCAGCTCCGTGAGCCCGCGGGGAACGGGACCGTGCCGGGATCCGGGATCCACGACCCGGGGATGGACAATCCCGGCTTCGCAGGGCGCGGCCGTTCCGAGCTCGGAGCTCCAGCCCCTCCTGGCTCCGGAGGGTGCCGGGAGCCCAAGCCCAGCCCCGGTTTCCTGGTTGTTTCCCGGTTTCTCGTTTTCCCGGTTTCCCGATTTCGCGGTTTCCCGATTTTCCTGTTTCCCAGTTTCCCGATTTCGCGGTTTCCCGATTTTCCTGTTTCCCGGTTTCCCGATTTCCCGGTTTCTCGTTTTCCCGGTTTCCCCGTTTCCCGATTTCGCGGTTTCCCGATTTCCCGGTTTCCCGATTTCGCGGTTTCCCGGTTTCCCGATTTCGTGGTTTCCCGTTTCCCGGTTTCCCGATTTTCCTGTTTCCCGGTTTCCCGATTTCCCGGTTTCCCGGTTTCGCGGTTTCCCGGTTTCGCGGTTTCCCGATTTTCCTGTTTCCCAGTTTCCCGATTTCGGGGTTTCCCGGTTCCCCGTTTCCCGATTTCCCAGTTTCCCGGTTGTTTCCCGGTTTCTCGTTTTCCCGATTTCGCGGTTTCCCGATTTCGCGGTTTCCCAATTTCGCGGTTTCCCGATTTTCCTGTTTCCCAGTTTCCCGATTCCCCGGTTTCCTGTTTTCCCGGTTTCGCGGTTTCCCGATTTTCCTGTTTCCCGGTTTCCTGATTTTCCTGTTTCCCAGTTTCCCGATTTCGCGGTTTCCCGATTTCCCTGTTTCCCGGTTTCACAATTTCCCGTTTTCCCGATTCCCCGGTTTCCCGATTTTCCCGATTTCGCGGTTTCCCGATTTCCCGGTTTCCCGATTTCCCGGTTTCCCGTTTCCCGGTTTCTCGGTGCCAGCTCCCCGGTCCCGGCCCCGCCCCGGCTCTGTGCGCTCTCAGCCCGTTCCCGTCGCGCTGGGATCCCGGACTTTGTCCCGGCGGGAACGGGAACGGGAACGGGAGGAGCCCCCCGGTCCCTTTGCCCCTGCCCAGGAATGCGGGACAGATCCGTGTCCCCTCCTGGGACAGCCCCGCGTCCCCTCCTGCGACACCGCCCCGTCCCCTCCCGTCCTTCCCAAGGCAGGGAAGGCTCCAGAGCCATCCGGGGCTGTGACAGCGCCACAGAGGCGGTGACAGCGCCGCGGCCACCGTGCCTGCGTGCCAGGGCTGGCCTGGCACCCCCCGGGACAGGCACGGTCCCGCTCCGGGACAGCAAACACGGAACCGGGGCCGGTTTTGGGGCTGGTTCCAGCCAGGGACAGCAAACACAGAACTGGGGCTGGTTTTGGGGCTGGTTCCATTCCGGGACAGCAAACACGGAACCGGTGCTGGGTTTTGGGGCTGGTTCCATTCCGGGACAGCAAACACGGAACCGGGGCCGGTTTTGGGGCTGGTTCCATTCCGGGACAGCAAACACGGAACCGGGGCCGGTTTTGGGGCTGGTTCCGCCCCGGGACAGCAAACACAGAACCGGGGCCGGTTTTGGGGCTGGTTCCATTCCGGGACAGCAAACACAAACCGGGGCCGGTTCCAGCCAGGGCCAGGTCCAGGCCCGGGATTGGCGGCAGCTCCGAGCCCCGGCTGCCCCGGGAGAGCCCGGCCCTGCCTGGCTAAACATTAACCCGGTACTAAATAACCAAAGGCTCCACGCCTCCACATAAATCCTGATTTATTATTGTTTTCCGGCAGCTGGAGGAGGGGACGGGTCGAGGGTTGGGGTCTCACGGCCCTGGGACAGGGCACGGCAGCGGTGACACGATTTAAGTTAATTAAACAACAGCAGTAATGACCTGGGAATTGAGCACGATTCCATGCTAAAACAACTGCCAGGATTCCAGCTCAAACATGGAGGGAGAGGTGGCAGTGGTGGGACAGCGACAGCGACAGGGGGGTCACAGCTGGTCCCTGCACGATCATTAACACGATTAATTAACCACGGGGAGCGGCTGCAGAGGGATTTGGGGACACACCGGGTGAGGGCAGCTCTGAAGGCATTCCCAGCACACAGCGAGGGACAGGGATGGGACAGGGATGGGACAGGGACAGGGACAGGGGCTCACTGGGGTCACAGCTGGTCCCTGCACGATCATTAACACGGTTAATTAACCACGGGGAGTGGCTGCAGAGGGATTTGGGGACACAGCGGGTGAGGGCAGCTCTGAAGGCATTCCCAGCACACAGAGGGACAGGGACAGGGATGGGACAGGTACGGGGATGGGGACAGGGACAGGGGATCACTGGGGTCACAGCTGGTCCCTGCACAATCATTAACACGATTAATTAACCACGGGGAGCGGCTGCAGACGGGGTGAGGGCAGCCCCGGGCCCATCCCCAGCACACAGCGAGGGACGGGGGCGGGGCGGCTGCGACACTTGGGGACATTCCCGGGGCCATTCCCGGGCCATCCCGGGCCATTCCCGGGTGCCATTCCCGGGCCATCCCGGGCCATTCCCGGGTGCCATTCCCGGGCCATCCCGGGCCATCCCGGGCCGGGCTCACGGCGACAGGCGCTCGTACACCCACTCGCCGTGGCCGCGGCGGGTCATGGCCCCGAGCGGCGCCGCGCGGTCCCGCAGCCGCCGGAACACGATCCGGTCGTGCAGCCGGTTCGATTGGCCCTGCCAGAACTCCACCAGCTCCGGCTCCACCACGTACGCGCCCCTGCAAGGCACAGCCAGGCTCAGGGGGGGTTCGGGGGGATTTGGGGGGCTCAGGGGGGCTCAGCGCCCCGGTCTCACCAGTAGTCCGGCTTGGGCACCGCCTTGTCCCGGTACAGCTCCTCCAGCTCCGCGCTCTTCTTGCGCAGGTACTGCGGGGAGCGAGGGGAGCAACGGGGAGTGAGGGGAACCCAAAGGGAACGGGGACCCCACAGGAAAAGGGGAGTGAGGGGAGCAATAGGGAGTGAGGGGATCCCCAAGGGAACGGGGACCCCACTGGGGATGGGGCCTGACGGAACCCCACGGCTGATCCCACAGGGAATGGGGGGTGAGGGGACCCCACAGCCGATCCCAAAGGGAACGGGGACCCCACAGCCGATCCCAAAGGGAACGGGAACCCCACAGCCGATCCCAAAGGGCTCAGGGAGGGCTCAGGGATCCCAGAGCCGCTCCCGCCCGGGCTCACCTCTCTGTCAGGGATGACCGAGCTCTGCCGGCTCACCAGGGCCCCGATCTGGCTGCCCCGGGGCCGCGAGTGGAAATAGCGCTCGGATTCCTCCTCGGGCAGGCGCCGCACCGAGCCCTCGATGCGCACCTGGGGACGGCACCGAGCCTTCAATGCGCACCTGGGGACAGCCCTGAGCCCCCAGCCCACACCTGGGCCAGCCCCGAGCCCTCAATGCACACCTGGGGACGGCCCTGAGCCCTCAATGCACACCTGAGCCCACAACTGGGGACAGCCCTGAGCCCTCAATGCGCACCTGGGGCAGCCCCCAGCCCTCAATGCACACCTGGGGACGGCACCGAGCCCTCAATGCACACCTGAGCCCACAACTGGGGACAGCCCTGAGCCCTCAATGCGCACCTGGGGACAGCCCTGAGCCCCCAGCCCTCACCTGGGGATGGCACCGAGCCCCCAGCCCACACCTGGGCCAGCCCTGAGCCCTCAATGCACACCTGGGGACAGCACCGAGCCCTCGATGCGCACCTGGGGACAGCACCGAGCCCTCAATGCACACCTGGGGACAGCCCTGAGCTCTCACCCCACACCTGGGGATGGCACCGAGCCCCCAGCCCACACCTGGGCCAGCCCTGAGCCCTCCATGCACACCTGGAGACAGCCCTGAGCCCCCAGCCCACACCTGGGGACAGCCCTGAGCCCTCCATGCGCACCTGGGCCAGCACAACTCCCAAGGGGCTCCCATCCCGAGCATGGAATTGCCCCATTCCCTGACTTTTTCACCCAAAAAGTGCAGGGATTTCATGCCTGGCGGGGACCACCATCCATCCCCTGGGCTCGGGCCAGTGGTGTTAAAGGGGCTCCTGAGCACAAAACCCCCTCATTTCCCCACTTTTCCCCCAAAACCGCAGACCCCCCGCCCTGCCTGCCCCCAGTGCCCACCGGGGGTGGCCCCCAGCCCCAATTCCCCCCCAGGATTTGGGGACCCCCCCTCACCTGCCGGCAAAGGGGCTCCCAGTAGAACACGAGGGAGGCGAAGGGGTTGGAGTCCTGTGGGAACAGAGGGAGCTGAGGCAGAGCCGCGCTGTTCTGAGCCTGAATTATGCGCTTATTGGGGTTTATTTATTGGGATTTGTTGGGATTTATTGGGGTTTATTTATTGGGATTTGTTGGGATTTATCGGGGCTTATTTATTGGTATTTATTTATCGGGATTGATTTATTGGGATTTATCGGGATTTATTTATCAAGACTTATTTATCAGGATTTATTGGCATTTCTCAGGATTTATTCCTGGTGTTTCTGGGTCCCTGTCTCTCACCAGCTGCAGAAATTTGGGATTTATTGGGATTGATTTACTGGGATTTCTCAGGATTTCTGAGGATTCATCAGGATTTAGTGGGATTGATTTATTGGGATTTATTTATCGGGATTTATCGGGATTCATTAATCGGGATTTATCAGGATTTATTCCTGGTGTTTCAGGGTCCCCATCCCTCAGCAGCTCCCAGATTTTGGGATTTATTTGGATTGATTTATTGGGATTTCTCGGGGTTTCTCAGGATTTCTGGGGCTCTCTGTGTGTCCATGTGTCCCTCACCAGCTCCCGGAATTTGGGATTTATTTGGATTGGTTTATTGGGATTTCTCAGGATTTATTTCTGTGTGTCCGTGTGTCCGTGTGTCCGTGTGTCCCTCACCAGCTCCCGGCCCTTCCTGCTCTCGTAGTTGGTGAAGAAGCGCAGCCCGTCCGGCCCCAGCCCCTTCAGCAGCACCATGCGCGCCGAGGGCCGCCCGTCCCTGCGGGACAGCGCCTGTCACCCCATGTCACCCTTGTGTGTCACCTGTGCCACCCCTGTGTCATCTGTGTCACCCCTGTGTCATCTGTGTCACCTCTGTGTCACCTGTGTCACCCGTGTCACCCCTGTGTCACCTGTGTGTGTCATCTGTGTCACCTGTGTCATCTGTGTCATCTCTGTGTCACCCCAGTGTCACCTCAATGTGACCTGTCCCACCCCAGGGTCACCTTCTCTGTGTCCCCTCAGTGTCAGCCCCTGTGTCACCCTGATGTCCCCCCTGTGCCACCCCAGTGTCACCCATGTCACCCTCTGTGCGTCCTCCCTGTCTCACCCCATGTCATCCCCCTGTGCCACCCCCAGTGTCCCCCTATGCCACCCCCTGTATCCCCTCGATGTCCCCACTGTGTGTCCCCCCTGTCTCACATCCCTCGGTTTCCCCCCCTGTCCCTGGTGTCACCTGGAGCAGGTGGCCCCTGTCCCCCCGGTGTCCCCCATTGTCACCTGGAGCAGGTGGCCGCTGTCCCCCCCGTGTCCCCCACTGTCACCTGGAGCAGGTGGCCCCTGTCCCCCCCGTGTCCCCCACTGTCACCTGGAGCAGGTGGCCAGGCACATGGCGTTGGCCTCGGCGATGTCCGGGCACTGCAGCGCGTCCTGCAGCCAGGCCCGGAACTGCTCCAGGGGATCCAGGGACACCAGGTGGCACTCCTCGAACGCCTGGGGACACCGGAGGGGACAAGGGACACCGGGGGGGTCAGGGGTCACCCGGGGGGGTCAGGGGACACCGGGTGGCACTCCTCGAACGCCTGGGGACACCGGGGTGACAAGGGGAAGGAAGGTGGGGACACCGCAGGGCTTGGGGTCATCCTGGGGGTGTCACTCCGGTTCGGGGCTGTCCCCGAGCCTTGGGGACATTCTGGGGGTGTCACTCCGGTTCGGGGCTGTCCCCGAGCCTTGGGGACACGCTGGGCAGCAGCCGCGTGGGCGGTCGCCCTGTCCGAGAGGGGCTTCTCCGGGCCTTAGGGGCTAATCCCGGGGTCCCCCCGTGCCAGGTCCCCCCGCTGTCCCCCCGGTGTCCCCCCTGTCCCGGTCCCACCTCGCTGTCCCCCCGGTAGCTTTTCCGTATCTGCTCCAGCTCCATCGCGGCCGCGCCGAGCCCCCACCGCGCTGGAGGCGTGGCTAAGGGCGGCCACGCCTCCTACAGCGCAGCCAATAGGAGAAGGCACAGCTTGCGCGCCTCTGTAGGAGCTGGCTGCCCATTGGAAGAGGGGGAAGGGGCGGGGAGACAAAAGACCCGGAAGTAGTGGCTGGGTACAGAGAGGTGCGGGGGCTCTTAAAGGGGCAATGACCGCGGGGACATCCAGGGGACAGCGGGGACACACGGGGACAGTAATTTGGGGATTTGGGACATTTGGGCCTTGGAGGCGGTGGCAAGGGGCTGGGACATGGATTTGGGGACATCGACCACAGGGATGTGGGTATGGGGTGTTTGGGATGCTGTGACAAGGGACAGGGATTTGGGGACGGGGATCTGGGGACAATCCCCCACTCCTGCGCCAGCAGCTCCAGCAGGAGCTGAACCATTTCCTGCTAAAATTCCTCATTTTTCTATCCATTCCCCCAAACCCCACCAATTCCCCGAAATCTCATCAATTCCTCCACATCCCACCCAAACCCCATCCATTCCCAAATCCCATCCATTGCCCTAAATTTCATAAATTCCCCCAAACCCCACCAATTCTCCCAAATACCATCAACTCCCCCAAACCCCACCAATTCCCCAAAATGCCCCAAACCCCACAAACTCCCCCAAATCCCCGGATCCGGAGGCGCCTCTGGGTTTTATTGAGCAGGGGAAGCTCCCGGGGGACCCAGGATCGCCCTGGGACGGGCACAGCACAAAAATAAACGGAATTTCTGTTTAATTTAAAAGCTCCAAAGCAATAAATCTATGATACAATGTACACTGTACACGGGGGCACACACGGGAATGGGGAAGGAGACAAAAGGGAGGGGAAAGGGGAAAAACAATAAAAAATAAGGGAGGAAAAGGGGGTGAAAATAAAAAATTATGAAGGAAAAATGGGGGGAAAAAGAAAAAATAAGGAACAGAAAAGGGGGAAAAAATAAGGAAAAGGGGAAAAAGAAAAAATATGGAAGGGAAAAGGGGAAAATAAGAAATAAGGAAGGAAAAAGGGGGGAAAAGAAAAGGAAGGAAAAAGGGAAAAAAGAAGAAAAAAGGAAGGAAAAAGGGAGAAAATAAAAAATAAGGAAGAAAAAAAAGGGGAAAATAAAAAATAAGGAAGGAAAAAGGGGAAAAATAAGGAAGGAAAAAGGGGAAAAAGAAAAGGAAGGAAAAAAGGGTGAAAAAAAATAAGGAAGCAAAAAGGGGGAAAAGTAAGGAAGGAAAAAAAGGAGGAAAAAAGGAAGGAAAAAGGGGTGAAAATAAAAAATAAGGAAGGGAAAAGGGGAAAAAAGAAAAAAAAAAGGAAAGAAAAGGAGGAGAAAAAAAGGGATGGAGTCCCAAAATTGCAAACAAAATAATAAAATAAAAAAAAAAAAGGAATTGCCAACGTTGCTCAGAAACAAAAATCGGGAGAGGAATTGGCCATGAGGGGGGATAAAGGGAGTTTTGGGGATTAAATAGATTAAAAAAGCACTCATGATCCACGGGGCGGGCGGGACGGGGAGCGTAAGGCAACGATTGATAGAAAACAGGGCTGTCCCAAAGGGGATATAGATATTTATAGCTATTTATAGACTTTAAATATAAAGTAGGAATGTGCTCTGGAGCCGCTCCGGGCTGCCCTGGGGGCTCCTGCCCCACACCTGGGGGAAATGGGGGGGAATGGG
This sequence comes from Zonotrichia albicollis, assembly GCF_047830755.1. Classification (NCBI taxonomy): domain Eukaryota; kingdom Metazoa; phylum Chordata; class Aves; order Passeriformes; family Passerellidae; genus Zonotrichia; species Zonotrichia albicollis. Next base: position 407,677 of record NC_133841.1, on the reverse strand, counting down.
GGCACCCCGTGGGGCTGGGGGGTCACAGGGAGGGGCTGGGGGACCCCATCAGCCTGTGGGGGCACAGGGGAGGGTTTGAGACACCCCCTGAACCTGTGGGGGCACCCCTGAACCTGTGGGGTTCACAGGGGGGGCTCTGGGTCACTCCATGAGCCTGTGGGGTCACAGGGGAGGGTTTGAGACACCCCTGAACCTGTGGGGTCTCAAGGGGGGCTCTGGGGGACCCCCGAACCTGTGGGGTTCACAGGGGGGGCTCTGGGGGACCCCTGAACCTGTGGGGTCTCAAGGGGGGCTCTGGGGGACCCCTGAACCTGTGGGGTTCACAGGGGGGGCTCTGGGGGACCCCTGAACCTGTGGGGTTCACAGGGGGGCTCTGGGGGACCCCTGAACCTGTGGGGTTCACAGGGGGGGCTCTGGGTGACCCCCTAAGCCTTCTTGGGTCATAGGGGCACCCCCTGACCCCGCGGGCCCCCAGGGACACCCCCAGCCCCGTTTTTGGGGTGCTCAGCGCGGTCGGGCGGGCAGGGACGTGCCCAGGGTCCCTCCCTGGAGTGCTGTGGGTGGCCCCGGGCTGCGGGGCCGCGGGTTTGGGGGTCTGGGGGTTTGGGGTGCCCCCACCCTACAGGTTCTTGGTGACCAGGTGCGTCTTGTAGTGCTTGGTCAGGTGGTCGGAGCGCATGAAGCGTTTCTGGCACTGCGCGCACTCGAAGCGTTTGTCACCTGTGGGACAGGGACAGGGACAGCGCGTCACCCAGGGACCCCGGGGAGGGGGTGACACCCCCGGGGTATGGCCCTGTCACCTGTGGGACAGGTACACTGGGTTACCCCAAGGGACAGCCAGGAGAGGGGGTGACACCCCCAGGACATGTCCCCTTGATGTCCCCACCCCTTCCCATGACACCTCTGTCACCCCCAAAATCCTCCAGTGCCCCCCAGACCTGCCCAGATCATCCCAGCGCTCCCAAAGCGAACCTTGGGGTCCCCCAGCCCCATTTGGGGGTTCTGCTCTGGGCATGGGGACACTCCAGGGATACCCCAGCCCCATTAGGGATGGTTCCTTGGGCACAGGGACCCTGCAGTGGTACCCCAGCCCCATTAGGGATAGTTCCCCAGTCCCCCAGGATGGGCAGACCTGTGTGGGGATTCTGCCCTGTGAATGAGGATATCCAGGGATACCCCAGCCCTGTCAGGGGCAGTTCCTTGGGCACAGGGGATACCCCAGCCCCATTAGGGATGGCTCCCTGACCCCAGCCCCATTAGGGATGGTTCCCCAGCCCCATTAGGGATGGTTCCCCAGCCCCATTAGGGATGGTTCCTTGGGCACAGGGACCCTGCAGTGGTACCCCCCATTAGGGATAGCTCCCCGACCCCAGCCCCATTAGGGATGGCTCCCAGCCCCATTAGGGACGGCTCCCAGCCCCCAGCCCCATTAAGGATGGCTCCCCATGCCCACCCCGGGACGTGCAGACCTGTGTGCGTGCGCGCGTGCCGCTGCAGCTCGTCGGAGCGCGTGAAGCGCTTGCCGCAGAACACCCAGTTGCACACGAAGGGCCGCTCGCCCGTGTGCAGCCGCACGTGCGCCCGCAGCAGCGACGTCTTGCGGAAGGTGCGCCCGCACTCGGGGATGTGGCAGATGTGCTTCTTCTTACCGCCATCGCCCGGCCTGGGGACAGCAGGGGACAGGAGGGGACAGGAGACATCAGCACGGACAGGGAGATAGAACGCTCTGGGTTAGACAGGCAAGGCTGGGGGGAGGAGCTGCTCCGGGTTAGACCCGGGACAGGCAAGGCCGGGGGGATGAGCTGCTCTGGGTTAGACCCGGGACAGGCAAGGCCGGGGGGATGAGCTGCTCTGGGTTAGCCTGGGACAGGCAAGGCCGGGGGGATGAGCTGCTCTGGGTTAGACAGGCAAGGCCAGGGGGATGAGCTGCTCCGGGTTAGCCTGGGACAGGCAAGGCTGGGGGGATGAGCTGCTCTGGGTTAGACCCAGGACAGGCAAGGCTGGGGGATGAGCTGCTCTGGGTTAGACCCGGGACAGGCAAGGCCGGGGGGATGAGCTGCTCCGGGTTAGACAGGCAAGGCTGGGGGGATGAGCTGCTCCGGGTTAGCCTGGGACAGGCAAGGCTGGGGGGATGAGCTGCTCCGGGTTAGCCTGGGACAGGCAAGGCCGGGGGGATGAGCTGCTCTGGGTTAGACTGGGACAGGCAAAGCTGGGGGGATGAGCTGCTCCGGGTTAGACAGGCAAGGCCAGGGGGATGAGCTGCTCTGGGTTAGACCCGGGACAGGCGGATCCAAAGGCATGAACCGCTCTGAGTTAGCCCGTGACAGGTGGAGCCTGGGGATGAGCCACACCCGGGTTAGACCCAGGAGAGGAGGAGCTGCTCCGGGTTAGACCCGGGATAGGCGGACCCAAGTGGGATAAGCCACTCCAGGTTATTCCGGGAGAGGCGGATCCGGAGGGATGAACCACTCTGGGTTAGACCCGGGAGAGGCGGATCCGGAGGGATGAACCACTCCGGATTATTCCGAGAAAGGCGGATCCAGAGGGATGATCCGCTCCAGGTTAGCCCGGGACAGGCAGATCCAAGTGGGATGAGCTGCTATGGGTTAGCCTGGGACAGGTGGAGCCAGAGGGATGAAGTGCTCTGGGTTAGACCCGGGAGAGGCAGATCCAGAGGGATGAACTGCTCCAGGTTAGCCCAGGACAGGCGGAGCCAGAGGGATGAACCACTCCAGGTTAGCCTGGGAGAGGCAGATCCAGAATGAGCCCTTCCCACATTCAGAATCATTCTGGCAGAGGCGGATCCGGAGGGATGAACCACTCCGGATTATTCCGAGAAAGGTGAATCCAGAGGGATGATCCGCTCCAGGTTAGCCTGGGAGAGGCAGATCCAGCGGGATGAGCCCTTCCCACATTCAGAATCATTCCAAGAGAGGCGGATCCAGCGGGATGAGCCCTTCCCACCGTTCAGAATCATTCTGGGAGAGGCAGATCCAGCGGGATGAGCCCTTCCCACCGTTCAGAATCATTCAGATCCAGCGGGATGAGCCCTTCCCACATTCAGAATCATTCTGGGAGAGGCGGATCCAGCGGGATGAGCCCTTCCCACATTCAGAATCATTCTGGGAGAGGCAGATCCAGCGGGATGAGCCCTTCCCACATTCAGAATCATTCTGGGAGAGGCAGATCCAGCGGGATGAGCCCTTCCCACATTCAGAATCATTCTGGGAGAGGCGGATCCAGTGGGATGAGCCCTTCCCACATTCAGAATCATTCTGGGAGAGGCAGATCCAGCGGGATGAGCCCTTCCCGCGTTCAGAATCATTCCAAGAGAGGCGGATCCAGCGGGATGAGCCCTTCCCGTGTTCAGAATCATTCAGATCCAGCGGGATGAGCCCTTCCCACCGTCAGCACTTTCAGCACCCACCGCTTGTCGCCGTCCTTGCAGTTGGGGCAGGTGCAGGCCATCCTCCTCCTCTTCTCTCCGGGCTGCACGTCCCCGGACAGCGCCTGCTCCATCTGCAGCTGGATCTGCGTGGGGCTCAGCCCGCTGATGGTCACGTTGCTGCCGGACACGTTCTGCACCGTCAGCTGCTGCTGGCCTGGGGAAGGGGAGAGGGAAAGGGGCAGTCAGGATCCATCCGCACCCTCCGGAGCAGGGAGCACCCCCAGCTCACCCCCACATGCAGCACAGCCCCCTCTGCCACGTGCCTCTGCTGGTAAGTCCCCTTTTTCCTGAATATACTGTGCGGTTTTTCAAAGTTTTCAAAAAAAAGTTGTTTTTTTCGACCCTTTTAGGGGGGCGGGGAAGTAAAAAAAGGGCTCAAAAAGAGGAAACAAAAAAAGAAACTTTGAAAAAACGTGCAATATATTGAGCAAAAAAACGGGACTTACCCCGCAGCCTAAGGGCCGCTCCAGGCTCGGGCGTGCCGGGCAGCCGCGACAGGGGCTGGAAAGAAGAACAGGGGTCAGCGTCAGCAAGCGGGGCTGGGACTGGGTTGGGGCTGGGGTGGGGTGGGATTGCTGCTCCCGGGGCAGCAGGAGGAGCAGCAGGAGCAGCAGGAGGAGGAGGAGGAGGAGGGGAAGAACGAGGGGGATCGGCAGGAGCAGAGCAGCAGCAGCGAGGGCGAGCAGGCGGGGAAGCGCCAAGCGAGGGAAGGCAGCGCTGGGCAGGGATGAGCCGAGCCCTGGCCCGGCCTGTGGGCAGCAGGTCCTGCCAGTGCCCTCCACGCTAATTGGAATGGCTCGTTAAATTCAGTGTCCCCCACAAAGGCAGTCCTGGCAGGACAGCACAGTGGGAAAGGGGCTGGGATTTCTGCTGGTGCCTGGTGAGGAGCAGCGCAGCCAGGCAGCAGGGCTGGGCTGATCTCAGCGAGCAGATAAAGCTCCCCACAGAGATAAATCACCCTGCCCTCGGCCCTGGGCAAGGGCTTGGCCCCGCCAAAGTGGGGACAGGGCGGCTGCAGGGACGTGACACTCCTGGGATGGGGAGCAGTGGGGCTGTGCCCGGCTGGTCTGGGGTCTGGGGAGACCCCTGAGTGAGGGGTCACCCCTGGAATGATCCCTGAGTGAGGGGTTCACTGCTGGAATGATCCCTGAGTGAGGGGTTCACCCCTGGAATGATCCCTGAGTGAGGGGTCACTGCTGGAATGATCCCTGAGTGAGGGGTCACTGCTGGAATGATCCATGAGTGAGGGTTCACCCCTGGAATGATCCATGAATGAGGGGTCACAGCTGGAATGATCCATGAGTGAGGGGTTTATTCCCAGGAATGATCCCTGAGTGAGGGGTCACCCCTGGAATGATCCCTGAGTGAGGGGTTCACTGCTGGAATGATCCCTGAGTGAGAGGTTTATTCCCTGGAATGATCCCTGAGGGGTTTATTCCCTGGAATGATCCATGAATGAGGGGTCACTGCTGGAATGATCCATGAGTGAGGGGTCACCCCTGGAATGATCCATGAATGAGGTGTCACCCCTGGAATGATCCCTGAGTGAGGGGTTCACCCCTGGAATGATCCATGAATGAGGGGTCACCCCTGGAATGATCCCTGAGTGAGGGGTTTATTCCCTGGAATGATCCCTGAGTGAGGGGTTCACCCCTGGAATGATCCATGAATGAGGGGTCACCCCTGGAATGATCCCTGAGTGAGGGGTTCACCCCTGGAATGATCCCTGAGTGAGGGGTTCACCCCTGGAATGATCCCTGAGTGAGGGGTCACTGCTGGAATTGCGATCCCTGGAAGTGGAGCTGCACAAACGGAGCTGGGTGTGTGACTGTGCCTCTCCTGGGTTTGGCAGCTTGGGAGAGCTCCTCGTTCCTTGGGAAGCTCAGGGAGCTGCCCACGGTCCCTGTCCCCCTCAGGAATCTGATTTAATCTCATCTGATCTGATCCATTGATAACCCATCCTGGGGGAGCTCAGGGAGCTGCCCACGGTCCCTGTCCCATCCCCATGTCCCCATCCATGCCATCAGTGCCACCCACCTGTGCTGCTGGTGATGGTGACGGGCACACCCTGCCCCTGCCCCTGCCATGTCCCCATGTTCCCATCCATGCCATCAGTGCCACCCACCTGCGCTGTTGGTGATGATGATGGGCACGCCCTGCCCCTGCCTCTGCCCCTGCCATGTCCCCATGTCCCCATCCATGCCATGGTGCCACCCACCTGCGCTGTTGGTGATGGTGACGGGCACACCCTGCCCCTGCCATGTCCCCATCCATCCCCATGTCCCCATCCATGCCCCTGGTGCCACCCACCTGTGCTGTTGGTGATGGTGACGGGCACGCCCTGCCCCCTGCCCCTGCCATGTCCCCATGTCCCCATCCATGGCAGCAGTGCCACCCACCTGCGCTGTTGGTGATGGTGACGGGCACACCCTGCCCCCTGCCCCTGCCATGTCCCCATGTCCCCATCCGTGCCATCAGTGCCACCCACCTGCGCTGTTGGTGATGGTGACAGGCACGCCCTGCACCTGCACGCCGTTGATGTTGATGGTCTGCATGGCCTGTGCAGCTGCTGCCAGCTGTGCCGCGCTCAGGCTCAGGATGCCCCCGGCCGGGGCGATCTTGGGCAGCGGCCGCTCCTTGCGCGGGGCCGGCCTGCGGGCGCTGCCGGTGCCGGTACCGGGGCCGGGGCCGGGGCTGCCACACGAAGCGCCCGGCAGCACCGGGATGGACGAGGCCTCCTGCAGCACCACCGACTGCAGCTCCCCAGAGGGGGTCTTGAAGTAAACCTGGGGGCAGGAGGGAACACGGGTGGGTTTGTGGGGATGGGATCGGCCCGCACAGCTCGGGAATCGTGGAACGGTTTGGGCTGGGGGGGTTTGGAGGTTGTTGTGTTTTAATTTCCCTCTGCTGGAGCTGGGCTTGGACACTGCCAGGGATGGGGAAACCATAGTTTGTGTGGGAAATACAGCCCAGCTCCTCCCCACCCTCACTGGGAAGTGAATCCAGACCTTTGTGGGACCCCTGGAGAAAGGAGAAGGCTCCTGGGTTTTGTCCAAGGTGACACAAAGACACCACCCTGTCCCACCTCCCTTTGTGACCCAGGAGCTCATCCCAGCCCCAGCTATGGCACACTGAGCTCCTCCATATCCTACAAAAGAAGCTGGAGCTCCTAAATCCCTGCAGAGGGCATGGCTGCACTCCCAGCCTCCAGAGAATCCACTCAGCAATGCCTAAACCCATCCTCCAAAAAAGGAATATCTCACAAACCCCACATCTCCCAAACCCTGTCTGAGAACAGAGGGGAACAGCAGTTCCTGATCCCTGCAGAGGGCATGGCTGCACTCCTGATCTCCACTCAGCAACACCCAAACCGGGAATATCTCACAAACCCCACACCTCCCAAACCCTGGCTGAGAACCAGAAGGGAACACCATGGAGGGGGTCCCAGGGAGGCCGTACCTGTGTGGGGGTGGGCTCGGCCGGCTGGATCTGGAAGTTCTGGGATGGTTTCTGGGGCACGGTGGGCAGCGTGGCCGAGGCCGCCTGCACCACGCGCAGCGCCTGCTGCGGGATCTGCACCACCTGCGGCTCCTGCTTGGGCTGCACCACCTGCAGCTGCTGCAGCACGGCGGGCTGCCCCGCGCCCGGGCTCTGCACGATCAGCAGGTTGCTGCCCGCCTGGATGATGTTCTCGGCCGTGGTCTCAATCAGCACCGTCTCCACCTGCTCGGCCACGGCCACGGCCGCGGGCTGCCCCGGGGACGGCGCCTTTTTCCGCGGCTTTTTGCCGCCTTTGGAGGGGCTGTCCGTGAGCAGCTGGGGCTGCCCGCCCGCCTCGGGGCCCACCAGGGCCGGGGGCAGGCTCAGGGTGACGTTGGCACCCGCGGGCAGTTTGACCACGCCGCCCGCTGCCGCCGCCTTCTGCGCCGGGGCCGGCTTGATGGGCACGGGCTTGTGCGAGGAGGAGGAGGATGAGGAGGAGGAGGACGAGGAGGAGGGCGTGAGGATGGCCTGGCTGGTGCCCGGGATGATCTGGATCTGGTTAGGCTGCACCTGGATGGTCTGAGCGCCGCTGGGCTGCAGCTGCGGCACCGCCTGGTACTGGATGCTGGAGGAGGATGAGGACGAGGAGGAGGAGGAGGAGGAGGAGCGCGAGGCTTTGCCCAGCACGGCCGCGTTCTGGATGGCGAACACCAGCTGCCCGCCGGCGTAGGAGGCGCCCAGCTGGGAGCCCTGGATCTGGAAGAGGCTCCCCTTGGAGGACAGGATGCCGATGCCGCCCTTGGCAGCGCCCAGCGGCAGCGGGGCGGGTTTGATGGGCACCAGCTTGCGGGGCGTGGGCTGCGGGGGCGCCGGCGGCGCCGCGGCCGCTTCCACGGCGGGGGGACCGATCTTGCTGCATGTGGCCGCCAGCAGCGCCAGCGGGGACGGCTGCGAGTCCTGGGCACACAGAGAGGGCACGGTCAGGGCCAGGCACCTGCAGGAGCGGCTAATGAACAGCCCTGATTGAGGGAGCTCGTTAATTACCCGCGTGGGGCGGGATTCCCCAATAACCGAGGCTGGCAAGGATTTTGGCGTGGCCCAGTCCAGCCTGGGGACACTCTGTCACCCCAGCATGGCACTGAGGGACACGTCCAGTCTTTCCTGAAACGCCACCACCTCTCTGGGCAGCCCATCCCAATCCCAGCTTTTCTGGGAGGGAATTCCTGCTCATGTCCAGCACCCCAGTGCTGACACTGAATATCCCATTCCTGTGTCCCTAAATCCTTTTAAATCCCATCCTTGTGTCCTTAAAATCATTCCTAAAGCTTAAAACCATCCTAAAGCTTAAAACCATGCTTAAAACCATTCTTAAAGCCATCCTAAAACTTAAAACCATGCTTAAAACCATCCTAAAGTTTAAAACCACCCTTAAAGACATCCTAGAGCTTAAAACCATCCCAAAGCTGTGGATATCCTGGGAACTCCCTGGGATTTCCCCCTGGAACATCACAGGCAGCTCAAACCCCAAACCCAGCCTGAGATAAGGGCTGGGAACATCAGAGATGCTCGGGGAGGAGGAACAACACTGGGATGGGGACAGGGAATGAGCCCCCAGCAGGGCAGGGCTCACCTGGGAGGGGCTGGGCTCACCTGGGCAGGGCAGGGCACACCTGGGCAGGGCAGGGCTCACCTGGGCAGGGCAGGGCTCACCTGGGAGGGGCTGGGCACACCTGGAAGGGGCAGGGCACACCTGGGCAGGGCAGGGCTCACCTGGGAGGGGCTGGGCACACCTGGAAGGGGCAGGGCACACCTGGGAGGGGCTGGGCACACCTGGGAGGGGCTGAGCACACCTGGGCAGGGCAGGGCTCACCTGAGAGGGGCTGGGTACACCTGGGAGGGGCTGGGCACACCTGAGAGGGGCAGGGCTCACCTGGGCAGGGCACACCTGGGAGGGGCTGGGCACACCTGAGAGGGGCTGGGCTCACCTGGGAGGGGCTGGGCACACCTGGGAGGGGCTGGGCACACCTGGGAGGGGCTGGGCTCACCTGGGAAGGGCTGGGCACACCTGGGCGAGGCAGGGCTCACCTGGGCAGGGCAGGGCTCACCTGAGAGGGGCAGGGCTCACCTGGGCAGGGCTGGGCACACCTGAGAGGGGCAGGGCTCACCTGGGCAGGGCACACCTGGGAGGGGCTGGGCACACCTGAGAGGGGCTGGGCTCACCTGGGCAGGGCTGGGCACACCTGAGAGGGGCAGGGCTCACCTGGGCAGGGCAGGGCTCACCTGGGCAGGGCTGGGCACACCTGAGAGAGGCAGGGCTCACCTGGGCAGGGCTGGGCACACCTGGGAGGGGCAGGGCTCACCTGGGAGGGGCAGGGCACACCTGGGCAGGGCAGGGCTCACCTGGGCAGGGCAGGGCACACCTGGGAGGGGCTGGGCACACCTGAGAGGGGCAGGGCTCACCTGGGCAGGGCTGGGCTCACCTGGGCAGGGCAGGGCACACCTGGGAGGGGCTGGGCACACCTGGGCAGGGCAGGGCACACCTGGGAGGGGCAGGGCTCACCTGAGAGGGGAAGGGCACACCTGAGAGGGGCAGGGCACACCTGGGAGGGGCTGGGCACACCTGGGCAGGGCAGGGCTCACCTGGGCAGGGCAGGGCACACCTGGGAGGGGCTGGGCTCACCTGGGCAGGGCAGGGCACACCTGGGAGGGGCTGGGCTCACCTGGGCAGGGCAGGGCACACCTGGGCGGGGCAGGGCTCACCTGGGAGGGGCTGGGCACACCTGGGAGGGGCAGGGCTCACCTGGGAGGGGCTGGGCACACCTGAGAGGGGCTGGGCTCACCTGGGCAGGGCAGGGCTCACCTGGGAGGGGCAGGGCTCACCTGGGAGGGGGAGGGCTGGGCTCACCTGGGCTGGGCTCACCTGGGAGGGGCAGGGCTCACCTGGGCAGGGCAGGGCACACCTGGGAGGGGCTGGGCACACCTGGGAGGGGCTGGGCTCACCTGGGCAGGGCAGGGCACACCTGGGAGGGGCAGGGCTCACCTGGGCGTTGGCGCTGGCGGGCTGCAGGTACTCGCTGGGGCTGACAGCAGCAGTGGCAGCCATGCTGGGCTGTCCCTCGAGCTGCGGGCACAGAGCAGGGGCGGATCAGCTCCTCGGGGATGTGCCTGGTGCCCCCCAGAGCCACCCCACCTCACACTGGGGGGCTGCCCCCCATCTGTCACCATGTCCCCTCTCCAGGGGTTGGTGTTTGTCTGGTTCCCAAGGGAACCCCAAGGAGCATCCCTGAATAAATTTGGGAATCATCCCGAATCCCATCAGGGAAATTTGGGAATCATCCCAAATCCCACCGGGGGAATGATCCCCAAGGAAAGGAATCCCATAAGGAAAAAGAGCCCAAATACCATTGGGGAAATGAATCTCATGAGAGAAATCTGGGAATCATCCTGAATCCCACCAGAGGAATGAATCCCATAAGGAAATTTGGGGACCCCCTGAGCATCCCCAGGACCCTCCGAGCATCCCTGGGATTCCTGAGATCTCGGGACCCCCGAGCATCTCCGGGACCCCCCGAGCATCCCCAGGACCCTCCGAGTATCCCTGGGATTCCTGAGATCTCGGGACCCCCGAGCATCCCCGGGACCCCCCGAGCATCCCCAGGACCCTCCGAGTATCCCTGGGATCCCCGAGCATCCCCTGAGCATCCCCGCGTCCCCCCAAGGATCCCGGGATTCCCGAGCATCCTCGGGCGGGGACGAGGCCGCGACCCCCGAGGGCCCCCCCCGGAGCTCCCCCCGGGCTCCCCCGGTCCCCCTGGGCCGCCCCCGCCGCTCCGGGCGGTCCCGGGGGAGGCGGGTCCCAAAGGCCGGGCCCGCCCCCGACCGGGCCCCGCTGCCGGAAGGGCCGCCCGCCCGCCGGGCGCTGGGGGAGGGCGGCTCGGGGCGGCCGCGGGCCCCTCCCCGCCCCGGCGGCCCCGCAGCGGCCGCGGCCCGGCCCCGCTCCCCCCGCACTGACCGGCCGGGGGCGGCGGCGGCTCCGACCCGCTCACGGCGCCATCTTCCTCCGCCGGGCACCGCCCTGCTGCGCCCGCCCAGAGAGGGGCTTTAGGCCAATCGCCGCCCGGCTGCTTTGCGATCTGGCCAATGGGTGGTGAGATGGTGGAGCGGCAGCCAATCAGCAGAGGGGGAAATGTTGATGGGCAGCTGCGCCGAGCAGTAAGGCGCGTGATGGAGGGATGTCTCCGCCAATGGGCGCGGAGCTCTGCGGTGACGGACGGCAGCGGAGAACCAATGGCAGGGAAGATTTCTGATTGACAGCACAGACAGCCAATGGGCGCAAGTCCAGCCAGCGGCCATCCGCTGTTTGATTGACAGGACTTCAAGGGGCGGAGTACCTCTTGGGCGTGACCCGCCTAAAATATGCTTTGTGATTGGTCATAATAATTTGACTGACAGATTGATGAATCAATGGAAGGCGCGAGGCGGACGAGCTGCGCTTGCGATTGGTGGAGGGAGGAGTCCGGGCAGCCGAAGCCGGATGACGTCACGGGGTCCCCCGGCGGGTGGGGAGTCCCGGGGATCCCCCTCGCCCCCCCATCAAAGCGGCCACAGAGGGGATCCCGGGGTCCCAGTGAGGGGGGCCGGGGGGTCCCGGGGGTCCCGGGGAGGGGTTCGGGGGGACCCGGGGGGCCCGGGGCGATGGCGCCCCCGAGGGACCCCAACCTCCGCTTAGAGGGGGCACAGCGGGGTTCGGGGGGTCCTTGCGGAACTTGGGGTGCCCCTTCAGCGGGATGGGGGTCCCCAACCCCGCACAACAATCGGGGTGCTCGGGGGGGCTTCAGGGTCCCGGAGGGGATCGGGGTTTCCTTAGAGGATGGGGGTCCCCATTCCCATTGCAGAATTTGGGGGTTCAGGGAGCTTGGAGGGTTTTGGGGTGTTCAGGGCGCTAGAAGGGATGGGGGTCCTCAATCCCCTTGTAAATTCTGGGGGCTCTGGGCGCTTGGAGAGCTTTGGGGTGTTCAGGCTGCCAGAAGGGCCAGGGATCCCCGATCCCCTGCAGATTTCGGGGTCCCCAAAAGCGAAGGGGATCCCCAACCCCTCCCGAACTCCGGGGTGTGCTCAATGTCCCGCAGGGGTCACCCCCACCACCCCATCACCCCATTTTGGGGGTCCCTCACCGTGCCGGGGTCCCCTCGGCGCTGCCGGCGCTGCCGCCCGGGGGTGCCCGGGGGTTCCCGGGGGTGCCCAGCTGGCTCCAGCCCCCACGGGCCCGGCAGCTCCCGCTGGAGCCAAATAATTGCCCGGTGCTTTGTTGTGCCGTGTCTGTGGCCGCGGGGCCTCCATTTGCGGGCAGCAGCCGCGGCCAGCGCCGCCCTCCCCGCCCTCATCCCGCCCGCCCCGCTCCGCTTACTCACCGACCCCCGCCCCGAACCCCCCCGGGTACCCCGGCCCGGCCCCGGGGACAGTGCGGGGGCCGGCGTGGGTCTCTGTGCTGGGGACACGTGTCCCTGTCTCTGTCCCCTATACCTGTCGTGTCCCTATCCCCATCCCTGTCTCTGCTGTCCCCGTCCCCATCCCTGTCCCTGACCCCAGCTCGTCCTCATGTCCCCAGTTCAGCCCAATGTCCCTGTCCCCTGTCCCCATCCCTGTCCTGCTGTCCTCCCGTGTCCCTGTCCCCATCCCCATCCCTGTACCTGTCGCTGTACCGCTGTCCCCACTGTCCCCTGTCCGGCTGTCTCTGTCCCCATCCCTGTCCCCCTGTTCCTGTCCCCATCCCCATATCCCTGTCCCCGCTGTCCCTGTTCTCCCATGTCCCTGTCCCGCTGTCCCGCTGTCCCCACTGTCCCCTGTCCCCCTGTTCCTGTCCCCATCCCCATATCCCTGTCCCCGCTGTCCCTGTTCCCCCGTGTCCCTGTCCCGCTGTCCCCGTTGTCCCCGCTGTCCCCGCTGTCCCTGTTCCCCCGTGTCCCTGTCCCGCTGTCCCTGTCTCTGTCCCCATCCCTGTCCTGCTGTCCTCCCGTGTCCCTGTCCCCATCCCTATCCCTGTCCCCCCGTGTCCCTGTCCCGCTGTCCCCACTGTCCCCGTCCCTGTCCCGCTGTCCCTCCCGTTCCGTTCCGGTTTCTCGGGCCGTGTGTGACAGCGGCCCCGCTCGGGCGCAGATACGGCAGCGAGATTAGCACGGCGCTAATTAAAGCTCAATTAAAGCTCCTCGCGTTCAGGGCCGCTCCGAGCCCCAGCCCCGTCCCGGCGCTCCAGTCCCGACAGCGCCCGCTGAGGAAACGCCGCCCGCGGGCACGCGCTGCGGGCAGGGCAACCCCGTCCCGTCGCGATAATCGCGATAGAGATCTCTGCACGGGCTGGCAGGCGGCCCTGGCCTCGGGCAGCGGGGGGGCAGCGCCAACTGTGCCAACCGTGCCAGGTGTGTCAGGTATGTCAGCTGTGCCAATCGTGCCAGGTGTGTCAACTGTGCCAACCGTGCCAGGTGTGCCAGCCGTGCCAGCTGTGCCAGCTGTGCCAGCTGTGCCCCGGGCACCGGGGTGTCCTGGCGGGTGTTGGGGCACCCCCGTGGGAACTGTGATACCCCCGTGCTGGCCGTGACACCCCCATGGGGGCCGTGACAGTCCCATAGTGGCTGTGACACCCTCCTGGGGACAGTGACACCCCCGTGGGGACTGTCACCCCCTTATGGGGACTGTCACCCCCTTATGGGGACTGTGACACCCCCATGGTGGCTGTGACATCCCCCAGGACCGTGACACCCCCCTGGGGCTGTGACCCCCTCATGGCGACTGTGACAGCCCCCTGGGGACAGTGACACCCCCGTGGGGACAGTGACACCCTCATGGGGCCTGTGACACCTCCATGGTGGCTGTGCCCCCCCCATGGTGGCTGTGCCCCCCCCATGCTGGCCGTGCCCCCCGGTGCCACCCCCGTCCCTCGCTCGCTCCCTGGCACTGTCCCCATGCGCCACCTGCGCAGTCCCGGTGCCCCCCGGGCTCGGCCGCTCCAGCGCCACCCCCGCGTCCCCCCCCGGGCCCGTCTGGGCCCCCCCGAGCCGCGGGCGGGATCCGGCAGCTCCGCCCGGGCCCGTCTGCGCCCCGCGGGCACCCCCGGGCCGGCCCAGAGGCACCGGGCGGCCCAGACGGCGCTGCCCCGCGGCACCGGGCCCGGCACCGGGAGAGGCACCGGGCAAAGGGGGACACCGGGACGGGGATGAGCGACAGAGCCACCCCGGCACCCCGAGAGAGGAGCGGCACCGACCGGGGGGGCACAGGGACAGAGACAGGGACAGGGACAGGGACAGGGACAGGGACAGGGACAGGGACAGGGACAGGGATGAGTGACAGAGCCACCCCGGGCACCCCGAGTGGCACAGGGACGGGCTGGGGACACGGTGTGACACCGCTGGGACACCCCTGGGACCCCCCTGTTACAACCCCCTGAGACCCTCCTGGGACCCCCCTATGACACCTCTGGGACACCCCTGTGACACCCTTGGGACCCCCCAGTGCCACCCCCAGCCCTGTCCCCCACCGAAGGCCGTGTCCCCCCCGTGCCGGGGACACCCCGAGGTCCCGCTGCAGTTTTGGGGAGCCCCGACCCCTCCTGTCCCCCCTCTGTTCCCCCTCCTGTCCCCCCTTTTCTCCCCCCCGCTGCCGGATCACTCGGAGGGATTGGCGGCATTTGCCTCTTGCCTTATAATTTATGCAAATGAGCTGTAATTAGCAGTAATTTCAAGGCACGGCTCGGGGTTTCAGACACTCGGATCCCCCCTGGGCTGCGCCGTGATTCCCTGCCCTGGGTGGTCCCAGCTCTGCCTGGGGGGGCTCCAGGAGCCCCCAGACCCCAAATCCTGGTGCCCCAGTGCTCCCAGCGCCCCCAGCCCCACGGCACAGCCTCCTCCTGCCCCCAGACCCATCCCAGCAGGATCCCATCCAGGATCTGAGTTTTGGGGTGGGTCCTGGGGGTCCCAGGGGGGTTTTGGGGTGCGGTGCTGTGGGATGAGGGGGTCCAGACCCCCGTCCGTGTCCCCTCGTGTCCCCCACGCCGTCCCACCCTGCAGCCCCTTCCTGGAGCAGGAATGGCCAGGATTGGGATGGGGATTGGGATGGGAATTGGGGACGGGAATTGGGTTTGGGATAGGGATTGGGATGGGGACTGGGGATGGGATGGGAATTGGGATTGGGATGGAGCACAGTGGGACCCTGGGGTTGGGGTGTGCCCAATTCCCCCCAGATGTGCCCCACAGAGCCCCTTGCGTGTGTTCACCCCCCAGCCAGAAACCCCAAAGGGGGCCTCTCCTGCCCCTTCCCCTCCTGGGGTTCCCAGTGCAGGATCCCCATCCCAAAATCCCCATCCCGGGTCCCCATCCCGGTGCCCCCATCCCGGTGTCCCCATCCCGTGTCCCCATCCCCATCCCGGTGTCCCCATCCCGGTGTCCCCATCCCCATCCCGGTGCCCTCCGCCGCTGCCGCTCTCAGCGCACCGGGCAGCCGCGTTTCGTTGGCATTGGCGGCGGCGGGCCGGTCCGTGCCGGGGTGATGAAAACCGGCCGAGCTTTCCCCGCGGCCAGGGCGGAGCTCGCTGCTCCCTCCCCGGGCCGGGCCGGGCTCTCCGGGGCTCCCACGCGCCGGCCGCGATCGGGCCCGGCTCCGCCGCCGCCTTTTCCCGTGGGATTGGGGGGCTCCGGGATCCCCCCGTGCCCACCGGGGTCCCCGGGGGCTGCGGGGCCGCCGGGCGGGCGCAGCGCTGGGAATGGGGACACGACGCGCCGGTGATTAAGTGGCTCCAGCGGGCGCGGTGTTGTCACCCGGCGGCGCGCGGGGTTTGTCCCTGCCGGCAGCCTCGGGGGGGACACGGCAGACAGGGCTGGGACACCCGGGCCGGGCCGGGACAGGCTCAGCCAGAACCTCCGGGGCGGGTTTGGGTGGCCCCAAACCCATCGGGGTCACGGTGGGCCCTGTGTCCCCTCCCTCCCGCCAGCTGTGACCCCACAATTGTCCCCCGTGTGCCCCCCGTCCCGCTGGTGCCACAGAACCGAGGGGCAATGGGGGCGCTGAGCCCCCCACGGGGACAGGTGACATCCCCTCGGGCAGGAGCAGCACCCACCCCTGTGTGCCACCCCTGGGTGCCACCCCCGTGTGTCACCCCCGGGCACACAGAGCGGGGTCCCCAGGCGGGGGCGGCCACCCCGTGTGTCACCCCTTGATGGGGAGCACGTCCGGGGGTCCCGGGGGGTGGCAGCAGGACAGGGCGGCCACTTGTGTGTCCCCAACAGGGGAGGGGGCGCCTGGAGAGGGTGGGGACCCAAGGGGCGCCCGGGGGTCCCCGGGGGTGGCAGAGGAGGCGGCCGGGGCCGCGGGAGGAGGGAGGGAGGCGGTTGTTGCTTTCTTCTTTAATTACCCCCCTGTTTGCGGTGTCTGCTGCGAACTTCCCGTCCCCTCCCTCCGCTTTCATCCGCCGGATCCTGAGACCGGAGCCGGCTCCTGTCAAGCGCCGGGGCTGCGGCTCTGCCTCCAAGGGTTAAAATCACCGGGCCGGGGGTGGAGCTGGGCGGGGGGGCGGAGGGAAAGCCGGCGGTCGGGCTGGGACCCGGCCATTCCTGCTCGCCCGGCCCAGTGGGTGCCCGGTCCCTGCGGAGCCGCGCGGGTCCCTCGGCTCCCCTCGGGAAGCAGCGCCCGCGCCCATGAGGACGGAGCCGCCGGGCCCTCGCCGCCGCCGCTAGAGCCGTACGTACGTACCCCCGGTGCCCCCGGACGGTCCCGGGCACGGGGCTGCCCCGAGCGCTCCGGTCCCGGCGGGTCCCCGCTGCCCACCGAGCCCCGCGTTCCGTCCCCTCGCTCCAATGCCCGGCGCGACCCCCGCCCCTCGGCACGCGGCTCTCCGGTGCCTCCGAGACCCCTCCGGTGTTCCCGAGTCCTGCGGGCGCTGCCCAGGCTGGAGCCCCCCCGCCCGCGCCGCCACCGGAGCGGCGCCGTTCCCTTCCCGAAAACCCCCCGGGGGCTCTGCCGCGGCTCGGGGGGATGATCCCGAACCCACCGCGCCCCACAGCGTCCCCCGGGCATCGCCCCCAAAGCCGCGGCATCCCCGAGCCCGCCCCGCCGCCGCCCCCGTTCCCCCCGTCGGGGCTCCCGGTGCTGGGGGCAGCGGCGCCCGGCCGGCCCCGCCGCGGGGCGAGGCACCGGCCGAGCTGGAGACGGGGCCGCGCCGCCCGTGCCCAGCCCGGGCCGTGACTCACGGGACGCTTCAGCCGCCGCTGCCTCAGTTTCCCTGCGGTGAAATGGCCAGCGCGTCGCTGAGCCCCGCCAGCGAGGGAGGGAGGACGCTGCGGGCCCCTGGGGATTTTTGTCATCGTTCCCGGACGGAAAATTGTCCTGGGAGGCTCCGTGCGCGGCCCGAGCGGGGGGGTTCTCCCGGCGCTCCCCCAGCCCGCTCCCGGCCCTTGCCCGGTTTGGGGCCGGGGTGGGAGATGGTGCCGCCGGTCACGGTGGGGTCGGTGGGACCCCGAGCCGGGGGCATCGCTGGGATCGGGGTGTCCCAGGAGAGCCCCGTGCTGGATCCCATGGGGGGGGAGCGGGCCCGGAGCGCCCGGAGGGTCCCTCCCCTCCCGTGGGGGATATCCCCAGATCTGGGGGTCCCAGAGGCCCGTGAGGGGCTGGCACTGAGGCACTTTGTGTGTGTGTGACCCCAATTGGGAGCAGGGTCTGGGGGCTCAGGACCCCCGAGCACCGGTGCGGGTGGGGGCGATGGACCCGGCCGTGCCAGCCCCTCCCGAGCCCACTCGTGTCCCCAGGGCTGGGGAGGGCACAGCTGAGCCCCCCCGGGGCAGCGGAACCCCAAAATCTGCTGAGCTGCCCCCGGGGGGGCTCATCCTGCTGAACCCCACCTGTGTCGGTAGCCCAGGTACAGACGGGCCCCTCAAGGGGATTTTGGGACCCCCCCCAAACTCCCACCCCTATCTTGGGGGTCCCCCTGCCTGCCCGGGTGACGCTGGCGGGGGAAAACGGGGTCCCCACGCGGCTGAGGGGTCTCCAGCACTGTGGGGACCCCGGAATCCCAGCGTGGGCATCGGGGGGCGCCGGGGGTCTGCTGGGGGATCCCCCAGCCCAAATCTTCCAGCACCCCCCAAGCGTGTCCCTGAGGGTCTGTCCCTGTCACCAGGGGTCTGTCCCTGTCCCCAAGGCTCTGTGCCTGTCCCTCAGGGTCTGTCCCTGTCACCAGGGGTCTGTCCCTGTCCCTCAGGGTCTGTCCCTGTCCCCAAGGCTCTGTCCCTCTCCCAGAGGGTCTGTCCCTGTCCCCCGCGGGCCCTGGCGGTGGCCGGGGCAGGGGGAAGGTGGCGAGAGCGGCGGGAGGGGGTTCAGGGCCGGGGTGTTCGGGGCCGGGGGGGTCCCGGCGCCGCCGCTGGGAACCGGGGGGCGGGAGCCGGTGGCGGCAGGTGGATTTCGACACCGGGGTGGGGCCCGTCCCCAGCCCCGTGGGGTTTGCGCGGCTCCCGCTGAGTCACGGCCGCCCTGCTGGAGGCTGCGGCCGCCCGGGGGTCCGGGGGTGCCCGGGGGTGCCCCGGGGGTGCGGGGGGAGCCGGCCCGACCCGGCTTCAAAGCTTTGCCGGGGGCTGGGCCCGGGGCTGCGCTGCCTCAGCCCGCTGCCAGCCAGCCCGGGGGTGCAGCCCCCCCAGAAGGGCCCGAGGGCTCCCGGCTGGGCCCGGCCGTGGGGCGGCAGCGAGGGGGGCGAGGCTTCCCCAGCCCGGCCGGGATGCGGCGCAGACAGGCTGGCCTGGGGCGCGGTGTCCCCCGGGGGTCTGGGGGTGCCACCTTGGCCCCTCGGGGACCCGGGCCGTGTTGGGGACACAGCTGGGGAGGCGATCCAGCAGTGCTGGAGGTTCCCCCGCAGTTTGGAGTCAGGCACCGACCCCTCGGGCTGCAGACGTGACCGAGCGGCACCGGGGGCTGGCACAGGGGCGGGGACGGTGTGAGGGTGCCCCCCCCAGCCGGTGCCACCATCCCGGTGCCACAGCGGTGTCGCAGAGCGGGACAACCCCTCGCTGGGGGCTCAGCGACTCCCAAGCCGCGGTGCCGGTGCGGGCGGGGCCGGGGGGCGCGGAGCTGCGCCCCCCCCTCCTCTGACAGCTCCTCTCCCCTCCCCGGGCCCCGCTCGGCCCCGCAGGTCCGTGCGCGCCGCCCCGCGATGCTGACGGCGGTCTGCGGCTCCCTGGGATCGCAGCCCTCGGACGCGCCCCGCGCCTCCCCGACGCACCTGGACCTGCAGCCGCTGCAGCCCTTCCAGCCGCACGGCCCCGCCGCCCCGGGCGCCCCCGACTTCGCCTCGCCGCTGCCGCCGCCCGAGCTGCCGCTGCCGGGGCCCGAGGACGCCGCGTTCGCCGCCGCCGCCGCCGCCGCCTACGAGCCCCATGGCCCGCCGAGGTTAGAGCTGCCCCCCGAGGGCCCCGCCGCGCCCGCAGCCTACGCCAAGCTGCTGCCGGCCGCCCCGGACATGGCGCACCCCTACGAGCCCTGGTTTCGGCCCCCGCACCCCGGAGCCCCCGGCGAGGAGGGCGGCGGCGTCAACTGGTGGGAGCTGCACGCCGGGGCCAGCTGGATGGAGCTGCCGCCGGGGCAGGGCGCGGGGCTGGCCGTGCCCGCGCCGCCCGGGCTGCCCGCGGCGCTCGGCGGCTACGGCGGGGCCGAGCACCAGCTCTGCGCGCCCCCCGCGCACCTGCTGCCCCCGCCCGCGCAGCACCTGCTGCCCGCCGAGGCCGCCAAGGCGCTCGAGGGGCCCCCGGAGCCGCGCGGCGCGGAGGGCGAGGCCGGGGCGCGGCCCAAGGGGGCCCGGCGGGCCGTGCCCCGGGGCGGGGGGCAGGCGGCGTGCCGCTGCCCCAACTGCCAGGAGGCCGAGAGGGGCGGCCCGTGCCCCGAGGGCGCCAAGCGCAAGCACCTGCACAACTGCCACATCCCGGGCTGCGGCAAGGCCTACGCCAAGACCTCGCACCTGAAGGCGCACCTGCGCTGGCACAGCGGCGACCGGCCCTTCGTGTGCAACTGGCTCTTCTGCGGCAAGCGCTTCACCCGCTCCGACGAGCTGCAGCGGCACCTCCAGACCCACACGGGCGCCAAGAAATTCTCCTGCCCCGTCTGCGGCCGCGTGTTCATGCGCAGCGACCACCTGGGCAAGCACATGAAGACGCACGACGGCGGCAAGGACGGGCCCGAGCCCGAGGGCAAAGGCGCCGGGGACGCGGCGGCCGCCAAGGGAGGCAAGAGGGAGCCCGAGGGGGGCCCGGCCGCCCCCACAAACTGAGCCGCTGAGTCCCGGGGCCGGGGGAGCCCTCGGGAGCCCTCGGGAGCCCTCGGGGCCGCTCTCCGGAGGGGCCGGGGCGGGGACGGGCGCAGGGCTGGCTCCTTGTGCCGCCGAGCCCCGGGACGGCCCCGGCGTGGGGAGCGCCGCAGCCGGAGCTGCCCCGCGGCGGTTTCACTTGTCCCGCTGCCGCTCTCCCGCCCCGCTGCTCCCTCCCTCCCTCCCTCCCTCCTCCCCCCGCACTCATCCTCCCCCGGCTTCCCAAATCTTTCTTTCGGGAGGCTGCTGGCAGGCGGCGGGGCTGTTTGGGAGGAACATCAATGGGCGCCGAAGGAGCGGGAGCTGCCCGGGCACGTCCAGCCCAAAGGGGAGGAAGGAGAAGGAGAAAGGGAGAGAGCAGAGCAGAGCAGAGGAGGAGCCCGGGAGCCTCCGCTCGGGGGGCGCGGCCGCAGCCCCCCGGGCCCTCCCCACGCTCCCCTCCGAGCTGCGGCTCCCGAGCTCGGCCCCAGCCGGGCCGGCCCCGCTCTCCCGTCGCCCACGAGCGACACGGGGGGCTCGGGACATCCCCCTGCCCCGGCTGGGGCGGCTGAGCCGGCGGGGGTCCCCCACCCTCGGAGCCCCGCTTTGCTTGTGCGGCTCGAGGGTGCGAAACCCATTTTCGGCCCGAATCGCGGCTAAAATGGGGAAAAAGGGAAACAAAGCAAGAATTGCTGCGGGAACGCGGCCGTGGGGAGCTCGGGGGGCTGCGGGGGCCGCGGCGGGCGGCGGCCCCAGCGCGCACCTGCAGCGTTCCCACACCCACCCAGCCAGCGCGGCCCCGGGCGGGAAGCACCGGGGCGGCCGCGGGCCCGGGAGAGCCGGGGCGGCCGCATTCCTCCGGCCTGGCACGGCCGCGCTGCCCGCCCGCGACCCCCGCCCCTCCCTGCGGGCGGGCACCCCCGCCCGGGCCGGCTGCCCGCGCCCCCCGTGTCCCCCCGGTCCCCTCGGGACCCCGTGTCCCTCCGTGCATGCTGCCTGTCCCCGTGGCCCCGTAGCCGTCCCCCCCGGGACCCCGCAATTCCAGGGAATTCTGCCCGGCCCCTGCATGCTGCCCGTCCCCCCGGGGACCCCCGAGCTGCCCCTTCCCTCCCGGGGACCCCCGGCCTCCCCCCACCAGGGACCCCGTAGTTTCCTGCCCTGGGGTCGCCCCTGTCCCTCACCCCTGGCTGGGGGTCCGTGATTCTCGGTTTTTGGATCTTTTGGGGTCTTACACCCCGGTTTTGGCAGAAGCCCTCGGACACAGAAGGAGAAGCTGAAGCGGGGCCTGGGGAGGGGTTTTGGGGGGGATTGGGGTTCGCTGGCTGCTCAGGGCACCCGGGGGTCCCCCCGGCGCTGCCCCCCGGCCAACAGCAGTGGGAACCAGTTGGGAATGTGGGGAGGGGGGGATCTGGGGGGCGCCGAGCCCCGGTCCGGCCCCTCCTGCGGTTCTGGGGGGGCTGCCCGGGCTCGGAGCACCCCGAGGTCGGGGGGGGAAGGGGTAGAGGTGAAGTCGAGTGGGGTCCGTGCCCAGAGGGCGCCCCGAGGCCTTCGGTTTTGAGTGTTTTATTATTATTAATATTAATTATTAATTATTATTAATATTATTAATTATTAATTATTATTATTTTATTAAGGTGAAGCCAGGCTTTGCCGCTCGGACAGAGTGGATGTCCCCGGCCGGAGCTGTGGCCGTGGGCTGTGCGGATGGGGAGGGCTCGGGCCCCTCCGAGGGTCCCCATCGCTGTCCCCATCGCTGTCCCCGTCCCCAGCGGCAATGAGGGGCTGGCGCAGCCCCCCCGTGCCCCGGGGCTGGGACCCCCAGCACGAGGTGAAGTCTCGCTGGGGAGGGGTCTCCGGACGCGCCCCCAGCCCCAGCCCGGCCGCCGCTGTCCCCCCCGGGTGACCCGGGCTGTCCCAGCTCTCCAAGGACGTCCCCGACTCCGGAATTTGCCTTTTCCAGCACAAAATTCCCCCTCGGGGTCCCCCAGGTGGGATCTCACCTCCCAAAGGGACCCGGGGGGGCTCAGGACCCTCCCAATGTCCCTCAGAGCGGCACCAAGGGGACCTTAGCGGCTCTGGAGCACCTGGGGGGGCTCCAGATTGTGGGGGGCTGCACCCCACGGCCGGGCTGGGGGGTCCCAGGGCCACGCCGGGGCTCGGGGTTCGGCCTCAGCGAGCTGATCCAGCCCGGGGGGCTGCGAGGGGGGCCCAGGTTTGCTCAGGCCCCCCCTAGGTGAGCTCAGCCCCCCAGGTGCGCTCAGCCCCCCAGGTTCGCTCAGCCCCCGCAGCCCCGGGGCTCTGCCTGCCGCGATGGGGCAATGAAGGCTGTAAAACCGGGTGGGGAGGGACGGCGGCCGGGAAACCAGTCCAGCCTGCTGCGGCGTGGGGATCCCGGCCCCGCGCCCCGAACCGCCGCGTCCCCCGCCCGCCCCCGGGGCAGGGAGGCACCGGCGGGGCCCGGGCTGGGGGCGGCCCCGGGCTGGGGGCGGCCCCGGGGGATGGAGCCCCCGGCCCGGCCAGGGGAGCGTTTGTGCTGTGAAGAGGCTGCGGGGCTGCGGGGTTTGGGTTTTGTACTGCAATAAACGCCGCGTGTTTTCCACGCTCCGGCTCTCCGGCTCCATCCCTGCCCAAGGACGCGGGGGTCCGAGACCCCGACCCCAAATCAGCCCTGTCAAATGGTTCAGGGGTCCGGAACCCCGACCCCAAATAGGCCCGGCCGAGGGGCTCGGGGGTCCGGAACCCCGACCCCAAATCAGCCCTGCCGAGGGACTCAGGGGTTTGAAACCCCGACCCCAAATTGTCCCCACCAAGGGACCCACGGGTCCAGCACCCCGACCCCAAATCAGCCCTGCCAAGGACCTGAGGGTCCGGTATCCTGACCCCAAATAATTTATTTCAAGGGGCTCGGAGGTCTGGAATCCCGACCCCAAACCATCCCCACCAAGGACCCAGGGGTCCATAATCTCGACCCCAAATCATTCATTCTAAGGGGCTCAGGGGTGTGGGATCCCGACCCCAAACCATCCCCACCCAGGGGCTCAGGGGTCCCCCAGTTTTGCCTCGGCTCTCCAAGGCTTCCCAGCACGGGGGGACCCCGGGAGCTGCGGGGTGTGGGGGTGACACGGGCTGGGCGGGGTGATGCCCACGGGGGTGATGCCCACGGGGGGCTCTGACCCACGGGAACCTCCAGCACACCGTCCCTGCCCCAGGGGAGGAAAATTGGGATCCCCGACCCAGGGTTCTTTTGGGAAATTCCCACCCCGACCCACGCGGGTCCCGGTGCCGGTGCCATCCTGGTGCCGGTCCCGGTGCCAGTCCCGGTGCCGGTGCCGGTCCCCGCCGCTGCCGCCGCCGTGCGGCCTCCGGCCACCGGGCGCCGCCGTCGCACGGCCGGGGCTGGACAGGGCGGGCCGGGGCGGGCCCGGGCAGCGGCGGAGGAGGCGCGGAAGCAGCGGCAGGTCCGTGGGGACGGGAGGGCCCCGCGGGGTCCCGGTTACCGGCGCTGGGAGGGAGGGAGGGGGTCTCGTCCGCGGTCGGTGCTGGGGGGTCCCCGTTCCCGGGGCTGCGGTCGGTGCGGAGCTGCGGGGTCCCGGGGCGGGGGTGCCCCCAGGTCACCCCGCCATGGGGTCCCTGATGTCCCCCAGGTTTCAGGGACCACGGCAGCCCCTCCATGCCCGCCCCAGAGCCACCCTGGGGACACAGCGGGGACAGGGGGCTGACATCGCCCTCGGTGCCCGCCCTGACCCAGTTTAGGATGGCGGAGCACGGCCCGGTGCCCTCGTCCTGCGACTGCTTCGTGGCCATGCCCCCGCACACGGCGTTCCCCGCCGTCATCTTCGCCAAGAACGCCGACCGGCCCCGGGACGAGGTGCAGGAGATCGTCTATGTCCCCGCCGCCACCCACCGGCCTGGGGACAAGGTCCAGGTGAGACCGTGCTGGGGCCAAAGGGGCTGCGGGGTCAGGGCGTCCGGTGCCAGCTCACCCGAGTGTGTCACCACAGTGTGCAGGGCCAGGGTGGCTGCGGGGACAGGGCACTCAGTGTGCCAGGTGTCACCTCCATATCCATGTCATATCTGTGTGCCAGGGTGGCTGCGGGGACAGGGCACTCAGTGTGCCAGGTGTCACCTCCATATCCATGTCACCCCTGTGTGCCAGGGTGGCTGAGGGGACAGGGCACTGAGCATGCCAGGTGTCACCCTTGTGTGCCAGGGTGGCTGAGAGCACTGAGGGTGCTGGTGTCACCAGTGTCACCCGTGTCCCCGCGTGTCCCCGCAGTGCACGTACGTGCAGATCGAGCAGGCAGAGCGCACCCACGCCGTGGTGCTGAGCCGCCCCGCCTGGCTCTGGGGGGCCGAGATGGGCGCCAACGACTGCGGGGTCTGCGTGGGCAACGAGGGCGTGTGGACCCGCGAGCCGCTGGGCGAGGCCGAGGCGCTGCTGGGCATGGACCTGGTCAGGTGAGCAGGGGGAGCGAGGGGAGGAGGGTGAGGAGGGTGAGAACAGTGAGAATGGTGATGATGGTGAGTGTTGGGCAGTGAGGATGGTGAGGATGATGAGGATGCCCCGTGTCCCCATGTGCCCATGGTGAGGATGATGAGGATGCTGAGGATGATGAGAACAGCCCCGTGCCCAGCCCCGGCTCTGTCTGACGGCCCTGCTGGCACAGGCTGGGTCTGGAGCGGGGCAGCTCGGCCCGGGAGGCGCTGGAGGTGATGACGGCGCTGCTGGAGCGCCACGGGCAGGGCGGGAGCTGCAAGGAGCAGCCGGAGCCCTTCGTGTACCACAACACCTTCCTGCTGGCCGACCGCAACGAGGCCTGGCTGCTGGAGACCGCCGGGCGCTACTGGGCAGCGCAGCGGATCCGCGGTGAGCGGGCACCGGGGGTATTGGGGGGCACCATGGGCACCGGGGGGGTCTCACAGCCCCCCGAGTGACCCCCAGGCTCCCCTGGCACAGAGGGCAGCCGCAACATCTCCAACCAGCTGAGCATCGGCAGCGAGATCACGGCGGAGCACCCGGGGCTGCGGGAGCGGGCGCGCAGCCAGGGCTGGTGGAGCGGGCACGGCGAGTTCAGCTTCGCCCGGGCATTCTCCCTGGAGAAGGAGCCCCCGCGCATGGAGGCTGCCAGGGCTCGGCTGAGAGCGGGCACGGAGCTGCTGCAGCGGCACGCAGGTGGGGACAGGTGGGGATGGCGTGGGGACAGCGTGGGGATGGGGTGGGGTGGGGACAGCATGGGGACAGAGATGGGGACAGGACAAGGACAGGGGGATAGGAACATGACAGAGACAGGAAGGGGGATAGGACAGGGATGGGGACAGGATGGGAACGAGAAGAATGGGAACAGGAATGGGGATGAGGACAGGGATGGGGAAAGGACAGGGAGAGGGATGGGGACACTGATCCATCGCTCCCAAAGGGCTGGCATGGAGCTCTTGTGGCAGCACTCAGGTGGGGACGGGGATGGGGACAGGGCATGGGGACAGCCACCCACAGCTCACCCCAGTGCATCCCCAATGCCACCCCAGTGTGTCCCCGCTGCCCAGGGCCGGGCTGGCAGTGCTGAGGTGTCCCTGTCCTCGCAGGTCACATCACGGAGGAGACGCTGATGTCCATCCTGCGGGACAAGGCCGGCGGGATCTGCGTGGACAGCGCGGGGTTCCGCACGGCGGGCAGCATGGTGTCCGTGCTGCCCCGCGACCCCGCGCTGCCCTGCGTGCACTTCCTCACGGGCACGCCGGACCCGTCCCGGTGAGCAGAGCCCGCGGCGGGCCCGGGACGCGGCGCTGCCCCGGAGCTGCCCTGTGACCCCCGGCCCTCCCCAGGTCCGTGTTCAAGCCCTTCGTGTTCGTGGCCGGCGTCCGGGCGGCGCCGCAGGTGCGCTCCCCGAGCTTCCCGCAGGATCCCGCCCGGCAGATCCCGCGCTTCCGCAGCTCCGTGGATCGGCGGCACGAGCTGTACCGGCGGCACCAGGCGGCGCTGGAGCTCATGGAGCGCGACCCGGTACCGGCACTCCCCGCAGAGCCTGCTGATCCCAGGGAGCCCACAGAGCCCACAGACCCCACAGAGCCCATAGATCCCACAGAGCCCACAGAGCCCAGAGACCCCACAGACCCCACAGAGCCCATAGATCCCATAGATCCCACAGGCCCCACAGACCCCCCAGACCTCACAGATCCCAAAGACCCCACGGATCCTACACACCCTGCAGACCCTGCAGATCCCACAGGCCCCACAGACCCCACAGAGCTCAGAGACCTGACAGACCCTTCAGACCCCACAGACCCCATAGATCTTTCAGACCCTTCCCCACCTTGCAGTGGAATCAAGCTCTGATCTCTCTGACCCCTCCCTGCAATGGGATCAAGCTCTGAGCTCCCTGATCCCACTCCGGATTGGACCAGACTCCCTGATCTCTCTGGCCCCACCCTGGATTGGATCAAGCTCTGATCTCTCTGATCCCATTCCGGACCCCCTGACCCGTCCCTGATCCCTGCAGGAGCGGGGCCAGCGGCTCCTGGGCACGCTGCAGGCGCTGGAGCAGCAGGGCCTGCAGGGCATGCGGGAGCTGCTGCAGGGCACCGTCAGCCCCAGCCCCCAGGAGCTGGCCGACCTCTTCTTGGACTGCGTGGAGGCCGAGATGAAGTTCTACACCTGAACCCCACAGGTGGGTGGGCCCGGGTGCCCCATGGTGTTTGTCATGGACAGGGAATCCCAAATCATTCCCAGAGCCCAGCCCTGACTCTTGCTGGCTCCCTGAGTGGGTCCCAGCCCCCCGTTGGCCCTGGAGCAGTGAGCTCAGGCTGGAATGGGGTGTGAGGGGAAGGATTGGGATGTGGGATGTGGGGTATGGGATATGGGATGGGATTGGGGGTCCTGCCCACCCCACTGTGTGTGCTTTCCCCATTCCCAGCCCCTCAGGGTGGCACCAGGCTGGACTGGGGTGGGAATAAACTCTTTATTCCTGGCTGCTGCGGGGTGTTTGGGATCCCTGCAGCCCATTTCCCGCTCCCCCGGCACGGCTCTCTCTCTGCAGAGCCTGGCCCGGGGGCTGGCTGGAGCCGCTGGGTGCCCGCCCCGGTGACAGCGGAGCCCCGGGGTGGCCCTGGGGACAGCGCTGGGGACCCGGCGGGGCCGCGCCGCCCTGCCCCGGGTGCCCCGGGCCCAGCAGCTCCTGCAGCTCCTCCAGGCGCGCCCGGTGCTCCTCCAGGCTCAGGGCCCGCCGCAGCCGCGCCCGCTCCGCCAGCTCCCGGCGCAGATCCCCCAGGAAACCTGCCCCGAGGGACGGCAGCTCCAGGAGAGCTGGCACTGCCAGCCCCTGGCACCGTGCCGCGTGCCCTGACCCCCCCGGGCACCTCTGTCCACCGTGAAGGGAGCCCTGAGCGCCGCCAGCAGCTCCTCCTCATCCTCATCCTCCTCATCCTCGCTGCTGCAGGAGCCTCCTTCTCCCTCCTCCTCGGCCGTGCTTGCCCGCACGGGCTGGGAGTCCAGCTGCAGGAGCTGGGGCAGCGCTGCCAGCACCCTGTCCCTGTGGGGAAACGGGAGGAAAAACCAAATTTCCTGCAGCTGTGGGATTGGGAGTGGGGGTCCCGTCCTCCCTCAGCCCCCCAGAGCCTGAGCGGGGAGAGGAGAGATTCAAATCCCTGGGGTTTGCAGAGGAGAGAGTCAGATCCTTGGGGTTTGAGCAGGGATTCAGTCC
The DNA here is from genome assembly GCF_047830755.1 of Zonotrichia albicollis. Taxonomy (NCBI): domain Eukaryota; kingdom Metazoa; phylum Chordata; class Aves; order Passeriformes; family Passerellidae; genus Zonotrichia; species Zonotrichia albicollis. Next base: position 379,743 of record NC_133841.1, on the reverse strand, counting down.
CTGGGGTTTGAGCAGGGATTCAGATCCCTGGGGTTTGGAGAGGAGAGAGTCAGATCCGTGGGGTTTGGAGAGCAGGGATTCAGATACTTGGGGTTTGGAGGGCCACGCTGTGTTTGACATTTCATGGAGTGGTTTGGGAGGGAAGGGACCTTAAATCCCCTCCAGTTCCACCCAGTGACACATCCCACTTTCCAAACCGTCCTGGGACACTGCCAGGGACCCTGGGGCACCAACAGCTCCCCTGGGAATCCCATCCCACCCAGGGGTTCCTTCCCCAGATCCCCTCTGGCAATGTGAATCCATTCCCCTTTTGTCCAGAATCCCTTTCCCAGCCCTCTAGCAGGTACTGAAAGGCCACAATCAGGTCACCCCGAGACTCTCCCAGGTTTTGGGGGGCTGTTTTGCCCTCGTGCCCCACCTGTATCCCTCCTGCTGGGTGCACTGGTTCCCTGCCAGGTCCAGGATGCGCAGGCTGCGGGGCAGCTCCTCTGCCAGGAGAGAGCAGGGAAAGCACAGGGGGCTGAGCTGGGGGCCAAAATCCCTGCTCCCCAAATCCCCCAGCTCCCCTTGCTGCTGTGACAACCCCAAATAGAGGGAAAGCACAAGAGAGAGCAGGGAAAGCACAGGGGGCTGAGCTGGGAGCCAAAATCCCTGCTCCCCAAATTCCCCAGCTCCCCTCAATCCTGAGACAGCCCCCAAACAGAGGGAAGGCACAGGGGCTGAGCTGGAAGCCAAAATCCCTGCTCCCCAAATCCCCCAGCTCCCCTTGCTGCTGAGACAACCCCCAAAGCCAGGGAAACTGAGGCAGGAGGGCGGGAGTGGGAGTGCAGCCCCCCCGAGGGGTCCCTGCTCCCACCTGTGTGCAGCACCTGGATCAGGTTGTGGGACAGGTCCAGGAGGCTGAGCTGGAGCAGCCCCTGCAGGTTCTGCACCCTCTGGATGCGGTTGCCAGCCAGGCACAGGAACCTGCGGGGCTCAGGAGGGTGGGCAGGGGGTGTCACAGCCCCCCAGGAGGGGCAGGGGGTGTCACAGCCCTGCCCCAGCCCTCCTGATGTACCTCAGGTTGGGGAAGCACTCCAGGTTCTCCAGCTTCTCAATTTGGTTCTGGAAAATAAAATAGAGGAAAAAACGCGCCAAAAACAAAAAAAAACCAACATGGGGTGGTGGTTTCTTTGTTTTTGTTTTTTTTTTTTTTTTTTTTTTTAGTTTGGTTTTGTTTTGTTTTGGTTTTTTTTGGTTTTTGTTTGTTTTGCTTGCTGACTGAAAATTCACATTTTGGGAACACTCTGGGATTGCTCCAACCAATCCTGGGGGCAACACAGGAGATTCTGGTGTGGGGGGGACATGCAAATATCCCAGAATTCAGGGCCCTGACCTGAGTTACCCTCATGTGGGTTTGGGAACACTGGAATCCCAGGGGGGGTGGAATGGGGGGAGGCTCCGAGACCTCCATGGTGGGACTGGGGGGACACTGGGACAAAACCCTCAAGGGTGGAGGGAAACTGTTCCCTTCTGGAGATTGGGGAGGGAAACCAGGAGCAGAACTGGGGTGTCTGTGGGATCAGAACTGGGGTCTGTGTGCCCCCAGTATCAGAATTGGGGTCTCTGTGCCCCCAGTATCAGGCCTGGGGTGTCTGTGGGATCAGAACTGGGCTGTCCGTGCCCCCCAGCTCCGTACCTGCTGCAGGTAGAGGCTGTGGATCCCTTCCTGCCCGCGGGTTTTCCCGATGCAGGAGATGTTCTCCCGGTCCAAGCGGAGGGTGCCGGTGGGCAGCGGCCCCGTGGAGCTATAGGGGACACAGGGGGGTTTTGGGGTGCCCTGAGCCCCCTCTCTGCCCACCCGGGGGGCTCTGGGGGTCCTCACCGTGTGCGGGTGGAGATGAGGCTGTCACTGAGGGTCACTCCTGGGGGCTGCGGCTCCTCGGGGGCTGCGGGGATTCAGAGTGGGGGTCCAGGGCAGGGGCAGCCCCTCCTGCAGGGAGGAGCCCCCCAGTGCCTCACTCACCCCCACAAAGGGCGTCCCCTTGCTCAGCCATGGCGCAGTGGCCTGGGGGTCCTTGTCCCCTCTCAGGGGTGATGGAGGAGCAGGCTCTGAGGGAACAGAGGGTGACAATCCTGTGGGTTGGGATGTCACTGGGGATTGCTGGGGTGGGACCCCACGGGGGGCAGAGGGGCTCTGTACCCAGGGGGATTATGGCACTGGCATTGCAGGCATCAGTGATACCGAGAGCCCCGGTATGGGGATCTCAGAGACCCCCGGGATGGGGCTGGGGGGTCACCGGGACCAGGCCCCGCTGGATGGGGGCTCTTAGAGACCCCTGAGATGGAGCCACTGCTGCTCAGCAGGACCGGGTACCGCGGGTTTGGGGCTCAGAGACCCCCGGAAGGGCCAGGGGGCTCACCGGGAGCGGTTCCCGGGTTTGGGGCTCAGTGTCCCTCACTTTGGGGGGTTCAGTGCCCCCGATCCGAGCAACCAGGCCGCGCCCAGGCCGCGTCACGCCGTTGCTATGGAGACAGGCGCACCAGAAGTGACGATCCTCCACCTTCCGATAGGCCCTTGCGCCGGCGCGACCAAGATGGCGGCGCTCAGTAGTGGCGGGACGCGATGGCGGCGGGGTGAGAGACGGGAACGGGAACGGGAACGGGGCTGGGACAGGGGCCTGGGCATGGGACGGGACAGGGGCCTGGAACGGGAATGGAAACGGGAGTGGGAATTGGAGCAGGACAGGAATGGGAACGGGCGTGGGGTTGGGAAGGGACAAGAATAGGAATGGGAGGGAGAACGGGACAGTGACAGGAATGGGAGTGGGACAGGACTGGGATGGAGGTTTGGAATGGGAACGGGAGTGGGACAGGGGCTTGAAATGGGAAGGAGACCGGGAACGTGAGCGGGTCCGGGGCACGATCAGGAACCGGGGCCTGGACTGGGGCTGGGTCTGAGGCAGCCCTGGGCAGCCCGGTGTCAGTGCCGGTGCCAGTGCTGAGCGCTGCCCCGCAGCCCTGGGCAGCCCGGTGCCCGTACCGGTGCCGGTACCCATGCGGAGCCCTGTCCCGCAGGCTGGCTGCCCGGTGCCGGTATCGGTACCGGTATCAGTGCCCGTACCGATGCTGAATGCTGTCCCGCAGGCTGGCTGCCCGCCCTGCAGCTGCTGCGGCACGGCTCCAAGGCGGTGACGCGGCACTGGAAGGCCATGCACTTCCAGCGGCAGAAGCTGCTGGCCCTGACCGAGTACCTGCCCCCGCGGCCCGCGGTGCCGCCCCGCTGCCTGCCCCGGCCGGCGCCACGACAGCAGGAGGTACGGCACGGCACGGCACGGCATGGCATGGCACGGCACGGCATGGGATGGGATGGGATGGGATGGCACAGCTCCATGGGGGGTTCCACCGGGAGAGGGCATGGGTGGGGGACACAGCCCTGCTGGAGCTGGTGGAAGGGTGTGACCCCATGGGGTGGGATAGGGGGCTGGGAAACCGGTGAGATCCCATGTGTGGGATCTTGAGAGCCGGGGGGGCACCTCAAGATCCATGGGATCACCTCGAGATCCATGGGGGCAGCTCAAGATCTACAGGAACACCTCGAGAGATCCATGGGATCACCTTGAAATCCATGGGAACACATCGAGATCCATAGCAACACCTCAAAATCCATGGCAACACCTTGAGATCCGGGGGGGGCACCTTGAGATCCATGGGATCATCTCGAGATCCTTTGCATCACCTCAAGATCCATGGGATCACCTCAAGATCCATGGGATCACCTCAAGATCTATGGGAACACATCGAGATCCATGAGAAAACCTTGAGATCCATGGGAACACCCCAAAACCCACAGCACCACCTCACAATCCTTGGGACCATCTCCCCCCAGCCCCTCCAGGTGCAGGATCACACCAGGGGTCTCACTGTCCCCCTGTCCCCATCTGCCACATTCGGTGTACCCAGGATGATGGCTGTGCATGGGTGCTGTGACACCGGGGCTGTGCCCTGTCCCACAGCCACATTTGGTGTCCCCACACACTGTGTGTCCCCAGGAGGACGGCTATGCCCGCGTGCTGCGTGCCCAGCTGGAGGCCACGCTCCGTGCCAGCCGCATGGTGGCCGTGTGCCAGTACAACGCCATGGCCGACGAGGACATGGCCACGCTGCGGCACTTCCTGCGCCGCCACGACATCCACGTCAAGTTCGTGCTCAACGAGGTGGGGCTGGGCCTCGGGGGGCTCTGGGGGTGTCCCAGGGGCTCTGGGGGTGTCCCAGTGGCCCCAGGTCTCACGCCAGGCTCTGTCCCAGGTTGCCCGGCCGGTGCTGGCGCAGTCCAAGCTCAGGAATTTGCTGCCGCTGTTCGTGTGCAGGAACATCCTGCTGGTGAGCCCGGAGCCGCGGGCCAGGGAGATGCTGAGAGTGCTCAAGGGGGTGCCCCAGATCATCCTGCTGGGTGAGAGCCTGCCCTGCTCCCCACGGAGCTGGGAGTGGGGGAATGGGGATGGGAATGGTGCTTGGGGGGCTCATCCAGGGCTGGCAATGGGGGAATGGGGATGGGGGCATGGGGCTGGGAATGGGGGCATGGGGCTGGGAATGGGGGAATGGAAATGGGAATGGGGGCACGGGGCTGGGAATGGGGGCACGGGGCTGGGAATGGGGGCACGGGGCTGGGAATGGGGGAATGGAAATGGGAATGGGGGCATGGGGCTGGGAATGGGGACACGGGGATGGGAATGGGGGAATAGGGCTGGGAATGGGGGCATGGGGCTGGGAATGGGGGCATGGGGCTGGGAATGGGGGAATGGGGATGGGAATGGGGGAATGGGGGAATGGAAATGGGAATGGGGACACGGGGCTGCAAATGGGAGAATGGGGATGGGAATGGGGGAATAGGGATGGGAGTGGGGGAATGGGGCTGGGAATAGGGGAATGGAAATGGGAGTTGGGGAATGGGATGGGAGTGGGAGCCCAGGGCTGGGAATGAGGCCCCTGACGGAGCTGCCTCCATGCAGACAGGGCAGGGCAGGATCCAGCAGTCCCTCCCCGTGGGGCTCTGCAGTTCCATGCCCAGCTCCCTTTTCCAGGCGCCTGCATCGACGACACCATCCTGAGCCGGCAGGGCGTGGAGAGCGTGGCGCGGCTGCCGCCGCTGGAGGTGTGCCAGGGCCAGACGGTGGCGGCGCTGTCGGTGCTGCCCTCGCAGACCTGCTCCCTGCTCCAGCGCGGCCCCGCGCACCTGGCGGCGCTCCTGGAGCAGCACATGCGGCACCTGCGGGGCGCGGGCGGGGCCGCGGAGCCTCCCCCGGGCCCGGGGAAACAGTGACACCGGGAACCGGAACCAGAACCGGAACCGGCTCCTTCCCTGCGGGGCGCGGGCACCGGGAATCAGTGACACCGGGAACGGGAACGGGAACCGGCTCCTTCCCTGCGGGGCCCGGGCACCGGGAATCAGTGACACCGGGAACGGGAACGGGAACCGGAACCGGCTCCTTCCCTGCGGGGCGCGGGCACCGGGAATCAGTGACACCGGGAACGGGAACGGGAACGGGAACCGGCTCCTTCCCTGCAGGGCCCGGGCACCGGGAATCAGTGACACCGGGAACCGGAACCGGAACCGGCTCCTTCCCTGCGGGGCCCAGGCACCGGGAATCAGTGACACCGGGAACGGGAACCGGATCCTTCCCTGCGGGGCCCGGGCACCGGGAATCAGTGACACCGGGAACGGGAACCGGCTCCTTCCCTGGCCACGGGAAACAGGGAGCCCCCTGGATGAGGGGTTGGAGGCTCAGGGACACAATCCCCATGGGATTCTGCAGCTCCACGGAGAATTGGGGCTGGGGGTTTGGCACTGAGGGTCCTGTGCCCCCCCAGTCCCGCAGGGAGTCGTGGCCGTTCCCCTGTGCTCCCTTGGGATCGTGGCAGCAGCGTTCCAGCTGTGGTCATTCCAGCTGTGGTCGTTCCAGCTGTGGTCATTCCAGCTGTGGTCGGGGGTCTCTGGGAGCAGCCAGAGCAGGAGGAGGAGCGGGATGGACCCTGCAGGGGGATTTGGGCACTCCCATCCCGATGCCTTGGGGATGGGGCTGTGCTGTGACACCGCCCCAGCCCGGCTCCCTGTCCTGCCCATTAAAGTGTCCGTGTGGAGATGCCGAGGCCCCGTCTGTGATTTTGGGGGGTGGTCCTGCCCCCCGAGGGTGGGGGGAGAGACCAGGGCTGCTCTGGGGGTCCGGGGGAGCAGAGCTGGGGCTGGGAATGCCCCGGGACCACCTGGAGGGGTGGGCCCAGACACCCCCATGGGGCGGTGATTGCCGGGATCCCCATGGGATGATGGTCCCGAGACCCTCAGATATCCATCCTGAGACCCCCGCGGGTCAGTGACTCCCGGGATCCCCGTGGGGTGCTGATTCCCGGGATTTCCATGGGATAACCAGCCCCGAGACCCCCACGGGATGATGATGATGATCCTGAGACCCCCGTGGGCTGAGGATTCCCGGGATGCCGGTGGGTCAGTGATCCCTGAGACCCCCGTGGGTTGGCGATCCCCAAGCCACGCACGGGATGATGATCCTGAGAGCCTCGGACATCCATCCTGAGACCCCCGCGGGTCGGTGATTCACGGCATTCTCGTGGGTCGGTGATCCCCGGGACCCCGTGGGTCGGTGGTCCCCGGGACCCCCGTGCGGCGCTGCCTCTCCCCGCCCCTTTCCGCGAGGCTGCTCTCGCTGGGGTCCGGAGCTGCCCCGGTTCCGTGCGGGCGCTCTCGGTGTCCCGGCCGCTCCCGGTGTCCCGGCCGCTCCCGGTGTCCCGGCGCTGGCCGCTCCCGGCGCTGGCGGCTCCGGTCCTCCACGGAGCAGGGGGCAGAGCCGAGCGGCTCCGGACCGCCCTCCGTGTTCCGCTTCCTGCCGCCGCCGCCGCCGGGCAGGATGCGCCCGGCCCCCGCCGCCCGCCCGCCGCCCGCCCAGGTGAGCACCGGCACCGGCACCGGGGGAGGCTCCGGCCGGGCCCGCGACCCCCGGCCCCGCTGCCCCGGGGGGTGGCACCGGGCGGGGACACCGGGCTGGGCTGTGCCCGGCCGGGGGATGGAGAGCCCCGGTGTACCGGCGCAGCCCCGCTCCGGTGCGAGGCGTCCGCACCGATCCGCGGGAGGGAGCCGGGAGAGCCCCGGTGCCTCCCCCCGGAGCCGCCGTTACCGGTGCCGGGTTATCTGAGGCGGCGTGGCTGCCTGCCGGTGCCGTGGTTACCGTATCCGTACGGCGGTGACGGTGCCGCGTTACCGGCACGGTGCTCACCGGCGCCGGGGCTTGGCCGCTGTCCCGGGGTTATCCCGGCATCCATCCTACAGCGGCGGCCGCGACCCATGGGTGCCCGTTAGGGACAGCGCCGGGGGGTGGCAAGGCCAGGAGACGCTTCCCGTGCCTCAGTTTCCCCCTCCGGAATGGCGAAGGGCGAAGGGAGCAAACGCCGTGCCCGGAGGGCGAGCGGCCGCACCGGGATTTGCAGGGGTCTGTGCCGGTCCTTGTACCGGTGTCACCCCCGGGACTGTGCCAGCCTGGCCCCGTGCTGCCCGGTGTTTGTACCGGTGTCACCCCCGGGACTGTGCCAGCCTGGCCCCGTGCTGCCCGGTGTTTGTACCGGTGTCACCCCGGGCTGTGCCCCAGGTGCCCTGTGCCCCGGTGTCACCCCCGGGCTGTGCCGGTCCTTGTACCGGTGTCACCCGGGGCTGTGCCAGCCTGGCCCCGTGCTCGCCAGCCGTGGGGCGGCGGGGCCGGACTCTGGACCCGGACTGGGTGGCACAGCAGCCGCGGTGACGCTGCCGGGTCAAAGGCTCCGGCTCACGCAGAAGTTTCTGGGTGCCGGCGGCGCTGCCATGCAGAGCCCCCCGCGGGCCGGGCACGGGGCCGGCCCCGAGCGCCCTGACCGGCCGCGCCCTCCCCGCAGCGGCTCCCGCCGTGACGGCCGAGCCCGGAGCGGCTCCGCAGCCCCGTCGGGAGCGGGGGCCCGGCCCGGTGCCCGCCGCCCCCTCTGCTCGCCGGCCATGGGCAGCCACGAGAAGGACCCGAGCTCCCCGAAAAGGGCCCTGTCCCGCTCCAACAGCACCGTGTCCTCCAAGCACAGCAGCGTGCAGCAGGTCGGAGGGTTTGCGCTGGATGTGGGGGGCTCTGGGGGCTGTGGGTACCGAGTGTCCCTGCCTGGGGACAAGGTGGGCAGCAGCCCCCGGTGCTCAGGGACCCCCGCGCTGCCCGCTGTGCCCGCAGGGCTCGGAGAGCTGGGAGGTGGTGGAGGAGGCGCGGGGCAGCCCCGGGCAGCAGCCGCAGCGGCACGAGGGGTACCTGCTCAAGAAGAGGAAATGGCCCCTGAAGGGCTGGCACAAGGTAACGGGCACAGCTGGCACCAGGAGCCGTGATCCTGGCAGGGTTTGGGCGGGGGGCTGGCTCTAGGGGCTGCTGTCTGCACCCCCTCCCCAACAAATCTTTCCCCTCCATCCCCAGCGGTACTTCGTGCTGGAAAACGGGATCCTGAAATATTCCACCACGCGCCAGGACGTGAGTGTGTGCCAGGCTGTGCCTGCGCAGCCCCCGGGGGCTCAGGGCTGGGGACACCCCTGAGGAGGGGGCTCTGTGCCCTGACAGGCGTCCTGGGCTCCCCAGGTGCTCAAGGGCAAGCTGCACGGGGCCATCGACGTCCGTCAGTCCGTCATGTCCGTCAACAAGAAGGCGCAGAGGGTTGACCTGGACACGGAGGACAACATTTATCACCTCAAGGTGCCGCTGGGAGGCTGGAGCTGGGCTGGGGCGGGGTTGGGACATCAGGCGCTGTCCCCTCCAACCCGGGCCTGTCCCCAGATCAAGTCCCCGGAGGCGTTCTCCAGCTGGGTGAGCAGCCTGTGCTCCCACCACCACGGCGAGCGGCCGGGGCCGTGTCCCCCGGGGGGCTCCACGGGGACCAGCACGCAGGTGGGTGACAGCTGAGGGTGGCAGCGCCGGGCAGGGCCTGGGCAGGTGGCTCCTGACACGATCGATGCCCTCTGTGCCCGGTGCAGGGCCAGTGGACGCGGATGCTGCCCTCGGGCAGTGCCCCTGCCCTGTCCGCGCTGGCCAGCTCCCGGGACAAGGTGAACGCCTGGCTGAAGGACAGCGAGGGGCTGGAGCGCTGCTCGGCCGGTGAGCGGGGCCCCAGGGGGCTGGGGGGCCGGGCAGGGTCCCCGTGGCCCCCCCTGACCCCCGTGCCCCCGGCAGAGCTGTCGGAGTGCCAGGCCAAGCTGCAGGAGCTGACGGGCATGCTGCAGCACCTGGAGGCCCTGCACCGCATCCCCTCGGCGCCGCTCATCTCCGGCGGCCAGGTGAGAGGGACAGGTGGGTGAGAGAGGGGGTCCCGGGCCCCCCTTGCTGGGGAGGGTCCCGCTGCAGCCCCCTCCTCTCCCTCACAGCCCTCGGCTGCCACGGAGAGGCCCAAGAAGGGCCGGAGGAGCACCAAGATCTGGTGCACGCAGAGCTTTGCCAAGGACGACACCATCGGCAGGGTGAGGGTGAGCTGGACCCCCGCCCCGAGCTCTGCCCGGGCACGGAGCCCCCGGGAGAGCCCCCTGAGCGCCGTGTCCCCGCAGGTGGGCCGGCTGCACGGCTCTGTCCCCAACCTGTCGCGCTACCTGGAGGCGCCGCAGAGCCAGCTGCCCTTCAGCGTGCCGCCGGAGTACAGCCAGCTGCAGCGCAGCTTCTGGGTGCTGGCGCAGAAAGGTGCGGGGGTCCCGGGGCGGTTTGGGGTCCCGGGGCGGGTTCGGGGTCCCGGGGCGGGTTCGGGGTGCCGGGGCCCCGCCTGACCGCACCGTGTCCCCCGGCAGTGCACGGCTCGCTCAGCAGCGTGGTGGCGGCGCTGGTGGCCGAGAGGGCGCGGCTGGAGGAGATGCGGCGGGCGCTGGACCGGCAGGGCCCGGCCCCACGGCCCGGCAGCGCGGGCACGGCCGGGGTGAGGGGCGCGGGGGGCTGGGGGCTGCTCCGGGGGTCTCCCGGCCCTGCCAGCCCTGTCCTGGCACGGCCGGGGTGAGGGGCGCGGGGGGCTGGGGGGCTGCTCTGGGGGTGTCCTGCCCCTCCCAGCCCTGTCCTGGCACCGCCGGGGTGAGGGGGGCTGGGGGCTGCTCCGGGGGTCTCCTGGCCCTGCCAGCCCTGTACTGGCCGGGGTGAGGGGCGCGGGGGGCTGGGGGCTGCTCCGGGGGTCCCCTGCCCCTCCCAGCCCTGTCCTGGCCGGGGGTCTCGGCTCAGCCTCGCCCTCCCCGCAGCCCGCCCTGCGCCGCTTCCACTCGCTGTCCGTCTCCTCCGACACCACCCTGGACTCCTTCGCCTCGCTGCACCCGGATGAGGTCAGGGGTGGGAAGGGGCGCTCTGGGGGTGCTGTGGCCCCCCCGGGGGGCGCTGAGCCCGTGGCTGTGCCCGCAGGCGGACGCGCTGCCCGCCAAGGGCCGGGAGCAGCAGCTCTCCAACCGCAGCATCGTCTCGCTGGCCGACTCGCACACCGAGTTCTTCGATGCCTGCGAGGTTTTCCTCTCGGCCAGCTCGTCTGAGAACGAGGTGAGGGGCTTGGGGGGCTCTGCTGGTCGGGGGGCTGTGCTGGTGGGGGGCTGTGCTGGTGGGGGGCTCTTTACTGGTGAGGGGTTCTGTGGACCCCCCGCCACCCCTCGCTGCTCTGGGTTCATCTGTCCCCTCTCTCTCCCCCGTCCCACCTCATTAGCCGGTCCAAAAGCCCCTCTCGGTGTCCCCCCCAGCCCCCGGACCCCCCCCGCTCCCCCCTGTGTCCCCCGCACCCCCCCGCAGCCCCCTCCCTCCCCGCTCTCGGGGTCTCCGCAGTCTCTGAGCCCGGGGGCGGCTCCGGTGCCGCCCCCGCCGCTGCTCCCCCATCCCGACACCCCCATCCCACAATCCCGGGGCTCCTCCCGCCCTTCCGGGGGGGCCCTTCCCGGTAGCGCCCCCTCCGTGGGGTCCCCCCCGCATCCCCCCGGGACCCCCGAAGCCGCCGACGGTCCCTGCGCCCCCCCAGCCCTCGGAGGACGAGTCGTGCATCAGCGAGGTCACCACCAGCGTCTGCGAGGAGAACACGGAGCCGGGGGGGCCGGGCCGCCCCCCGACAGGTACGGGGAGCACCGGGCGGGGGCGTGGCTTGGGGACAGGAGGGACTTTGGGGGCAGGGTGGGCACGGGGAGGCTCAGGGGACACTGGGAGTCTGGGGGACATGAGGGGACTTGGGGAGTTTGGGGATTTCGGGGAGCCCAAGGACGTGTGGGGACAGGGAGACTTTGAGGATTTTGGGGACACGGGGAGGGCACCGGGGAGGGAGCGGGCACCGGCGGAGGTGCGGGACGGGGGAACCGAGGCGGAGGCGGCTCTGCCTCCCGACAGGGGGAACACGGGACGGGGGAACGGGGCAAGGGGCAGCTCTGCTCCCCGACACGGGAAAGGGGAACACGGGACGGGGGAACGGGGCAAGGGGCAGCTCTGCTCCCCGACACGGGAAAGGGGAACACGGGACGGGACAACCGAGGGGAAGGGGCAGCTCTGCTCCGGACACGGGAAAGGGGAACACGGGACGGGGCAACCGAGGGGAAGGGGCAGCTCTGCTCCCGACAGCCCCGGGCATTGGGGGGCTCCGTCCCAGCGGCCGCTGCCCGGCAGGAGCGGAGCGCCCGGGGCCGCCGGCGGAGCCGCCGCCGCTGGAGCCGCCGCTGGAGCTGCCGGGGCCGGACCCGCGGCGGAGGAGCCGCCTGCCCGCGCCCCCCGCGCCCTCGGGGGACGTGAGCCTGTGGGGGCTCCTGCGGAGCAGCGTGGGCAAGGACCTGTCCCGCGTGGCGCTGCCCGTGCAGCTCAACGAGCCGCTCAACACCCTGCAGCGCCTCTGCGAGGAGCTGGAGTACAGCGAGCTGCTGGACAGGGCCAGCCGCGCCCGCGACCCCCGGCAGCGCCTGGTCAGGGGGCACCGGGGGCACCGGGGGGGAGCCGGGACACCGGGGGGAAAGGGGACACCAGGGCAAAGGGGACACCAGGGCAAAGGGGACACCGGGGGGCAATGGGGACACTTGGGGGGAGCCGGGACACTGGGGGGCACTCGGGGACACTCGGGGTTATGTGGGAACAGGGAGAATTTGAGGATTTTGGGGACAGTGGGGACCCCGAGGTTATGTGAGGACTGGGAGAATTTAAGGATTTTGAGGACACGGGGGACCCCAAAGTCATGTGGGAACAGGGAGAATTTGGGGATTTAGTGGGCTCAGAGGTGCTTGAGGACACACGGCTGTCCTGGGACTTGTGGGAATGGGGAAGGGCACAGTGCCGGGCGTGGTGACAGCGTCGCGGTGGCCATGGTGACACGGTGACACGGTGACATGGTGACATGGTGACACGGTGACACGGTGACACGGTGACATGGTGACAGGTGTACGTGGCCGCCTTCGCCGTGTCCGCCTACGCCTCCACCTACTACCGGGCGGGCAGCAAACCCTTCAACCCCGTGCTGGGCGAGACCTACGAGTGCGTGCGGCCCGACCGCGGCTTCCGCTTCATCAGCGAGCAGGTGGGCACGGGGAGGGGTCCTGGGGGGCTCCCCGAGCTGGGCGGGGCGCTGGCATGTCCCTCCTTGTCCCCACAGGTCTCCCACCACCCTCCCATCTCCGCCTGCCACGCTGAGTCTGACAACTTTGTCTTCTGGCAAGGTGAGAGCCCAGGAGGGCGTTGGGCACTGGGAGGGTCCCACCAGGGCGGGGGGACAGGGGGGGTCTCACTTCATCCTCCTCCTCCTCTTCCTCCTTCTCCTCCTCCTCCAGACATGAGGTGGAAGAACAAATTCTGGGGCAAATCTCTGGAGATCGTCCCCATGGGCACCGTCAATGTCCAGCTGCCCAGGTGAGACCCCAGCCCCACAGATGGGCACCCCCATATCCCCACCCCCGTGCCCCCTGCCCTCTGTGCCCACCCTCGAGGGCGCTGCCCACAGGACCGGGGACCACTACGAGTGGAACAAGGTGACCACGTGCATCCACAACGTGCTGAGCGGGCCGCGCTGGATCGAGCACTACGGGGAGGTGCTGATCCGCAACACGCGCGACGCCTCCTACCACTGCAAGCTCACCTTCTGCAAGGTGTGCCCCGCCCCTTCCTGCCCAGGCCCCGCCCACACTGCCCTGACCCCACCCCACTGCGTTATCGTGGCCTGACCCCGCCCCCTCATGTGTTATCGTGGTCTTGCCCCACCTCACTGTGTTATCATGGCCTAGCCCCGCCCCACTGTGTTATTATGGCCTGACCCCGCCCCATCAGGTGTGGCCCCACCCTATCACTGAATTGGTAATTAAACACTGTGTTGTTGCCCCGCCCCTTGTCTGGCCCCACCCCTCACTTATGGCCCCGCCCCTTCCCATTAGCCCTGCCCCCTAGTGCCCCGCCCTTTCCCAATTACTCTGCCCATCACTCCTGGCCCCACCCTTTACTCAGTAGCCACGCCCTTTCCAAATTACCCCACCCATCATAGCCCCGCCCTTTCCCATTGACTCCACCCTGTCTAGAAGCCTCCACCTGTCACTCATTGCCCCTCCTTTTTCCAATAGCCACGCCCTCTCCCGGTGACCCCACCTTTCCCAGTGGCCACGCCTTTTTCCAATTACTCCAGCCTTTCCAGAAGATTCCTCCTCATGCCCCCAACCTTTTCCTACGGCCCCACCCTTTCCCAATGGTGCCCCTGAATTCCAGAAAGCTCCTCCCATCACTCCTGGCCCCACCCTTTTCCCAGCAGCCCCACCCTTTCCTAGGACCCCACCTTTCCCTATGACCCCACCCTATCATAGCCACACCCTCTCCCCATGGCCCCACCCCTTCCCAGCGGCCCCGCCCTTCCTCTATGACCCCAGCCATCATAGCCCCACCCTTTCCCGCTGACCCCTCCCCACGCTCCCGGCCCCGCTGAGCGCCGGTGCCGCCGCAGGCCCGGTACTGGGGCGCGGGGGCCAACGAGGTGCAGGGCGCCGTGCTGAGCCGCGCCGGGACGGCCGTGGAGCGCCTGGCGGGCAAGTGGCACGAGGGGCTGCGCCGCGGGCCCGCGCCGGGCCAGTGCGTCTGGAAAGCCAGTAAGGACCGGGGGCACCGCCCGGGGGGCTCCCCTGCCTTTGGGGGGCTCTCTGACCGCCCCCACGCCCCCGCGCAGACCCCATGCCCCGCGACCACGAGAGGAGCTACGGCTTCACGCAGTTCGCGCTGGAGCTGAACGAGCTGACGCCGGAGCTGCGCCGGGTGCTGCCCTCCACGGACACGCGGCTGCGGCCGGACCAGCGGTGAGCAGCGCCCCGGGGCCGGGCCGGGGGGCACTGCCGTGTCCCGGGGGGTCACTGCCGTGTCCCGGGGGGTCACTGCCGTGTCCCGTGTCCCCGCAGGTACCTGGAGGAGGGGAACGTGCCGGCGGCCGAGGCGCAGAAGCGCCAGATCGAGCAGCTGCAGCGCGACCGGCGCCGCGTCATGGAGGAGAACAACATCACCCACCAGGCCCGCTTCTTCAGGTCTGGGGGCTCCCGGGGCTGGGGACCCCCGGGTCAGGGGGTGGGGAGGCCTTCTGGGGGTCCTGAGGGCAGCCCTAGGGTCAGGGGGGCTCTTATGGGATGTGGGGCTCTTGTGGGATGTGGGGCTCTTGTGGGATGGGGAGACCCTTCCCAGGAGTCTTGAAAGAACCCCATAGCTCAGAGGGTGTAGGACTTTCAGGGGGGTCTCAGGAAGTGGAGAAAGCCCCCCATGAGAGTCGTGAGGGCACCCCAAGGCTCAAGAGGATGTGGGGCTCTCAGGAAATGGGGAAACCTCCCCATGGGGGTCCTGAGGGCACCCCATGGTTTAGGGAGATGTGGGGGCTTTAGGGGAATGGCCAGACCCTCTGGAGACCTCATGGTTCAGAGGAGCGTGGGGGCTCTCAGGGGGACGTGGGGCTCTCAGGGAATGGGAAGCCCCCCCTGGGAGTCCCAACCGTGCCCCCACCCCGTGCCAGGCGTGTGACCGATGCCAGTGGCAAGGAGTCGTGGGTCACCAACCACACCTACTGGAAGCTGCGCCTGGACCCCGGCTTCTCGCACCTGGACAGCGCAGTGCTCTGGTAGCCCCCCGCGCCCGGGGGGTGCTGAGCCCCCCAGCCCCTCACAGCAGCGCCCAGCAGCGGGGCAGGTCCCCCCAGCACTGGGGGTGCAGACCCCCCCCCCCCATTTCCGAGCCATTTTGCCGCTGTTTCAGCAAAACTGTGATGTAAAAATGGGAGGGGGGCACTGGCAATGCCTCCCCCCGCCCCGGGGCAGAGCCTTGGGGACACCGGAGGCACTTTGGGGCAGGGGCTGGCAGTGCCCCCCTGCCCTGGGGGCACAGGGTGATAAGGGGGGGGTTCAGGGGGTCGCAGGGTGCCCGCGGGCGGGAAGACCCCACTGCCCCCCCCACCCCCAAATTGTGCACAGGGGCTGCTCAATAAAGGCTGTGAAGAGTTGGGGTGTGTAGAGAGATTCCTTCTCCTCCCCACACATCATTACCTCTGAGGGGCTCAGGACCCCCTCCCAAATCAGGCTGGGGATGCCCAAGCCCTCCCACCCCCCCCCCGTGCCTCAGTTTCCCTCCCCACACGCACAGAACTGCCCAGAGCCGTGTCCCGCGGTGCCCCCTTTATTGCGATATGCTGCTGCCCCCCGCCCCACACCGGGCACGGGGGGGGCTCAATAAATACTTCAGCATTGACCCCCTCCCTTAAAAACCACCCACACCAAAAAACCCCCTCCCCATTGTCCCCTCCCCACCGTCCCCTCCCCGCTGTCCCCGCGGCCCCTCCGGGTGGCACCGGGGGCTGATTGTCAGGATCTGTGGGGCTGGGGGGGCGCACAGGACCCAGGTTTGGGGTCCCGGGGGGCTCTGGCCCCTCGCTGCCCCTCAGGTGCCGTAGTAGCCGTAGTAGCCGCCGTCGGGGAGCGGCTCCTTGTCGTAGCTGTCGCCGTTGCGGGGCGGGGAGGAGCTCTCGGTGCTCGAGGGGTACGGGGACACGCGGCGCCGCTTGCACTCGTAGAGCCCCGAGTCGGAGCAGTCCCCGGCGGCGGGGGGCTCGCCGGCCCAGCCCTGCAGCTCCTTGCCCTTCTCCTCGCGGGGCTCCCGGTACCAGCCCAGGCCCGCGGCGCCGCCCTTGTGGCCGAGCTGCGCGGGGCTCCAGCCGCCCCCGAAGCCGCCCGGCCCCTCGGGGTAGTAGGGCAGGGCGGGGTGCGGCGCGGGGGGCAGCGGCAGCGCTTTCACCCCGTAGGGCAGCGCTTTGCCCCCGCCGTACCCGCCCTCGAAGCCGCCGTAGTCCAGCGCGCCGGGGCCCGGCGGCGGCTGCGGGGGGAAGAACCAGGGCGGGGGGTCCTTGGGGGGCAGCGGCAGCGCGGCCGCGCCCCGCTCGCCCCCGAAGAAGCGGCCCGGGGGCAGCGGGAGCTGCTCGGGCAGGAAGGGCTGGAAGCGCGGCAGCAGCTGCGGGCAGCCCGCGGCCTCGGGCGGGGACGGCGTCAGGCGCTCGCTCTCGGGGCCCGGGTACATCCTGGGGAGGGGGACACGGTGGGGTTGGGGGGCTGCTCCTGCCGGTGAGACCGGGAGGGGAGCGGGGGGCACGGGAGGGAGATGGGGGGCGGCACTCACGAGTCGAAGTTGTCCCGGAATCCTTTGGCGAAGGGGTTGTGGTCGATCTTCAGCTGCGTGATCTGGGGGGACGTGAGTTTTGGGGGGGCTTGTCCCTGCTCCGGGGTGCGCCCCCGCTGTCCCTCTCCCCCCATCCCACCGGAATGCCACCCTTTGCCCGGGCAGGGGGCGCTGGGGGCTGTGGGGGGTTCGGGATGGGGGTGCTGGGATGTGTGGGATGGTTCTAAGGGGGTTAATGGGGAATCCTGGGGGTCACTGGAGGGATCCGGGGGGAGGCTCTGGAAATTTGGGGGGATCTGAGGGCACTGGGAGGCCTCTGGGATGCTGAGGGGATGCAGGGGGAGATCCTGGGATGCTGAGGGGATGCAGGGGGATGGATTTGGGATGCTGAGGGGATGCAGGGGGATGGATTTGGGATGCTGGAGAGATGCAGGGGGAGATCCTGGGATGCTGTGGGATGGTTCTGGAAGTGATGGTGAGATGCTGAAGGGACCAGGGGGTGGTTCTGGAAGTCTGAGAGGATACAGGCGGCACTGGGGGGCCTCGGGGATGCAGGGGGGATGCAGGGAGAGACCCTGGTACGGTTCTGGGGGGGATGGTTGGGTGCTGAAGGGATCAGGGCGGTTCTGGAAGTCTGAGGGGATACAGGCAGCACTGGGAGGCCTCGGGGATGCAGGGGGAGGTCCTGGGGTGCTGCGGGGATGCACTGGGGTCCCAGGGATGCACTGGGGTCCCAGGGATGCACTGGGGTCCCAGGGATGCCTTAGAAAGGGGGTGCTGGCAGACAGGGGCAGCCTGGCCCAGGCCGGGGGGTTTCCCTGCAGCCCAGCCCACCCTGGATGCTGCTGGGGGATTAACGGGGCTGCCCTGGGGGCGGGCTGGGGTCGCTGTGGTGACACCGGGCCATCCCAGCTGGTTTCTGGGGGGACGCTGGGCAGTCGCTGGAGTTTTTGTGCTCTTGGGGGGTTTTTGGGGGGCTGCACGCTGGGGGCTGGCGGGGGGGCTCGCACTCACGTCGGCGTTCTGGTAGGCGGTGACGGCGATGAACTGCGTCTCGGGGAAGGCGAAGGTGTGGGTGTGTGGGCAGGGGTACCCGTCCTCCCCCTCGCCCTCCTTCACCTCCGTGACGTGCAGCCGCGGCTGGTACTTGTGCAGCGACTGCAGCACGATCATCTGCGGGGTGAAACGGGACGGCGAGCGGTCAGGGGGGCACACAGCGAGCTGCCCGGGCGGCGGGACCCTCCCCTCACCTGCCCGACGTTGTTGGAGGCTCCCTTGTTGTTGGTGAGCTTCAGCTTGCCGAAGGACACCTCCTGGCGCATCCAGTGCGCGCCCGTGTTGGGCGAGTCGGGGTGCAGGTACAGGCGGTTCCCTGGGGGGGGACAGCGGCATCACCCCCGCCCCGGCAGGGCCCGAGGGTGAGGAGGAGGAGGAGGAGGAGGGGATGAAGGCCCGTACCTGGCATGCTGCCCTCGGCCTTGCCGCACTGCACCCACTTCCCGCCCTGGTAGCGCCAGTGGTGCTGGTCCACCAGCACCACGTCCACGCAGACGCTGTAGTGCGCCCCGGGGTTGAGCCCCGAGAGGCTGAAGCTGAGGAAGGGGAACATTCGCCTGGGGAGGGGACAGAGGCGCAGACACCGTCACCCCCCCCGCCCGGCGCTTGGGCACGGGGCGGTTTGGGTGGGATGGGTGTGATGGGGAAACTGAGGCAGGCGGTGCCCACCCCCCTCCCGCCGTGCCCGTGGGCAGCTGAGTGACCCCGGCAGCTGGGGGCTGCTCTGGGGCCGAGCCCCCCCGGCATCTTCCTCCCCCTCCCCAGGCACCTTCCGGATCGGAAACCAACACCGCTGCTATTTCGGGCTGGGCGCCAGCCCGCGCCAAGGGCAGGAAGGGGACACGGTGGCACCGGGGGGGACCACGGGGTGGCAGCTGCCGCCCCCCCGGGGCTGCACCCGCTGCCCCCCGCGGGTCCCCTCAAACCGCAGCGGGAGAGCTCCGCTCGCTGCTCTGGCCCGCGTGGGGACTCAGCCCAGTGGCCCCAATGTTCCCACTGTCCCCAGTGTCCCCAGTAGCCCCAATAGCCCCCCAGCAGTCCCAGTAACCCCCAGTGGCCCCAGTAGCCCCAATAGCCCCCCAGCAGTCCCAGTAACCCCCAGTGTTCCCAGTGGCCCCAGTAGCCACAATAGCCCCCAGTAGCACCAGTAACCCCAGTAACCCCAACAGTCCCAGTAGCCCCCAGTATCCCCAGTTGCCCCAATAGCCCCAGTATCTCCATTAGCCCCAGTAACCGCAGGCTCCCCAGTATCCCCAGTACCCCCAGTATCTCCAGTATCCCCCAGTAGCCCCAGTGTCCTCAGTATCCCCCAGTAACCCCCAGTAGCCCCAGAGGTCCCAGTATGCCCCAGTATTCCCAGTACCCCCAGTGTCCTCAGTATCCCCCAGTGTCCCCAGTGTCCCCAGTATCCCCCAGTGTCCCCAGTGTCCCCAGTATCCCCCAGTGTCCCCAGTATCCCCCAGTAGCCCCAGTGTCCTCAGTATCCCCCAGGAACCCCCAGTAGCCCCAGTAGCCCCAGAGTTCCCAGTATCCCCCAGTATCCCCGGTAACCCCCAGTATCCCCCAGGCTCCCCAGTATCCCCCAGTGTCCCCAGTAACCCCCAGTGTCCCCAGTAACCCCAGTATCCCCGGTAACCCCCAGTATCCCCCAGGCTCCCCAGTATCCCCCAGTGTCCTCAGTATCCCCCAGTGTCCCCAGTGTCCCCAGTATCCCCCAGTAGCCCCAGTGGCCAGCTCAGGTTGCCTGCGGGCACCGGTTCAGCCCCCCCGTGGCTCCCGGCCGTGGAATTTTGGCAATTTCTGGATCCCCGATGGCCGGAGCAGGACACTGATCCCCCCCCTCCCTTGCTGTCCGGCCACCCCATTGATGTCACCCCTGCAGAAAGCCACCAGGGCCACCCCCCAGCTCCCCGTGGGTGGGGTGTCCCCCAATGCTCGCCCCCGGTTCCTGAGGGGAGGGGGCGCACCAGGGGAAATGGGGGTCCGGGCCCTGCCCCCCGCAGGAAGCGGGGCCGGGGGAAGAGCAGTGGAAAGGAAAGTCAGCGGGTGGAGGCTGACTCAAAATTGCCCTTGCGAGACAGTGGGGAATAGAAAAAGAAAGAAAGAAAGAGAAGAAAAATAGAAAGAGAAAGAATAAAAACGAGGAGAAAAGAAAAAAAACCCAGAAAAGTTAAAGAGAAGAAAACGAAGATTAAGGGAAAAAAAAGGGGGGGGGAAGGAAGATAAAATAGAAAAAGAAGAAGAAAAGGGAAGAGAAAAATGAAAAATAATGAAAAAAGAAGAGGAAAAAATGAGGAATCAGAAGGAGAAGAGAAAGAAAGATAAGATAAAGACTAAAAACAAGAACACGAAAATAGTAAGAATAAGAATAAAAAGAAGATAAAGCAGACGATAAAGAAGATAAAGATAAAAAAAAAGAAGTAAAAAGAGAAAGAAGCGGGGCCAGCAGCAGCTGCACGTGCTCAGGACCGAGGCTGGCCCGGAGCATCCCGGGGTCCCCCCAGGTCCCCCCAGGTCCCCCCGAGCCCCCGCTGTCCCCGCTGTCCCCGCTGTCCCCGCTGTCCCCGCTGTCCCCGCTGTCCCCGCAGGGACCGTCCCGCGGGCTCGCATCCCCTCCGCAGCGAGCGCAGGGAGGTTCCAGCCGCCGATCACAAATCGCGTTCAAACCACACTAAAAACCACCCGGGAGCTGCGAGCCGAGCCTCGGCCGGGCCGCGCTCCCAGCGCCCTGCTGCAGCAGCCGCAGCTCTGCAGAGGAACAAAACAGCGTTTTGGCTTTTTTTGGGCTGGTTTTGTGTGCCTTGCGCTCCCACGGCGCGTTCCCCGCTGCCAGCCGAGCCCCGGCGCTCACACGCTGCGGGCAAACCGCACGGCCCGGCCGGGCACAGGGCGGGGGCAGCGCCCCAACCGCGCCCGCCTTTATTTTTAACCCCGAGCCCGAGCCCGGGCCCGGTGCTGCGGCTTGGGGGGTGCCCACCCCTCAAAGGCACCGCGGGTCTCAGCCTCGGGCTTGTCCCGGTGCGAACTGCTCGGCTCGGGGAGTGGGGACACCGAGGGGACAGCGGGGGACAGCTGGGGACACTGCGGGGCTGGGGACACTGCGGGGCTGGGGACACTGCAGGGTGGCCAGGTGGAGCAAAGGAGGGCTGGGGGCTCCAAGCCCCCGGCAGAGCCTCCCCAGCCCCCAGCAGGCCTCAGGGGGCTGCGGCTTCCTGAGCTTCCTCCTCATCCTCTTCCTCCTCCTCATCCTCATCCTCCTCCACACCCGGCGGCAGCGCGGGGACGGCAGGAGCCACCGGGGCTGCGTGGGACACGGGACAGGGGACACGGGACATGGGAACAGGACAGAGGACACTGGACATGGGACATGGGACATGGGACACTGGACATGGGACGAGGGACAGTCCCTGCTTCATGGCGGGCTGGGTGACGTGGCAAGGTGACACGGCAGGGTGGCACAGCAATGCGCAGCACGGTGACACGGCACAGGGGTGACACACCAATTCATGGCACGGTGGCATGGAACAGCTGCTGGATGTGGTGTGGTGACATGGCACAGTGATGACACACCAGTGCGTGGCACAGTGACATGACATGGCTGCTGGACACGACATGGTGACATGACATGGGGACACGGCACGGTGACATGACAATGCACGGTGACATGGCCATGCACGCCGTGGTGCCACAGCACGGTGGCACAGCTGGACGAGTCCTGGTGGCACCCGCTGGCACTGCTGCGTGGCACGGCACATCTGCACAGCACAGCCCGAGTGGGTGACAGGGCACAGCCAAATGTCACAGCGCAGCAGGACACGGTGACGAGTCACAGCATGTCTGCGCCAGCCCCGCCGAGCTGCCAGCCTGGCGCTGCGTGTCCCCAGCCCTGCCAGCCCCAGGGTCCCCAAAGGCGCTGCCACCTCTGGGGTCCCTTTTCCTGCACAGCCACCCCTCAAATCAAAGCCACTTTGTGTCCCCAAGGCCACCCCAGTGTCCTCTCTGAAGGCAAAGCCGTCCCTGGTGTCCCCAAACACAGAGAGAGCCCCTGCACCCCCAAATGCAGCACTGAGCCACCCCCAGGTGCAGGGACAGCCCTTCTGTGTCCCCAATGACAGGGACAGCCCCTCGTGTCCCCTGGAAAGGTAAAGTCAGGCCCTGTGTCACCCCAAAGCACAGGGACAGCCCTTTGTGCCACCCCAAAAGCCAAAGACGGGCCTGTGTCCCTTCAAAACGCAAAGACGGGCCCTGTGCCATCCCAAAGGACCCCAAAGGGCAGTGCCAGCCCCTGTGCCACCCCAAAGGACAGGGCCAGCCCCGGCAGGAATTCCCCGTGCCCAGCACTGCCAGGGTGCTGGTGAATCTTGGGGGTTTCCGCAGGAATCCTGCCCTGCTGAGCCCCGAGAGTCACGGGGGACACAGCGGGGACAGGGACGGGGACAGGGACAGGGATGGGACAGGGACAGGGATGGGACAGGGATGGGACAGGGACAGGGACAGGGACAGGGACAGGGACAGGGACAGGGACAGGGACAGGAGTGAGAAACCAGCCGGGGACTGTCTGCACGGGGGGGATGGCCCAGGACCCGCTGGGATGGCCCAGGCTGGCCCGGGACAGCAGGAACGGTGCCAGCAGGGTCAATCCCAGGCCTGGCCAGCCTCACCCCAGTGCCACCGTGTCCCCCCAGCCTCAATTCCCCCGGGGGTCCTGCACCCCATCGGTGCTGAGGAACGGGCGGGATGGGGCTGCAGACCCATAGCGGGATGGGACCGTCAGCCCTCCGTGCCCCCGAGCCCCCAGCCCGGGGTTTGGGGTCCCGTTTGGGGCTCACATCCCCCCCAGAGCCCCCTGCCCGGGGTTTGGTGTCCCGTTTGGGGCTCACATCCCCCCGAGCCCCGCCGGGTTTTTCCTGTCTCAGCAGCGCTGCAGCCCGGGGTTTGGGGTCCCCGCTCGGGTCCCGTTTAGGGTTTGGGGTCCCCGCTCGGGTCCCGTTTGGGGTTTGGGGTCCCCGCTCGGGTCCCGTTTGGGGCTCACATTCCCCCGAGCCCCGCCGGGTTTTTCCTGTCTCAGCAGCGCTGCAGCCCGGCCCTGCGCGCTGCACAGGCAGCTCAGGGTCGGGGAAACGAGCGGATGTTCTGTGGCTCGGCTTTGACGCTCTCCCCGGGCCGGGCTTGCCTGAGCCCCCCCTGCACCGAGCAAAACCCCCCCAGCCCGCAGCCCCTCCGTGCTGGGGATGGAGATGGGAAAAACCCCAAAATCGGCGATTTCAGGCTGGGAGATGAGAGCAGAGCTGCAGCGGGGCACGGGGTGGGATCTGCGGGGTCACCCCAATTTCCAGACCCTCAGCACCGGCTCTGACACAGCAGGGAGGGCACGGCTCCAGCGCCCAGCGGGGAAAGAGAGCAAAAAATGGGGGAAAAAAGCGGAATTTCAGCACATTCCTGCAGGGCCTGAGGCGTGGCGGGTGACAAACACCAAACTGGGGGTGTCCGCCCCCCCTGCCACCCCCTGGGGACGCGTCCCCCGCTCCGTGCCGGGCTCGGAGCGTCCCCGGGCTCGCCCGTGCCAAACCAAGCGGCCCTAACGCGTTTAGACTGGCGGCACATCCAGCAGGTCGGGCTCGGCATCGAAGTGACACCGGCTGTGTGCGGCCGAGGGGCCGGGCTCGGGGGGACCCCTGGGCTGGGCAGGGGGGCAGCAGGGGCTGGGGGGGCTGTGCCAGCTGCTGAGGGGCTGGGGGGGCTGTGCCAGCTGCTGAGGGCACACAGATGGGGGTGCAGCCCTGTTCCCCCTTGGCTCGGGGTTTTGGGGCCTCTCGGGGTGATCTGGGGTGGCATAGAAGGGGTTCAGCCCTGTTCCCCCTTGGCTCGGGGTTTTGGGGCCCCTCGGGGTGATCTGGGGGCGGCAGGGCTGTGTGTGATCCCTGCTGTGATCCCATTGCCAGGGAGACCCCAAAGTGCGGCCCAGGGTGGGTTCTCCTCATCCTCATCCTCATCACCCCAGTGTGGGGCTGAAGGACTGGGTTACATTTTAGGTTCCCCTTGCTCCACATCGTGGCTACTCCACGGGCCTGTGGGGCACCCAGAGCCCCCAAATTGGGGTTTGGCAGAGCCCCCAAAGTCCCCCAATGCTCTCCAGCCCCAGAACCTGTGGCCCAGCCCGGAGGGCACAGCGAGTGCCCGCTGTGGCGGCACCAAGGGCGGGTTTGGCAGCCAGGACGGGCCCAAAGCGCTGCCCCGTCCCTGGTCACGGAGCTCGGGGGATTCCCACCCGGAGAGGGGACAGGGAGGGGACAGGGAGGGGACAGGGGGGTGTCACCCGCGGCGCTCGGGGGTGGCAGCGGCTCCTCTGCACTTGTTGCAGCGCCCAGCTCCGGATCCGGCCCGTGGGCTGGCGCCGGATCAAAGCTGCCCGCGGGCCCCTGGCAGCGCCACCGCCTCTGCCACCTCCTGACACCGAGGGTCGGACCCCCTGTCCCTCCCGGTGCAGCTGGGGACGCCCCCAGACCCTTTTCTGCTTCCCACGAGCCTCAACTCCTCCAGGAAACAACACCGGGAAACGTCCGGGATGCTTTGCCTCCCCACCCAGGCTTTTCTTGGAACCCACGAGGGGACGGGGGTCTCACTTCTTACACCCCCAGCCCCACAAACACCTCCCACCCTTCACAGCCCTTTGGGGAGAAGAGGCAGAATCCCCCAGCCCCTCACCGGGGTCTGTCCCACCCCCTCACTGCTGTGTCCCCCACCCCCGCAACCCCGGTGCCCACACGGGACCCCCGGTGCCCACACGGGACCCCCGACATCTCCGGTGCCCGGTGGCGCTGCCCATCTCTGTCTCGTTGCCCCCGCTTCCCCGGCGCTCTCAGGTTCCCCTCGGTGTCCCCACCTCGTCCCCTCCGTGGCCTCACCCGTCCTGCGACACTTCCCTGTCCCGGTCGGTCCCCGTCCCGCTCCGTCCCTGTCCACCCCAGTCCCCTCCAGTCCCTCCCAGTGCCCGCCGCCCCCAGCCCCGCTTCCCCCCGGTGCCCCCGGCTCTCCCCGGTGCCCCCGGTGCTCACCGGCCCTGCTTGGTGATGATCATCTCGGTCTGGTGCTTGTGGAACTTGGCCCAGAGCGGGTAATTGTTGAGCATCACCTGCACCTTCCCGGCCGCCCGGTACCCGGGCAGGGCGCAGAGCGGGGGGCACAGCGGGGCCCCCCCGCCGCCGAATCCGCCCTCGGCTGCCCCGTAACCTTCCACCGGCGGGGCGGGGGGCGGCGGCGCCCGGTAGGGCGGGCACGGCCCCAGGAACCGGCCGCCGAAAGCGCCGGGAGCGCCGTACGGGAGCGGGGGCGCTCCCGGTTCCGGGGCCCCTCCATCCCCGAAGAACGCGGCGGCGGCGGCGGCGGCGGCGGCGTCCCGCGGGCCCGGCGGCTCCTTGGCGAAGGCGGCGGCGGCGCTGAGCATGGGGGCGGCGGGCCGGGGCGCTCCGGTGCCCGGCTCCAGCGCGCCCATGGACGGGCGGGGGGCGCGGGCCCCGCTCAGCCGCTCATGGGGGCGCCCCGGTACCGGCGCCGCTCAGCGCTGCCCGCCCGGCCGCGCTCCCGCCGCCCGCTCCATGCCCGGTGCTGCCGGGGGGCCCCGAGCGGCGGCGGCGGCGCCGGGACAGCCGGGAGGGAGCGGGGGCACAGAAACAACCCCGCAAAAACACCCGAAAGCGGCCGGAAAAACCCCGAAAGTGCCGTGGGGGTTCCGCGCCCGGTGCCGGTGCCGGTGCCTCTCACGCCGCACCTGCCCGGGCCGCGCCTCTTATCCAAAGGAGCGGCTCCGGGTCCGAGCTCCGCCCGCGGCCCCTCCCCAGCCCCGGCGGGGCGGAACGGGGGCGGAACGGGGACAGGGAGGGGACCGCGACACGCGAGGAGCCGGGCACGGGACAGGGACAGGGACAGGGACAGGGACAGTGCGGGGACAGAGGGACAGGGGGCCGCGCTCCTGTCGGTGTTTGGGGCTCAGGGGGACACAGGGAAGGGACAATTGGGGTCCTCCCCTGCTCTGGTGACACTGCAGTCACTGAGGGGGTGACACGCCTGGGGGTGGCTCTGAGGCCCCTTCTGGTCCCCCCTTCCCTTCTCTGAGATCCCCGGGAGGCTCAGCCCAGCCCACCCGTGCCCTGTCCCGTGCCCACCCCAGGCCGGGCCATCCCGGCCCCGTCCTTGACCCCGCGGTGCCCGGGGAAGTCCCGGTGTCCCCCGGAGCCCCCCCAGGCGCTGTCCCCGCCGTGGCCGCGGCCCCTGGCACGAGCCCAGCCCGGTGCCGTCAATATTTTCCATTCCCAGCGGGGCGGTGCCACCCCCAGAGCGCGCACAGGGATGGTGGCATTGCCATTGTCACCTCTTCTGAGGGTGGCACTGCCACTGTCCCCTCTCCTGGGGGTGGCACTGCCACTGTCCCCCCTCCCGGCAGCTGGGGGACCCCGCTGGGGCTGGGCTGGGGACGGACGGACAGGGGGACACGGGGGTCGGTACCGAACCCACACCGGGACCCTCGGGGGTCAGGGACAGGGGAGTGACCCCTGGGGACAGGAATGGGGATAGGGGACGGGGATGGGGACAGGGATGGGGACAGGAATAGGGACAGGGTTGGGGATGGGGACAGGGATAGGGATGAAGAGGAGGCAGGACTGGGGATGGGGAAAAGGGATGGGAACAAGGGACAGGATTGGAGATGGGAATTCAGATAAGGATGGGGACAGGGATGGGGATGTGGCCCGGGACGGGTCGGCCACAGGGACAGGGCTGAGGATGAGGATGAGGAACGGGGACAGCGCTGTTCCCTCCGGAGCGGCCCAGCAGGAGGAAATGGCGAGTTCAGGATGCGCGGGGCGGCCGTGGGGGTGGATGGAGGGCAGGACGGGACCCTCGGACCCCCCAGGCTCGGGGGTGTCCCGGGGGTGTCCCGGGGGTGTCCCTGGGTGTCCCGGGGTGTCCCGGGGTGTCCCGAGGGTGTCCCGGGGTGTCCCGGGGTTCTGCACTGCCCCAGCACACACACCTCAGTGCCATTCGGGCCGGCTCTGCCCCGCTCCATTGTTCAGAGGGGTCCCCGCCTTCAATCTCAATGCAAATCCCCCCTGCTGCCCCCCACCGCCCCCTCCCCACATTTTCCGGTTGCCTGAGGTCAGCAGTGGGGACAGCACCCCCCGTCCAGCCGCCCCCACCCTCCGGGGCACCCCCAGGGCGCTGCCACCCCCTCCCCACCCACCCACCCAGCAGGGACCCCCACGCCGGGTCCCCAGTGAGAAAATGAACAAAACAAGGACATTTCCAGAACTGTTTATTTCTAGGAGGGAAAATCGAGGCCGGAGGGGGGTTAAGGATGGGGGCAGCCATCATTAACGGGGGGGGGCAGCGAGCGGCTGCCGTCACCAGGCGCTGATTCTCTCCCGGTTTGCCATCGCCGCCGAGGGTGGATTCACAGGGACACCGCCTCGCTGGGGGATCGGGCTCGCCGGGGTCCCCACGGCGGCCACAGCTGGGGACCCGCCACCGCCGCCACCGCCGCCACCGCCGCCACCGCCGCCACCGCCGCCACCGCCCGGCTCCCTCCCGGGCCGGCAGCGGGGTCCGGAGGGCCGGGACAGGCCCTGTCCCCGGGATGTCGCCCCCTTGAGTGTCCCCCGGCCACCGTAAAGTGACACCAGGGACGCTGGAACGCGCGGCGGGACTCCTGGGGAGATGCGTGTCACAGGTGTCCCCGTGCAGGGAGGAGTCGAGCAGGGACAGAGGGACAGAGGGACAGAGGGACAGAGGGACAGAGGGACAGAGGGGACAGCAGGGACAGGAGGGACAGAGGGACAGAGGGACAGAGGGACAGGAGGGACAGGACGGACAGAGGGACAGAGGGGACAGCAGGGACAGGAGGGACAGAGGGACAGAGGGACAGAGGGACAGGAGGGACAGGAGGGACAGAGGAACAGAGGGGACAGGAGGGACAGGAGGGACAGGAGGGACAGAGGGACAGAGGGACAGGAGGGACAGAGGGACAGGGGGACAGAGGGACAGAGGGACAGGGGGACAGAGGGACAGAGGGACAGGAGGGACAGAGGGACAGAGGGACAGAGGGACAGGGGGACAGAGGGACAGAGGGACAGAGGGACAGGAGGGACAGGAGCTGTGTCCTGACCATCACCTTGAACAGGCCCCAGCTGTCCCATCAGCCACAGGAATGCTCTGGGACACCCCGGCCCCCTCTGGGACACGGCGTCCCTTGGTTTGGGACACTCTGGGCCCTCCACAAGAGGCACCGCGGGGATTTGGGCTCCTGCCCTCCCCACGGCCGGGCATCCTCCCCCGCAGGGCCCTTCCCGCAGTGCAGGGGCTCCGGCACCTCCTGGGGCCTAAATCCCCTCCTGTGACAGCCCCGTGCCTCAGTTTCCCCGCTGTGGGCGGCTGATGTCACTCGCACGTCGCACAGCGCGGGGTGGCCGAGGCCAGCACCGTGTGGTGGCGGTGCCCGGTCCCTCCCGGCCACCTCCGTGGCTTCGGCACTCGCCAAAGCCCTCACCGAGGGAGGAAGCGGCGCGGCTGCAGGGTGCGCCCGGGGCTGGGGACACGTTTGTCACCAAGGGCCACCTCCCTTGCAAAGCGGTGGCACCAAGCTCGGCATCCAAAACAGCCTGAGCCAGCCCCGTTCCTCAGTTTCCCCCATCCCTGGGGTCTCCAGTGCGGCACAGGGTGGGGGTTGGACCCTTCATGGGGGGATTATCCCGAACGTCCCATGTCCCCTGTCCCCTGTCCCGTGTCCCCTGTCCCGTGTCCCCTGTCACCTCAGGGAGTGCCACCATCCTGCATGTCCCCACTCCCGGGCATCATCCCCCTGAATCCGGGACCAAAACCCCTCAGAGGGACCGGGCAGAGGGGTCGCACCCAGCCGGGGGGGGACAATTCTGAAGTCCCCAAAGTGTCCCCAGAGTGTCCGCAGAGTGTCCCCACCCTCCCTGCACCCAGCCCCCGGCGGGCTCTGCCTCTGCCGTGGAATTTGGCTTCTGGGGAACGCGGGGAAACTTGAGGGTAATTTTCTCACCCGGTGGCACCGTTCCTGTTTTCATTATTAAAATGAGCACGAGGGCACCGGGCGCCCGCGGGGGCTAAATTTGGGCTCGGGAAGAACCAAAAATACAAAATCGCTGCCCCCACCCTGGAGGAATTTGCATCTCTCCGCTGCTCGAGGGCAGCGCGGTGACGAGCGCTCCATGGAGGCACCGATTGCACAAAAACCGCGGGGGCCCCGGGACCCCCGGCCCGGCCACCTGACACCCCCCCGGGCACCTGTCACCCCCCGGGACCCCCGGCCCGGCCCCGCATCCTCCGCCCCCTCTGAGGGACCCCGGCCCGGCCCCGCATCCGCCGCCCACCCTCAGCCAGCGCTGCATCCCCGCTGCCCCCGGAGCCCCCCCAGACCCCCTCCCCGGGTCCCACCCTGCAGAGCCCCTCCTGCCCCACGGCCAGGCCACCCCGAGCTCTTTGTGCCTCCCCAGGACCCGGCCAGGTCCCCCCGGTCCTGTGAGTCACAGCGGGGAAATCGAGGCACGGCCGGCGCTGGGTGGGCACGGGCAGAGCTGGTGCTGGGGGGTTTGGGGGGCTCAGCTCCCCCATGGAGGGTCCGGAGGGAGGGAGGGGAGAGGGGGGGTCGTGGCGAGCGCGGTTCCCGTTGAGGAGCCCGGACCCCAAGTCCCGGGCAGAGCCGGGAGGATGCTGAGCCCCGCGGGAAGGGGCACCCAAGGGTGGCAGGGCCGGGAGGATGCTGAGCCCCGCGGGAAGGGGCACCCAAGGGTGGCAGGGCCGGGAGGATGCTGAGCCCCGCGGGAAGGGGCACCCAAGGGTGGCAGGGCCGGGAGGATGCTGAGCCCCGCGGGAAGGGGCACCCAAGGGTGGCAGAGCCGGGAGGATGCTGAGCCCCGCGGGAAGGGGCACCCAAGGGTGGCAGGGCCGGGTGTCCCCAGCAGGGCCGGGCCCGCGCCAGCCGGGGGTGACAATTCGGTGGCAGCTCCGCGCTGGGGGGGTGGGTCAGCGGCCCGGGCAGGGCGAGCAGAGGCTCCTTAATCTCGGGGAAGGAAGCGGCTCTGGTTACGGAGCTGCCCTCGGTGTAAAAGGAGAGCGACAGGAAGAAAAGTCATTAACATCGTTCCAGCCGCTGCCACCCAAAACCCGGCTGGTGCCGAGCCCCGCGCCGCCAGCGCCGCTGTCCCGGTGCCCCCCGTGCCCTCCGTGCCCCCCGTGCCCCCTTGCCCTCCGTGCCCCTCATGCCCCCGTGCCCCTCATGCCCCCGTGCCCCCCGTGCCCCCGGGAGCGCTGGCTTGGGTGGCACCGGGGACATCCCCCCAAAAGCCCCTCCCAGGGTGGTCCCGCTGCCCGGACTCAGCGGCGGCGGCTCCCGGGTCCCTCCTGTCCCCCGGAGACCGATCCGCGCTGGGCTCCGCTCCCTCCTCCTCCTCTTCCTCACCGCGGCCATGGCAGCCCCGCGTGGCGGCTCCCCCCGTGTCCCGGCTCCGCCACACCGGGCCCGGCTCTCGCCGCCTCCGGGGCGCCCCCCGCGCGTGGGACCGGAGCACCGGGGGGAGCCGGGGCTGCGTGGGTGTGCGAGAGCGCGCCGGGGGTGCCCGTGGGTGTGCAAAGGTGTGTGACGGGCCGGGGGGGTGCTTGGGTGTGCAAGGGGGGCTGAGGGGGCTCCGGGGTGCGAGGGGGTCCCCGAATGTGCGCGGGGGCCGGGGGGTGCCGGGGTGTGCAAGGGCGGCACGGCCGGTGTGCAAGGGCGGCACGGCGGGTGTGCAAGGGCGGCACGGCGGGTGTGCAAGGGCGCAGCTGTGCCCGTGTGCGCCATCAGGCCGCCGCCGTGCGCCGGGCCGGGGGGATCCGGGGGGGTCCGGGGGGTTCCGTTTCGGTTCCGTTTCACCGCCGCCGCTGTGCCCGGCCCCTCGCCCCGCTCCTGTACGAGGCGATTTTCCTCAGCCGGAGCCGCATCCCCGGCGCGCAGCGCGGCTCCCTGGGGAGCGCCGGGGGGCTGCAGCCCCTGTCCGGCCGGCTTAGCGTGACGGGGGCGCGGGGGGCTCCGGGCTGGCGCCCCCGGCCCTTCCTCTTCGTCAGCGGGAGGCGAGGGCCGGGGAGTGATGTGCGCTGCCCGGGCGGGGGGACGGCGGCGAGACACGGCTACAGCTTCTGACAACACGCGGGGCCCGCGGGCGGCGTGCGCCGCCCCCGCCCTGCCCAGAGCCCCCCCGGCCCGCGGTCCGCTCCGGCGGGATGGGGACCTGGGTGACGTGGGGACATGGGGGGCCGGACCCCTCTGGGATGGGGGTGAGGAGGGTCCTGCACGGGGAAGGGGAGGAGATGTGGATCCTGCCCCACAGGTACCGCTCCTGCCCCACTGCGAGCCGTCCTGACCAAATGGAACCGGTCCTGAGCCACCGGGACCAATCCTCAGCCACTGGGATCACACCGGACCCACCGGGACCAATCCTGCCCCACTGGGACCAATCCTGACCCACGGGGATCGAACCGGACCCACCGGGACCAATCCTGCCCCACTGGGACCAATCCTGACCCAGGGGGATCGGTCCTGAGCCACTGGGACCAGTCCTGACCCCACTGGGCCCAATCCTGCCCAAATGGGACCAATCCTGATCCACTGGGTCCAATCCTGACCGAGAGGGACCAATCCTGACCCACTGGGACCAATCCTGCTCTCCCTGGGACCAATCCTGCCCCACTGGGACCAATCCTGCCCCACTGGGACCAATCCTGACCCACGGGGATCGGTCCTGACCCACGGTGATCGAACCGGACCCACCGGGCCCAATCCTGACCCCACTGGGCCCAATCCTGCCCAAATGGGACCAATCCTGACCCACTGGGCCCAATCCTGCCCAAATGGGACCAATCCTGCCCAGATGGGACCAATCCTGCTCTCCTTGGGACCGATCCTGCCCCACCGGGACCAGTCCTGTTCCATAGGGGACGGTCCCACGTGTCTCTGATCATCCCCATTGGGTCCATCCCAGCCCCACAGCCCCACTCCGCTGCCGTGCGGTCCCGGAGGCCCCGATGCGGCTCCGGAGGCCCCGGTGCTGCCCCGGGGGGCGGCGCGGGCCGGGGGAGGCAGCTGGGGCGGGCACGGACACCCGGATCGTGCCAAGCGGCAGCGCCGGCGGTTAAAAATACCCGAGGGGGCCCTGCCGACGGAAGTGGAGGTGTCGGCACCGGCTGCTCGGGCCCGGGGGGGCCGGACTCGGGTGTCCCGGCCCCCGCCAGCGACCCCCGCCCCCAACACCGGGACCCACCGAGGCGGGCGGCGACGGCAGCCGGGCCCCGGTGCCTCCCCATCACCCAAAACCACGGGGCAGGAGGAGAATCCTCGTTCCCTCACCCCGGGGGGGGCACCCCCAGCCCGGCGAGCGCCCCCCGCCCCCGCCGCGGCCGCGCCGAGGTGGCCGTGGGGAAATGCGAAGTGACAAATGACGCCCCGCGCGCGTTAATTGATGTGACGCGGGGCTGACACCGCGCTCGCACCCGGGCACGGCGGGGACAGGAGGGGAAAATGAGAAAGAAACAAACAGATTCCAATCAAATGGTAAAAATAGGTCACGGCGAAGGAGCCGGAGCCGGTTCCATTTCAGCCGCGGGTTAAAAGGAGCCGCCCGCGGGTCCGGCGGCACCGCGAGAGCCCGGACGGCGGCGGGGGGACGGAAAGGAGCGGGGCAGATGGAGGTGAGGGGAAGGGGACACGGCACCCACACCGCGAGCGTCTGCCGGGGCCGTGGGACCCCAGCCCCAAACCGCGCCTGCCTGGCACCCGGCGGGGCCGGACTGTCCCCAAATCGCGGCTGTGACAGCTCTGGGGGCTCCAGGACAGCCCCGGTGGGGATCGGGGCCGGATCCACACGGCAGCGCGGGGCTGTGGCCCGGCAGGGCGGCCCGGTACCGGGGTGGCCCCGCGGTGGCCGCGGCCGCGCTCCCGGCGGGTCACCGGCAGTTCAGGCGGGTGCCGGATCCGGGGCCAGCCGCCGGTCGTGTCCCCCATGGCCCCGCGTGTCCCCGCGGCCGCCGTGACCGGCAGCGAGCGCCGAGGAGCGGCCCTGGGGACACGGCCGTGCTCGGCCACCACCGCTGCTGTCACCGGGAGCCACGAGGGAACCAGGGACACATTCACTGTCCCTGTGAGCCACAGGGGACCAGGGACACATTCACTGTCCCTGAGAGCCATGAGGGACCAGGGACACATTCACTGTCCCTCCCCAGAGCCACGAGGGACCAGGGACACATTCACTGTCCCCGAGGGCCACGAGGGACCAGGGACACATTCACTGTCCCTGTGAGCCATGAGGGACCAGGGACACATTCACTGTCCCTGTGAGCCACAGGGGACCAGGGACACATTCACTGTCCCCCAGAGCCATGAGGGACTGACCAGGGACACATTCACTGTCCCCCAGAGCCATGAGGGACTGACCAGGGACACATTCACTGTCCCCCAGAGCCACGGGGAGATCAGGGACACATTCACTGTCCCTGTGAGCCATGAGGGACTGACCAGGGACACATTCACTGTCCCCCAGAGCCATGAGGGACCAGGGACACATTCACTGTCCCCCAGAGCCATGAGGGACTGACCAGGGACACATTCACTGTCCCCCAGAGCCATGAGGGACCAGGGACACATTCACTGTCCCCCAGAGCCATGAGGGACCAGGGACACATTCACTGTCCCCGATCCCACAGGGGACCAGGGACACATTCACTGTCCCTGTGAGCCACAGGGGACCAGGGACACATTCACCGACGCCGAGAGCCATGAGGGACCAGGGACACATTCACTGTCCCTGGGAGCCACAGGGGACCAGGGACACATTCACTGTCCCTCCCCAGAGCCACCAGAGCCACAGGGGACCAGGGACACATTCACCGACCCCGAGAGCCATGAGGGACCAGGGACACATTCACTGTCCCCCAGAGCCACAGGGGACCAGGGACACATTCACTGTCCCTGAGGGCCACGAGGGACCAGGGACACATTCACTGTCCCTGTGAGCCACAGGGGACCAGGGACACATTCACTGTCCCTGTGAGCCATGAGGGACCAGGGACACATTCACTGTCCCCCAGAGCCGTGAGGGACCAGGGACACATTCACTGTCCCTGAGAGCCATGAGGGACCAGGGACACATTCCCTGTCCCCGATGGCCACAGGGGACCAGGGACACATTCACTGTCCCTGTGAGCCACAGGGGACCAGGGACGCATTCACCGACCCCGAGAGCCATGAGGGACCAGGGACACATTCACTGTCCCTCTACAGAGCCACCAGAGCCACGAGGGGACCAGGGGACACTGTCCCTCCCCAGAGCGTCCCACGCCGGTGACACTGGGGCGGGGGTGCCGCACACGGAGGGATTTGGGGAGGGGGGATCCTTTCCAGCACCCCCCCGTTCGGATGCTCGGTGGGGGTGACCCCGAGTTTAACCCCACTTAGGGCGCGGGCTGTCGCTGTTCCCCGGCGCAGATGGGTTGTGACAGCGCCGAGTCCCCCCCGGCGGGCGCTGCGGCGGCGCTGGCCGCGGCGGGGGGGCCCGCGAGCCCGGTGTCACCGCGCGTTGGCTCCGTCACCTCCCCGCAGCGCGGCGGCGGCTCCGGGGCGGCCCGCGGCTCCCGAGGGCCCGGTGGCGCTTGTCGCGGCGCGGCAGCGGCGGTGGCGCTGGGCACATGGCAGCCGCGGCCGCGTTTGTGTTTGTGTCGTTTGTGCGCGGCTCTGCCCCCCCCGCGCTGCCATCTGAGGCCGCGGCCCCCCGCCATGGCTGCGGATGGGGAGGGGGCGACAGCGGAGAGCTCATCGTGTCACCGGGACCAGGGACACCGCGGCCAGGAGGAGACACGGCCGGGAGGGGACATTGCTCGGCCAGGAGGGGACACGGCGTGGCCTTCCTCTGGGTGTGAAGGGCAGCAGGTCCCCTGGCCCTGCGGGTGCCACCACCGCTGTCCCCAGGTGTGGAAACCTCTGTGAGAGGCCAGGAGCTGCTGGCACCGGTGTGGGACAGGGCCAGCAGGGCAGTGACAGGAGGGACAGCAGAACCGGGGGGACACAAGGAGCAGCCCCGCTCGGGGTGTGGGTACCCCAGGGCGAGGCAGGGACAGAACTGAGGCACCTGGGAGGGATGGGGGCACCCTGGAGGGATTCTGGAACACAGCCGGATGCAGGAACCCAAGGGTGACGCTGGCACCAGGACCCTCAGTTGGATGAAGACACCCAGGGGTGACTAGGGGGCCCAGGGGTGATGCTGGCACTGGATTTCCAGCCTGGGCAAGGCTACCCAGGGGTGATGCTGGCACCAGGGTGATGCTGGCACCATGCCCGCAGCTGGATGAGGTTCCTGGGTCACCTCAGGGTGATAAGGGTGGGTTTGGGCATTTGGGGGGACCCAGGCACCCCGGGCTGCAGGCTGAGGGCAGCAGCTCCGGCGCTTTGCAGCAAAGCCGGGCTGAGATCCCAGCCCGGAGCCAGGGCAGCCGTGCCCAGGGGCGGCGGGCGCGGCCGCGGTGCCAGCGGGGTCCCTCCCTCCCTCCCTCCCCCTCATTCCAGCCCCTCCATTTCTTATAAACGCCTCTGGTGGCACGGCCCCGTCACACGGCAGCGCTGGGCTTGCGGTTCCACCCCGGGGCTCCGGCTTTGACTCACACCGGATCCCCCGCACCCCCGGGGCGCCCACGGCAGGAAAAAAACCCTCCCGGGGCGGCGAGCCGGGCCCTCCCTCGCAGAGCCGTTTCCTATAAACCCCTCGGGTGCACACGGGACGGCAGCGCCCCCCGAGCCGGGCTGGGGGTCCCTGCAGCCCCCCGGGTTTGTGACCGCGGGGATCCCTCAGGAACGGCCGGGATGAGATCTCAGAGCGCATCAGAGCCCATCAGAGAACCCCGAGCGGCTCCTGCGGCCGGGGGGCACCAGGAGGGTCCCGTCCCCCCAAAGTGTCCTCGGTGCCTCCCGCCCTGCAGGAGAAAGCGGCCCCGGGCAGCGAGAATTGTTTTTTTTTTCCCCTAAATGATAAAAACACTGAGGAAAAGGAAAAAAAACCCCAACCCAACTGAAAGGTGGAAAAAGAAACCTTGAAGGTGCCCGAAATAAGAGGGGGTTTTGCTGGGAAAAACAATGAAATGAAGATGTTGCCTGGGGGACGGTGTGGTGTCACCTGCTGGCATGGGGACATGGGGACATGGGGACACGGGGGACAGAGGGACATGAGGGACATGGGGACATGGGGACACATGGACATGAGGAATGGGAACAAGGGGACATGGGAACAAGGGGACATGGGGATATGGGGGAAGGATACTGGGGACACGGAGCCAGGTGTGTCCCACCCGGGGTAGGGGACACAGGCAGGGTGGGACGGTGCTGCACAGCCCTGGGTGGCCCTGGGGACAGTGCCCTGCGACACCCGCGGCGTTTGGAGGGGACAATTCCCCCAGGGATGCTCCCACTGCGCTCGGACAGGCGGGAGGTGACAAAGCGCAGTCCCTGTCCCCGCAAGAAGCCCCCACAGTGCCCCCCTCATGGCCAAGGCAGGCCGGGCCTGTCCCTTGTCACCGCAGCTGGCACGGCCACGCCACGCGGGGCACCCGGTGCCTCCAGCCGGACTCGGGACGCCACCGAGAGCCACCAAACGCCCCGTGTCCCCTGTCCCGCACCCTGGGGACAGCGCAGCCGAGGGGGCTCAGGGTGGCCCTGGGGACACTGCGGGGGTGGCACGGCCAGGACAGCCCGTGGGACAGCGCTGCCAGCACAGGCACAGCCCAGCGCTGCGGTTGGCACCTCGGGGGGGTCACAGGAAACGGGGCCACCAACGCCCCCCCCGGACACCCCCACTTCCCTCCGCAGTGGGCAGCGGGGCCGGCGGGTGGCAAAGGGAAACTGAGGCACGGGGGCGGCCGTGGGAGCCGCTGCCTCCCTCTCACACTGGGGGGGCTCAGAGCCCCCCCACGGGGCACAGAGGGGGTGCTGCGCCCCCGCCCCGATGGCCGGAGGTGACAAAAGGGCCAGCGCGGCCCCGAGCCACGGCCGGGGAGCCCCGCGGCCGCCGCGAGCACCCCGGGACAGCCCCGGGACCCCCGGGAGCACGGAGAGCCCCCGGTGGCTGTTTTGGGGCGCTGGGAGCCCCCAGACTCACTCGAGAGCGGCGGGGACGCTGCTGCAGCAGGTGACACCTCCTGAAGGAACCGCGGTTTGGGGGCCCCGGGGGTGTCCCCGCAGTACCGGGGGGAGCCCGGCGGGCCCTGAGTCAGCGGCGGCCGCCCCCGGAGGAAAGCGGGGCAGGGAGGGTGCCGGGATGAGTAACGGCAGCGCCGTTTGGCATTTATCACGTGATTTCATAAAAAGAGAGAAAATCCGGGGGGGAAGGTGGGGCCGGGCCCCCCCCGAGCGCAGGGAGGCCCCGCTGTGTCCCCGTCCCCGCTGCGTCCCCGTCCCGGCGCTCCCGGTCCCGGCCCCGCACGGCCCCGCACGGCCCGGCACGGCTCGGCACGGCCCCGCACGGCCCGGCACGGCCCCGCACGGCCCGGCACGGCTCGGCACGGCTCGGCACGGCTCGGCACGGCCCGGCACGGCTCGGCACGGCTCGGCGTCCCCACGTGGCGCCTTTGGGGACCCGTCCCTATGGGGGGCTCCCCGATTCTCCCCTCCCGGCTGTGCCCGCGCCCCCCGGCCCCGCTGGGGCTGCCGGTGCCCACCGGGGGCGGGGGCATGGAATGGAGGGCGGGCAGGGGCTGCTCTTGCTGCGCCGTGCCCGGGCACACGCGGCGATGCGGCGCCGATAAGGCTGCGGCACCGCGCTTATCTCCTTCGCACCATCGGCCGCCGCGCTGGGAGCGCCTTCGCACCTGCTGGGGCCGGGCTGGGACCCCCCCGGGGCTCTGCCCCTGCCCGGGGGTCCCGCAGCGCTGGCGCGGCCCCCCCAGCCCGCAGGAGGGGCTGTGGGACCCCCAATAACAGCGGGGAGGGACGGACAGATCCCCCTGCCCAGAGCCCCCCAGAAACCCGGGAGAACCCCCCCGCCATCCATCGCCCCCCCGGGTGCGGCCGTGTCCCTCCTGTCACCCCGAGCCTGCTCTGATTGTCCCATTCTGTGTCACCCGCCTGCCCAGCCAGCCCCAAACGGGCCGGGAGCTGCGGGACCCCCCAAACCTTCACCCCCAGGGACCCCCAAACCTTCACCCCCAGGGACCCCCAACCTGTCACCCCCAGGGACCCCCAACCTGTCACCCCCAGGGCCCCCCCGACCCCAGCCCCATCCCCGGGGGGACACCTCCAGCCGGACCCCCCTGTCCCCCCGAGGGACCCCCAGAAGGAGAGGCCGCCGCCCCTCCGAGGCGTTCCGGGCGGGTTTTATTGAGTCGGGGGTCGCAGCGAGGGCGGGTCCCTCGTTCCGGGGGTCCCGGCGTTGTGGGTGGGTGGGTGGGGGGTGTGCGCTGTGACACGGGGGGGACATGCAGCGCGAGCGGCCGGGGAGGGGACAGCGCTGCGCCCCCCCCTCTCCCGGCGGCTTTGAGGTAGATCGAACGTGGGGGGACGGGGGTGACGGGGCGGGGGGCTCCGGGTGAGCAGCCGCCTGCAGCCCCGTTAAAGCGGGGCCTGGGGGGGCTGCCGGGGGGCTGCGCTGTCCCCACGCCGCGCGGGGGGGTCGGGGGAGCCCCAGGGAGCGCAGTGCAATGTTGGGGGGCTGGGGGGGCCCATGCTGCTCCTCCGGGCTCGCTTCTCAGCAGCATCGTTGTGGGGAGGGGGCAATCTGAGGGGTGGGGGCTGTTTTAGTGTAAAAGAGGGGAAAGATGCTTGGACCGGCGGGACGAGGCAAAGGGACCGAGGACGAGCAGCTGCCCCCGCTCCCACCCCCGGCCCCACCCGGGACCCCTCGGGCCGGGGAAGGGGCGGCCCCCTCCCCTCTCCTCTCCTGCTTCCTGGGGGCTCGGCCCCTCGGATCCTCCCTGAGATCGAGCAGCGACACTCGAGGGGACAGAGGACACCCAGGGGCACACCTGGGCCTGCGGCCACCGCCTGGCACGCCGTGACCCTGGAGCACCCGAACCTGGCACGGCGTGACCCTGGTACCGCGGGGGGAGCACCCGAACCTGGCACGGGTGTGGGGCGGGCGGGGATGGATCCGCTCCGAGCGGGCCGGGGGCTCCGGGGGGCCCTGGGGTGACCCTGGTACCCCTGGCATGGGGGGTGAACCAGCTCCGAGCGGGCCGGGGGCTCCGGGGGGCTCTGGCTGGGGCCGGGGGGGCTCAGTCTTTCCGTAGCTACTGAAGACTTGGAGGTATTTCGGGAGGCGGCGCTCCCGGTGTGTTTCCATGCAGCATCCAAAGGTGGGGAAGGGGGCGAGGCTCAGATCTTGCTGTTCTCCAGGTGCGAGTCGATGTGTTTGACCAGGGCATCGTCCGGGTAGCCGATGGGGAAGGCCAGCTGGCACAGCGGGCAGCTCCGCACCTCCGAATCCACCGTCTCCAGCAGCAGCTGCGGGGGCACGGGGCGGCGCTGAGACCCCCGCGCTGCCACATCCCCTCTGTCACCCCCAGACCCCCCCTCTGCCCCCAGCCAGCCGGGTGACCAACGGGGAAACTGAGGCACGCCACCTCTCCGCGGGGTGTCCCCCTCCATCAAACCCACCCCAAACCCCGCGGGGACATCGCGGGGCTCCTCCTTACGTTGATGGAAGGCCAGGACTGGGCGTGCTCGGCGCGGGCGTAGGCGGCCGCCGTCCGGTGCGCGGCGTCGGCGTCGGGCGCGGGGAAGCCGGCGCAGAAGGAGGCGCAGCGGATGGCGCCGGCCTCGGGGCTGGGCGGGCTGGGCAGCGCCCACTCCTCCTCGTCCGACGACTGCTTCTCGAAGCGCACGTGCTCCTCGAAGGGCTCGTGGGCGCTCAGCGGCGCCCCCGCGGCCCCCAGGTAGACCTCGCCGTAGGGCCGGTGCTTGGGCAGCGTGGAGGCCTCGGGCTGCAGCCAGAGCGAGCGGCTCTGCTGGTACAGCGCCACGTTGGTCACCTCCGAGTAGCTGCGGCGGCCCTGGAAGCCGGCCTTGATGTGGCGGCTCGAGGGCTTGGCGTAGGGCAGCTCCATGCGCTCGGCGGGCAGGCGGTGCGGGGACGCCGCGCCCGGGGCCGGGCAGGGCGGCGGCGGCGGCGCGGGCGAGCGGCGCTGCTGCCCCGGGGACTGGCTGGGCGGCGGCACCGGCGAGCGGCGCTGCTGGGCCGGCGACTGGCACGGGCCGGGCGCGGGCGAGCGGCGCTGCTGGGCCGGAGATTGGCTCGGGGGTCCCGGCGAGCGGCGCTGGAGGGCGGGGGATTGGCACTGCGGGCGAACCGGGGGAACGGGCGAGGGGCACTGCGGGGCGGGCGAGCGGCGCTGCTGGGCCGGCGAGTGGCACTGCGACAGCGGCGAGTGGCGCTGGCCTGGCGCGGGACAAGGGCGACACACGGGAAACGCGCCGGGTTAGCGCTGCGGCTTGGGAATTGAGGAAAATGTGGAAAATGTGCCTTGACATCCTGGGGCATCCCAGAAGGAGGAGTGGGAGGATGCAGCTGTGGGGGCCCACAGAGGGATGGGAGATTCTGGGAGGGGTGCAGCCAGGGATGGATGGTCCCAGGGATGGATATTTTGGGATGGATACTCTCAGATATGGATGTTCTTGGAATGGGACATTCCCAAGTGTGGATGATCCCACATATGGATATTCCCAGGTATAGATGTTTTGGAATAAGACGCTCCCAGTTATGGATGCTCCCAGACATGGGAGAATGTTGGGATTGGGAGGCTCCCAGGTATGACTGCTTTGGGATGGATACTCCCAAGAATGGATGCTCCCAATTATGGATGTTTTGGGGATGGGATATTCCCAGGGATGATGTTCTGGGGATGGGACACTCCCAGGTGTGGATATTTTGGGATGGATACTCCCAGATACACCCAGCTAGGGGCCCCCTTGCTGTGGGACACTCCCAGGGCTGGGCTCCCCTGGTGACCGACACCCACCCGAGCTCACCCCCATCCACAGGCTGAGCCCACCCACCCATTTCCCGGTGTCTGTGCCCCCATCCCAGCCCCCGGGTCCCCCTTACCCCCGTTGAGGCTCTTGTCCTGCAGCAGCGCCCGCAGGATCTGGCTCTGCAGCGAGCTGAGGTTGCGCAGGCGGCACAGCTCCTCCGTCAGCTCCGTGTAGGCCAGCGCCAGGTTCACCCTGCAAGGGGCAAAGGGGGCCACGGGAGAAACCCTTCAGCGGGGATTAAATCCCATTGAATCCCTCAGGAGGGGTTAAATCCTTCAGCGGGGGTTAAATCCTCCAACAGGGATTAAATCCTCCAGAAGGAGTGGAATCCTTCAGCAGGGATTGACCTCCCCCCTGGAATTTTGGTTGGTTTGGTTTTTGGTTTTGTTTTTTAATAAATACAACTAAAAAAAGGTTTGGGGCTGCTGCCTGGATGGCGCTTCCAGCATTCCTCCAGGAAAATAGGAAAGGGAGGGAAACAATGGCCCAGGGTGAAGAAAAGCCACCTCAGGGTGTCTGGGGTTCCCTCTCTCCACCCCGGCCAATTCCGAGGACAATTCCCAAAGGGGACCCGGCGGCTCTACGGGTGACACAGCCCCGGGGACCCCCAGAACCAACTCAAACCAACACGAATTCACTTTTCTGACTCCGAAGGGAGAAGCGGCGGCCGCGGACCCGCCCCGGAGCAGCCGGGACGCGGCGGGCGCCGCTCCCCCCGCTCGGAAGCGCTGCCAGAATCATCAATTCTGCCCCAAGTCGGTGTCGCTTTCCGAGCCATTCGGGATTCTCGGCGGGGACGCGAGAAAGGGGAGAGAGGAGCCGCGGGGCCGGAGCTCGGCCGTCCCCTCTCGGTCCCGCTGAGCCGTTGTGACACCGCGGGCACCGGAGCCGCCGCCGTAACCGCGGCTGACAGCGCCGGGCCCCGCCGCGCCCCCGGGCACCGCGGCCCGGAGAGGTGGGAAAGGAGCGGGAGAAGGGGAAAGTGAGGAAAAGGGTGAGGGAGAGGAGGGGAAAGAGCGAGGGGGGAAGCAGGAAAAGAACAGAGAGAAAAAAAATTAAAATAGAGAGGTGAAGAAGAAAAGGAAAAGGAGGGGAAAGAAAAGTAAGGAAAGGAGGAAAAGAAGGAAAAGAGAGGAGGAGGAAAAGGGAAAGAAGGAAAAGAAGGAAAAGAAGGAAAAGAAGGAAAAGGAGGAAAAGGAAGAAAAGAAAAACAAAACCCTCAAGGGACACCCACAGGATGTCACCTTTGTGTCCCCCAGGCCCCTTTTTGCTGCAGAGCTGGCGGAGCCAGGGGTGGGGACGTGCCCGGCATTGGCACCCATGGGTGCAAGAGTCATTAAAACACACAAAATCTCCCCAAAAACGCGGGGCGGGGAAGTGGGAGGGGTGATCTGACCCCCCAAATCCCCACCCTGCTCTTTCCAGGGCTTTCCTCAAGATTTGGTTCCTGGTTTTTCTCTGGAGGGAGGGCAAGAGGGAATAACCGCGAGCTGAGAAAGGCAAAAAAGACAAAACCTCAGAAAACAAACCAAAACAAAGGAAGCTCGGGACGCGGGGGGACCCCCGCCCCAAGCACAGCGCGGCAGAAGCACCAGAAAATCACCCGGAGATGGAAAACGCCGATAAGGCGCTTTTCACACCCAAAAGAACCGTGGCGGAGAGAAGCAGGTGACACAAAAGAGCTGAATCGGCACGAAAAGAGCGCGCAGGGAAAAGCTGTGCCCGGGGAGGGGGTGAGCAGCCAGCCCTGCCTCAGTTTCCCCGTCCCAGCGTGGTGAATTTGGGCTTAAAACAAAGATTTGGGTAATCGGTTAATGGAGATATTTGTGAGTTTTCATCCCCGTGGGTGTTGCGGGAAAGGGGTGGGGGAGATGTGGGGGTGAACTCGGGTGACGGAATTTTATGGAAATGAGAGAATTAATGGAAATGAAGGGAATTGATGGAAATTGAGGGAGTTAAGGAGGGGAAGGGAGAGGCGGGAGTTCCCCCGGATCCCCCGGCTCCGATCTGCACCGGGACGACAGAAACGGCGACAGCTTCCAACACCTCCGGAGCAGGAGGGGCCGGAGCCAGCCCCGAAACAGCGCCCGAGCCCTTCCCGGGCCGCGTGTCACCTTCCATCCGTCCGCAGCTCGGGCCGGCTGTCACCAACGGGGCCGAGTGACAGCGGGGACAGCGCCCCCGCCCCGGTGCCACCGGGAGCCTTCGGGGGGTCTGGGGGGCTCCGGGGACACCGTCACCGCCTCGGTGCCACCGTGAGACCTCAGGGGGTTTAGGGGTCTGGGGACACCGTGATGTCCCCGTGCCGCTCGGTGCCGCTCGGTGCCGCTCGGTGCCGCTTTCTCGGCAGCCGCGAGCCGTCAGTGCCCTCTGGAGGCAGCGCCGAGCCCACACCGGGCACCGGGACAGCGCACGGACACCGGAACCGGACACCGGGACAGCGCACGCACACCGGAACCGGACACCAGACACCGGGCCCCGGGCACCCCACGCCCGCAGCCCCGCTCAGCCCCAGCGCCCGGGGCGCAGTTGGTGATTTTGGGGTGCGGGATCCCCCCACTGCAGCTCTTCAATGCGGGGAACCCCCGTGCAGAGGTGTGGGGTGGCCGCCGTGCCCCACAGCCGGTCCCGTGTGTCCCCACCCCCCCTGCTCCCCCCAGTCCCCTCCCAGCACTTACTGGTCGTCGCCCACCTTCTTCACCCAGGCCATGTCCCGCTCCGACTGCTCCTGGGGACAGCAGAGCCCCCTCAGCACCGGGACCGGGCACGGGGGGTCCCAAGGGGTCCGACCCTGCCCCATTGTCTGCTCCCAGCACCCGAACCCCACATATCCGGAATGAGGGGTCCTATGGGGTCAGACCCTGCCCTGTTCCTTCTCCCAGACACCCCTCAGCACCAGAACCCCACGTATCAGGAATCAGGGATTGTGTGGGGTCAGACCCTGCCCCATTTCCCCTCCCAGACGTTTCCCAGCAGGAAGGGGGGATAGGGGCGTTTTTTGGGGTCAGACCCTGCCCCATTTCCCCTCCCAGACTCTTCCCAGCAGGCAGGGAGAATAGAGGGGTTTTGTGGGGTCAGACCCTGCCCCATTCCTTTTCCCTGACACTTATAAGCAGGAAGGGGGGTTTGGGGGGTTTTTGGGGTCAGACCCTGCCCCATTCCCCCTCCCACGCCCCCACCCCAGCCGGATCCGGGCCCGGGCCCGCCCCGCACCTGCTCGCGGCGGTCCTGCAGGTGTTTGAGCTCGGCCTGCAGCCTCTCGCACTCGGCCTTGAGGTGCTCCTCGCGGTGCTGGGCGC
This sequence comes from Zonotrichia albicollis, assembly GCF_047830755.1. Classification (NCBI taxonomy): domain Eukaryota; kingdom Metazoa; phylum Chordata; class Aves; order Passeriformes; family Passerellidae; genus Zonotrichia; species Zonotrichia albicollis. The sequence continues at coordinate 335,710 of NC_133841.1, read as the reverse complement.
GCTGGTTCTCCTGGCGCGCCGCCTCCAGCTCGGCCTCCAGCCCGCGGCTCTGCCAGCCCGCGGCGCGCTCCAGCACTGCGGGCACGGCTCGGCTCAGCCCCGGCGCGGCCCGGGGCTGCGGGGGGCGCGGCGGGGCGGGGAGGGGGCGGCTCACCGTGGCTCAGCCCGGGGCCGGGGTGCAGGGCCATGAACGGCACGTCCTGGGCGCCCAGCCCGGGGAAGGCGCCGCCGTCGCGCTGCCGCAGCTGCTGCTCCAGGCTCCGGATGCGGCTCAGGTGCGTCTCCACCAGCGCCCGCTGCTCGGGGAGGGGACACAGGGGACGCGGCTGAGCCTCGGCCGCTCCCCGCGGCTCTGCGGCCCCCCCAGCCCGGCACACGCAGATTTTGGGGTCGATTTTCGGAGTGGGGTCGAACCGGTGACAGTGGCATGGCTGGGAAAGGGGAGCCGGGGGTGCCCGGGGGACGCCGGAGCCTCACGGGGGGAGAGGGGAGATGGATAAACCCGAGCATCCCTAAAACCCAACGTGGCCCAAACGCCCCCCAGCCCTGCATCCCCAAGGACGGGGACACCACGGGCCCGGTGCTGTCATGGAGAAGGGACAGGGACCCGCTGTCCCCTGCTGGTGGCCGTCACTCACCATCTCTCCCAGCTCCGTCTCCAGGTCCGCCTTCTCCACGCACAGCTTCTCGTAGGCCTGGATCATCTCCTCCAGCTGCTCCTCCCGCTCTTTGCTCTTCTGCAGCTGCAGGGGGACGTGGGGGGGTTTGGGGGTGGATTTGGGGGTGGTGGCCGGCTCGGGGACCCCCCAGAGCCCCCCCAGGCCCCCCTGTCCCCCCTCACCTCGTGCTGGAACTGGTTGAGCTGCTGCTGCAGCGACGCCTTCTCGCTCTTGAGCAGCGAGTTCTCCTTGGCCTCGTAGAGGGAGAAGATGTGCTCCTCGCCGAACTCGCCGATCAGGGGGTACTGCAGCCATGGGCAGGCGCTCAGCGGGGTCCCCCCGGCCCCACGCGCCCCCCGGAACCCCCAGACCCCTCACCTTGACCTCGTACATCTTGAGGCGGCGCTTGAGCGTGGAGTTCTCCCTCTCGAGCCCCGTCAGCCGGTTCTTGATGTCGTCGTAGGCGGTGATGAGGGCAAAGTGCGAGGCCGAGCACATCTCGCCCGAGAGGTCGGTGTTGGGGCTGTCCAGCCAGTCCTCGTCCGGCCCCAGCGCCTCCTGCGTCAGGATGCTGATGTCGTCCTCGAACATGGAGTCCATGTCCTGCCTGCGGGGACACGCGGGTGACACCGGGGCAGGGCTGGGCCTGGCAGGGCAGCGCTGGGGACACCGGGGTGGTGACACAGCCGGGGCAGCAGCGCTGGGGCTCGGGGGACACCGGGGTGGTGACACAGCCAGGGCAGCAGCGCTGGGGACACCGGGGTGGTGACACAGCCAGAGCGGGGTCTGCGGGAGCTCAGTGGCACCGGGTGACAGTCCCAGGAACTGCCACCAGCAGCAGCTCCAACCCCACGCTGTCCCCGGGGGTGACAAGGGAGCACTGGCCCTGCTGTGCCATCACCTCTGTCCCCAGCAGGAAAAGAGGGGACAGAGGTCCTGACCCCGCCAGGCTCCGTCAGCACCAGGGTGGGAGCAGAGAGCACCCCCGGGGGGACACGGTGACATTGCTGCCGTCCCCTCGGGGGAACGAGCACCAGAAATAGCGGCCGGTGCCGCCGCTGCCGCCCCGCGCCGCACGCGAGCTGCTCCGGCCTCCCACGCCTCGCACCGTGCCCTAAATACCGGAGCTGTGCTCGGCCCCGGGAGCCACCTGGCTCCTGTCACTGTCCCCAACCCACCCTGGGTCCCCCTGGCTCCTGTCACTGTCCCCAACCCACCCTGGGTCCCCCTGGCTCCTGTCACTGTCCCCAACCTGCCCTGGGTCCCCCTGGCTCCTGTCACTGTCCCCAACCCACCCTGGGTCCCCCTGGCTCCTGTCACTGTCCCCAACCTGCCCTGGGTCCCCCTGGCTCCTGTCACTGTCCCCAGCCCCTCCAGAGTCCCCCTGGCTCCTGTCACTGTCCCCAACCCGCCCTGGGTCCCCCTGGTTGCTGTCACTGTCCCCAGCTCCTATCGAGGGTTCCCCTGGTTCCTGTCCCTGTCCCCAGCCCCTCCAGAGTCCCCCTGGTTCCTGTCACTGTCCCCAGCCTGCCCTGGGTCCCCCTGGCTCCTGTCACTGTCCCCAACCCGCCCTGGATCCCCCTGGCTCCTGTCACTGTCCCCAACCCGCCCTGGGTCCCCCTGGCTCCTGTCACTGTCCCCAGCCCCTCCAGAGTCCCCCTGGCTCCTGTCACTGTCCCCAACCCACCCAGGGTCCCCCTGGCTTCTGTCACTGTCCCCAACCCTCCCGGGGTCCCCCTGGTTCCTGTCACTGTCCCCAGCCTGCCCTGGGTCCCCCTGGCTCCTGTCACTGTCCCCAACCCTCCCGGGGTCCCCTGGGCAGGCGCAGCCCTGGCAGAGCTCTGGTTGGCGCCACCGCACCAATAATTCCTGCACAGAGCGGGCGGAGGGAGGAGAGACCTGCAGGGGATTTGGGGGGGACAGCGCGGCCCCCTCGAGCCGCTGGTGGGCCGGGGACAGCCCGGGGGTCCCGAGGGGAATAAATGAATAAATCACGGGCCGGGGGTCTTAAATCCACCCCCGGGGTGGTGACAGAGGGGACACAGCTCTGCTCGGGCAGGGAGGGCACCGCCATCCCCCCTGGGGAAACTGAGGCACCCCCAAAGCCAGGATGAGACTCCCCAAGCTCTGGGGACCCCCAGATGAGGATCCCCGGAGCCCTGGGGTGTCCCAGCCCTGCCGCAGAGGCACCGCGGTGACAGGAGCCCCTGTGTCCCCAGCACCCGGGGCCTGGAGGCGGCTCTGTGTCCCCGACTGTCATGGTTTGGGCCTGGCACAGAGCCAGTGCCCCCATGAGATACCCTCCCCCTGCCCAGAGCCCCCCGGGCCGCCCCCGCCGCCCCCCGGCGTGCCGTGCCTCAGTTTCCCCGGACACCTGCCTTGCAGCGGGCCCCAGGCGTGGGGCGAAGCGGCGCGGGCTGGGCAGGGCTGCGGGGGCACAGGCGTGTCACAGCGTGTCACAGCGTGTCACAGGCGTGTCACAGGCGTGTCACCGGCGTGTCACCGGAATGTCACTGGCGTGTCACAGCGTGTCACCGGCGTGTCACCGGCGTGTCACTGGCGTGTCTCAGGCCCGGCCGTGAGAGGATCGCCGGGAGCCCGAGCTGCTCTCATCGGGGTCCAGGCGGGGTCCCCGCCGCTCCCTCAGCGCTCCCGGCCCCTCCTCGAGGCTGAAAATGCCTGGGGGGAAAAGCAGAAATGGGGTTTGGGAAATGAGCAAAAATGGGGCTTGGGAAAATGCAGAAATGGGGTTTGGGAAATGAGCAAAAATGCGGCTGCGGCTCCCCGGGACTGGGACACCGCTGGAGGGCTCGGCCGGCTCAGGGCTCCGGTGGGAATGGGGACGGGAACGGGAACGGGAACGGGAACGAGAATGGGGATGGGGATGGGACAGGAAATGGGGATGGGATGGGGATGGGAATGGGAAGGGGATGGGGATGAGGATGGGGATGGGGATGAGGATGAGGATGAGGATGAGGATGGGGATGGGATGGGATGGGATGGGATGGGATGGGATGGGATGGGGATGGGATGGGATGGGATGGGATGGGATGGGATGGGATGGGATGGGATGGGATGGGATGGGATGGGATGGGATGGGATGGGATGGGATGCCAGGCTGTGGGTGCTGCCGGGCCTCTGGCACTCACAGAGGCTGGGTTGGGGACAGGCCTTGCCCCCCCCCCCCCCAAACCCTTTTTGGGGTCCGCAGGATGCGCTCGGCGGGACCCGGCCTAGGGCAGCCCCCCCTGCCCCGACCCTCCTGACCAGCCCCCCCCCATTGCTGGGGCTGTCCCGGTTCTGAGGGGCTGGGGGGGCCCGGGGGGGCTGGGGGCACCGCCACGGCCACGAGCGAGGGCAGCGGGCGTGGAACCGGCGTGGGACCCGCGTGGGACCGGGGCAGAACCGGCGGGAAACGGGGACGGGTCGAGCGCGCCCCCGAGCCCCGCAGGCAGGCCCGGAGCGCGGGTGAGCGCGGCCGGGGGTCGCGATAGGGTGAGCGGGGGTGGTCCGGCCTGCGGCGGCCCCGGAGCCTCCGGGAACCGTCCCCGAACGCCCCCGGGCCGGGCCGGGGCCGCGCCGCGCCGGGGGTCGCCGGGCGGGGGACGGGGACGGAAACGCAGGAGGGGACCGGGGCGGAGCCGGGACGGGATGAGGATGAGGATGGAGCCGGGGATGGGGATGGGGACGGAAGCGGGATGGAAGCACGGGCGGAGATGGGCACGGAACCGGGAATGGGGATGAGGGTGGGGATGAGGATGCGAATCCAGCCGGGGATGGGGACGGGGATGGGGACGGGGATGGGGATGGGGACGGGGATGGGGACGGGGATGGGGATGAGGATGAGGATGGGGATGGAGCCGCGGGTGAGGACGCAGCGGGGATGCCGAAGGCGGCGCGGGCAGATGGGGCCGGGGTCGCGCCGCGGCGGGAGAGGACAGGCCCGGTGGGGCGGGGGCTGCCCGCTGTGCCCCCCCCGCCGCTCCCGGTGCCCCCGGCCCAGGCCCCGCACTCACCGGCGCTGCTGCTGCGCTGCGGCGGCGCCGCCGGGATGCGGCTCCGTCCCCGCCCCGCCGGGTCCCGCCGCTCCCGCTGCCGTTCCCGGTGCCCGCCGCAGCCCCGGCCCCGCCGCCGTTTCTTCCGCTCCGGAGGCACCGACAAACCACGTGGGCACCGGGCGGCCGCGGCCCCTCCCCCGCCACGCGCCGGGGCCGCCCCCGGGGCTGTGACCCCCCCGCTCCCCCCGGGGCACGGCCGGTACCGGGGATGCTCCGGGGGGGACGCGGGACCGGGACCGGACCCGACACCCCCGCCACGGCCGGGCCCGGGGTGGGGGGGGGCAGCACCGACCCCCGGGGGGCAGCACCGACCCCCGACCCCTCCCGTGCCCGCCCGGACCCCCCAGCGGTGGTCGTGGGGTCGGGGGTCTCCCCCTCATCCCAGGGTCTCCCCCTCATCCCGAGGGTCCCCCCTCCATCCCGGGGGTCTCCCCTCCATCCCGGGGGTCTCCCCTCAATCTCGGGGGTCTCCCCTCCATCCCGGGGTCTCCCCTCCATCCCGAGGGTCTCCCCTCCATCCCGGGGGTCTCCCCTCCATCCCAGGGTCTCCCCTCCATCCCGGGGGTCTCCAGCACGGCGGCCCCGCCGCCCCTCGCGGTGGGGGTTGGGTTCCCCCCTGCCCCCGCCCCCCGCCCCCCAGCCCCCCCCGCCCGAACGTTTTTTATTCCCTGAATTGTTCCCGGAGCCGCTTCCATGATGGAATTGCAGCCTCACATCTTCTCCCGGTGCGCAGCGTTATTAATAGCTGCTCTCCTTTCGCCGCCGCTGCCGGGGCTGCGGGGGACAAAACCCCCCGGGAGGGGTCACTGCGGGCCCGGGGCCGAGGACAGACCCTGGGATGGGACGGACACACCGACAGCACGGACAGACCCCTGCAGACCCCTCAGTGGGGTCACTGCCGGCCCGGCGGCCGAGGACAGACCCTGGGATGGGACGGACACACCGACAGCACGGACAGACCCCTGCTGACCCCTCAGTGGGGTCACTGCCGGCCCGGCGGCCGAGGACAGACCCTGGCATGGCACGAACAGACCCACGGCATGGACAGACCCCCAGGTGGGGTCTCTGCCATCCCAGTGCCCGCAGATCCCCAGGACAGACCCACGGCCCTGAGTGACCCCGGTGGCACAGGATTCCTGCCAGGGCCGCATCCCACCCCAGAGAGGGGCCAGGATGGGGAGCAGAGCCCCAGGGATGGGCACTGAGAGGCGTCTGTGGGACCCCGACCCTCCAAACACCCCAGCCAAGGCCTCTGGAGCAATGGAAGGGGAAGAGCAGCCCCAGGGATGGGGCAGGGGGGATCTGAGGGACCCCGACCCTCCAAACATCCCAGCCAAGGCCTCTGCAGGAGCTGGGGGAAAGAGCAGCCCCAGGGGGGGCACTGAGGGGGATTCAGCCCCAGAGCCGAGCTGGGAGACGGCAGCACAGAGAAATGTTGGTGCTGAGCGCGGCTCTGGCACGAGGGGGGAAAGGAACCGCTGGAAAATGCAGCTCGGGGTTTGGGGCCCAGCGGGAGAATCCAAGGGAGCAAAGCCCCAAACTGGGGTTCCCAAAGCAGACTGGGCGTCCTGGAGGGGATCCAGGCTCTGACGGACCCCGGGCACCGGGGGCAGCACCCAGGGGTGCCGGGATCCCCCCGCGGGAGCTCAAACCGCACCACGAGGCCGGGAACGTTTTGGGGGCAGTGCCGGGGGGGGCACCGGAGCTCGACCACCGCTCCCGACGGAATTTCCAGCAGGGAATGGCCCGGGGAGGGCAAAGAGGCCCTGGAATGGCGCCCGAGGGTGGGACAGCGCGGGCGGGATCCGGAGGGATCAGAAGGGATCCAGAGGGACGGGATCTGAGGGGATCCGGAGGGATCAGAGGGTTTGGATCCGCAGGGATGGGATCTGCAGGGATCCGGAGGGATCCAGAGGGACGGGATCTGCAGGGATCCGGAGGGATCAGCAGGGACGGGATCTGAGGGGATCCGGAGGGATCCGCAGGGTTTGGATCCGCGGGGATGGGATCTGAGGGGATCCAGATGGATCTGCGGGGACAGGATCTGCAGGGATGGGATCTGCAGGGATCCGGAGGGATCAGCAGGGTTTGGATCCGCAGGGACGGGATCTGCAGGGATCCAGAGGGATCCGCAGGGACGGGATCTGCCGCAAACAGGCCCCAAAAAGCCCCGAGCGGCCGCAGAGCGCTTTGAAGTGCAAATGAAGGATTTCTGTCAGGTCGGGAGTTAATTTGGAAGGGAAAACATCCCGGAGTGTCCCGATGGATGCAGGGACGGCCCGAGGGGCACAGGGGGTCCCCGGGAGCTGGGGACAGAGCGGAGCCGTGCCAGGGCCGGGAGGAGGAGCAGAGGGCGGCAGGACAGCCCCGAGCTGCTGGAATTGTCCCTCCCCTGAGATTTGGGGGATTTGGGGGCCCCGGAGGCTCCGGGGACAGCGCTGGGCCATCCCATGGGAATCCCTGGGTTTTCCATGGAGCCCATCGGGGAGAAAAGGGGAGCACCGGGAACCCCCTCTGTCCCCAGGGTCATTTTCCCTCTTCCCAACATTTTCTCATTGCAGAGGTGGCACCGGCTCCAGGGTGTCCTGTCCCCTCCGGGTGACAGAGCCTGGGGAAAGGTCCCGAGGCCACTGTGGCACATCCGAGGCTCCAAAATCCACTCCTGGCTCGTTTTTCCCTTTTCCAGGGAAAATCAGCTTTTCCCTCGGAGTGGGGGTTCAGAGCAACAACCTGGACCCAGGAAAAGGCTCCTGGGTAAATCCACATGGGATGATCCCAGGAACGGCAGTGATGTCCCTGTGCTGGGGTGGTGGCACCGATGGCTGCTGTCACCTCTGAGGCTCCAAAACCCTTTCCTGGCTCATTTTTTGTGACATTTTCCAAAGAAAATCAGCTTTGCCTTCTCTTTGAGGTGGGAGCTCAGCACATCAGCCTTGGGAAGTGCCAATCCTGGGAATAATCCTGGGAATAATCCTGGGAATAATCCTGGGAATAGCCCTGGCATGTCCCTGGGGTGGTGGCACAGATGGCATTGGTGACACAGCACTGTCACCTCCGAGACTTCAAAATCCACTTGTGGTTTTTTTTTTTTTACCAAGAAAATGGGTTTTTCCTCCTCTTTTAGGGGGCAGAGAGCATCAGGCCATTTAATCCCGGGAATGGTCCCGGGAATAACGGCGTGTCCCCGCGTGGGGTGGTGGCACGATGGCACCGGTGACACAGCGCTGTCACCTCCAGGGCTCCAGAACCCAGGAATGGTCCCGGGAATGATCCCGGGAATGATCCAGGAATGGTCCCGGGAATGATCCGGGAATGATCCGGGAATGATCCTGGGAATGATCCAGGAATGATCCGGGAATGATCCAGGAATAATCCTGGTAAATGATCCCGGTAAATGACCCCGGGAATGACGGCGTGTCCCCGGCCGGGGTGGCGGCGCAGACGGCCCCGGTGACACAGCGCTGTCACCCCCGGTTCCCCGAGAGGAAACGCGGGCCCGCGCTCGGCTCTCCCCTCCCACGGCGTCTCCGAGCGGGGGCAGCCGCCTGGCAGAGCCTCCGGGGAATGAGGCACCGGGGAAATTAAAATAAAATAGAGATAAAAATGGGGGGAAATGAAAGGAAAAGCGGGTTTTTAATGTCTGATCCGGGAGGGGAATAAACGGATCCTGCCCGGGGTTTGCCTGGGGTTTGGTGGAGCTGGAGGAGCACCCAGGGGTGGTTCCTTTGATAATTTGATTGATTGATTGATTGATTAATGAAGGTGGAGCTGCAGTTTGGGGTTGTGGGGATTCATCCCGAGGCAAAGGGATCGGGCTGGGATTGAGCCGAATCTTCAGGAATTTGGGAATCTCCAGAGGGGAGTCCAAAATCTCCAAAATTTGGGGTCTCTGGGAACGCGGGATGCCCAGGAATTTGGGATCTCCAGCACCACCAAATTCCCGGTGATGCAGCCCAAAAAAGCCCCTCAGAAATCCCAACAGATGCTGGAAGAGTTCAATCCACGCCCAGGCAGTGATGGCATTGAGGACGGGCGGTTTGGAGGAGGAAATTCCTTGTGATTCACCCCAAAAAGGCCTCCAAAAAACCCCCAAAAGCCCCTAAAACAGGCCCAAAAACCCCCCAAAAACCCCTAAAACAGGCCCAAAAAAACCCCCAAAAACCCCTAAAACAGGCCCAAAAAACCCTCCAAAAACCCCTAAAACAGGCCCAAAAAGCCCCCCAAAAACCCCTAAAACAGGCCCAAAAAACCCTCCAAAAACCCCTAAAACAGGCCCAAAAAACCCCCCCAAAACCCCTAAAACAGGCCCAAAAAACCCCCCAAAAACCCCTAAAACAGGCCCAAAAATCCCTCCAAAAAGCCCCCATAAAAAGCCCCCAGGAAAGGCCAAAAGTGCAAAGCCCCCAACCCACTCTCAAAAAAAGCTCAAAAAATATCCCAAAAACCCTTCCAAAAGCCCACACTCCTCCAAAAGCCCAAAAACCTTCAAAAAAGCAAAAAAAAGCCCACCAAAAAAACCCCAAGAAGGTAAAACAAACCCCCCCAGAAATGTCCCAAATAACCAAAAAAAAGCCCCTTAGAAAGAGAACAAACCCCCCAAAAAACAAAGCCCTCAAAACCTCCAAAAGGCCCCCGAACCCAAAATACCCAAAATAAAACCCAAAAAAGCACTCCCAAACCCCCCAAAACTGGTCTTTAGAAGGGCCCAAAATGCCCTTCAAAAAGCAAAAGAAAACCCAAAAAAAGCCCCTAAAAGCGCTTCAAAAAACCCCTCAAAAAACCCCCAAAAAGCCCCTAAAAACCCTTCAAAAACCCCGCAAAAAAACCCAAATAAAAATCCCAAAAAAGCCTCTAAAAACCCTTAAAAAAGCCCCCCAAAAAGCCCCTAAAAACCCTTGAAAACTCCCCAAAAACGAGTCCAAGCCGTGTCTTTGCACTACTCTCATTTATTCTGCGCTGCCTCAGCCGGGCCCAGCCCCGGCCCCGTCGGCTCCTCCCGCCCGGAACCGACGGCTTTTCAAATTCCATTTTTTCATATTTTTGTCTATTTTTGTTTTTTCTCGAGTTTTCTCTCATTGAGTCGCCCCCGCCCCGGAGGAAAAGGAAAAGGCATCGCTGGGAGGGGATCCCGGGGGGTTTTTCCTCGGATTTGGGATTTTTGGGGTGTTTTGGGGTGTTTTAGTCGGTTCTGCGCTGGGCAGAGCACTGAAGGCACATTCATGTCTGATACCCTGTACGAGCCGGGAGGGAAAAGGGAACCGAGAGGGAAGGGGAGGAGGAAAAATGGGGGAAAATAAAATAAAATAAAATAAAATAAAATAAAATAAAATAAAATAAAATAAAATAAAATAAAATAAAATAAAATAAAATAAAATAAAATAAAATAAAATAAAATAAAATAAAATAAAATAAAATAAAATAAAATAAAATAAAATAAAATAAAATAAAATAAAATAAAATGGAGAAATACGTGGGAAAAAAAAAAAGAAGTTAAAAGAGCTGGGGGAAATGGGAAAAATGTGAAAAGGAATGGAAAAAAATGAAGAAAAATGGAAAAAAACAGAGATGTGAAAAAATGAAGAAAAATTTAAAAAAAGGGGAAAAAATTGAAATAAAGGGAAAAAATTGGAAGAAACTAAAAAAAAAAAAAAAAGAAGACAAGGAGAAAAAGCAAACTGGAAAAAGGCAGAAAAATTGAAAAAAATTAAAAATGGAGAAAAAAGAGGACAAAAATGGGAAAAAATGAAAAATGGGAAAGATCAAAATAAATAAAAGAAAAATTAAAAAAAAATTGAAGCAAAACAAAGTGGAAAAAATAAAAAGAGGAAAAAATAAAAATAAATAAAAGAAAAATTAAAAAAAATTGAAGCAAAATAAAGTGGAAAAAAATAGGAAAAAATAAAAAAAAAAAAAGAAAATTTTTAAAAAATGAAAGAAATGGAAGTAAAATAAAGCGGAGAAAAAAAATAAAACAAAAAGGAAAATAAAAACAAAAAATGAAAAAGAAAAAAATAAAGGAAGGCAGAAAACTAGGAACAGGAAAAAAAACCTCAAGAAAAATTAAAAGGGAAATAAAGGAAAAATACTGAGGAAAAAATCAAGAAAAAAAAAAGAGAAAAATAGATGAAAATTAGAAGGACAATTAAAAAGAAATTAAAAGGAAAACCAAAAGAAAATTGGAAAAATAAAAAATAAAAATATGAAGAAAAAAGAAAAAATAAAATTTAAAAAAAGAGAAAAATAAAAGAAAAAATTAAAGGGAAAAATGGAAAAAAAGAGAAGAATTAAAATGAAAAATAAAACTAAAAAACAAAAATAAACCTTTTAAGAAGTGAGGAGCAAATCCTGCCCATTTTCCTGCTCCCCCTCCCAGGAGCTTTCCCGACACCTCCACAGAGCTGCAAACGAAGCGAAAATTCCAAATCTCCAAACCCTGAACATCCTAAGGAAAAAAAAAACTTTTTTATTTTGATTTTTCCCCCCTTTGTTCCTTTTTCCAGAGGAAAAATTCCGCTCCCAACGCGGCGAGAAATTCGGGAAGCGGCAAAGGAAAAATTCCTTGTGGATTACTGGGAAAAAACACCCAAAATCCATTTTAAAAAAAATCCCAACTTTTTCCTGGGTTTCCCTCTGGAAAAGAGCCAAGAGTATCCCAAAAAAAAAAAAAAAAAAAAAAAAAGGAAAATATTGGGGAATGTTTGACACCATTTTATTCATCTTCAACTGCAGTGGAAAAATAGAAACCTTTTACAAGCGCCGGCGTTGTCAGCTCAACTCAAGTTATATATTTATATATTTTATATAAATTTCTTTTTTTTTCCTTTTTTTTTTCCTGTTTTTTATTTTTTCCTTGTGTTTTTCCAAGTGCAGCAAGAGACCAAAAACCACATCGAGCCTGATCCGAATCGAGCCCCGAAAAAGCAAAAAAAAATCCCAAATTATTCCAAATAAACAGCTTTTAATCCCAGTTTTTGTGGGTTTTTTTCCACATCCAATTTCCTCTCCAAATACCACCTGAATTTTTTTAAATTTTTCTTTCTTTTTGTGCATATTTTTATTTATTTCATTTTTGTTTTTCACCTCTTTTTGAACTCTTTGGCACAATTTTGATTCTGCTACAGTCCGAGTCAGGAGATCTCTTTTCCCAATTTGCAGCACTTTTAAAAAAAAAATCCGATTTTAATTTTTTTTCCTGACTTTTTTGATTTTTTTGGACTTTTTGAAGCCTGAAACTCGCTGGACAAATGGATTTTTCTATTCCCTGCAACCCAAAAATTGTGTTTTTTCCCCCATTTCTACATTCACAGTTGAATATTTAAGGAAGGAAAGGCGCTTTTGTTGCTGAGCAGGACAAGCCAAGAGCTCCAAACATTCAGCATTCCCTAAAAATAAAATCCCTAAAAAAAGCGACTTTCCTTAAATTTTATGGTTTTCTCTTCTTTTCTACTTTTTCTTCCCTATCTCTTACTGCCTGAACCTCAGTTATGAAATGCAACAGCTGAACCCTTAAATTTTGTATATTTTAGATTTTTTTTGTCTTTTTTTTCTGTCTTTTTTTTTTTTTTTTTTTTTCCCCCGGATTTTTTTTTGTGGTTTTGGGGAAAAAAAAAAAAAAAAGAGAGAAACTGCAATGAAATTTTTTTTTTTTTTTTTTTTTTGGGAAGTTGAGAATGTGGATATGACCTCACTCACACACACTCACTCCTCCTGAACTCCTTCTCTCTCCTCTGGGATTTGCCTCATCCCGGAGATTCCCAAATCCCTGGGAAATCAATTCCCAATTTTCCACCTTTCTCTCTCCTCTCTCTCTCTCTCCAGCAGCCAAAACCTCACAGAGCACCACTTCAATCCCAATTTTCCCCGTTTTTCCCTCATTTTCTCCTCCGAGCTCAGCCGCTCTTGGGCTGGCGGGAATTTTGCTTTTTTCCCCCTTTTTTTTTTGTTGTTGTGTGGAATTTTTGGGGCACAGAATTCCCTCCTGGATGCCGGGGGTCACCAAAGGTTGGGATTCTTGTTCCGAGCCTCACTCACGCATCCTCAGCATCCTCTCATTCCCAAACATTCCGCACACGTCCTCACTCCCGGGGTTTTTGGGGGGTTTTCTAGGAGATTGGAGATTTTTCCTTTTGTTTCTTGGTGTTGTTGTTGGTTTTTTATCCAGTGGGGGTCCTCAGGTGTCGTCCCAATGGTAACAGATCTGGAAAAGGGGAAAAAAAAAAAAAAGGGATTTAGGGGGAAAAATGGGATTTTGGGGGGGAAAAAGGGATTTGGGGAATTCAGGGGGGGAAAGGGAATTGAGGGGAAAATGGGGGGGGAAAAGGAATTCAGAGGAAAAAGGGAATTCAGAGAAAAAGGGAATTCAGGGGAAAAAGGAATTCAGAGAAAAAAGGGGATTCAGAGAAAAAAGGAATTCAGAGAAAAAAGGGGATTCAGGGGAAAAAGGGGATTCAGAGAAAAAAGGGAATTCAGGGGAAAAAGGGAATTCAGGGGAAAAAGGGAATTCAGAGAAAAAAGGGAATTCAGGGGAAAAAGGAATTCAGAGAAAAAAGGAATTCAGGGGAAAAAGGGAATTCAGAGAAAAAAGGGAATTCAGGGGAAAAAGGGAATTCAGAGAAAAAAGGAATTCAGGGGAAAAAGGGAATTCAGAGAAAAAAGGGGATTCAGGGGAAAAAGGGGATTCAGGGAATTAAAGCCTTGGAATGTTTAAAAACGTGGGGATGTGGCTCTTGGGCTGGACTCCACCTTGGAGATTTTTTCCAAATTTAACAATTCCAGGATTACAAAAAAAAAAAAAAAAAAAAAAAAAAACAAACAACCAACCAAAAAAAAAAAAAAAAAAAAAAAAAAAAAAAAAAAACAACACAAAACCCAAACCTAAACACTGCAAATCAGGAGATAATAAAAAAGTGGGAGAAAAAATTGTGTTGGGTTAAATCCTGGAGACTTTTCCAAACTTTAAAATTGAGAAAAATCGACTTTGTAGGGTCAAAAGACCCCCAAATGGGATCTTTTTTTTCCCCACAAAAAAACAGAAAAAGAGAACTCTGGGATTGTGGCTCTTCCCAGGCTTAGCTGAGCCAATTCCATGATTTTTTAGGTGGGATACAAAGGGGCTGAGCCCTCACCAAGCTTGGTTCTTGAGTTTCCTCAGCTCTTTCGTGGCCCAGGTCGCGAGGGTTTTCGTTTTGTTCGTCTTGGATCTCCTCCCTTCCGTTAGCAGCTCGTGGATCATGGGTCTGGCTTCTACTAATTTCAGGACATCCTTCCCAAAAGCTGTACACAAATCCCTGGATGCAGAGGAAATTGGGGAAAAACCATGTGAGTGGCACAAAATGCTGATCTGGGGAAAATCGCGATTAAAAATGGGATTAAAGGAATGCTCCAATTCTTGTTTAAAGGTTGATTACATCATAATTCTCCTTCAATTCAGCAGGAGAAATGAAAACACCTCAAGATGGCTTTCTCTGCTACCTAAGGATGAGGAGTTTTTTTGGTTCTAAACTCCTGGAAAAATCCTAAATCTGGGATTTGTGTGACAATTCTCTCACCTGCAGAATCGCTTCACACCTTGAGCCAAACACCCAAAGCCCAACCCCAAAACTGACACAGAAAACCTCAGACGGGCAGGAAAAAAGGGCAGATTCCAGGATTTTAACCTGGCTTTCTCCGTTCCCTAAGGATGAGGGTTTTTGGGTACTGAACTCCTGGAAAAACCCTAAATCTGGGATTTTAGTGACGATTCTCTCACCTGTGAATCCCTTCACACCTGGAGCCAAACTCCAACCCCAAAACTGACACTAAAACCCTCAGACAGGCAGGAGCAAGGGCAGATTCCAGGATTTTAACCTGGCTTCCTCTGTTCCCTAAGGATGAAGGGGTTTGGGTATTGAACTCCTGAAAAAATCCTAAACCGGGGGTTTTTGTGGTGATTCTCTCACCTGCAAATCCCTTCATATCTAGAGCCAAAACCCAATTCCAAAATTGATCCTAAAACTGTCAGACAGGCAAGAAAAAAGGGCAGATTCCAGAATTTTAACCTGGCTTCCTCAATTCCCTAAGGATGAGGGTTTTTGGGTACTGAACTCCTGAAAAAGTCCTAAACCTGGGATTTTTGTGATGATTCTCTCACCTGCGAATCCCTTCACAGCTGGAGCCAAACTCCAACCCCAAAACTGACACTAAAACCTCAGACAGGCAGGAGCAAGGGCAGATTCCAGGATTTTAACCTGGCTTCCTCAATTCCCTAAGGATGAGTGTTTTTGGGTTCTAAACTCCTGGAAAAACCCTAAACCTGGGATTTTTGTGATGATTCTCCTCACACCTGGAGCCAAACTCCAAGCCCAGCAGCGACCCCAAAACCCTCACACAGGCAGGAGCAGGGGCAGATTCCAGGGTTTTAACCTGGCTTCCTCAATTCCCTAAGGATGAGGGTGTTTGGGTTCTAAACTCCTGGAAAAACCCTAAACCTGGGATTTTTGTGACGATTCTCCTCACACCCGGAGCCAATTCCAACCCCAGCAGCGACCCCAGCAGCCCCAGCGGGGCAGGAGCAGGGGCAGAGGGCAGCTGTGCTCACCCGATGAGCCCGGCGGCGCAGGCCACCACCCCGTCCGTGTGATCCTCGTCCCCCGCGATGTGGTCGATGTAGGACAGGATGAACTCCACCCTGGGCTGCACCAGCATCACGTCAGCTGCAGGGCAAGGCCTGGTCAGGGCTGGGGCGGCGCCGGGGACGCTCCCGAACCAGCCCGGCTCCCCCTGGATCCGATCCATTCCCCTGGATCCGATCCATCCCCTGGACCCAATCCATTCCCCTGGATCCGATCCATTCCCCTGGACCCGATCCATTCCCCTGGATCTGATCCATTCCCCCAGATCCGATCCATTCCCCCAGACCCGATCCATTCCCCCGGATCCGATCCATTCCCCTGGACCCGATCCATTCCCCTGGATCCTCCCCCTGGACCCGATCCATTCCCCTGGATCCGATCCATTCCCCCGGATCCGATCCATTCCCCTGGACCCGATCCATTCCCTGGATCCGATCCATTCCCCCGGATCCGATCCATTCCCCTGGACCCGATCCATTCCCTGGATCCTCCCCCTGGATCCGATCCATTCCCCCGGATCCGATCCATTCCCCCGGATCCGATCCATTCCCCTGGATCCGATCCATTCCCCTGGATCCGATCCATTCCCTGGATCCGATCCATTCCCCTGGATCCTCCCCCTGGATCCAATCCATCCCCCTGGACCCGATCCATCCCCCGGATCCGATCCATTCCCCTGGATCCGATCCATTCCCCTGGATCCGATCCATTCCCTGGATCCGATCCATTCCCCTGGATCCTCCCCCTGGATCCAATCCATTCCCCTGGACCCGATCCATTCCCCTGGACCCGATCCATTCCCCTGGATCCATTCCCCCGGATCCGATCCATTCCCCTGGACCCGATCCATTCCCCCGGATCCGATCCATTCCCCTGGATCCGATCCATTCCCCCGGATCCGATCCATTCCCCTGGACCCGATCCATTCCCCTGGATCCGATCCATTCCCCGGATCCGATCCATTCCCCCGGATCCGATCCATTCCCCTGGATCCGATCCATTCCCCTGGATCCGATCCATTCCCCCGGATCCGATCCATTCCCCGGGATCCGATCCATTCCCCTGGACCCGATCCATTCCCTGGATCCGATCCATTCCCCTGGATCCGATCCATTCCCCTGGATCCGATCCATTCCCCCGGATCCGATCCATTCCCCCGGATCCGATCCATTCCCCTGGATCCGATCCATTCCCCTGGATCCAATCCATTCCCCCGGATCCGATCCATTCCCCTGGACCCGATCCGTTCCCCTGGACCCGATCCATTCCCCTGGACCCGATCCATTCCCTGCACTGACTGGGGTTTTGCTGCTGAGGGTGTGCAGGGGTGTGAGAACCCCAAAGGGAGCATCAGGGGGAGCTCCTGGATGCCTGGAAATGCGCCAGGAACGTGGGGATGTGGCACTGGGAATTCAGGGAAAAAATGGGAATTTGGGGAATCAACCTCCTGTTGAATTCAGGGAATTAAGGGGAAAAAGAGGGAATTCAGGGAGAAAAGGGAATTCATGGGGGAAAAGGGAATCAGGGGAGTAAGGGCACAAAAGGAGATGTGGTTTGGAGGTGACACTGGATGATGTTAAAGGAAGGGATGTGACAACCCCAAACAGAGGCCTAGGGAGATTTGTATAGGGTAATTTGGAATAATTCTCCACAGGAAGGGTTACAAATGCCCAAAACCAGGTGGACAGGCCACTGGGGATGTGGTTTGGAGGTGACACTGGATGATGTTAAAGGAAGGGATGTGACAACCCCAAAAGGAGGCTCAGGGAGATCTGTATCAGGTAACTGGGAATATTTCTCCACAGGAAGAGTTACAAAATATTGGAACAATTTCCCAGAGCAGTCCCCATGCTAGGAAATGCCCTAGGAATGTGTGGGTGTGACACTGGAGGTGACACTGGATGATGTTAAAGGAAGGGAAGGAGCAGGGATGTGACAACCCCAAACAGAGGCCTAGGGAGATTTGTATTGGGTAATTTGGAATAATTCTCCACAGGAAGGGTTACAAATGCCCAAAACCAGGTGGACAGGCCACTGGGGATGTGGCTTGGAGGTGACACTGGATGATGTTAAAGGAAGGGATGTGACAACCCCAAAAGGAGGCTCAGGGAGATCTGTATCAGGTAACTGGGAATATTTCTCCACAGGAAGAGTTACAAAATATTGGAACAACTTCCCGGAGCAGCCCCCATGACAGGAAATGCCCTAGGAATGTGTGGATGTGACACTGGAGGACATAGCTTGGAGGTGACACTGGATGATGTTAAAGGAAGGGAAGGAGCAGGGACGTGACAACCCCAAAAGGAGGCTCAGGAGGTCTGTATGGGATATTCAGGAATAATTCTCCACAGGAAGGGTTACAAATGCCCAAAACCAGGTGGACAGGCCACTGGGGATGTGGCTTGGAGGTGACACTGGATGATGTTAAAGGAAGGGAAGGAGCAGGGATGTGACAACCCCAAAAGGAGGCCTGGGGAGGTTGGTCTGGGATATCTGGGGACACCCAGGATCCCAGGGGTGGCTGGTTTCCAGGATGGATCCCACGGGGAGCCCACTCACGGTGCACGTTCTCCTGGTCTCCCTTGAGGCCCTGGATGATGCCCGTGTAGGCCTCCAGGCAGCCCTCGCGCAGCTCGTTCAGGTAATCCACCATGTCGTAGTCGGACTGGGGACACACACACGGACAGACACACGGACACAGTGTGAGAGAGCCTTCAGCTCTCACCTTTTCCACATCCTGCCCCGCCTCAGTGTGACTCTGAACTCACACACAGCGTCAGCAGGCCCTGCCCACAGCTCAGTCACACAGAACAATCCTTCAGCCCCAGACACAAGGACACCACTGCAGCCTCAGGCCCAAAAGGTGCAAACAATAAAAAGGCCCAAAAAGTGCAAACAAAGCAAATTGAGGGGAGCAATCTGTGAGGATGGGACTGCACAACCTGGAGCTGTAATTGGATAATTAACCCCAATACGGAAATGGACCAAAACTTACAGAAGTGTGAAAACTCCTGACTCTGAGTCCATCTTGGGTGTAGCCAAGGCATATCCTTGAAGCTTTTTAATAAATCCCTGCTTTACTCCTTTAACTCTGTCCAGCCTCTTTGGGCATCGAGGTGAGACCCCAGAGTGTCCCCTGGCCTGGGCACAGCTCACCTTGTCCACCTGGGCCTGGGACGCCTGCTGGAGGGTGTTGAGCACCACGTCCAGGTACTTCTTGAACTCGCCGCCGATGGCCAGGGCGATGTCCCCGAACACCGAGAGGATCTGCGGCTTCACCGACCTGTGCACGTTCTCGTTCTGGGGAAAAACACCCCAAAAAGGGCCCGGATCAGCGTGGGAAGGGGCAAAGGAAAGGAGGGAATGGGCTCAGGCTGCACCAGGGGGTTTGTGCGGGGTGCACCACAATGTTTCTCCAGTGGAGAAGTAGGAGCAAATACAGCCAAGGGTTGGAAATGCCTCAGGAATGTGGGAGAGGGAGGGAAAGGGAGGAGGGAATTCAGAAGGAAGAAAGGAATTTGGAAGGAAGGAATTCAGAATTCGGAAGGAATTCAAGAGGAAGGGAGGGAGGAATTTGGAAGGAAGGAAGGAATTTTTAAGGAATCCAGGAAGGAAGGAAAGAACTCAAGAACTCAGGAAGGGATTCAGGAGGAATTCAGGGAGAGCGAGTGGGAGTGATGCAGAGTGGGAGAGAGGGAGGAATTTGGGAGGAACTCAGGAATCCAGGAAGGAATTTATGTAGGAATTCAGCAAGCTGATAAACGAGACATTCCCCCAGAGCCCTTGCCCCCAGCACGTCCCGGCCGCCGCTCAAACCGCGCCGAACACGAGACATTCCCGGAGAATTCCTCCCACTTTTCCCAGGCTTCTCCCACCTCCCACTCCCCTGGGAAGAGTGAGCATCCAACTGTTACTCGGGAATCTCCCACTCACCCCCAGGTTCTCCAGGAGCAGCTGCATCACCTCGTCGCAGAAGGGGAGGATGTTGGACTGCAGGGCCCGGCACAGGTCCCCCACCAGCCCCACTGCCGACAGGCAGACCTGCAACGGAGCAGGGACCGGCTCTGGGGTTTGGGGTCAGCTCTGGGGTTTGGGGTAATCACAGGGGATTTGGGGTCATCCCTGGGGGATTTGGGGTCATCCCTGGGGGATTTGGGGTCATCACGGGGGATTTGGGGTCAGCTCTGGGGTTTGGGGTCACCCCTGGGGGATTTGGGGTCACCCCTGGGGGATTTGGGGTCATCCCCGGGGATTTGGGGTCAGCTCTGGGATTTGGGATCATCCCTGGGGGATTTGGGGTCATCCCAGGGGATTTGGGGTCATCCCTGGGGGATTTGGGGTCAGCTCTGGGATTTGGGGTCATCCCAGGGGGATTTGGGGTCATCCCAGGGGATTTGGGGTCATCCCTGGGGGATTTGGGGTCATTCCTGGGGATTTGGGATCATCCCCGGGATTTGGGGTCATCCCTGGGGGATTTGGGGTCATCCCCGGGGATTTGGGGTCATCCCCGGGGATTTGGGGTCATCCCCAGGGATTTGGGGTCACCCCTGGGGGATTTGGGGTCATCCCCGGGATTTGGGGTCATCCCTGGGGGATTTGGGGTCATCCCTGGGGGATTTGGGGTCATCCCTGGGGATTTGGGGTCATCACGGGGGATTTGGGGTCATCCCTGAGGGATTTGGGGTCAGCTCTGGGGGATTTGGGGTCATCCCTGGGGATTTGGGGTCATCCCTGGGGGATTTGGGGTCATCACGGGGGATTTGGGGTCATCCCTGAGGGATTTGGGGTCAGCTCTGGGGGATTTGGGGTCATCCCTGGGGATTTTGGGGTCATCCCTGGGGGATTTGGGGTCATCCCCAGGGATTTGGGGTCACCCCTGGGGGATTTGGGGTCGTCCTGGTGCTCCAGAGGGATGGGAGGGTGATTAAATTCTGGGAGTAACGAGCTGGCTGACAGCATGGAGGTGAGGCATGAGGACATCCAGGAGTGTCAGGGATTTGGGTTGGGAAAACATTACTAAATATCAATTTCAATGGGGAAATCCCAGCCAGGATCTGGGCTGGAAAAACTACTCCAAAATTCCCATGGAGGCCATCAGGATTGATAATCCAAGGGGAAATCCCAGCCAGGATTTGATATGCCAAGAGAAAATCCCAGCTAGGATCTGGGCTGGGGAAAAAAAACCTCCAAATTCCCCTTGTAGGCACCAGGATTTGACATTCCAAGGGGAATTTGCTGCCTTACCCACATTTTTCCTTGGAAATAACTAAGAAAACCTAAGACATCAAAATTCCACGCTCAAGGTGGTTTGGATTTGAGAATCCTGGGATTGTTTGGGTTGGAAGTGACCCCGCTGGATGGGCAGGGACACCTTGCACTATCCCAACACTCATCCAACCTGGCCCTGGAAAATTCCCCTGGAATTGGCAGCCACAATTCCCCTGGAAAAGGGAGGAACTGGATCCACACCTGGTACTCGGCATAGTTTTTCAGCCCAATCCCAAGGAAAGGTTTGAAGGCATCCATGTACTTCAGGAATTCTCCACCCAGGACTGTGCAGGGAAAACATTCCAGTGAGAAGGAAAAAACCCAATTCCTGGCATTTGCCATAAACAACACATCAGAAATCCCTCAAATTCCACCCAAACCCAGCAAAAACCAAAAATCACTCGACAACTCGACAACTGAGAACAGTGACATTATCCAGGTCCTCCTGGGACTGGACAAATTCCCAAATTCTTATTGGAAATAATAAGAAAATCTACCAGACCACAATTCCATGCTCCAAGCTGGTTTAGATTTTAGAATCCCAGGATTTCTTGGGATGAAAGGGACCTTAAAGCGACACCTTCCACTACCCCAAGCTGCTCCAAACCCTTGGACACTTCAGCCATGACAACACCCCCAGCTCTCCTTAATTGCTTTATCCCTGGGAATAATAAAAAAATACAAGAAACCAAAATTCCACGCTCTAAGGTGGTTTGGATTTCAGAATCCCAGGATCTCTTGGGTTGAAGGGGACCTTATAGTGACACCTTCCACTGTCCCACGTTGCTCCAGCCTCAGACACTTCCATGCATGGAGCTCCCCCACCTTCCCTGCGCCACAAATTACATTTTTCACCACTTTGCCCAAAATTGCCGGATCCAGCCCCATTCCTGACCTTCCACCAGGGTGCTGACGGCCATCAGGGCGTCCTCCTGCACCCCCCCGGAGCCGGCCGTGCTCTGGAACATTCTGAGCAGCGACGCCATCACCACGTCCGAGATCTGCAGCGCGTCCTGGTGCTGCACCTTCCGCAGCACGTTCTGAGGGAAAAAACGTGGAAAACGGGCAAAAATCACCGTTTATCCTACAGGTAAAGCACTCCCACAGCCCTGGGCCTGCTCCTTCTGAGGGAAAAATCATGGAAAATGGGAAAAAATCACCATCCATCCCTCAGGTACAGCATTCCCACAGCCATGGACGCTGCACCTCCCGCAGCATGTTCTGAGGGAAAAACCGTGGAAAACGGGCAAAAATCATCATTTATCCTACAGGTAAAGCACTCCCACAGCCCTGGGCCTGCTCCTTCTGAGGGAAAAATCATGGAAAATGGGAAAAAATCACCATCCATCCCTCAGGTACCGCATTCCCACAGCCATGGATGCTGCACCTCCCGCAGCATGTTCTGAGGGAAAAATGGTGGAAAATGGGCAAAAATCACTGTTTATCCTACAGGTAAAGCATTCCCACATCAATGGGTCTGCTCCTTCTGAGGGAAAAATCATGGAAATTGGGCAAAAATCACTGCTCATCCCATAGGCAAAGTATTCCCACACCAATGGCTGCTGCACCTTCTGCAGCACATTCTGAGGGAAAAATGGTGGAAATTGGGGAAAAATCGCTGCTTATCCTACAGATAAAGCATTCCCACAGCCCTGAGAGCTTTGATAAGGATGAAAGAGCTGCTGTGTGAACCCTTTTGCAGCCAAAAAAATCTGCTTTTGTGGCTGCAAAGTCCCGTTCATTTGGCTGCATTCAGATTTTCCAGCTGAATTTCCCTTTCCTGCTGCATGGGCTGTTCTCAAAGCTTTGCCATGTGTAAGCTGGAATTAAATGTGACCAGCCCAAATTTAGCCTATTAAAAAAACATAATAATGAAATCCTTTTTTTTTCCTGTCGCAGCTGAGCTTGTAGGGGTTGAACCCATCTGAATTAAAGTTTAGAAATGCTTGAAGTGGTTAAAATACAACAGTTCCCAGGAAAAGAAAAAAAATCCTTAATTTCCAGAAGAAAGTAATTATTTAAAGTTTCATTTTTCACTCCACAAAGATGGACTTTGGCTGTTTATATAATTAAGATTTGATTTATGGAATTACAGGATGGTTTGGGTGGGAGGGGAGCTTAAAAATCCCTAAATTCCAAGGACAGGAACAGATTCCACTAATCCAAGTTGTTCCTTCCAGTGACAGGATTTTCTCACTTAATTTTCAATATTAACAAAGGCTTTTTCTTCTGTTGGATGTTTGTAATTGCATTTCCAGCAAAACAACAACAAAAATTGAGAAAACCCCCCATACATTTTATTTTTTTAATACTGAAGAAAGCCCCTCTGCTGAGTTTTACTCAGTGGCTTTCAAGCATTTGCTGCAAGTTGATAAAAAATTCAGGTTCAGGTTCTGGGATAGTAAAAAAAACACATTTAGAAATTAAAATTGGCATCTTAATTCCACCTGGATTACGCTCCCCAGTGCCCACCCTGCAAGATTCCAGGGCGAAAGTTCCCCATTGAAACTTTCTAAGACAAGATTATTCTCATTTCTCATTATTTTCAAAAATTACCCTAAAATTGGAGCGTGAAAATAACCACAAAGCTTTTGAGGATGAAATTAAGGATTTCTCAAATTATCCTGGAGACCACCTGGGTTGCTCTGAGCTGATTTTGGGGGAAAAAAACCCTTTTTTGAGTGGCGTTTGCAACGGTAAGCACAGCCCTGATGGCTCCCGCTCATCAGCAGATGTTTAATTGGGAATTCTGAGGACACTCAGAACATTTTAATTGGTGCCATTTGGATCAGGAGCACCAAGCACGAGAGGCAGATGAGGGAATCTCTAAAAAGCCTTGAGGGAATTTTTTTTGTTGTTGTTGTCTGTGGGATTGTTGAGGCTGTAGCCAACCCAAGAACCAATCTGACAGCACAGACAACCTATAAAATCCCCAGCAGCATTCTTTGAGTCATATTGCCCTGAATTTTGTCTCTAGAGCACAACTCAGAGACTTCTGAACCTTGCATCACCTCCCACGTGTCAGCTGGGACCCAAAACCCACTTTTTTCATTCAACTCTCAGCACTGGGAGCTGAGGGTGCAGCTTTAGGGGCACAAAAACACCTCAAAAATCACTTTATTCCCACAGCAAACTCAGGAGAGAGAATTTACCTGGAGAGTAGCACAGAGAAGAGACTGGAGGTCGTTGAACTGGATTCTGTCAGAGGTGCTCTGGATGTGAGACTGAAACAAGAACAAAATCCCACGTGTGAAGAGGCTGCCTGGGATCCTGGCAGCTCCAGGGAGAGCCAGGTTGTACTTTAAATATTTGTTCTTTTCAGATTTCAGAGCACAGGGGCTGTGAAGAAGCTGAATATAGAATCCCTGAGTGGTTTGGGACCTTAAATCCCAAATGGGCAGGGACACCTCCCACCATCCCTGGATTTGGACACTCTCAGGGATAGAGTTTTAAATTTAAATTTTTAATTTTAAATCAGGATTTACCCACCTCCATCTGCAGCACTTGCTGGAGCCTCTCCATGATGACCAGCGTGGTTTTTTGGACAGCAGGATAACAGTCCTTGGCACTGTTTTTCACTATTTCCATCAGGGATTCATAGGCAGAACTCCTCAAGTTATTCTGGTGTCCATCAGGTCTGCAACAGAAGGAGGAAGATTTGCAGCTCCAAGTGCTTGGAAACAGACTTTTTTTAATTTTAGTAAACCAGCAACAGCTCCATTTGAATGCTGTGACAAGCAGGAGCCACTTGAAAAGCCTTGAAATAAAGGGAATTTGTGAAGCCGCTTCTGGCAGTTTTGTTTTTAACGATTTTCCGTTTTTGAAATGATTTTCAGCAGCTCTCACAACAAGGAGAGGGACAGAAGGAGCCTCGGAGTTGGTGTCAGGTGAGCAGCACTTCAGAGCCCCTCCCCAGACACCCCTGAGGGTGTGAAATTTGGAATTAAGGCACCTGAGATGATTGATGGGCTCCAGAGCCTTGAGCCAGACACTCCACTCCTGGCTGGATGTAAATGAAGACAGGGAAAGAGTTTAAATTTTGAACTGGGACAAGGCTTTTAAGGAGAATCAGCAGCAAGGAAAGCTCCATCAGTCCATGGAGCTGATCCAGGGATTGAACCTGGAGCTGTCAGATTTATGTGACCTTCGAGCCACCAGCAAATTTGAGGTTTAGCCTTTTTCCCCTGCATCTGAGAGCAAAATATTTTACCTCAGATGTGAAGGGAAAATGTGAGGGGAAAATGGAGGAGTCATGAGAGGAAAATGGGGGAGATGTGAGGGGAAAATGTGAGGGGAAAATGGGGGAGTCGTGAGGGGAAATGTGAGGGGAAAATGGGAGAGTCGTGAGGGGAAACAGGAGAAATTTGAAGGAAAAGGGAGAAGGGACACTTTTGGACTTCCTAAAACCAGATATGGACAAAATTATGAGAAATTATTCAGTGGGAAGAGCTGTTTTCCTGGGATTTGCATCCTCTATTCCTCTGGGGATTTTTTTTATACCAACTAAAGCCACGTTTTAATCCAACACCAGATCTCAGGTGCCAAGGAGAGCCTGAGAGCGTGGAGTGGGACATAAATGAGAAAAGGCTTTTTGGGAAGGTTGCTTTACCTGTCTGCAGTCTCCAGCAGTTTCTGCACTATCAGCTCAAAGGAGGAGGATAAGCAGTAGGTTGCTGGCTCTTCCTGATCATCAGCCACATCTGCAGCTTCATAGGCAGCTTCAGCAAGGCTGG
The DNA here is from genome assembly GCF_047830755.1 of Zonotrichia albicollis. NCBI lineage: Eukaryota > Metazoa > Chordata > Aves > Passeriformes > Passerellidae > Zonotrichia > Zonotrichia albicollis. Next base: position 310,382 of record NC_133841.1, on the reverse strand, counting down.
AGAAGGCCTGGGACACAAAATATCAAAATATCCAGCTTGAGGGAAAATGGGGGAGATGTGAGGGGGAAATGGGAGAGATCCGTGAGGGAAAATGGGAGAGATCCGTGAGGGGAAAACGGGGGGAGATCCGTGAGGGGAAAACGGGGGGAGATCCGTGAGGGGAAAACGGGGGGAGATCCGTGAGGGGAAAACGGGGGGAGATCCGTGAGGGGAAAACGGGGGGAGATCCGTGAGGGGAAAACGGGGGGAGATCCGTGAGGGGGAAATGGGAGAGATCCGTGAGGGAAAATGGGGGGGATCCGTGAGGGGGAAATGGGGGAGATCCGTGAGGGGGAAACGGGGGAGATCCGTGAGGGGAAAACGGGGGGAGATCCGTGAGGGGAAAATGGGGGGAGATCCGTGAGGGGAAAACGGGGCAGATTCGTGAGGGCAAAAGATGAGGGGGAAAAAAGGAGAGATTCGTGAGGGAAAACGGGCAAGATTTGGACAGCCAAAACCAAACAGCCTTAAGGGATGTCCAGGCTGGATATTAAGGAAAATTCCCTCATGGAAAAAGTCCCAGGCATCTGCACAAGCTGCCTGGAGCAGGGCTGAACTCCCAATCCCTGGAGTTGCTCACCAAACTCACGGATGAGCACAGAAGAGCCAGCACAATTGCACTGCTGCAGGCAGAAGGCTCAGACTTGGTGACACCAAAACCCCTGCAGATCCCAGCAGGAGCTGCTGTTCCCAGGGGTGTGGGGGGTTCCTCACCCAGCAGACGTTGGTGGCCACCCTGGGCTCGGCGCTCAGCCCCTCCATCAGGCACTGCAGCAGCGGGGCCAGGTAGATGTCGTTGATGGCGGCCTCGGGCAGCATCTCGCAGATCCTGCCCACAGTCCAGGCTGTCGTGTCCCTGACCACCACGCTGGGATCCTTCATCAGCTCTATCAACGTTGGCATGGCCTGCAAGGACCCAGGAGAAACCACGTGAGGGAAAAAAACCAAATTGCCTCCAAATAACCATGCAATTTTCAACTCAAAAAAACCCTAAACAAGAGATTTTTTACCTCCAAAACAAGATTAACACCCTCCTGATTTTCCTCAAATGAAACCCTCCAAAACCCCACAAAACTCAGGCTCCAGAAACGTTCAAAACAGGTGACATCCTTCTGATTTTCCTCAAAATAAGATCACGTAGAAACCAGACATTCTCTCCCAATTAACCTAGTGATTTTGGGCTCTAAAACCCTACAAAACTCAGGCTCTAGAAACGTTCAAAACAGGTGACACCCTTCTGATTTTCCTTAAAATAAAATCAATTAACCCAGTGATTTTGGGCTCTAAAACCCTACAAAACTCATGCTCCAGAAACGTTCAAAACAGGTGATACCCTTCTGATTTTCCTTAAAATCAAATCAATTAACCAAGTGATTTTGGGCTCTAAAACCCTACAAAACTCAGGTTTCATAAACGTTCAAAACAGGTGATATCCTTTTGAATTTTTTTAAAATAAGAGCATGTAGAAATCAGACATTCTCCTCCAAATTACCACAAGACTTACACCTCTAGCAGCCCTTAAACAAGTGATTTTTTACCTCCAAAACCGGATTACACCCTCCTGACTTTCCTTAAACGAAAACCTCACACAACCCAACACCTTCCCCTGAAGAAGCACACGCACACACCGACCTGTATGACTAAGGGTTTGAGCTGGTTGGGCTCGGGCCCCTCCAGGATGCAGCCGAAGGCCATGACGGCGGCGTCGCGGTACCGCCAGTCGGGGTTCTTGATGTGCTCCTTGATGAAGGGCAGCACGTGGGGGACGATGTCGTCCTCGCAGCACGTGGCCAGCAGCATCAGGCACACCCCTGCCGCCTTGCAGGGGTTCCAGTCGTCGTCGTCGTCGTTCTCGTCCTGCGGGAAAAACGCCAGGGTGATGCCTGAAGGTTGAACTTTAATTATTACAGATTTTGCGCTGCCTTAGGGTGAGGGTCTGGGCTTCCTATTAAGGGTTAGTGAGCTCTCTTCATAGAGTAAGGAGAAAAAATAATTCCTTTTACAGCTTGGGACCAAGGACAATCATACAAGTTACAGGCCCAAGAGCACATTCTTGGGTCAGGAATAGAGGGAATCACCAAACCTCTCTGGGAACGAGAAATATTGGGAAGCACAGCTCCAATAAATCCCTGGAAGTTTAACAGGGAGTAAAGAAATCCAGGCCTCAAAAATCCCAGGGACTGGGAGCTCACATGAAGCTGTGGAATATTTGGTTTAATATCCCAAATATTCCAAATAGGAATAGAGGGAATCACTAAAACCCTCTGGAAACCACAAATCTTGGGAAGCACAGCTCCAGTAAATCCCTGGAAGTGTTTAACAGGGCCTAAGGCCTCAAAAATCCCTGGAATTGGAGCCCACATGAGACAGGGGCTGTGCAATAGTTGGTTTAAATCCCAAATATTCTGTCAGGAATACAGGGAATCACCAAACCCCTCTGGAAACCACAAATGCTGGGATGTGATCAGGGAAAACGAGGCAAGTCCCAGTCTCAGCCCAAAACGTGCTGCATCACTGGCTCAGAGTGGTGCATGAAAGCTCATCACAGACCAGGGACCGCCCCTTCTGAGGCATTTCTGGGATCCAAATGGGACCAGAGGAATCCAAACCCCCTTCCCAAGAGCTCCTGAGCTGCGATTCCCTCAGGGAATGTGGCTCTCACCTGTTTTGTTAAGGTCTGGGTTAGAATAGGGACCAAATATTGCAGTGCCCCCTTGGCATAGAACTTGCTGGTGTGCTCTGGGGGCCGTCCTTGTTCTGCTGCCTGCAGAGAAGAAAAAGAGGTGAAAAGTTTACTTTCATCAACATTTTTATCTGTTTCTATGTAATCTTTTTCAGCATTAAAAGGCTGAATGATCAACTCCAGGAGGCACAAATTCCCCATTCCCCTCCCTGCTCCCCAGCACAAATTCTGAGCTGCCTCAAGGGCACTTTGCACTGAGGTAAATATTACAAAATCCACTTTAAATATTCCAAAATCCACTTTAATTCCTCATCCCTCCTCACAGGGCACAATTATCCCCATTTTCACTTGGCTGTCAGGTGTAATTACCAAGTGACCCCGAGGTGAAGGAGCAAAAGGTTTGGAGCAAATAAACCCCACCCCACTGCTGCTGCCTGTCCTTTTATCCTTGATTTTTTTATTTTTTGGGAATGCAAGCATAAATCTAGACTTAGCTGCTTTTAAAAAAATGGATGTGATTCATGCAGAGCCCTTCAAAGTTTCAGCTGTTATTGATCCCCACAGATAATTTCTGCAAACAGCATCTGCATGCAGAACAAATTCCCCAAATTCCTCTCCAGCCCCAGCCATTCCACAGGATAATTACTTTTATTTCATCCAGAATTCCAGGTCTGACTCATAAATCATGGATTTTATGGAATGTGAACCATCTTCTGGCATAAAGCCCCTCATGGTTGTGACAGACCCCAAAATTTTGGACATTATTTTATTAATCCCATGGATTATTTCCAGGAAAAGCATGGGAGAGCCCTGTGATAGGAGCTGCATGTGGAATTGGGTGGAAATAGGGAATAAGAATGGTAAAATTGGGTTATTTGAACAAAACCCACCAGGCTGGAGAGTGCTGGGATGGTGAGAGGTGTCCCTGCCCATGCTGGGATTTAAGGTCCTCCCAACCCAAACCACCCCAGGATTTTGGGATTAACAGGAATTCCAAATGCAGAGTCAGACAAAAACCCCCAATTTACCTGGGGGAGCAGGACCTGGGCCAGAACCAAGTGAGGAGCTAAAAACTCCTCCCAAAGGAGGAGCCAAAGAGTCCCAAATGAGGAACTAAAAACTCCCAAATCAGCAGCTAAAAAGTCCCAAAAGAGGAGCCAAAAACTCAACTCCCAAATCAGCTAAAAAGTCCCAAAGGAGGGGCTGAAAACTGCCAAGGGAGGAGCTAAAAAAGCCAAAAGGAGGAGCCAAAAATCGAACTCCCAAATGAGCTAAAAACCTCCAAAAGAGGAACCAAAAACTCAACTCCCAAAGGAGCCCAAAAACTCGCAAAGGAGGAGCTAAAAACCCCCAAATGAAGAATATAAAGCTCCCAAAAAGAGGCGCCACAATCTCTTTTTAGGGCTTTTCTCGTGGTGCTGTGAGCCCAAAACCAGCCAGGAATTTCCCCATTTCCCCCTGGAATAGCAGGAGCAGCTCCAGGGTGGCCAAAGGCAGGAATGGCAAATTCCAGGGGATGGATGAGGGATGGATGAAGGATGCCCAGGGGATGGATGAGGGGACCCCAGGGGATGGATGAGGGATGGATGAGGGATGGATGAGGGATGCCAGGGGATGGATGAGGGGAACCCAGGGGATGGATGAGGGATCCCCAGGGGATGGATGAGGGATCCCCAGGGGATGGATGAGGGATCCCCAGGGGATGGATGAGGGGACCCCAGCCCCACCTCGGAGGCCTCAATGGCCAGGTCCATCCCAGGGGATGGATGAGGGATGGATGAGGGATGCCCAGGGGATGGATAAGGGATGGATGAGGGGACCCCAGGGGATGGATAAGGGATGGATGAGGGGACCCCAGGGGATGGATGAGGGATGCCCAGGGGATGGATGAGGGGACCCCAGCCCCACCTCGGAGGCCTCGATGGCCAGGTCCATCTCCTCGTCGCACACGTTGGACCAGAACTCGATGCCCTGCAGAGCCACCTCGTCTATGTCGCTTTTCATCGCCTCAATCGTGATCTGCCAAGCCAAAAAAAAATGAGATTTTAGGGGTTGATCCCACCTGAATTCATCCTGCTTTGGGGGAGATCAGGAGGAGACTGGGGATTGCCGGAAATTCAAGTTATTGAGGTTTAAAATTACAAATAACTGGATTTTTTCCCCCTATTTTATCACCTCGAACTGAGGTTTCTGTCCCATTTGGAATCTCAAGGATGCGGTTTGTAGGGATTGGGATTCCCAGGGATACAAAGGAAAATCAGGAATGGAAGTTTTTAAAGAGATGGCCTTCAGAAAAATAAAAATGGAAAATACAAACAGAATTTGAGGGAGATTCGGGAAATAAACGTGAGAAATATAAACATAAACAAAGGAAACTCAGAGAAATTAACACGAGGAAATACAAGTATAAACAAAGGAAAATCAGAGAAATTAATGTGAGAAATACCTATACAAGTAGAGAGAGAGTAGAGATATAAATATGAGAAATGGGGGAAATCACAGAAATATAAATAGAGGAAAATCAAGAAAATAAATATCAATATAAACACAGGGAGATCAGCCAAAAAAAAGTGAGAAATATAAATTCAAATGAGGAGAAATCAGAGAAATAAAAATACAAATGGGGGAAAATACAAGCAGAGGAAAATCAGAAGAATAAATATGAGAATTAGAAATAAAATTTATTTCTTTATTATAAATAAATAATTTATTACATAGGAACTTATTTAATATATTACTTACATATCATTAACATATACTAAGGTATCAATGTGTAAATATTATACAGTTACATTATATTAATATATGCTTATTATATATTAAATTATTGTGTTTATAATAAATATAAAATTATTTTATAATTAATTATACAATTATTTTATAAATAAAATATGAACCACTCACAGCAAAGAGGGCAGGCCCCATGTAGGTCTCCATATATTGATAATAAAGGGACATTATCTTGACCAGGTTCTGTAAGGCAGCCACTCGTACCTGGGGCAGAGAAAAATGCCCAATTTACACAATTTTCTTATTTTAACATATTTTTGGCAGGCAGGTACTCCCCAGGAAGGGAATTTTGAATTTACTCACCCTTGTGTCTGGACACTGTGTGGCTTCACAGACTACTTGCATAATAAAGTGCCTTTCGGACTGAAATAAAGAGAAATAAAAGAACATTTAAAGGGGGTTAAAGAAGAATTTAAGCTTTTAAAGGCTTCCCAGGGAGGGTGAATTTAGTTCTGGACCAGCACAGGCACAGGGCACCACTACCATTCCCATTTTTCCCAAAAATGGGAATATTTTCCCCCCAACACGAGAGTGCTTTTCCCCAAAATTGAAGTGGTTGTTTCCCCCAAAATGGGAATCCAAAACCTCCATTTCAAGGTTGTCCAAAATAAAGACACAGCAGAACTTCAGAATTCAAAAATCCTGCTGGTCCCTGAATTATTTCAGAAATTCCTTAAAAAAAAAAAAAAGGAAAAAAGAAGGAAAAGAAGGAAAAGAAGGAAAAAAAGGAAAAAAAGGAAAAAAGGAAAAAGTCCCTGCTCCCCTCCCTGCAGAGCCCCAGCGCTCCTGCCTGCCCAGAGCTGCATCCAGGTCTCAGTTTCCACAGGATTTATCCATCAAAACTCAGCGTGGTGCATGAACCTCATCACTGACCGTGGATCAGCAGCTCCCCCTGCAATCCCTTCCCAAAATTTTGGCATTTTTGGGGGTTTTTTTCCTCACCTCTTTGTCAAAGTTTGCTTTGGTGAATTCCAAAGAGTTCAGGAGTGCGTTGGTAGCTGCAAGCTTCACATTGTTGCTGGGCTCCTCCTTTCTCATTCCCTGGATTATGGCAGTCAGGATCTCATTGGATTTGTCCTGGAGCTGCTCTGGATCCTGAAAAAAAAACGTTTAAAAAAATCTGGATAAAGTTATTTATGATTTAAATGGATTTTTAAAATTTATTTATGATTTAAATACATTTTCCTGTTTTCAAGCAGCAGAATCTACAAATAAAAGAGATTTTTTTTTGGCCAGAATCTACATATAAATGTTTTGGAAAAATTTTAGGATAAACCAGGAAATCATGGGAAAATCCCAGGAATTCCTGCAGCAGCTGGGATGGGAAGGAGAAGCCTGAACTGAGCACAAACGCTCCAGACCTGCCCTGGCAAGGCAGAGGAAATGCAGGATTTGGCAGCGCAGGGAGGATCCCAAGGCTGGGCCCTGCTTTCCTGGGATGCTGAGCTGAGGTTTTCCCTCACAGGCTCCCTTCAGGAACGGTGACCTGGATCTGGGGCGGGAAAGGAGGTCAGGCCTTCCAGGAACCAGCAGGGGAAAAGGCTCCTGCAGGCCAGGGAATCCCTCCTGGAAATCAGCAATGCCTGAGGCTGGGAACCAGCACGGGATCGTCAGAGCTTCCTGGGAATCTCTAAGGTCAGGAAAGCCCTCCGAGATAATTCCACATCTCCCGGAAAGCAGGATTTCCTTAAGGCTGGAAAAGCCCAAGACCGCAAAAATCTCCTGGGAATCCTTAAAAAAACAAAATCCTCAAGCAAAAGATCCAACTTAAAAAGCCCCAATCCAAAATCCTACCAAAAAAGTCCAGCCTAAAGAACTCAATCCTAAACCCAGCCCAAGAAATCCAAAAAACTTTAACCCAAAAACTTCAACCCAAAATCCCATCCAAAGAATACAAGCCAAAACCCAACCCAAAAAATCCAAGAACCAGTCCAACCCAGAATCAAACCCAAAGATCCAAGAAACTCCAACCCAAAATCAAACCCAAAGAATCCAAAAAACTCCAACCCAAAGATTCAATAAACTCCAGGCCAAACACTTCAGCCCAAAATACAACTTAAAGAATCCAAGCCAAAACCCAATCCTAAATCCAACACAAAAGATCAAAAAAATTCAAACCCAAGACCCAATCCAACCCAAAACGCAACCCAAAAAATCCAACCCTAAAAATCCAAAAAACTCCAACCCAAAGAACCAATTCACCCCAAAATCCAACCCAAAGATCCAAGAAACTCAAACCCAAAGAATCGAACCCCAAAAAATCCAAAAAAACTCCAACCCACAGAATCCAAACAACTCCAACCCTGGAACCAATCCAGCCCAAAATCCAACCCAAAGATCCAAGAAACTCCAACCCAAAAAATCCAAAAATCTCCTACCCACAGAATCCAAACAACTCCAACCCGAGAACCAATCCAGCCCAAAATCCAACCCAAAGATCCAAAAAACTCAAACCCAAAGAATCGAACCCAAAAAAGTCCAAAAAAACTCCAACCTAAAGAATCCAAACTCCAACCCAAGAACCAATCCACCCCAAAATCCAACCCAAAGATCCAAGAAACTCCAACCCAAAGAATTGAACCCAAAAAAATCCAAAAATCTCCAACCCACAGAATCCAAACAACTCCAACCCAGGAACCAATCCACCCCAAAATCCAACCCAAAGATCCAAGAAACTCCAACCCAAAAAATCCAAAAATCTCCAACCCACAGATTCCAAACAACTCCAACCCAAAGAACCAATCCACCCCAAACTCCAACCCAAAGATCCAAGAAACTCCAACCCAAAGAACCCAAAGATCTCCAGCGCAAAGAACCCCAGCCCCAGCCCACCCCGAAGCCCCCAGCCCCATCCCAGCCCTCACTCACGATGTCCTGGCAGATGTAGCCGATGGCCTCGAGCGTGGACTCCTTCATGTGCTCGGTGCTGTGCTGGTTGGTGACGTTGGCCACCAGCTGCGGGATCAGCTCTGGCCACTGGTTCATGGGGATCTCGGCGCACGCGATGCCGGCCACGCACTGCGACGCCGAGCTGGGCCGGTACGTCTCTGTGCCCAGCGTCTGCAGCACCTGCACGCGGGAGAACGGGGGTAAACCACCCACAGAGCCTGATCAGTGACCCACAGAGCCTGATCAATCACCCACAGAGCCTGATCAATCACCCACAGAGCTCTGTGCCCAGGGAAATGGGGAGAAATCACCCACAGAGCCCTGTGCCCAGCGTCTGCAGCACCTGCACGCGGGAGGGACGGCGGTAAACCACCCACAGAGCCCAGATAAACCACCCACAGAGCCTGATCAATGACCCACAGAGCCTGATCAATCACCCACAGAGCCCCTGTGCCCAGGGAAATGGGGAGAAATCGCCCACAGAGCCCTGTGCCCAGCGTCTGCAGCACCTGCACGCGGGAGAACGGGGGTAAACCACCCACAGAGCCTGATCAATGACCCACAGAGCCTGATCAATGACCCACAGAGCCCCTGTGCCCAGGGAAATGGGGAGAAATCACCCACAGAGCACTGGGCCCAGCGTCTGCAGCACCTGCACGCGGGAGGGACGGGGGTAAACCACCCACAGAGCCCAGAGACAGGGGGATCAACCACCCACAGAGCCTGATCAACCACCCACAGAGCCTGATCAAACATCCACAGGGCTCTGTGCCCAGAGAGATTGGGATAAATCACCCCACAGAGCCCCTGTGCCCAGCATCTGCAGCACCTGCACGCGGGAGGGACGGCGGTAAACCACCCATAGAGCCCTGAGAAACGGGGGTAAACCACCCACAGAGCCTGATCAACGACCCACAGAGCCTGATCAATGACCCACAGAGCCCCTGGGCCCAGCGTCTGCAGCACCTGCACGCGGGAGGGACGGGGGTGAACCACCCACAGAGCCCAGAGAAACGGGGGTAAACACCCACAGAGCCTGATCAAACATCCACAGGGCTCTGTGCCCAGAGAGATTGGGATAAATCACCCACAGAGCCCCTGTGCCCAGCGTCTGCAGCACCTGCATGGTCAGAGAAACGGGGATAAACCACCCACAGAGCCCAGATAAACCACCTACAGAGCCTGATCAAACACCCTACAGACCCCTGTGCCCAGAGAAATTGGGATAAATCACCCCACAGAGCCCTGGGCCCAGAGAAATGGGGATCAATCACCCACAGAGCCTGATCAAACACCCCACAGAGCTCTGTGCTCAGAGAAATTGGGATAAATTATCCCACAGAGCCTGTTCAATCACTCACAGAGCCCCTGTGCCCAGAGAAATGGGGATCAATCACCCACAGAGCCCAAACCCCACAGCTTGGCCACAAATCACCCGGGGTCTACTGGAAAAACAGTGCTGGGATGGGAAGGGTTAGGCTGGGATTGCCGGGGTAAAGGTTCAACAAATCGGGCTTGAATTTACCCCAAAAAGCAAATTTTTTATGCCAAAATTATCTGGGGAATTTTGTTGGGCGTTGGGATTGATCAGGAGGAGTTTTGAACTTCGGGAACTTTTCGTTAAAAACACGGAGGGACTGGGATGGATTTTTTCAGCTTTTCCTGTAAAACACCAGTAAAATTTTCTTTAAAAATTAGAGGCAGGGGTTTGCACTTTTCCATCATTTTTAGTTGTACACCAATAACTTTCTCTAAAAAGCAGAGGGAGTTTTTTTAGCGCTTCCCAGTCATACACCAGCAAAATTTTCCTTAAAAAATAGAGAGAGGGGTTTGCACTTTTCCATCATTTTTAGTTTTACCCCAGTAACTTCCTCTAAAAAATTGGAGGGACATGGGATGAATAATTCCCAGTTATTTCCCACCAATAACTTTTACTTAAAAAAAATAGAATGAAAAGCTTTTTTTTTATAATTTCCCCTTGAATACCAATAATATTTTTATAAGAAATAGGAAGGGATTAGCATTTTCTGAAAATTCTCAGTTATAACCAATAAAACTTTCTTTAAAAACCAAAGAGATGAGGATTAATTTTTTCAGCATTTCCAATTACACACCAACAACATTTCCTTTCTAAACTGGAGGGAGTGGGATGCATTTTATCAGCATTTCCACTTCCACACCTTCATTTTCCAAGTTTCCACCTAAATGTTGGATTTTTGGTGTTGAAAACAGCAGCAAATTGTTTAATTCCAGTGCACAAGGAGAGCTCCTGATCCTGGTAAAATTCCATGGAAATAAAGGAGCAAAGGTGCTCCATCGTCTCTCCCCCAAATTCACCCTCTGGTGTGGCTGCATGTCCAAGCCCTGGGAGAAGGAAAGGTGGGAGTGGATGGAATTTAACGTTCTCCCCACCCAAATAATTCTGGGATTATTGCGAGGGATTCTATTAACACCAAAAAAAAAAAATAAACATAAAGCTCAGGGCCGAGCTGATTCAGTCACAGAGCACTGCACAAATCCCAGCACCATTTTTTGCTCCCATCAGCCAAAAAGAAACAACAAACCACTGAGCCACCACTTCTGTCCCTGCAGGCTCTGCACTCCAGCTGGGCAAAACGCACCCTCAGGAAAACACACGGATTTTTAGTAATTTCCTATCTGGAACTTGTAATTTTTTTCCCATTTTTCACTTTTAAAACTTGCTGGGCCTCATGTGAACATTGCTCAGACTCAGAGCATTTCAAAGGTGTTGATGGGGAGTGGAGAGCACTGGGGGAAGCTCCTCCTCAGAAAGGGAAGAAAAACCTTCCTCAAAAAGCATTTCCTGCAGAAAAATCAGCGCCCAGCCAGGCTGCAGGGGAAACCATGGAATCCTGGAATGGTTTGGGAGGGAAGGGCCCTTAAATCCCATCCAGGGTCACAGGCAGGGACACTTCCCTCTGTCCCAGGGGCTCCAAACCCCAATGTCCAGCCTGGCCTGGGGCACTCCAGGGATGCAGGGGCAGCCACAGCTGCTCTGGGCAATCCCTGCTGCGTTTTCAGAGCTTCACTGTAGAAACTTCTTCCTTTAGCTCACCTGAACCAGCCCTCTTCCAGTCTGAAACCATCCCCTGCTGCCCCACCACAGCTTCCCACAAACCCCAAACACCCTGGGCTGGCAGGGACCCACAGGGATCACCCAGCCCAGCTGCCATCCCTGCAGGACGCCCCAAAATCACCCTGAGCACCCCTGGCACCGCTGCCCAAACGCTCCTGGAGCTCCGAGAGGTTTGGGATCACCAAACGTTCCTGGAGCTCCGGGAGGTTTGGGATCACCAAACGTTCCTGGAGCTCTGAGAGGTTTGGGATCACCAAACGTTCCTGGGGCTCTGAGAGGTTTGGGATCACCAAACGTTCCTGGAGCTCCGAGAGGTTTGGGATCACCAAACGTTCCTGGAGCTCTCAGAGGTTTGGGATCACCAAACGTTCCTGGAGCTCTGAGAGATTTGGGATCACCAAACGTTCCTGGAGCTCCGAGAGGTTTGGGATCACCAAACGTTCCTGGAGCTCCGGGAGGTTTGGGATCACCAAATGTTCCTGGAGCTCCGAGAGGTTTGGGATCACCAAACGTTCCTGGAGCTCCGAGAGCTTTGGGATCACCAAACGTTCCTGGAGCTCCGAGAGGTTTGGGATCACCAAACGTTCCTGGAGCTCCGGGAGGTTTGGGATCACCAAATGTTCCTGGAGCTCCGGGAGGTTTGGGATCACCAAATGTTCCTGGAGCTCCGGGAGGTTTGGGATCACCAAATGTTCCTGGAGCTCCGAGAGGTTTGGGATCACCACCATCCCATGGGGAGCTGTCCCTGTGCTCTGAGGGAAATCCCAAAATCCAACTGAAAATTCAACTCATCTCACTCAACAAATCCAACCGAAAACTGCTGGAGCTCTGAGAGGTTTGGGATCACCACCATCCCTTGGGGAACTGTCCCAGTGCTCAAACATCCTCTGGGGGAAACCCCAAAATCCAACCCAAGAAACCCAACCCAAAACTGCTGGAGCTCTGAGAGGTCTGGGATCACCATCCCTCCTTGGGGAGCTGTCCCAGTGCTCAAAAACCCTTGAGGAAACCCCAAAATCCAACCCAACAAACCCAACCCCACACTCCCGGAGTTCTGGCAGCTTTGGGATCACAACCATTCCACAGGGAGCTGTCTTACCCCTCAACCAACCCTCGGGGGAAGATCTTTGTCCAAAACTCATCCAGATGAAACCAACTCCCAGACCTGAGCGGCTGCTGCTGCTCCAGGGATCAGGAGAAGACTTTTCATGTGGAAAACCACGGATGACGACCCTCCCTGGGCACAAACAAGGGCAAGAGCAGGAGCAAGGGCAGCACTTACGAAGTTCTTGACCTCCCTGCGGGCGTTGGCGTCGATGGCCAGCCATCTCTGCTGGTACTGCGCCTTGATGTCGGGGTCCTTGGAGGTCAGCGAGTTCTTGATCTGCAGCCCCGCGGCCACGCGTGCCACCTGGCTGTTGCCGGGGTTGGCCAGCACTTTGGACAGTTCCACCAGGAAGGTGGGCTGTGGGGAGAGGGGTCAGATCCGGAGACCCCCGGAGCCCCCCGGAGCCCCCCAGGGCTGCCCCAGAGCTCCCCAGAGCCCCCCAGAGCTGCCCCAGAGCCCCCCAGAGCTGCCCCGGAGCTGCCCCAGAGCTGCCCCGGAGCCCCCCAGGGCTGCCCTGGAGCCCCCAGAGCTCCCCAGGGCTGCCCCAGAGCCCCCCGGAGCTGCCCCGGAGCTGCCCCAGAGCTGCCCCAGAGCTGCCCCAGAGCCGCCCCGGAGCTGCCCCAGAGCCCCCCAGGGCTGCCCCAGAGCCCCCCAGAGCTGCCCCAGAGCCCCCCGGAGCCCCCCAGAGCTGCCCCGGAGCCCCCCAGATCCCCCTAACGCTGCCCCAGAGCCCCCTAAAGCTGCCCTAGAGCCCCCCAAAGCTCCCCAGAGCTGCCCCAGAGCTCCCCAGAGCCCCCCAGAGCTGCCCCAGAGCCCCTCAGAGCTGCCCCGGAGCCCCCCAGGGCTGCCCCGGAGTCCCCCAGAGCAGCCCCGGAGCCCCCCAAAGCCCCCAAAGCTGCCCCAGAGCTCCCCGGAGCCCCCCGGAGCCGCCCCAGAGCCGCCCCGGGCGGATCCGGGCCAGATTAGGGCTAAGCTCCTGGCGGCAGGGCGGAAGCGCCGCTGGCTCTGCGCGCGGGGATTTCTTTAGAGCCAACACCGGAGCCCAGTCACCTGCCCTGCTCCTGCCTGCCCCGACAGCTCCGTCACACCGGTGCATTTATGGGCCAAAAAATGGATGTTCTGGGGGGGAACTACGGAGGAACTCCCTGCTCGCTGTTTTGGTGATTCCAAACCTGAACTGGGACCGGTACAATGTGGAATCTCTGATTTGTGACATTCCAAACTCTCTGCTGATCACAATGATGATTAGCCCCTCAAAATTATGATTAACCCCCCCAAAATTATGACTAACCCCCCAAAAAATGCCTGAGTGCACACAAAACCCCTTGGTGTTGGTGCCACTTCCTTCAATTTTTAAACCTTTTCTTCTTTCAAACCTTTTAAAAATTTCTTCAAGTTTCAGAAGCTTCCCTGAAGTCAAGTGTCAGCAGAGAAGTTTTATTTTTTTTCCTGAATATTTTTCCTCAAAAGCTTTTTGCCTGCCCAGAAAAGCCTTCCTAGAAAATAGTGGGAGCAGATGCATTGCTTTCCAAGTGATTTTTCTTAAAATCTTCTACTTTTTTACAATAAACCCATTTCTAAAATCTCTTAAGAAATCTTAAAAAGTATCTTCAAAAAAACAACTTAAACAATCCTAAATTACAACGATTTTGGGGCACCAAAAGCCATTTTTAAAACTAACCCAACATTCAAAAGTTGAACAAACAACTCCATTGCCTTGGACTCCAGGTTTCCAATGCCCAAGCTCAGTTCTTGAGATAAAATGGATTTTAGTGATTTTAGTTGTTCCATCCCAAACTCTTCAATTTCAAGCTGAAGAATTTGGGGTCAAAAAATGGGGGAAAACTTAAAGGGATGGGTGTAAAGCATTAGAAATATTCTAAACTTAATGCAATAGAAAAAACCCTACAAACAGACCCCACTAAACCACTTCAAATCAAATTTTAAACTGATTATATCAGGAGTGAGGAACCAGCCAGAATTAGTTCACAGGACAACCCAGAAGTGTTGCTGCCACCTTGGGCATGAAAACTCCTGAAATTCACAGGTGGAGAAGCATCCTTGGCTTTCTCACTCATAAATTAGCAGGAAAATTTGTCTTTTCATGAAGTTTTGGGGTAAATTCAGCTAAAAAAAAATGAGCAGCATCACAAGAAACCTCCCAGATTTGAGAGGTAAGGTGAAGGCAGAGGGGCCTGAGCTGGATCCCACCTACAGAGGTGTCAGGGAACAGCTCAGGTAAAAAGGGATAAATTAGCTAAGGGGGATGAATTAGGGGTGGAGAGGAAGAGGAAGGGGGTGAGGAAGAGCAGGAGGCTCCAGCAGGGAACTGGGAGATGCTCCCAAAGCCCTGGGGCTCTCCTGGGAAAGGCTCTTCCCACCCAGGGACCACATCCTGTGGTGGGGACAGGCCTGAATTCCTCATCCCCATCCTCATCCTCATCCTCCTGGCTTCATCCCCATCCCCACCCTCATCCTCCTGGCTCCATCCCCACCCTCATCCTCCTGGCTTCATCCTCATCCTCATCCTCCTGGCTCCATCCCCACCCTCATCCTCCTGGCTCCATCCTCATCCCCACCCTCATCCTCCTCCAGGCCTCAGCCCCCTCTCATCCTGGACATTCCTCCTCCCCATCCCACACAAATCCTTGGTGCCAGCCCAAGCTCTCTCTCACAAAGCAAAGTAAAGATGAAAGCTTGGAGCAATCCCCCCAGGCAGAGAGGAAAAATGAAACCTCGGAAAATCCACATCTCCCCAGCCCTTCCCGGCACCTGGAAATCAGGACCATGAGCAGCTCCTGCCCTTCACCCCAAAATCCCTCACACCGCAGAGCCCCGGAGCTCCAGGCTCAGCTGGGGCATCCTGAGACTCCCCCAGCACCCACCCAGAGGATTTTCCCTCAAAACTGAGGCTCAGCACCAGGGCTGCATCAATCCTGACCCTCCTGGCAGGAGCACCACAAACACAGAGCCCCCGTGGCCGTCCCAGCTCCCAGGACAGGAGCTGCGCGGGGTGCGAGGTGCCAGCTCTGGGGGTGATAACGGGGCCGTGCCCAGGACAGCACCGGGACACCGGGACCCGGCACCCCCGGTGCTACCCACGGCTGCAGGGAGCGGCCAGGGCTGCAGCCCCTCACCTTGACTAAGCAAAAACCCTTCTGGAGCAGCAGCAGCCTCCAGTCCCCGCTGCAGCACAGCGACTACACCCGGGGCTCCGGGCTTTTTGTTCCCCCTTTCTTTTCTTTTTTCAGACTCCTTTTCTTCCTCAAATCTAAGGTCACCGGGGGTGCAACTCCCCCTGCCCAGCCGCACCTCCCTCCCCACCGGCCGCCCCCGAGCTCCCCCCCAGATCGCGAAGCTCCGCTCCCGCCCGGCCGGGGGCTCCAGGGGCTGCGGCGGGCCCGGCGCGCCGGGCAGCAGGACCGGACAGGGGTCCCGAGGGCACTGCAACTGGGCGGCAGGGCCGGGCGGGGGTCCCACAGGCAGCAGGACCGGACACTAGCACCGG
Organism: Zonotrichia albicollis; assembly: GCF_047830755.1. Taxonomy (NCBI): domain Eukaryota; kingdom Metazoa; phylum Chordata; class Aves; order Passeriformes; family Passerellidae; genus Zonotrichia; species Zonotrichia albicollis. The sequence goes on along the minus strand of NC_133841.1, from coordinate 294,268 downwards.
GCAGCAGGGCTGGGCAGGGATCCCGCGGACGGCGAGGCTGGGAGAGGGTCCCGCAGGAACCGGCCGGGGGTCCCGCGGCCGCTCGGGCCGGGCGGTGGGAGCGGGCAGCGGGACTGGGCGGGGTGCGGCGGGCACTGGGAGCGAACGGGGGTGCCGCGGGCGCGGGAAGCGGCGGGCGGGGCCGGCCGGGGGTCCCGGCGGGCGGCCGGGCTTTAGGACCGGGCGGCGCCCGGGGCCGCGATGGCCGCGGCGGCCGCACATGGCCCGCGGCCGCTCCCGCACCGGCCCCGCCCCCCGGCCCGGCGCCGCGCGCTGATTGGCTGCCGGGCCCGCAGGGCGCGCTGCGATTGGCCCGCGCGGCCGCCGGGCGCGGGCAGGGGCGGCAGCGGCCATGGCGGCCGGGCCGGGTCGGGCCGAGCCGGGCGGGGCGGGGGGGCCGCGGAGCGCTCGGGGCAGCGCCGGCCCCGCCACCGGCCCCGCCACCCCCGGGGCCGCCCCGAGCGCTCACCAGGTTCTCGATGGCCGCCTGCTCCAGGAACTTCTGTGCCGCCTCGAGCTCCGAGCAGTCTGCGGAGGGGAAACCGGCGTCAGCCGCGGCCCAACCGCCCGGGCCCGCAGGCTTCCGAGCGTGCCCCTTAGCGTGCCCGGGAGCCTCCCCGCCACCACGGTTCCCGCCCGCCCCACGGCCTCCGCCGCCGCCCACGCCCTCCCCGGGGCTGCGGGCGCCGCCTCGGCCGCCCCGCGGGTTGCGCGGCCCTCGCCCCGCCCGGCCCCGCCGGGCCTGCCCGCCCCGCCGCCCGCAGCCCTCAGCCCGCGCCCTACCCGGCGAGACCGTCTTCTCTAGGATGGTGATGAGCTCCATGGCGGCGGCGTGGCGGCTCCGGCGCCGGCGGGAGGAGGAGGAGGAGGAGGAGGGGAAGGGGAGGGGGGGGGGAAGCGGGGCGGGCCGGAGGAGGGGAGGGAGGGGAAGGGCGGAAAGCCGGGGCCTGCCCCGCGGAGGCGGCGGGCGGAGGCCGGAGCGGGGCGGGGGCGGTGGCGGCTCCCGGTGCGGCTGCGGGGCGGTGGCGGGAGATTATTTTCAAAAAAAAAAAAAAAAAAAAAAAACCCAGAAAAAGAAGAAGGAAAAAAAAAGGAAAAAAAAAAAAAAAAAAAAGAAGGGGCCGCGCGAGCGGGGAGGCGGCGGCGCGCGCGCGCACCGGGCGGCGGAGGGATACGCCAGGAGGCCCCGCGCGCGCGCCCCGCGCCCGCCGCGCTGATTGGCCGGCGGGGCCCCCCCGGGCCGGCGCGCGCGCCTTTCTATTGGCTGGGCCGGCGGCGCGAGGACATTGGCGGGGGGGGGGCAAGGGGGGGCAGCGGGGGAGGAAAGAGAAGGGGCGGGGCTTCCGGCGGCGCGCGCGGGGATTGGGCGGGGCCGGGCCAGAACCATTGCCGTGGGGGGTGGGCGCGACCACGTTGGGCCGCGGGGGTGGCGGCACCGGGACCACCGGGACCGGCGGAAGGAGAGCCGGGGCACCGGCACCACTGCTGGTTCCGGCCGTGCCCGAGCAGCTCCGCCCGCGGCGGGCGCGGAAAGCGGCGGCAGCGGCGGCACCGGAACCGGCTTGGGAGGAGCCACGTGCTCGGCGCGCAGCGGGAAGCGGACCCGGCGCGGGTGTCCCGGGGCCGGGGGTGTGTCCGGTGTGTCCGTGTGTCCTGCCCGGCCCTGCAGAGTCGCTTCGGGATCCCGCAGGAACCGGGATGGAAGCGCTGCACGGGGAGAGCCCCGCCAGCACCCGCCCCGCACCGGCCCCGGTGTCCCCCGAGTGCCTCGGAACGGGCACCGCGCTCCCTCCGCGTGCCGGTGTGTCCCCAAGCCGGATGACACCGGCACAGCCGGGGGATGCGGGAAGGGGCAGGAAAAGAGGGAAAACGGGACCGGTGTAGAACGGCGGGTGATAATTAATTAACGGGCCGCAAGCGGCAATTAGTGACACACAAACCGCAAACACCGCGGGGACAAGCGACAATTACCGGGACACAGCCCGGCCCCTCCCGCGGCCGGGAGGCTCCGGGAAGGGCCGGGAGAGGCGAGCGCCGCCCCGGGCGGGGGAGCGCCGCGCTGGGCCCCGCTCCCGGGGCATCCCGGGATCCCGGGCACGGATCCGAGGGAATCCGGGGGGAATTGAGCCCGGCCGGGCCAGGGCAGGGTCTGGGGAAGGAATTCCTGCTTGGGAGGGAGAGGCCGGGCCCTGGGACAGCTCCCCGTGGAATGGTGGCGACCCCAAAGCTCGCGGAGCTCCGGGAGTTTCGGGTTGGGTCCGTGGATCCCTCCCTGGATCCCCCAGGGCCGGGGGACGCCCCCAATCCCGAGGGCAAAATCACGGAACGGTTTGGGTGGGAAGGGGATCAAAGCTCGTCCAGCGCCACCCTGCCAAGGACAGGGACAGGTCCCGCTGTCCCCGGTGACACGGGGACACTCCAGGGCTGTGTCAGCCACAATGCCCTCGTTAATTATCACAATTCCGTCAATAATCAGCCCTTCCCTCACCCCAAAACTCCTCTGTCCTTGTCCTGCCCCCCTCCCCAGCCTCGCTTTGTCTCCCACGATTAAAATGCAGATTTCCTATGGAAAGGGCCGGTCCCAAAGTGCTTTAGCTGGGGATGGAGCTGCTCGCAGCCCGGCGCTGTTGTTTCTGTGCCGGTCCCACGCGGATCCCGGCGTTGTTCTCACTTTGTCCGTGCGCAGGGAGCAGAAGGGAAAGCGGCTTAGCCTGGTGTGGGCTGGTGCTGACCGCAGGGAATTCCCAGCCCGGGCTCGTTCCCAGCCCCAGCCCGGGAGTGCAACTGAAACAGAGCTCAGAGCCCCAAAATTCACATTTCTGGGGTGTTCCCCGCCCTGGAAGCGCCTCCATGGTGTTATTCTGTCAACTTTGTGCTGTTTGATAAAGTTTGTTGTTCACAATTAGGTTTCCTCTTTCATGTCTCTGCTAAATTCAGTTCTGGAGTGCCTGAGGGTGGTTTTTATTCACATTCCTCAGGCTCTGATCCGGCTCTGTCAGCCTGAACTCTACCCCAGGCACAGGAGGGGTCCTGCAAGTGACACCTCGGCCTCTGCTGTCCCCTCACAGCTTTGGGTCCTTTCAGCCTCCAAATAAACCCAGCTTTGGGTCCTTCCAGCTTTCCAATAAACCCAGCTTTGGGTCCTTTCAGGCTCCAAATAAACCCAGCTTTGGGTCCTTTCAGGCTCCAAATAAACCCAGCTTTGGGTCCTTTCAGGCTCCAAATAAACCCAGCTTTGGGTCCTTTCAGGTTCCAAATAAACCCAGCTTTGGGACCTTCCAGCTTTGGGTCCTTTCAGCTTCCAAACAGAACACAAGGTGAGGACGTGAATTTCACATTGACATTTTTATTAACGCCAACTGTTTTAAATCTTTTTTTTTTTATTTTGTACTCTTTTTTTTGTTGGTTTTTTTTAGGATTTTTTGTGGGGTTTTTTGTAATCTTTTTTTTTTTAAACAATAGCACAAAAATGTCTCGAGGGGGAAGCAGTCTGACAAATCTGATGACCTTCTGAAAAAATTAACAGTTAAGCCACACCAAATACGAATTCCTGTTAAAGAAAATAAGGACAAAAAAGGGAGGAAAAACCAAAAATAAAAAGCTGGAACTCCAACCTTTGTGTATTAGAGGGTGGCTGGTTAGTAGGACCACGCTGCTTTGGGAGGGGATGATGGCACGGCTTCTTCATCGTCATCATCATCATCATCATCATCACTGATTTAAGGCTTCAGAATCGCATTTTCCACGGCAATGATGGAGAGGAAGGAGCAGGAGGAGCAGGGCAGCCCTGCCCGGGACAGGGGGCCGGGAGGAAATGGAATAAAATCAAACTGCACGAACCTTTCTGCTTTAATGTGGCTCTGAGAGGAGTTTCCTTTACAATCCCGACTCTGCTCGAAGGACATCAGCGACAGGGGTGGGGGAACCCAGGAGAAACAGAACAGGGGATTTGGGGTTTTTTGGGTTTTTTGTGGGTTTTACACAAACGGGAAGGGGGAACCCTACGATCCTTGGGGCGGGGAGGGGGTCAGGGACAGCTCCCCAAAACCTCGCACAGGTTCTGTCCGACCGCGCCTGCCTGGCCCCGGCCCTGCTGCACTCAGGGCCCCGCTCTGCCCTCAGCACCCCTGCTTTCCCTTCTGGGGGAGGGAGGGTGTAAAAAACAGAACATCTGTCAATAAGTGTCAGGAAAGGGGAGGGGGGTGTTAAATATTTTAACCACTGACAAGGCTTGAGGAAGTTTCACAGTTTTGTTATGCTCTATTTTATTACTATCATATTTACAGATTTTTTCTCTCTCTTTTTTTTTTGTATTTTTGTATTTTTTTTTCTCTCTCTCTCTCTTTCTGCAGAATCGCTGATAGATTTTTTTTTGTTGCTGTTGTTGCTGTTGTTGTTTTTTTTTTTCCGAACAGAATTTTCCCAAATTCTTGGAGTGTGTGAGCAGGAACCGATTAAACTCTACATTCACGGTCCAATCCCCACGGGCTTGAGGAGGAGGAGGAGGAAATAAACAAAAAAAAAAAAAAAAAAAAAAAAGGAAAAAAAAGGAGGAAAAAACGAAAAAAAGGAGGGGAAAAAAAAAAAAAAAAAAGGGGAAACAAACCAAAACCAAAACTCCCGAATTCTTGGCATGTGGGGCGGCGGCGGGGGCTCCTCCCGGTGCCCGGGGCTGCGCTGCGGCCGCGGCGGGCGCGCGGGGCTCACACGGGCGCGGGCGGCGCCCGGCGCTGCTGCAGGAAGTGCTGGATGCTGTCGGCGTCGCGCCGCAGCCACGCCGCGTTCAGCAGGATGTTCTCGCAGCACTGCTGCACCGTGCGCTCCGCCGACGGCGCCGGGTGGCTCTCGAAGAACGCCTGGGGGGGAACAGCGACAGCTGGGGCGTGAGCGGGGCCGGGGACGCGGCCCGGGGCGGGCGGCGTGAGCGGGGCCGGGCGGGCCGAAATAGAGGGGTGGGGTGGGGGGAGATGAAATATCGGGATGGGGAAACACCTGCAGGGGTGGGGAGACACCTGTAGGAACAGGGGAACTCTTCCAGAGGTGGGGAGACACCTGCGGGGATGGGGAGCCCAGTCCAGCTCCGGCCCTGCTCAGGATGAGGATCCCCACAGTGCCAGCCTGTCCCTGAGGGAAGGGCCCTGAGACCCCTGAGGGAATTGCCCTCACACCCCTGAGGAATTGCCCTCACACCCCTGAGGGAATTGCCCTCACACCCCTGAGGAATTGCCCTCACACCCCTCAGGGAATTGCCCTCACACCCCTGAGGGAATTGCCCTCACACCCCTGAGGAATTGCCCTCACACCCCTCAGGGAATTGCCCTCACACCCCTCAGGGAATTGCCCTCACACCCCTCAGGGAACTGCCCTCACGCCCCTCAGGGAATTGCCCTCACACCCCTGAGGAATTGCCCTCACACCCTCAGGGAATTGCCCTCACGCCCCTCAGGGAATTGCCCTCACACGCCTGGGGAATTGCCCTCACACCGCTGGGGAATTGCCCTCACACCCCTCAGGGAATTGCCCTCACACCCTTGCCCTCACGCCCCTGAGGAACTGCCCTCACACCCCTCAGGGAATTGCCCTCACACCCCTCAGGGAATTGCCCTCACACCCCTGAGGAACTGCCCTCACGCCCCTGGGGCTCCAGTTCAAGCCCCGGCCCTGCTCCCACAGCCCGAACCCACCCTGGCCCCACCTGGGCACTCTCCAACAGCTCCAGACCAACCCTGGCACCCAAAACTGCCCGAGGTGATGCCACTGAACCCTCCCAGGGCATTCCTGAGTGTCCAGTTTGGGTGGGCAGTGACCTCGGGCCCCGTTCAGTGCCCCCAGCCCCATTGTGCCCGCTCAGTGCCCCCAGCCCCATTTTGCCCCGCTCAGTGCCCCCAGCCCCATTGTGCCCGCTCAGTGCCCCCAGCCCCATTGTGCCCGCTCAGTGCCCCCAGCCCCATTTTGCCCCATTCAGTGCCCCCAGCCCCATTTTGCCCGTTTTTGCCCGTTTCCCAGCCCAGAGCTGTCCCACACTTGGCACGGCCCTGGCGCCCTGCAAGGTGACACTGAGCCTCAGACCTGGCCAATTCCCCACTCAAAGGTCAGGAATCCTCTTGGAAATGAGCTGGGACTCAATCAGGGCTGGTTTTCCCGCTCAGTGTTTTGCAAAAAAATAAAATTAATTCTAATGCAAAACTTCTCTGTAAAGTAATTTCTGCTATTGAATCTTTGCTAAGAAAAGTCATTAAATGATAAAAAGGACAGAGCCAGCTCAGGACTCAGCTGATCTTTGGAATAACAATTCCTCCTCAGTGTTTTCCTAATAGGAACATGCTAATTAACCAATTAACAGCCCTATTCCAAAGTTTCTTCATCCAAGTTGTTGTTGGAAAAATGTGGGGAAAGAATAAATAATGAAATCCGCTCTCAGAGCTCTACCAATGATGGAGGTTGGGATAATTCTGAATATTTCAAAGTTTTCCTTTTTGGGGAGGCTCAAAGCTGCTGCCAAACTCTGCTGGATTTTATCAAAGTTGAAATCAATGAAGAATAAATCAGTGGAAATTACAGATCACTTCCATAATGCTGATTTAAGGCATTTCAATAAAATTTTATCCAACCTAAAGAGGTTTGGGGACAGAACAACAAAATCCACCAGGGTTTGACTCTTCCAGCCAGAGCACTGCAAGTTTATCAATGACTAATTAATAAATTCTTTAATTAAAGCTTCTTACCTTCACTTCTGCAGCCATTTTATCATTTGCAAATCCATCCACTGTGAGCTGAAGGGGAAATAAACCAACATTAAATTATTAATTAATGATTAAATTAAAGGTGAAATTCACCATTTCCAGTGGCAGAAGGGCTTTCCCCAGGGCCCCACGTACCTTTATTAATCTGGATATTAGGAATCCGCCTTGGTATCGATTATAAAGCTCCTCCCAGTTGTCCCTCACGAATTTCCAAGCCGCTTTCCTGCCCTGCTTGCTGCCTCCAGCCACCCCTCCGATCACCGACACCGTGTCCTGGGGACGTACCTCTTCCTGGGGAGGGAAACACCACCAATATCCCACATTTCCCCAACAACTCCAGCACCTGGGCCGAGGTTTTAGGTGTTTCTATACCCAATCCATCAAGTAAAGCACAATTTTTACCCAAAAATGTAATGTACAACTCAAAGATTGAAGGAGAAGCAAATCGCTGAGTTATCCTCAGGTTACACCCACCAAAAAAAAAAAAAAAAATCTTATTTCAACTAAAAAAGGAAAGATTTAGAGGGATTATTTTGGTTTTTTGGTAAATGGAGAGGTCAAACTGCATTTTGGCTTCCTGGGGATTGGTGCTGGAAGCAGAGCAGTGCCAGGAAAATTGGGATTAATTTCCACAGCACCAGGGAACCGACTGCTCTGAGCACAGAAAACCCCTGCACCAGAGCAATCAGAATTTTCTTAATTTGGAATCAGCTCATTCAGAGGTTTTTTTAATTTGAAAACACCTTCCTCAGATTTTTTCTCAATTTGGAACCAACTCTCTCAGATTTTTGTTAATCTGGATCCAGCTCGAAACTTTGTTAATTTGGAACCAAGGCTCTCAGATTTGTGTTACTCTGAACCAACTCTCAGATTTTTCTTAATTTGGACCCAACTCAGCCAAATTTTAGACCCAGCTCAGCCAAATTTTTTCTTAATTTGGACCATTTCAGTCAAATTTCTCTTGATTTGGACCCAACTCAAAATCCAAATTTTTTCTTAATTTGGACGCAGCTTGCTGAGATTTTCCTCAGTTTGGGATTTCCCAAACTCTGCAGACCCAGGAGGAGAATTCCTGCAGGTCCAGCCCAGGGAGGGGAACTCACTGAAAGTGCAAAGGTGAGAACTTTTTGGATCAGCTCAGGCTGGGAGATGGCCCCGAGGACGCGCTCGATCCGGTTCTTCTCCTCCTGCATGTCAGCCTGCTTGTGCAGCTGCAGGCAAACACATCCAAATATTAATTCCTCATTAATCCCGCGCCTAACGAGCCCTCTGTGGCTGCCAGAGCTGCTAATTACTCAGCAGCCCTAATCAGGGACAAATTGGCCTGGCTGGTGGCGCCGTTCATTGCGAGGAATAAAGTGATTTTCAGCCGTTTGTGTAAAGGTCAGGGAGAAACCCCCAAGGGAATTGCACACCAGCAGGGACTGGGTTGGATAAACCCCAGCCCCGAGGGGTTTTTAGGGGGAAATGTGGGGTTTTGGGGAGTGAGCACCCACCTTTAGCATGGTGTCCAGGGTGGAGCTGTCCCCGTGCTTCAGCACGGTCACATAGACCTGGGAGGAAAGCAGAAATAAACCCATCACACTCCTGGAAATGCAGCAATTTGTGTGGAACTGGGGTGGAATTCCCACAGCTACAGAGATGCTGCAACCCTGGGGTGTTCTCAGGAGAATTTTGGCACCTCCCAAGGTGGGAGAAGTGGGGTGGCAGAGAGCGGGGGGACGCTCCCATCTCACAGCCTGCTCCCTCTCGGTGCCAGGGACGGACGGGGCCCCCCGAGCCCCCGGCACGAACAGGACCCCCGAGCCCCCCGCACGTACAGGGCCCCCGAGCCCCCCCAGCATGGACAGGGCCCCCCGAGCCCCCCATTCATACAGAGCCCCCGAGCCCCCCGCACATACAGGGCCCCTGAGCCCCCCACATGTACCCGGCCCCCCGAGCCCCCCGCACGTACAGGGCCCCCGAGCCCCCCGCACATACAGGGCCCCCCGAGCCCCCCACATGTACCCGGCCCCCCGAGCCCCCCGTTCATACAGGGCCCCCCAAGCCCCCCGTTCATACAGGGCACCCCGAGCCCCCCTACACATACAGGGCCCCCTGAGCCCCCCGCACGTAACGGGCCCCCCGAGCCCCCCGGCATGAATGGGACCCCCCGAGCCCCCCGTTCATACCGGGCACCCTGAGCCCCCCGTTCATACAGGGCCCCTGAGCCCCCTGCACGTACAGGGCCCCCCGAGCCCCCCGCACATACAGGACCCCCCGAGCCCCCCGTTCATACAGGGCCCCCCGAGCCCCCCCAGCACGGACAGGGCCCCCCGAGCCCCCCATTCATACAGGGCCCCCTGAGCCCCCCGTTCATACAGGGCCCCCCGAGCCCCCCGTTCATACAGGGCACCCCGAGCCCCCCCCGGCACGAACGGGACCCCCCCGAGCCCCCCATTCATACAAGGCCCCCCGAGCCCCCCCGTTCATACAGGACACCCCGAGCCCCCCATTCATACAGGGCCCCCCGAGCCCCCCGTTCATACAGGGCCCCCCGAGCCCCCCTGCACATACAGGCCCCCCGGCACAGACCAGGCCCCCCGAGCCCCCCACACATAAAGGGCCCCCCGAGCCCCCGGCACATACAGGGCCCCCCGAGCCCCCCGGCACGTACCGGGACCCCGAGCCCCCCGCACGTACCGGGCACCCCAAGCCCCCCAGCACATACAGGACCCCCCGAGCCCCCCGCACGCACCGGGCTCCTCAGGTCCGCCGACAGGACGTGCTTGCCCTCCACGTGCTCCTTGAAGCGCCGCCGCGCCTCCTCCAGCGTCGCCTTGTGCCCGGCCTTGCCCAGCTTGCCCAGCACCAGCCCCCGCAGCAGGGCGTCCAGGTGCCCTGGGGGACAGAAACAACACAAAAATGGGATTATCTGGGAGACAGAACTCAGTATTGAATCTTTATTTGAGCTGTGTGATAATCCCTGAGGATATCCACAGAATCCAGGCCTCCAGGGGTGGCTGAATGCCTCTTCCAGCCTCATTGTCCTCCCTTCTTTCCCCCAAATCCCTGATAATTTATTGACACGCAAGATTCCCAACCCTAAAACTGAATTTCCCAGCAGTTTCCCCCAAATCCCTGATGATTCATTAACACACAAGATTCCCAAACCCCAACCTGAATTTCCCACCATTTCCCCCAAACCCCTGATGATTTTTACTCAACCCCAAGCTGGATTTCCCCCCAAACCCCTGATTATTTATACCCAACTCCAAGCTGAATTTCCCACCACTTCTCCCCAAACCCCTGACGATTTTTACTCAATCCCAAGATGAATTTCCCATCATTTCCCCCAAAGCTTTGATGATTTTCACCCAAACCCACAAGTGAATTTCCCACCATTCCCCCAGCCCCTGATAATTTTCACCCAACCCCAAGTTAAATTTCCCACCATTCCCCCCACCCGTGATGATTTTCACCCAATCCCAAACTGAATTTCCCACCATTCCCCCCAAACCCCTGATGATTTTCACCCAATCCAAATCTGAATTTCCCACCATTCCCCCCACCCCTGATAATTTCTACCCAATCCCAACCTGAATTTCCCATCATTTTCCCCAAACCCCTGATGATTTCTTCCCAATCCCAAGCTGAATTTCCCACCATTCCCCCCAAACCCCTGATGATTTTCACCCAATCCCAATCTGAATTTCCCATCATTTTCCCCAAACCCCTGATGATTTCTACCCAATCCCAACCTGAATTTCCCCCCATTCCCCAAACCCCTGATGATTTTCACCCAATCCCAATCTGAATTTCCCAACTATTTCCTCCAAACCCCTGATGATTTCTACCCAATCCCAACCTGAATTTCCCATCATTTTCCCCAAACCCCTGATGATTTTCACTCAATCCCAATCTGAATTTCCCAACTATTTCCCCCAAACCCCTGATGATTTCTTCCCAATCCCAAGCTGAATTTCCCATCATTTTCCCCCGCCCCTGATGATTTTCCCCAGCCCAGCCCTCGTACCCTCTCCAGGCCGGGGGTCCCAGCCCAGCCTCTCCCCGATGGGCGAGAAGACGTCTCTGACGAACACCTGGATGTCCTCGTAGAAGTCAGTGTGGGACAGCAGCGTGCCCAGGATGCCCAGGTTGCAGCTCAGGTCGCTCCACACCGTGTAGTTGGGCTCGTTCACAAAGGCTTCCATCACCTTCAGCACCTCCACCGTGCTGATGATGCCAGCTCGGGCCTGGCCACCAGGAAAAAAAAGAAAATAAGAGATTAATCCCCGTTTCTAATAGCTCATCCATTTATTTCATTGATTATTAGGAAAGCACAGGGATTAATCCCACTTTTTAATGGGATTGCCCCATTCCCAGAGTATTTTGCCCCAATCCCAAAGGATCTTCCCTGTTCCCAGAGGATTTTGCCCTATTCTCAGATGATTTTCCCCCCATTCTCAGAGGATTTTTCCCCCCAATCTCAGCTGATTCCCCCCATTCCCAGCTGATTTTTCCCCATTCCCATAGGATTTCAACCATTCCCAGCTGATTTTCCCCATTCCAAGATTATTTCCCCCATTCCCCGCTGATTTTCCCCCCATTCCCATAGGATTTTCCCCCAATCCCAGCTGATTTTCCCCCCCATTCCTTTAGGATTTCAGCCATTCCCATAGGATTTTCCCCCATTCCCAGCTGATTTCCCCCCCATTCCCATAGGATTCCCCCCATTCCCACAGGATCCCCCCCATTCCCAGCTGATTTTTCCCCATTCCCACAGGATTTCCCCCCATTCCCACAGGAATCCCCCCATTCCTATAGGATTTCCCCCATTTCCAGATGATTTTCCCCCATTCCCACAGGATTTCCCCCCATTCCCACAGGATTTCCCCCCCATTCCCAGCTGATTTCCCCCCCGTTCCCAGCTGATTTTCCCCATTCCCATAGGATTTCAGCCATTCCCACAGGATTTCCCCCCCATTCCCAGCTGATTTCCCCCCCGTTCCCAGCTGATTTTCCCCATTCCCATAGGATTTCAGCCATTCCCACAGGATTCCCCCCATTCCCAGATTATTTCCCCCATTCCCACAGGATTTCAGCCATTCCCAGCTGATTTCTCCCCCCATTTCCATAGGATTTCAGCCATTCCCATAGAATTCCCCCCCATTCCCAGCTGATTTCCCCCATTCCCATAGGATTTCCCCCATTCCCACAGGATCCCCCCCATTCCGAGATGATTTTCCCCCATTCCCATAGGATTTCAGCCATTCCCAGCTGATTTCCCCCATTCCCACAGGATCCTCCCCATTCCCAGCTGATTTTCCCCCATTCCCATAGGATTTCAGCCATTCCCACAGGATTTCCCCCCCATTCCGAGATGATTTTCCTCCATTCCCACAGGAATCCCCCCATTCCCATAGGATTCCCTCCATTCCCATAGGATTTCCCCCATTCCCAGCTGATTTCCCCCCCATTCTGAGATGATTTTCCCCCATTCCCACAGGAATCCCCCCATTCCCATAGGATTCCCCCCATTCCCACAGGATTTCCCCCATTCCCACAGGATTTCCCCCATTCCCACAGGATTCCCCCCATTCCCACAGGATTTCCCCCATTCCCACAGGATTTCCCCCATTCCCAGCGGATCCCCCCTTGCCGGGGCTCACCAGGGAGAAGAGGTCGTTCTGCAGCCCCAGCCGGTCGACGGGCGGCAGGGACAGGTCGCGGATGGCCGGGATCAGGCTCTCCAGCATGGCCGGGCTGTACTGCGTGCGGTAGAACCCCACCGTGCCCAGGTTCAGCTGCAGCACACAACGAGAACCTCACCTTTCGCACCTCCCTGGGTCTAAAGTACCGTCTGTGTTCATGTGCATTTAAATTAAATTCAGCTATGTCTGTATGTTTAAATAAAATGTCATTTATTGGTGTACGCAATCATATAAAATGTGATTTATACTGACATATAGTTGTGCATATGTATCTAAAATAGGTCTTTGTATCCATTCATATCTATACAAAATATGTATTTGCATTTATACTTACCTATCTAAACTTTATACTTATAGGCATTTATCTAAAAAATCTTTGTATCCATACATATTTATCTAAAAGATCGTCATACTGTTATATATTTAAAATATGCCTTTGTATTTACACGTATTTATCCAAAATACATCTTCATATTTATCGAAAATACACCTTCATATTTATCTAAAATACACTTTCATATTTATCTAAAATACACCTTCATATTTATCTAAAATACATCTTCACATTCATCTAAAATACATCTTCACGTTCATCTAAAATACATTTTCACATTCATCTAAAATACATCTTCATATTTATTTAAAATACATATCTCTATATATGTGTTTTATATATGAAAAGCGTATGTAAGAAAAGTATATACAGAAAGCCAATATATCAAATTATGCATTAATATATATGCATGTTTTATATGCATTTAAAAATCATAATTTTTAAAAATATAAATATATTGTATATCTTTATATTCATTAATATAATGTATATACATATATATAGTTAAGAATTTTAATATAAATGTATTATAGTAAGAGAATATATTTAATACACAGCATAAAGTATATAATGATTGTAATAATTAATATTGTTATAATGGTAATGAGACAGTACAATAACCACAATAACAATAATTGCAATAATAATGATAACAATGACTAAAAAAGCCACCACATCTCAACTCAAATCCTGCCTTTAATCTCACATTTTTTTCCAGGTTTGAATTCCCAAAAAATTCCAGATGACATTGTAGGAAAACAAGAAAGAAAGGGGAGGAATGGGAACCAAAACCCCACAGCAGCACAGGGAAGAAAAGGAGGTTTTTCCAGAGGAAAACCAGAATTCCAAGGGGAAAGGGAAACAAAAGAGGGAGGAGGAAAATGAAATTTTGAGTTCCCACCTTGACCCACTGCTCCGGCTTGGTGTCCTTCAGCACCACGGTGAGCTCGGGCTTGTCCATCAAAATCTGCATTTTGGCACAGGTGGGGTCCTCGCTCGTGCAAATGCTGATGGGCACCATCCACGTGGGGAAATCCTCCCCTGCAACGGAGGAAACGGGGGGAAAATGGGGGCAAAACACTGAGAAACAGCTCAAAACCAGCCCGGCTCAGCACTGAAAGTGAAATCGGAAATAAAAGGCCAAAATCTGAAATGTCCGTTTTGAGAGGTAAAAATCTGAGGGAAAATGACAGTTTTAATCTGGAGTAAAATGTCAGTTTTAGAGTTGAAAATATGAGGGAAATCACAGTTTTAGAGCTAAAATCACCAAAATCTTTAAATCAGCTTTCAAGCCAAACATTTCAATTTAGATAAGCACGGAAGGGGAGTGGAATCAGCGCTGGAATCAGTGCTTGTGCCCACCTGAGGTGTTTTAATTTCATTTATTTCAGCACCACCACAAGCCAGCTGCTCCCCAGCCCCTCCGAGGGCCCCGGCCCTAAAATTCACATTTCTGGAAGAATTTTGAGACAAGGAATGCTGCTCTCCATGCCAGCACGTGGAAACCACAAGTGGGAAAGGCCCAAACTTGGATTTCCTCACATTTCCCCACCTGGATCCAGGCAGAGCACAGGCCTGGGGCTGTTTCAGCTCCCAAAATTGCTGCTTTTGGATGAAAAACAACAAAAACCCAACAATACCCCTTCAAAACTGGGATATTTTGTGGTTTTGTGCCTACCCAATCCTGCTCCCAGCTCTCCTCTTACCAGTATATGGTCCACTGGCACAGAATTTCTTCTGGACCAACTTCAACACTTTGTCATCTTCTTGCTGAGGGGAAAAAAATTTTAAAAAAAGAAAAAATTGCGAGAAAATGACAAAAGGGGATGATTAGTTTAATTTCAGTCCCTGTGTGTCACTGCCCTCTGTTTCATGGAATAATTTGGTTTACCACCCCTAATGCAAGGAGGTCCTCTAAGTCAGGGAATATGGTTAAATCTGATCCAAAATTTAGGCACAATTCCATTTTCACCACTCCTGATCTACAGGAATGCCCAAAATTTGTGGATATTGTTAAATCTGATCCGAAATTAAGGCACAATTCCAATTTTACCACCCCTGATCCAAAGGAATGCTCGAAACCAGGGAATATTGTTAAATTTGATCTGAAATTAAGGCACAATTCCATCTTTGCCACCCCTAATCGAAGGGAATGCCCAAAATCAGGGAATATTGTTAAATATGACCCAAAATTATGGCACAATTCCATCTTTACCACCCCTAATCGAAGGGAATGCCCAAAATCAGGGAATATTGTTAAATTTGATCTGAAATGAAGGCACAATTCCCTTTTCACCTGTTCAGCCTCCACGTAAATGAGTGGAAATCCCATTTGCTTGGTCCACGTGTTCATCACAGCAGCAATGGGTTTGCCACTGGCTTTTTCCAGGCTTTCCCAGAGATCCTCTGCAGAAGAAAGAGATTTGAATCAGGTTTTATTAGTGATAACACAGGGTAAATTGGGTTCTTACTTCACCTTTTACACTTCTGGGTTTTGTTGAAATTTAACAGATAACAGGCAAAAATAAAGTGGAAATAGTTTAAACCTCCTCAGGAAGGAGAGAGGGGAAAAGCAGCTTCTTTACTGCTAAAAAACCCCAATCAATACACGTGGTGATACAAAAATTAACATTAAATATTAAGAGAGAACAACATTTCCCTTCAGGTTTTTTATGTATTATGTCAAAAACTGCTGAGCAAACACCGTGGATTGGATTTGGCTGATGGAGCTTTGATGTCCTCACTTCCACGTTTGTGCCTGATCCACAAAAATAGAGGGTTTAAAAGCAAAAACACCAGATTTTGACCTGTTTAATCACAGGATCAATACTGCAGAAGGCTCTCTTGGCAAACCAAAGAATATTTGTGGGATATTTTTCAGCGGTAACTGAAAATATCTCAAAAATGTTGGAGATGACCTCAGCCACACACTCCAGGGACAGAAAATCCCCAGGCCTGCTGAATCCTTCCCATGCAGGGCATGAGACTGGGGACAAGCCAGGAACACCCAGGAATTTCAATTATTTCAGGTGCAAACCAGCAGTTTTGGGTCCCACAATAACTCGTGGGCCCGGTTACCTGTGGCAGCGTTCCTCTGCTGGAACTTGGTCAGGTACAGGTTCATTCCTTTCCGGAAATCCTGGCAACACACAAGGGGGATGTCATGGGATCTCCCATCCTGCTCCTGCTCTGCTTTTACCCCCAGGAAACCAGGCAAGGGATCTGTCAAACCTCTAATTCCTTCTGTATTTCCCATTATTGTTCTTCCCAGATAAGCTCAAACAGAGCTTGAAGGGGAGAAATTTTAAAAACACAGAACAACTTCATTTTTTTTTTTTTTAAACCCCAGTAATTTTAGCTGTAAAAAATGCCCTGGAAATCTCAAATTCTCGTCCCTTTACCTCATCCCCAATGTAGTCGTGCAGCATCCGGATCACAGAGGCTCCCTTGCTGTAGGAGATGGCATCAAAGATTTCATCCACCTCGGAGGGATGGCCCACGCTGACCTGTGGGAAGCACCACAACCCCCAGTGACAACGGTCTGGGCTGACCAAAAATTGCATTTTGCTCGTGGCAAAGTTTTAGAGGTGAAAGTCAGAGGGAAAATGTCAGTTTTAGAGGTGAAAATGTGAGGGAAAATTGTTTTAGAGGTGAAAATCTGAGGGAAAATTGTTTTAGAGGTGAAAATCTGAGGGAAAAATCACTTTTAGAGGTGAAAATCTGAGGGATTCTTTCTCTCCTCTCCCACTGCTGGATGGTTTGAGGGGAATCTGAAAATCCCTCACATATGTCTGGGTCAGGGCTGGTTTGGATGTTAAACGTGGTTTAAGTTATGTTTTGGTGCTGGATCAGATCAATTTGGGGATCTCCCTTCAATACTTGGCTTCCCAAAAGCAGCAAATCTTTTGTTAAACTAAGATTAAGATTATTAAATCCAGGAATAGTGGGCAAGGCGCGCTCAGGGAGCGAATCACTCTAAAATGCCCTGCTAAATGCAAATCACTTTAAAATGCCCTGCTGGACAAGGTTAATTCCCAAAATTTATTTAAAATAATTTTTAAAGCATTAGAATCCACAGGAATTAGATCTCTGGGAATTAGATCTTAAAGATTCCTGGGAATTCCAAGGAGTTTTTGGGGCACGGCGGGAGCAGAACCCACAGAGCGCAGCCCCAGCTCCGGATCCCGCCTGGCCCAGCCACCACCACAAAATTCCCTTTTTAACCACAGGGAAAAGGGGGAAAAGGCTGGAGAAGGAGGGCCCACCTCGATGGGGTGGCTGTTGTCTAAGGCATCGAGCTCCTGCGCCCGCGTGTAGTCGGCAGACACGAACTGGGTCCAGATGTCGTACTCGGGGAAGCAGTGATCCACGCACAGGTACTCGATCCACGAGGCAAAGCCCTCGTTCAGCCACAGGTGGGTCCACCACTCCTGCAGGGCACAGGAACCGGGCATGAGGGGCAAAACCCACGGGGATTGTTTAATTTTTATAAATAATAATTATTAAATAAATAATAATTTATTTTTATAAATAAATAAATTTAAAATGATATATTTTATAATAAATAATTTATATTTATAAATAAATTTAAAATTATATATTTTATAACAAATAATTTATATTTATTTATAATTATTATTATTTATTTAATAATAAATATTAAATGAATAATTATTATAAATAAATATAAATTATTTTATATTTAATTGGTTATTTTAGTTAATTCGTTATTTTAATTTATTGGTTATTTTAATATTTAATTAGTTATTTTATATTTAATTGGTTATTTTAGTTAATTCGTTATTTTAACTTATTGGTTATTTTAATATTTAATTAGTTATTTTAACGAGCATATTTAGTTATGCCCGTGCTGCTGTTTAGGGGCACCCAAACACACGTTTTGGGCAGGATACAAAGCAAATTTTAATTAAAAAAGGGAGATTTTGGAGGTACCATAAACCACCATTTAAATATTAAATTTTGTTATCACAGCATGCTGCTATGGAGGTGCACTCGAACAGAGATTCTGGGCAGGACAGGAGGCAGGCTGCAATAAAAGCGGATTTTGGGGGGCTGAGGTACCATAAATCACTATTTAAATATTAATGATGTTATCACAGAATGCTGCAGTTTAGGTGTATCCAAACCCAGATTTTGGAGGCAGGCTGCAATAAAAGCGGATTTTGGGGCTCGGTACCATAAACCACTATTTAAATATTAAATTTATTATGGTATCACAGCGTGGTGCTGTTTAGGTGCATCCAAACCCAGATTTTGGAGGCAGGTTGGAACAAAAGCGGATTTTGGGGGTGAGGTACCATAAATCACTATTTAAATACTAAATTAATGATGTTATCACAGCGTGCTGCTGTTTAGGTGTATCCAAACCCAGATTTTGGGCAGGCTGCAATACAAGCGGATTTTGGGGCTCAGGTACCATAAATCACAATTTAAATATTAAATTTATTATGGTATCACAGCGTGGTGCTGTTTAGGTGCATCCAAACCCAGATTTTGGGCAGGTTGTAATAAAAGCGGATTTTGGGGGGCTGAGGTACCATAAATCACTATTTAAATATTAATTCTGTTATCACAGCGTGGTGCTGTTTAGGTGTATCCAAACCCAGATTTTGGGCAGGCTGCAATACAAGCGGATTTTGGGGCTCAAGTACCATAAATCACTATTTAAATATTAAATTAATGATGTTATCACAGCGTGCTGCTGTTTAGGTGTATCCAAACCCAGATTTTGGCGGCAGGCTGCAATAAAAGCGGATTTTGGGGGGCTGAGGTACCATAAATCACAATTTAAATATTAAATTAATTCTGTTATCACAGCGTGCTGCAGTTTAGGTGTATCCAAACCCAGATTTTGGGCAGGTTGCAATAAAAATGGGATTTGGGGGCTCGGTACCATAAACCACTATTTAAATATTAAATTAATGACGTTATCACAGCGTGCTGCAGTTTAGGTGCATCCAAACCCAGATTTTGGAGGCAGGTTGGAACAAAAGCGGATTTTGGGGGGCTGAGGTACCATAAATCACTATTTAAATACTAAATTAATGATGTTATCACAGAATGCTGCAGTTTAGGTGTATCCAAACCCAGATTTTGGAGGCAGGCTGCAATACAAGCGGATTTTGGGGGTGAGGTACCATAAATCACTATTTAAATATTAATTCTGTTATCACAGCATGGTGCTGTTTAGGTGTATCCAAACCCAGATTTTGGGCAGGATAGGAAGTAGATTTAAATAAAAAATTAAATTTTGAAGGGTTAGCTACCATAAATCACAATTTAAATATTAAATTAAGGACGTTATCACAGCGTGCTGCAGTTTAGGTGTATCCAAACCCAGATTTTGGGCAGGCTGCAATAAAAATGGGATTTTGGGCCCGGTACCATAAACCACTATTTAAATATTAAATTAATGATGTTATCACAGCGTGGTGCAGTTTAGGTGTATCCAAACCCAGATTTTGGGCAGGCTGCAATAAAAGCGGATTTGGGGGCTCGGTACCACAATAAACCACTATTTAAATATTAAATTAATGACGTTATCACAGCGTGGTGCTGTTTAGGTGTATCCAAACCCAGATTTTGGGCAGGTTGTAATAAAAACGGGATTTTGGGGCCCGGTACCATGGTGACGAGGTTCCCGAACCACTGGTGAGCCAGCTCGTGCCCCACCACCAGCGCCACCCACTGGCGGGACGAGGAGCAGGAGTTCTTGGGGTCGATGAGCAGCGCCGTCTCCCTGCGGGGACACAAACCGAGCTCAGCACGGCCGGGACGGCCCCAAAAACCACAACAAAGGAGGTGAAATTACCTAAGAGAGGAAAAAACCCCCAAAACCGACCCAAAATTTATCTCGGTGTAGCCAGGACATTGTCAGGGTGAGTTCCACAGCTGCCGCAATGCTTTGGAGCAGGAATTATTTCATGGCATGCAAGGAGTGGAAGGAAAAAAAACCCAGGCAGGAGGAGGAAAATTTGGTTTTTATTTATCGAAATGCTCCCCTGGGTGATTTTTGGAAGCTCAGCTCTCTCTGTGCTCAGATCCTGCTCCCCTCAGCGCTCCCAAAGGAATTCTGGCTCTGCCAAGAGGTGCCAGCAGCAATTTCTCCTCTGTGGCACCTCCAGCCCTGCTCAGGAACCTCTGGAATGCTGAAATTCCAGGGAAAAACCTCCCAAAACACCTCCCGAGGGCACTGCAGGTGCCCAAATGGGGCAGAGCAAACTCGGCACCAAGGGGCAAAAATTCACAGCTCCAGCCCAAAAATTCTCCTCATCCACGATAAATATATTAAATTGTTTTCCCCACAAGGAATAAAATATCAAATTTCATCAGAATTGCAACAAGCAGGGAAAAAAATTAAAAACTGGGCTTGAATTTGTTTTGGATTTTTTAAATTTCAAACTGAGCAGAAGAAATCCCAAATTATTTCAGGGTTTAAAGTCCAAAGCTTACAAGTTGTTCAAAATTCAGGGAAATCCTCCTGACCACCAGCACAGAAAGGAATTAATTATCAAGCAAAAGTGCAAAAGCTTGATCAGAAGAAGGAAAAAAAATCAAACTGCAAAGGAAGGCGAGTTAATATTTTTGATTTTCCCACCTCCACACCTTTACTCTGTGGCAGCCAAATTTACCTACGAGGTAAAATAAACTCTCCCAGCTGTGTCAGGAGATTTTTTGGGGGAAAAAAGGGGCCAAGAAGGT
Organism: Zonotrichia albicollis; assembly: GCF_047830755.1. Lineage (NCBI taxonomy): Eukaryota > Metazoa > Chordata > Aves > Passeriformes > Passerellidae > Zonotrichia > Zonotrichia albicollis. The sequence continues at coordinate 273,737 of NC_133841.1, read as the reverse complement.
TTTTACAATTAAAAACCCTCAGCCAGTGGCTGAACTTTGCCTTCCTAAGCTGCAACAGCACCACCAAAATCATCCAAACCAAACTAAAAATTGAAAGGATTGGTTCTGTGTGATTTGGGATGACACCCAGCAATTAGAGCTGCCTCAAATGAATCCAATTAACTCCAAGAATTAATGAACAGAGAGGGGGAAAGACAGTATTTTAACATCATACCTATAAGTAACAAGGCCCCAGTTCTCCATGGCACCTTTATAAAATAAATACAAAGGTTTATTGATATTGATCCACACCTCTTCCTAAAGGTTTTTTAATAAAAAAAAATCAAATAAAATACAATTTCAGCAATAAAGTGAGTTACTTTACCAGCAGCAAAGTCTGCAATAGCTATGAGATCAATTTTAGGAAGAGGGTAAGGAACATTGAAGTAGTCCTTATAAAAAGGCAGAGTTTTAGCAGCAACCTGAAAGAAACGAGAGGAGAAATGTGCTGTTAACCTGGAACTGGGCAACACTGGGGAAACTGTGACTGAAACTAAGGAAACTAAGGAATTATGACTGAAACTAAGGAATTATGGTTGAAACTAGGAAATTATGACTGAAAATAGGAAATTACCATTGAAACTATAAATTTATGACTGAAACAAAGAAATTACGACTGCAACTAAGAAATTGTGACTGAAATTAAGAAATTAGGATTGAAAAACTAAGGAATTATGACTGAAACTAAGAAGTACGGCTAAAATTAGGAAATTACGAATGAAACTAAGAAATTATGACTGAAACTAGGAAAAGAAACCCCAAAACTTCCAGATTTCAGTGAATGACCACAAACCCAACTCAGATTTACCTCCAGAGAAAACTTGCCCTGTTTGGCAAAAAAAATTCCAAAAACCAGGAATACAAAAAAAAAAAAAAAAAAAAAAAACCACCCCAAAAAACAACAAAAAAAAAAAAAAAAAAAAACCCAAAACAAAAAAAAAAGAGGAAAAAAAAAAGAAAAAAACCCCAAAACTTGCTGATTTCAGTGAGTGACCAAACCCCAGACCGTGTCCAGGTTTACCTCGAGGGCGAACTTGCCCTGCTCGGCCTTGCCCACGGGCGTGTAGACGCGCACCAGGACTCTGCTTATGTCGACAACCCACCACAAACCACAAGAAAACCCCAAAAAATCCCAAAATTCCAAGCTTTATGTGAGTCACCAGACCCCAGACCCATCTCAGGTTTACCTCGAGGGCGAACTTGCCCTGCTCGGCCTTGCCCACGGGCGTGTAGACGCGCACCAGCACGCTGAGTGCACCTACAACCCACCAAAAACCCAACAAAACCCCAAAACTGGCTGATTTCAGTGAAAAGCAGACCCCAAGCCGTGTCCAGGTTTACCTCGAGGGCGAACTTGCCCTGCTCGGCCTTGCCCATGGGCGTGTAGATGCGCACCAGGACTCTGCTTATGTCGACAACCCACCAAAAACCACAAGAAAACCCCAAAATGCCCCAAAACTGGCTGATTTCAGTGGCTGACCAAACCCCAGACCCATCTCAGGTTTACCTCGAGGGCGAACTTGCCCTGCTCGGCCTTGCCCACGGGCGTGTAGACGCGCACCAGCACGCTGAGTGCACCTACAACCCACCAAAAACCCCAAAAAACCCCAAAAAACCCCAAAATTCCGAGATTTATGTGAGTCACCAAACCCCAAACACATCTCAGATTTACCTCGAGGGCGAACTTGCCCTGCTCGGCCTTGCCCACGGGCGTGTAGACGCGCACCAGCACGCCGTCCTGCGAGCGCGCCTCCACGAAGTCGTACTCGCCCACCACGAAGGCCACCAGGTACGTGGACATGACGGGCGAGCGCGCGAACTTCACCTCCACCAGGCTCTCGTCGTCGGGGTACGGCCGCCGCTCCACCACGTTCTGGCACAAAACACAGACAGGTCAGGCCTTGGCGGCGCCAAAACCTCAACGTTTTACCCGAGCGTTGCGGTTTTTAAGGCACAAAGAGGTTCAGAAAGAGAGTCTTGAAAATAAGAGGAAAAAACCCAAGACGCAGCTTCTAAATGGGATTTCAGATCATCCTGCTGCTGTCTTTATCACACTAAAACATTCAGGGAGTTGCTCCAAAATAACTCCTAAATTACCATTAGGAGCAACTCTCCAGCTCCAGGACTGGAATGATTTGGGGTAAAACCCCTCAGTGCATCCTGCCTGCTCCAAAGTGGGAATTCCCAACATGCTGCAGAAACCATTCCCTGCTTGTGGTTAAAATTCAAGGGATTCGGTGTTTTCAAGCAGTTCTCTCGTGGCTGAAGTGCCCCATCCCAGCTGCAGGTGTGATTTTATTATCATAAATTATTCATAAATAATATTAATTATAACATAGTTACAGTGTAATTATAAATATGACCATATTTATATTGTATACAAATATAATTATTACATATCATATATAATGATTGCATAGTATATATAATTTTCCTATTATATTTCTATTGATAATATTAGCATAGTATTTCTCTTATAATAATTTTTTTTTTCATATTCCAGTTATATCCCATTAGGAAATAAAGAGCATCAATCCAATCCCAGCAAGGCAGCCCTCTAAATCCAGACCCAAAAACCTTGTGCAGGGCCAGGCCAGGCCAGGCTTTATTTATTTATAAATGAATTTATTTATTTATAAATAAATAAAGCCTATTTTGAAACCAATTCTTCTCCAGCAACACCTAAGAACACGTGCAGGCAGCAAATCAAAAATACTCATTTGTGTTTGTTTGTGTTTATTCTGTTTCCACATTTTGTTCCCGCTCTGGACAGAAACCCAGAGAGGAAAACTCACAAAGGATTTTTTTCCCAGTCCCTCTTAATCAAGCAGCACATGAAATAAATTTTAATTTTATTTTTTTAAAACCACCAGGTTTGTCCTGACATCAAATTTTGTGTTTCTCTCCCAATTTTTTGCAGATTTTATTCTCAGCTGTTATCAAGGCAAAATTTTAATTATCAATGGCATATTTAATTAAAATATTTAGGAACTTACCATATTTGACAAAGCTACTCTGTCTTTGGGAACCACCAAAGAAATATCAAAGGTTGCTTTGATTGCAGGCTCATCCCAGCAAGGGAAAGCCCTGCGAGCATCAGTGGCCTGGAATAAAGAGAATTAAACAAACAAATCACAGCACATTGTGGTAAAAACCACAGAAATTCAATTTATTTCCAGCAAAAAAAGGGAGAATCATGGCTTGGTCTCCTCACTGCACTCCTGACCTCAGAATTGGGTTTTTATTCTTCTTTCACTCCCGATTTTAAATAAAAATTTGTCCAAATTGAGCAGAAGCACGGCAGGAGGGGAAGCACTGGGGGCACCCAGGCGTGCACAAACCACCCCAAATTTGTCCAAAAGAGCCCCAAAAATGCTCAGGTTGTGCTGGGGGAGTGCCCTGGGCAGCACCAGCCCAGCCCTGAGCTCACTGCAAGGAGGGACAAGGAGGGAAAAATAATGTGAATTTCTGATATCTATCCAGAGGGGATGGGTGAAGGTGAGAAAATGCGTCTTTGCCTTTGATTCATCCTTTGTTGCAAGGATAAATCCTGGTTAGAAATGAAAATAAAAATAAAATGAAAATAAAAATAAAAATAAAAATAAAATTAAATTAAATCAAATCTAAAATTACATTTTTATTTAAAATAAAATTAAAAATAAAATAAAAATAGAAATGAAAATAAAAATAAATTTCAATTAGAATTTTAAAATAAAATAAAAATGAAAATATAAATGGAAATGAAAATAAAATACAAACAAAAATACAAATGAAATAAAAAGGAAAATATAAATAAAATGAAAATAAAAATAAATTAAAAATGAAATAAAAATAGAAATGAAAATAAAAATAAATTTCAATTAGAATTTTAAAATAAAATAAAAATGAAAATATAAATGGAAATGAAAATAAAAAAGAAAATACAAACGAAAATACAAATAAAATTAAAAGGAAAATATAAATAAAATAAAAATATAAATAAAAATAAAAATAAATATAAATGGAAATAAAAATGGAAATAAAAATAAAAATGAAAATTTTTAAAAAATAAAAATGAAAATAATACCGAAAATTTTATTAAAAATAAAAATTAAAATTTTATTAAAAATGGAAATAAAACTAAAATTAAATAAAAATAAAACAAAAATATAAATAAATGAACACAATGGTGCAGAGAGGCTCACCTCGAACTGGGTGACGGCGGCGTAGCGCGTGTCCCCGCTGGGCGTGCTGTACTTACTCCGGTAGAACCCCTTCATTTTGTCATTCAGCTCCCCCACAAAGTCAATCTTGAGTGTCCCTGTCCCTGCAACGCAAGCACACAGACCTGGCCTGGGCACGTGGCACACAACTGGGATTGTTCCTTAGACAAAATAAACCCAGAATTCTGGCAGGCTCCCCATGGGATTTTTGGATTTTTTTAAACAGAGCAGCGACCAAGAGGGACCTCAAAAGTTCCATCTTCCAATGAAACTTGGAGGAAAGTCTGCAAACGCCGGGATTTAAGGAATTGTGGCAAATCAATTACGGATTTCAGCGCAAACCAGCCAAAATGTGCAGTTCCAGGGGAGGTGCAGGGAGGGCCCTTACCTTTCTGCAGGGTGCTGGGGAAGGACAGAGTGACCTTCTCATCCTCGTTCTGGTAGTTGAACCCTGTGGCGTGAACCTCTGCAAAGGCAAGAACAGCACCGGCATCAGAACCGCCCTGGAAAGGGCTTTGGGCTCAAAACTCTGCAAATCCGCCCAAAGCAGCTGAGCTCCACAGCTCTGAGCTAATTCTGAGTGAGGAACTGCAGGAACAGGCATTCTCCCTCGTGGTGGGAATTCCAGGAGTGAAAGCTGGGCTGAAAAACCCCAAACCTGCAGGAAAAATGGGATTTGTGTCCTGGGAATGTTGTGGTGGGTATTCCAGGAATGAAAGCTGTGCTGAAAATCCCCAAACCTGCAGCAAAGTCAGGATCTGTGTCCTGGGAATGTTGTGGTGGGTATTCCAGGAATGAAAGGTGTGCTGAAAAACCCCAAACCTGCAGGAAAAATGGGATTTGTATCCTGGGAATGTTGTGGTGGGAATTCCAGGAGTGAAAGTTGTGCTGAAAATCCCCAAACCTGCAGGAAAAACGGGATTTGTGTCCCAGGAATGGTGAAACGCAGCCCCAAATTCCCCCCTTGCTGTCAAACACTCCCGTCAGTGCAGCAGGATTCCCATTAATTATCCCAAACAGGATGCTTAGGGTTTATTGACCTAATTTGTGGCTCTCACTATGAAAATCCCATTAATCTCCACAGCAATGGGGAGGGGGGGTTTGCTTGGATTTAACCACAAAATAAATGTTGATTTTATTAAAGAAACGCCTTCAGAAGCGGGGCCCTACTTTGGGGTTCCTGCCCTGCTCAGGCAGAGATCCCAAAGGCACCCAAAAATGAGGGAATTTGGTATTTACACAGAAATCCCAAAGGCATCTAAAAATGAGGGAATTTGGTGTTTACACAGAGATCCCAAAGGCACCCAAAAATGAGGGAATTTGGTAATTACACAGAGATCCCAAAGGCACCCAAAAATGAGGGAATTTCGTATTTACACAGAGATCCCAAAGGCACCCAAAAATGAGGGAATTTGGTATTTACACAGAGATCCCAAAGGCACCCAAAAATGAGGGAATTTCGTATTTACACAGAGATCCCAAAGGCACCCAAAAATGAGGGAATTTGGTCATTACACAGAGATCCCAAAGGCACCCAAAAATGAGGGAATTTGGCATTTACACAGAGATCCCAAAGGCACCCAAAAATGAGGGAATTTGGTATTTACACAGAGATCCCAAAGGCACCCAAAAATGAGGGAATTTGGTATTTACAGAGCACAGGAACTATTTGTGGATGCAAAAATCCAAACTATGAGGGGGACGGAACTGTCCTGGAGCACCTGGGGCTGCTCCTCCCTTCCTAATCCATCACTCCCTCCATGGGGATGGGGATCTGCTCTCATTCAGCCAAAAAAATGTGGGATAACCCCACAGAACCTCGCTCTGCAATGCTGCTCCTTCCAGGCTCAACCTGTGAGAAATTATCATTATTTCAGAACTTAAACCTGCTCCAAAGCAGCATCTCCAGCTGCCAAAGCCGGCAAGCCCGGACACAACGAGGCACCTTTCATCCCCAAACAAAGCCCTGCCCTCAGCCAAAGCCCCGGTGACAAAGGCCGGGCTGAGATGACAATTTCAGTCACAAAAGGACTCGTTTTGCTGCTCAGGTGTCCCTGCGGGTGTTGGGTTTCAGCCCCAGCGCTGCGGTGACACAGGGAAGTGGAGCGGGGCTGTTTCACCGCGCTGCAATTCCTTCCCAGCGCTGTTGATTCTGCAGCAGCGCGATCCCAGCGTTAAACCCGGGTTAATTCCAGCCTCTGCTCATGCAGGAGCTGCAGGAATGAACTGGGTTTAAGTACAGGTTTCACACAGCTCTGCTCGGGGTTTAATCTGAGTTTTACCACCGTGCTGGGGTGCTCAACACTGGGAGGCTCCAACAACACAGCAAAAAACACAAGGCAGGAATAAATTACAAAAAAATCCTCTACGGGATCAACTTCAGGCTCAATTTTAGGCTCTCCTGATCCGTGCTGAGGAGTTCCACGATTTTAAAAATCAGTTGAGCATTGAAGAAGAATCCACCCAAGGACACCCAGCTGCCAGCAAATGCCAGGCAACCTAAAATAAAAGTTTGAGTTTTCTTGCTACCACTGGGGATACCTGGGCAGAAAATGAGACAGGAGAGGGAAAACGAGGCAGGAGAGGAAGATCTGGAGGAGAACAATCCTGAGGGATGGGATGGGGCCCAGCAGAGGAGCTGGGCGCTGATTTTGATGCTGATCATTTCCAGAGTCCATCAGAGCAACGAGGGCAATCCAGGACAGAGAGGGGCTGCACACCTGATGGGAATGTACTGATTTATCAATAAATAACTCAACAGGAACTGATAATTGAGGAGTCCTGCTGCTGGAGCCGTGCTCAGAGGGTTCCTGACCAGCCCAGGAATGCAGCAACGCTCCCCACCCGGGTTTTGGGGCATTTTCGGTGGATTTTCGGTGGATTTTCAAACACCACCACAGCAAAGCCACAATATAAAAACATTTTTATGCTTTTTTACGGCTTCTAAAGGCAAGGATGTGATCCTGCAGCCTCCTGGAACTCAGGAATACGCAGGAATTCCTGGTGTGGAGCTTCTGCCCCCTTCTCCTCCTCTCCCAACTGGAGTTCCCTATTTGGGTTTGAAGTTGTGGAATTTCTGCTGCTTTGGAAGATTTACCTTGTCCCAAAAAAACCCAGAGTGAACATCACCAAGGCTGGGAGATGAAACACTGAAACCTTCAGGGTTTTCCAAATCTCCAAGCAGCTCCTTACAACAAATCAAACCCCAAACCAACCGGACGCGAACCAAAGATTCCAAATTACATTTTCTCTTTTTTTTTTTGTTTGCTTGTTTCCTTTTTGAGGTTTCCTTGTTGTTTTTTTGTGGTATGTTTTGGGGTGTTTTTTGGGTTTTTTTTTTTGTTTGGTTGGTTGGTTTTGGGGGGGTTTGTTTGGTTTTTTTTGTTTTGTTTTGGCGTTTTTTGTTTTGCTTTTTTCTTGTTTAAACTCCTTATTCAACAGCAATAATTCAATCCAGAGCAGCAGAAGCACACAAAGCACTGGACAATCCTTTGGGCTGCAGTGGAAGGGAGCTGCTGCCACCAAAGCTGGGAGTGCAGCAGAGCCTGGCTCGGCTCCTCGGGCTGCAAAACAAAAGCGCCTGGAGAGTTTGGCACTGCAAGGTTGCAAGTTAATCACTTGCACATTACTGCACAGAAAAAGCTGCAGGAAATAAAAGAGAATTTTTTTTGGTTTTTTTGGGGGTTTTTTTGGGGGTTTTTTTTGGGGTTTTTTGGGTTTTTTGTCATGGAGAAAAAGAAAATAAGAAACGAGAAAATGAAAATAAAGGGAGGAAGCACCCAGGAGTAAGACGTGTTCCCACTTAAATCAGAAAACATGCACAGAAGAGAGAGGAGCTGCTGCAGGTTTGGGGGGTGCAGTGGGAGCTCCTCAAATGCTCCAGCTGCATTTGGGATAAATCACATTTCCTGCAAAGGGACAACCCCAAACCCTGCTGCACCCTCGGGTGGCTCCAACAGGGCCCAAGCCAGGACAAAGCTGAGAGCAAACCATGGAAATGCTCAAAATGGAATGCTCCCAAGATGGAATTTTTTCAAGGAGCCCTTCTGAGGTGTGGAAAAGTCACAGGTAATTAAGGTTTGAGTTTGATGTTTTTGGTTGGTTTGGTTTTTTGGTTGGTTTGGGGTTATTTTTTGGTTGGTTTGGGGTTATTTTTTGGTTGGTTTGGGTTTTCTGGTTGGTTTTGTTTTGGGGTTTTTTTTTTTGGTTGATTTGGTTTTTTGGTTGTTTGATTTTGGAGTCTTTTTTTGGTTGATTTGGTTTGGGTTTTGGGTTTTTTGATTGGTTTCTTTTGGTTTTTGGGGATTTTTTTGTTCGTTCTATTTTAACCACCACCCAAATCTCTGGAGTAACATCCAGGCCCATCCTCGCCACACAGAGAAGGAAAAACCCAAAATGACGAATTCTGCCCCCAAAACCTCCCCAGTCTGAGCACAGCCCAAACGCTGCACAGACTCCCCCGAGCTGTGGGATCCCGGGGAAGGAACCCCTGGCTTCACAAACCCCTTGGGATCCCCAGGATCTGAGGAGATTCCAGGCAAATTCCCCAATCCCACCACGATTTCACAGCTCAGAGAGGATTCACAAACTCCATCCCTTCCCAAAACTGACATTTTTGTGAAACTCCAGCTCATCCTCGCTCCCCCTGAGCCAAGGAATCCATCTGGACACGTGCACACCTCGGCGCTAAAATTCCACTGGAAATGTTAAAAAATAAAAGAAAAATACAACAGCTCTGGGGAGAAAATAAATATAAAAATATCCGTCCAGTTTGAATCCAGCCATGGAAAACTCGGGTGTTTTGAGCAGCTTTGTTCCATGACAGCATTGCTGGCACAGAGGGAACCCAGAGCCCTCCCTGACAATCTCAGTTTTGGGCTGAAACTGAGGAATTTCTGCTCCTCAGCGCTCAATCTCGGCTGGTTTTGTTACTCAGCCCTTGCTGCTCCTTTGTGGATTACACAGCAAAAATTCTTCCCTTTGACTTTAACGCTGTGGGGATCCTCCCTCAGCTTCCTGTCAAATATTGGGCAATAATCTGCTTTCCCTGCAAATCTGCATTGAAATTCCAAAGTCCTGCCCTCAGCTGTGCCCATCAGCACCGGGGCACCGGAGCTGCAGCCAAATCTGCCGGGCAGCGCCAGGGCAGGGCACTGACAGATTGGGGAAAAAACAAATTATTCTGCACAAAAGTCACCACATCTGCTCCTTAAACAGGGAACTGGGATCTGCTAAATAAAATCTCTGTCCCCCAGCTGCTTTTCAGGCTTGGAAAGGAGATGAATTCCCAATTATTTTTTATTTTTAGCGAGGGTGAGACCAATTCCTCCCTACAGGACGAAGGGTGACAATTCTTTATAACCACCATGAGCTTCTCCCTGCCCACAGCTCAGGAGGGAGCTCCAGGCTCTGACGGGTGCAGGGCTCATTTTGGGGAGCATTCCACAGCTCCCATCCCCAGGCTGAGCACAGGGGGAGCCCCAGGGGCTGCATCAACAGGTGCCAATTCCATGCAATTCTCCTTCCAAAGCCATTCTGCTCCTTGGCACCTTCCCAAATCCCACAGATCCCTTTTTAACCCCGTGGAGCCTGGCTGTGATGATAGCAATTCATTGTTGTTTTGTATTTTTTTTTTAATTTTCTTTTAAAATTTCTAAATATTTTTAATTTTAAGCTATTTTAATTGCAATTTTAACTATTTATTTTAATTATAAATTTCAGTTATATTAATTTTAATAATTTTAATTATATTAACTCCAATTTTATTATTTTTATTATTTTCCTGTTATTTTCTTTTTTCTTTTCATTTTATTAATTTTCATCTTATTATATTTAGCCTTTTCATTTTACTCTTTCCCTTTTATTATTTCCATTTTACTCATTTTAGCATTTTTAATTTTATTATTTTCCTTTTATTCTTTTCGTTCTATTTTAAATACATTAATTTTAAATAAATTCTATTTTTAACATGAATTACAGCAAAGTTACACCTCGAGTGCTGATGATGCAGCAGTTGGTGAGTGCCTGAGTGTCATTCTCTGTTAATAAGAGAATAACTCCTAATTAATACGTGCTTAGCAACCCCTTTACAGTGGCAGGGCCAGCCTGCGGTGCCAGGGGACAGCCCCGAGCACTTGGGGACATTTTCCCAGCCCTGTGGCCCCGCTCCAGGATCCTGCCCGGCCCTTCCTGAGCTGAGCTCTGCTTTTCCACACACGCCCTGCTCCCAAGGCAGCTCCCTCACGCCCACAAAATCCTCCAGAACCGAAAAAGAAACCAAACCTGATCAAGTGCAGAGCTGGGCGGGGATGCTCCCCTCGGGATCGTGGGACAGCAGAGCCCTTTGGGGTGGGGGGACCTTGGATCCCTGCAGTGCCACCCTGCCCGGGCAGGGACCCCTCCCCTGTGCCAGGGTCTGGGCGCCCCACAGGGAGGAATTCCCTCCCCAGAGCCCCTCCTGAGCCTGTCTGTCCGTCTGTGAACGTGCAGCAATGCCACAAGGGCCTGGAGAGCGGCACCTGGAATGGTTTGGGTGGGAAGGGACCTCAGATCCCCCCAGTGCCAGCCCGGGGAGCTCAGGGACTGCAGCTGAGCGCTGCACATTTCCCCAGCAGCTCCCAGCCCTGCCCTGAGCTGGTCTCCTCCTCACAGTCACCCAACACTCAGAAAATCCTGCTGAATGCCAATTAAGTGCTTTCTGTGCTCTCCAAACCCTTTCCTGTGAGCATTTCCTACTGCAGGCTCTTACTGATGCACTCCCTGCCAATATTTCATTTTGTCAATATTCCCAAACCCACAGGCACAGGTGATGTCCTTAGAAGTTTACACAACATCCAGATATAAAAACAATATCAAACCAGCCCAGCATCCTCTGCCTTCACCCCTCAGGAGAGGTGGAGGAGACTGAAGGAACTTTTAACCCTAACAAAAATGAAGGAATTCCTTTCCCATAACACAACTGAAGGGATTCCTTTATCATATCACAACTGAAATAATTTCTTCACCACAACTGAAGGAATTCCTTCACCACAACGCCAGTGGCAGCCATGAGAGCCAGCATGGAACCGAGATAAGGGATTCTGTGCTTCCAGGGGCGGGGCTGAGCTTATCAAAGCATGACATCACTGCGCTATCAGAGCTGCAGGGCAGAAACGAAAGCAGGCAGGGCTCCCACCTTCGTCTCCTTCCGGGGCGTAGGACGCCGTGATGATGTCGATGTCGGCGCAGTTCATCACGATTTGGTTGGTTGCATTCTTCACCTGCAAGAGAAACTCCATCAGCACCAGGAAGAAATGGCAATTCTCTGCTCTCATCCATCTGGAAAGCACCTCCAGCTGTTTGAGGGAGAGTTGGGTGTTCGGGATGGAGCAGGAGAAGGAGGTACTGCAGAGCAGGAGCTGTGCTCAGCCACTCTTCCCCACTGGGAATTATCTAACGCTGGGTAAAGAACAGGGCTGAAAACTCCACAATGGGGCCCTTGTGCAGGCCTGGGAATCCAAACCCAACACAAACAGATCCTGAGCCCATCAGCCTGCTCTGGGGATGGCCCAAGGGACAGCAGAGCGAAAATCTCCCTTGGAGACATCCCCAGCCCAAGCTCTGTGCGTGCTCCGGGCTGCCGGAGCTCCTCAGCCCAAAACATCTGCCAGGAGATTCTCCTTCCCCTCTGCCAGCTCCTGGCTCCACACTCCCTGCTTGATTTACCCAGCGCCAGCTCCCAGCGTAGGAATAAACCGTGGGGCTGTGCCAGCTCTCTGTTTGAATGCGAGAGCCTGAATACAGAGGAATTCAAATTAAATAAAAATTAATTACAAAGGGGTAAAATATTTGGGAGTTAAACCAGGGAGTTATTCAGACATTTATGGCTGGAACCACCAGAACGATCAGGCTGGATCAAGCTGGGAATCCTGCTTGTCCAGGAGAGGATTTCTAGCAGCAGGCACCAGTAGTTTCTCAAATAAAGGAGTAAAAATTTCTGCAGCAACCAACCAGATTTAACACAGGCATGAAGAATCTGCTTCCTACCCCAGAACCAGCTCACTAAAGCCTAAGAAACTCCATCCCTGTTTTGCTTTCCCCACTATCATAACCTGGAGCCATCATCCCAGGTATGCACGTGTGAACTGGGAGCCAGGAACGCGCTGGAGCCGCCTCCAGCTCTGGGGCCAGGACAAGGAGAGAGCAGAGGGAGGGAGCAGCTCTGCGGGGAGGAAAAGCGGGAAAAGAAAAGTGGGAAAAGTGGGGAAAGTGGGGAAAGTGGGAAAAGTGGGAAAAGTGGGATTGCTCAGCCTGGAGAAGAGCAGGCTTAGCGGTGAGCTGGGTTTAGGCTCCCTGAAAGGAGGCAGGGAGGAAAATCAATGAATTTCCAAAGTGCCAGAGGACAGGGTTGGGTGGGATATAAAGAAGGAATCCTGGCCTGGAGGGGCTGGGGTGGGATTCCCTGGGCCCCTGGCACTGCCCACGAAGCCCCTGGGTGGGATTTGAGGTCCCTTTAACCCCAGTTCCACAATTCCAAGCCCCCGGGTGGGATTTGAGGTCCCTTTAACCCCAATTCCACAATTCCAAGCCCCCAGGTGGGATTTGAGGTCACTTTAACCCCAAATTCCACAATTCCAAGCCCCCGGGTGGGATTTGAGGTCCCTTTAACCCCAATTCCACAATTCCAAGCCCCCAGGTGGGATTTGAGGTCCCTTTAACCCCAGTTCCACAATTCCAAGCCCCCGGGTGGGATTTGAGGTCCCTTTAACCCCAGTTCCACAATTCCAAGCCCCCAGGTGGGATTTGAGGTCCCTTTAACCCCAGTTCCACAATTCCAAGCCCCTGGGTGTGCCCAGGCCAGCTCACCCACAGGCAGCACACAAACTGTAATTTGATTTTGTTTGTAAAGCCACAAGAAAAGGCTCAGGTGTCCCCAGCGCTCCCTGGGCGAGAGGAGGAGCTGGGAATGAACCAGGAATGTTCCTTGGCCCTCTGGGGCAGAAACCCCAAATCTGAGCCGTTTCACAGAGAAGGGAGGATTAAGGAATTTAAATTTGGGATTTCATAGGTCCATCCCTGAGCCAGCACCCACGCAGGGAGGCAAACCCCACACACCCCAGCCCAGGCAGGAGCTTCTCCTTGGCCTCCCTGACCTGACAAATACCCCTGGCTTATCCCCAGTTATGGAGCTGTTTAATTAATAAATATTATGTGAAGAAATATGATGCGTTTACAGCTTTTGAGCAGCGGCTGTTGGTGCCCCCGCCCTGCTCCCCTGCAGTGGCGTCACATCGAGAGGGGCAGCACGGCTGTTCTCACCTCTTGATGGCATTAAAATCAAATTAATTGTAATTAATAAACCCAACCTGACTGTGAAAACAACATTTTTGCAAAGCATTGAGAACAATCTAACAGCTGAGGTGACACAGGGTCAACCCGATTTTCCCAGGAAAGATTTACAACCCGAAATCCACTTTTTTCTTTTTAAATTCTGAGTGCATAAAACTGAAAAATTACAAAGCTCCCCCAAACCCAAAATTCAAATCTCAACAGTTTTTACCACAATACTGGAGCTTTTACCACAATACTGGGGGGTTTTACAAGGTTTTTCTAAAACACAGAAAAATCAGGATGAGAAACGCTTTTTATACGTGTCTGGAGACTTTTATTCAATCTATGAACCCAAATCTCCCTGGATTCGGAGCTGTCCAAATTGCAGACAATGTGAGTTTAACAATGGGCTTGATCTTTAAAAAACAACTTTTTCCAGGACACAACTTTCAGTGGAGCACTGAGCCTGCAAAGTAAGAAAGTTTAGGTTTAAGCAGAGAAAATCCAGAGGCTCCTTAAACAGGCAATTATCTATTTTTAGGTATTTTCCCTCACTTCCTACCAATATCAAGCCAGTTTTATGAGAGTGCAGAATAGAAGAAAATATCTAAAATGGGCCAGGAGAGTAAAAAAGTTCATTTTTTTAACTACTCAAAAAAGGGGTGAAATTCACCGTACAGGCAGAAATTATATTTTTCAGCAAGGAAAATAATTAATTTAATTTAATTAATTGAGAGAAGAGCAGTTCTGCACAGCTCAGAAATCAGAGGAATCTCTGCAGGGAAGGAATGGCTCAGGATTGTAAACTCCTGGCTTTTGATGAATTAAGCAGAATACTGGATTAATCAGAATTCAAACACTATTTTGAGGTCAGACTCGGGCACCATGAGCAGGGAAGGGAAAATTCACCCAGCAGGAGAAAACAGCTGAAATCCCTCTGAAAAGTTTAATATTTGATGGAAGAAAAATTAAAAATTACAATTATTTAGCTCTGCCAAACAAGACCTAAAGGTGCTGTGAAGCTTTTGGTGGTCAAAGCAGAGAAGGATTTGATGGAAAATATTTTTCCAATTTTTTGGGATATCAGGAACAGGGATTTGAACTCCAGCCTACCTGAAATGCAGGCAGAGGAGCATCCAAAGGGATCTCCTGGAGCCAAAATTAATTCCAGATAATTCCAATCCTGTCACACAGCTCCGGAGCCCTTTTCTAAAAGCAGCACTACAACAACTGCGTGTGTTTTTAGCAATTTTCTCTCTAAAAATAGACACCTAAATTTACTCTGGATTTGTGTTCCAGGGCGTGTCTTTTGTAAGAATCCAAAGCTTCAATGAGGAGAGCGATAAAGAGATTTATTAACCTGCATCTCCAGCAAATTCCAGCGGCCAAGGAGTTAAATTAACAACGCCAGGACTCACTGGGAAAATTCCCTTGTTCTAAAGCACATCCAGCTCCAGAGGTGTGGGATTCACAGGGGAGAGTAAATCCCTTCTGTGATCGCTGCAAATCCATCCCAATCTTGGGAATTAAGGGGCTCAAGGAGCCTTTTTGGGGGGGAAAAAGGTTAAAAACCCCAATTTTTGGGCTGATGAGCCCTGAGGTGCTGCCAGGCCCTTTAACCCTGCAGTGCAGGTTGAATTTCACGTGCTGGAAACGCAGCTCCCAAGGCTGGAGAGCAGAGGGTTTATCCTGGAGCAGCACAAATACTACACCCAGCGAGCTCCACTGGGCCAGGATTCCACCCCAGAGGGTCGGCACTGATCTTTAACCAGCTCCACACATTCCTCAGGCCAGCAGATAGTGCATAACGAACCTATAAAAAGCAGCAGACAAGCAGTTAAACATTGCTAAACCTGCCAGAGATGCATTAAACGCTGCAGCGGGGATCTGAGGGAGCCCGGGCTGTAAATTCCTCGCAGATAAGCTGTTCCACGATCAAGGAACACCTCGGTGGAGTTTCCAGGCAGGGGAGGGCAGCGGCTCCAAGGAAGGGAATTTATGGGCAGGGAAACACCAGGAAGCCAGAGCAGCCCTGCCCCTCGCAGGTGATCCTCTCAGCGCTCAAAAATCCCACTTACAGCCCCAAAGCTGCAGGCAGCTTTGTTTCTGCTGCTGGACAACGCCAGGGCCACACATCCCTTCTTTGTTCCAGCCCTCCCAAGAGCCAAAAACTGGGAAAAAAAGAACAAAATAAAGTTTGACCCAGCCACTGAGTAATGCAAGTGCCCTGTGCTGATAACCAGGCCCTGAGAGCCAAGGCTGGCGTATTTAAAGCTCCAGCCAACAGAGGAATAATGAAAATGAACCATTTCCACCCCACAATCTTAATTGTGCTGGTGGAGAGGCATCCCCACGCCCTCCACAAATCAAGTTTAAGTGCTGGGAGATGACATAAGTGGCAGAACAATCACAGGAGTGTGAGCAGGAGACTCTGTTCCAGCCCTGGCTCTCCCACAGCCACGCTCTGTCCCAGCGGGGACCCGCGCTCCTTGGGAAACAGTTCATTTGAGGATTTTTTGGGGTTTTCAGCTGTGATAAATGGGAATTATGTACTGTCACTTTATGTAATTGTTACACAACGGCACGGACTTCAAAAGTATTCATGTGGCCGCAAATTACATTATTTAAAAATCTGGAAGAACCGGTCAAAATGGTAATAGCTGGGTTACCAGAGCCTTCAGAAGCACAGCTCCAAAAAGGGGCTGTGAAACTGAACTTGCCAAGGTTTCAGGGCCATTCCTTTATCCAGGGGGGACAATTCCCTGAGCTGGGCACGGGAACAAAGCACAGGCAGGTCCCCACTCCCCTTGCCAGGCTCGGAAATCTGCTGCCACCTCTTATCGTCTGCATCACCAGGGGCTTTATCCCCTGAAGATTATCTGGAGCTGCCATGCAAGTGGCACCGTTTATTATTGTGGCACAAAGTGCTGCGGGTTATTTATAGGCCCTAAAGCCAACACAAGTGTCCTGCCCCACAGCCAAGGCTGGGACATTTTTTTTTTTTTTAGGGTTTGAAAGCCCCAAATTCTCCGCAAAGGGCTGCAAATCCTATTACTGGAGTGAGTAAGAATGATCAAGTGTTTACTTGTAATACCTTGACTAAACACCACAGCCTGCACTAATTCCACTCTGCTCTTGAAGATGCCAAATAACAGAGCAAGCAAAGCACGTTGCAGGCTCTGGAAAGTTTGTTCCTGGTTTTTTGGGGGTTTTTATTTTTGGTGTCAGAGCCTCAGAAGTCACCCCATGGCTCAGAAAGCATCTTGGTGTGGATTATTGCCATTATCCAGCTGGGATGGAGCAGAGGAGCTGGCAATTATTACCGATTGGGATTAAAGGAACAACTTAAGGATCTTCAAGAGGAGGCAGCACGTGTATTTTCCCCAACCCAAAATAACAGATTTTGTGTTTTAACACAAACCCACTGTTGCCTCTGTGAGTTTACAGAGACTCCAAAGCTCTCAGGTAGTGCTGGAAACAGAAAATCTCTGCTAGGCTCAGGTTCAGGTAGAAAAGGTCCTTAACTGAAATAATTTGACCCCAAAAGCACCCAAAAGTGTTATTTTCTAGACCAGCTCGACAGAAACATGCTGACAGTTATTAATTTTGTTCATCCAGCCCTGCACAGAGAGCATCCCGTGGATGGGCCGGTTCTTCCTGTCCCCACCAAGGAGCAGAGCAGCTCCCTCTCATTTCCTGGCACTGCCCTGTGCTCTGGGCCCACCGCGTTAAAAGTTATCCAAAATAAAGATACATTTCTTTAGATCTGTTTCAAAAACCTCGCTCTCTGCGGTTTGTTGGCGTTTTGTCCCCGTCCCCTCTGCTGCGGGAACACCAGAGCAGCTCTCCAGGTGTGAGAAGGGATTTTTACAGCCTGGAACCTGTGGGGTCTCAGTTTTTCCCTGGGGAAAGTGCGGCATTCCCCATCTCCAGGTGGAATCCTCTGCTCGGGGAACGCACCTGGACACAGCAGGAAATCCAAACCACTCCCCGGGAACAAACCCTGCAAACCAGCGAGCCCTGCCCGGACGGAGCTCCGGGCAATTCCTGCATCCCAGAGCCGGCTCAAAAAGCCGCTGCTCCCCTCCCCCCGAGCGTTATTTTTAACCGGGATGATTGCAGTGATCCCATTTACAGCCCCACAGCTGTAACAGGGCCGGGGTGCGAGGACAGGAATAGGTGCCTGCGATTAGAGCGGAAGAAAATGGGAATTTCTCAAACCGGCCTTTTACGAACTGCAACAGCCCAAAAGGCAGCGGCGGCCCCGAGGCTGGAACCAAAGCCCCGAGCCAGCATCAAATCCGCGGGGAGATTTGGGTTTTCAATATTTCTGTCACATGACACAAAGTTACTCATGTCTGCTTGGGTTCCTGCAGCTCCCCAAAGTCACAAGACTCCCCATCATCCCCAGCCCTGGGCCTTCCCCAGGGACGAGCTCGCCCGCTTCTCTACCTGTGCTTCACATCCCGAAGCTTTTATTGCCTCCTTGCATTTATTACCTATTTAAAACCAGGTTTAACCACCCCTTCAGCACAGCAAGATCTGCTCACATCTCCAGACTTACAACCTCCCTCAATATTTAAGTTCTCTGTGCGAGCATCTAATTTTCAGGAAAAAAAAAAAAAAAAACCCAAAACCCCAAAAAATACAGTTATGCCATTATAATTCAGTCTCTCAAATCACAAGGGAAAAAAAAAAAGAAAAAGACGTGAAAGCAAATTCGGGAAATCTTGGCAGGGCAGCCAATGAGAATGACTGGGAGAGACTTGAAGGCTTTCACAGAACTGGTTCCGGCTCTGAAGCACGAGCACGGCGAGGAGGATTTTTCTCGCCTTGCAGAAGAACGCGGCGAGGTTTCGGCTCCGCAGCCCTCTCCCGGCTCTCTCTCCATGACACCGAGGCCTACCCTCCCCGGGAGCCGCACCGGGGACTTCTCCTTTCACGGCTTATTTGGCTTTTCCAGCAAAACCCCCCTCCATCCATCCATCCATCCCCAGGCCGGCTCGGAGCGCAGCTCGGGGGGTCCCCGGGGGGCTGCGGGCACCGGGGATCCCGGCCGTGCCCGGCCCGGAGCTCCCGCGGCGCTCCCGCATCCCGGCCCGGCCGGCCCAGCTCGGGAGGAGCCGCCCGGGGGAACCCGCGGGGGCCGCAGCGGGGCTGGGCGGGGCGGCCCCCGAGCCGGGCCGGGTTCGGGGGGTCCCGGAGGGCTTTTGGGGCCTTTGGAGGGGGTTTGTCCGCCCATCGTGAATGGAAACGCGGAGGAGCGGCGGGGGGAGCCCCGAGGGGCCTCCCTGCACCTGCCCGGCCGGGCCCGGGGAGCGCAGGGAACGGGGGGATCGGGGCCGGGGGTCCCTCAGGGCACGGCCGGGAGGGGCCCTGATGGGGAGCGGGGTCCCTGGGGGCGGGGGGGAGCACCCCGGGGTGAGGAGGGGACCGAGGAGGGAATCGAGGGGTCCCCCGGGGCACTGCGGGGTCCCCGCGGGGGGCGCGGGCCGGCGGGACCCCTCGGGGGCGGGGCGGGAGGAGGAGGATGAGGAAGGGCAGGATGAGGAGGAAGAAGGGGGGGCCCTACCTGCACGGCGGCCTCCAGCTTGCCCTCGAAGGTGAAGTCGATGAGGTCCGGCTTGAGGCAGAGCCCATAGTTGAGGGGGGACACGTCGGCGGGCAGCCGCTCGAACGGGCGCTTCTCCGGCATGGCGGGAGCGCGGGGGGTGCGGGGCTGCGCCCCCCCCGGCGGGGCGGCGGCGGCGGCGGGGGGGGGGGGGGCGGGGGGCGGCGGGGGGGGCGCGGGAAGGGCGACGAGGCGGCTCCGCACGGACGCACCGAGAGGGAGCAGCGGCGGGAGCGGAGGATGAGGAGGAGGAGGATGAGGAAGATGAGGAGGAGGAGGAGGAGGGAGGGGCGGGGGCGCGCGCGCGCTCCCGGCTCGAGGCGGCCCCGGTGGGGGAGTGCGGGGAGCGGAGCGGGAGGGGGGGGAGGGAGAGAGGGAGGGAGGCACGCGGGCGGCGCGTGCGCGTGCGCGCGGCGGCGCCACGCGGCCGCGCACGTAGCGCGCGCGGGGGGCGGGGAGGGGGGGGGGAAGGCGGCGGGAGGAGTTGCGTAAGCGCTGGCCCGGAGTGCGCCTGCGCAAAGCCACGCCCCTCGACGACACACCCCTTTCTGTGGGACACGCCCCTTCCCGGTGCTGCGGGACGGGGCAGCCCCGGGAACGGGGATCCCGGGAACGGGGAACCCTGTGAGCCCCCGTAATGGGGATGCCGGTAACGGGGATCCCGGTAATGGGGATCCCGGTGAGCCCCGCTAATGTGGAATCCCGGTGTGTCTGTAATGGGGATCCCGGTAGTGGGGGATCCCGGCGTGTCCGCTCCAAGTGGGCCTGGCACATTGCACCCCATTAAGGTGCAATGAGGCTCCCGGTGCTCCCGGTTTGGACGGATGCTGGCACCCCGTTAACTGGGGCGCTCGGGTTACATGGTCTGGGTGGGGATTGGCACAGTGCACCCAGGGGCTCCCGGTTTTGGGGTGACACTGGCACGGGCACCCCGTTAGCGGGGCTCCCAGTACTCCCAGTTCAGGGGGATGACGGCTCCCAAATCTCCCAGTGCACTCAGACTGGGGGGCAGAGCTGGAGTGGTGTCCCCATATTGGGACACCCCGGGTTCCCTCTTTGCTCTCTGTATTTCAGTTTATTTCTTACTATTCCTTCCCCAACAAGATTTATTTTTGTTAAAAGTGAGGCTTTGCTGTTTAAAAAAGATAAGTTAGTGCTAAGCCAGGGAGAGAGCGAGCAGGGATCTGGGGAGGGGAGCTGGATTCGAGGAGGGAACGGGGATTTGGGAAGGAAAAGGAATTTGAGGAGGGAAAAGGGATTTGAGGAGTGGAGTGGAGATTCCAGGCAGGGGGGAGCAGGGATTTGAGGGAAGGAGCAGGAATTCAGGAGAGAGAGATGGGATTTGGGGAAGGGAATAGGATTCGAGGTGGAGAGAAGGGGTTCAAGAGAGGAGAAGGGTTCGAGGGAGGGAACGGGGATTCACTGAGACCCGGAGGAGCCGGCGGCACGAACTGGGGCAGGGAGAAAGTACAGACAGCTCTCAGCACATGGTAACAGAAACCCAGCGCTGCCGAGCCCGGGTTCATCCGGGGCTGCCGCGGGGCCGCATTGTGCTGCAGAGCCCCGGGGAGGGAAAGGGAGACAAGGGAACAGCTGGAAACAGCTGGAAGCAGCTGGAGCCGCGCGGGGGGTTCGGGCCGCTGCCGCCCCGCTCCACCGAGCCAGCTCGCAGCGCGGCGGGGCGCGGAGCCCCGCGGGACACGCGCGGGGACGCGGGGGGACAGCGGCGCTGGGAGCCGCGCCAGGGAACGGGTCGGGGTTTGATGGGATCCTGGCGGGGCTCTGGGCGGAAAGCCGCGTCTGCCCCGCCGCGAGGGAAGGGCTGCGGTTCGGCGGGGAGGCTCCGTGCGGGGTTCGCAGCCGGGATGGACGGAACCGGACTGAGCCCGGCCGTGCCACGCCGGGGACACCCCGCGGCCGCCGCGGCAGGGGGAGCCCAGCTGTGCCCCGGCCGGGCTGCGGAACCCGGCCAGGGCAAAATCCCGTCCCCTCCCGCCCGGCCTCGGTGCTGGCAGCGCGGGTGGCCGCGGGTGGCTGTCCCTGGCAGAGCCGCGGCAAGGTCAGGGCCAGGATAAAACTATTCCTGGAGCAGGGCGGCTGGGCTCCGCGGCAGGGCAGCGGAGGGATTGTCTCCTCTGAGCTTTAATTCCCATCCCCGATGGCCGCGGGGTCACCGGGTGCCCTCCTGGCCCGCCGGGGGGGGGGGGGGCTCGGTGGCCGCGGGGCTTGTGCTTGGCAAAGCGCTCCGGGCGCTTTCCGCGGGTGCTGCCCCGCACGGGAGATGCTGGGAGGTGACAGATGCTGCTGTCAGCAAGAATCCAGGGAAAAAAAAAAAAACAGAAGGAAGAAAGAGAGAAAAAGAGCGAGGCTCCGCGGAGACAGCCGGGGGGAAGCCTCCTCCTCCGCCGTGTCCCGACCAAACCGGGCTCTCCTGTAGTGCCAGACTGCGGAGGGCCCGGGGACAAACGGACGGGGTGGAAGCCAGGAGCTGTAATTAGCCCAGAGCCACCAACCGCTGTCAGTGCTCCTTTCTAGTTAGGAAAAACAAGGGAGAAAAAAAATTAAAAAGGGGGAATAAAGAAAAAAGATGAAAATCCCAGGGGAGGCTTTTCTTTTCTTCTCTCTCTTTCGGCGGAGTTTTCGCCGCTGCTGCCGGCAGCGGGAGCAGCCGGAGGGCACCGGCTAATCCTGCCTCGCAGGTCTGGGCCGCCGGCTTAGGGCTGGAATCTCTGGTATTCGGGAGCACGGGGACAGCCGCGCTCCGAGCTGCGGGGCCTGCTGCTCCGCGGGTCATTCCCGGCGGTTGGGAGGCGATTTCCCCTGGGTTTCCCCCTCTCCGTGCGTGCGTGCGGCTCTGCCCGTCCCTCCCGCCTCACCGCCGGGCGCCAGGGACAGGTTGCACAAGGATGGAGGCAAACGTGGCCCAGCCCCTGCCTGGAGCTGGCGGGGACAGCGCGGGGCGGGTGCCGAGCCCTGATCCCAGCCCTGATCCCGCTCTCCCACGGCACAAATCCCCACGCGGTGGTTTTGCAAGGAGGAGAGCACAGGTGGGATGGGGACCTCGTCCAGTGCCATCTCCACGGCCCCCACCCCAAATTTCCTCAGGGATGCTCCCTGGCCGAGCCCCCCACGGGCAAGGACGCGGCTCCAGAGGGGTTCCAGAACCCCCCAGCGCTGCCCACGGCGGTGAAACCGGCCGCGATGGCATCCCGGGCATCCGGGAGAGCCAGCCGGGCTGGGAAAATCCAGCCCCACCAGTCGGGAGCCGTGGGAAAGCGCCGGGGCCGCGGGGCTCGGGGCCGGTGACTCAGCCCCGGCTGCTCCAGGATCGGCCCCGCAGCCCCGGGGCTTCGTCCCGGCTTTCCAGAGGGCTCCGCTTTCCCCACCGGGGTGCTGCGGGAAGCGCTCTCTGCTGGCTTTGCCCCCCGCACGCCCCAGTGAGCATCACGCCGGATTTTGGGATTTTGGGAGGTGCTGGCGGGCTGTATCGCGATCCCCCCAGCCAGGGGGGCCCGGCTGCCCCCGCGCCCCCGGCCCAGCCCCGCACGGCCGCTCCCGGCTCGTCCCGGCTCAGATAAGAGCGCGGGCCGGGATCAACGGTCTCGGGCACGGCGCAGCCGTCACTACACATTAACCAGCTGTCCGATGGAGCAACGCGGCCTCGCAGCCAAGATCAACAGTCCCCAAAGCAAACTGGGAGCGGGGCCAGGCTCGGCGAGCGCGGCCGGAGCCTCCCGGCGAGCCCCCCGCCCCCGAGGGGCCCCCGTGCTTCGCGCCCCGGCCGGGCTCGCCTTTGGCTGCGCGGGCCTCGCCCCGCGGGCGTGGGCGGGTGATGAGCACCCATCCCCAGGGCGTCCCGGCGGCTCCCGGGATGGGGTTTCGAGGGAAAAGGGCTTGGGATGAGCCGGTTTGCGTTTTAGGGCGGGGGTGCCGCATCCTGGATTGTCCCCGGGATATTCGGAGGGACCCCCGAGCCCCCAGCGCTGCGGGCAGCATCCCGGGGGTGCCGCGTCCTGGGCTGCCCCAGGGACATCCAGAGGGACCCCTGCCCTCGATATCCCCCCCTCCCCGCTAGACCCAGGGGCTGCTGCGATGGGAAACCCCAAAAGCATCGCACAAACCCCACGGGGCTGCTGGGGGTGCAGGAACTGGGGGGGTTCTGTGGGTCCGGGGGGCTCTGGAAATCCGGGAGGGGGTCCTGCGTGCCCGGGGGAGGGGCTATGCAGATCTGGGAGGGGGGGGCTCTGCGTGCTCAGAGGGGCGCTGCGGGTCTGGGGGGGCAAATCTGGGGGTCCGGGGGTGGCTCTGCAGGTCTGGGGAGGCTGTGTGGTTCCAGGGGGGGCTCTGCGTGTCCGGGAGTGCCCTGCGGGTTACGGGGGGGAGTGTCTGCAGGCCCAGGGGGGTCACTACAGATCCGGGGGGGGGTCTCTGCAGGTCTGGGGGGGCTCCGACACCCGCAGCATCCCCCGCATGGGGCAGGGTGGGGGTCCCGCGTGTCGCACGTGACCCGTGTGGGGGGTGGGGGATGGGGACAGTGCCATCCCCCCCGCCCCCCGCACTGCACCACGCACGGGGGTCCCCCCTCCGCGCGCTCGGGGGGTGGGCGGAGCCTTCCGCGCTGGCCCCGCCCCTCCCCGGCCTCCGCAGCCGATGGAATTTTCCACTCGCGGGCGCGGCGCGGGCTCCCGCCGGCCACGCCCCTTCCCGCGCGCGCGCGCGCGCCCCGCGGGGCCCCGCCCACACCTTCCCCTCCCTCCGCGCGCGGCCCCGCCCTCCCCGTTCCCGCCATTCCCCGCGGCGGGGTAAAGATGGCGGCCGCCATGGCGGCAGGGCTGGGCCGCAGGGCTCCGCGGCTCTGCTGGAAGGTGCGGCCGGGAGAGCTGCCTGAGGGCGCCGCGGAGCGACTGTGGGGCCGCGGGAGGAGCGGGGTGGGCGCTGAGGGTGAGGGAAAGCGCCAGGGGCCGTGGCGCGCGCGGGGCGAATGGGGAAATCAATTCAGGCCTGGCGGTGCTGGGCTCACTCGGGCTCTGCCTTTGCCTCCCCTCAGGCCGCCGAGTCCCTGCTCCGTCCCGGGGCGCTGCCGCCCTGTGTGCTTGTGCCGGTGAGGAGCAGGAGGAAGGGCCCGCGGCTGCCCGAGTGGGCCCGGGAGCTGAGCCCTGAGGAGCGGGAGTGGCGGCTCCGCTCCGCGGCGCCGGTCTTCCCGGACGAGCGCATAGAGCGCACCTTCTTCCTGGCCTGCACGGGTACGGCAGCGCACTCGGCCTGGCCCGGGTGATGTGACAGAGAGCCGGGCGGAATTCCTTCCCCGCTGTTCCCTCTGGCCGGGGGAGAGGCCTCCCTGCCTGATCGCCAAAGCTGTTGGTGCCTTTTTCTTGAGTCCTGGAATCCCGGAGGGGTTTGGGTTGGGAAAGCCCCTGCAGTGCCACCCCTGCCATGGGCAGGGACACTTCTCTCTGTCCCACATTGCTCCAAGCCCTGTCTGGGACTGTTCCAGGGATCCAGGGGCAGCTGCTCTGGGAATTCCATCCCAGCCGCTTCCCTCCCTCTCAGGGAGGAATTCCTTCCCAAAATCCCCTCTAAACTTCATTTTGAAGCCATTTTCCCTCTCTTCCCTGGGCTCTGAGGGAACAGCAGAGAGCAGCACCTGTGGGCGAGCTTATCCCAGGAGTTCTCTCAGAAGTTTTCCCGTTTCCCCTGTTCATTCCCTGGGCTCTGAGCCTCCTCCTGAGCTGCTTTTCCCCCACCCCAGCTGAGATCATGGATCCCTACGTCCCTCCCGAGGGCGATGCCCGCATGACCTCGCTGTCCAAGGACGGGGTGAAGCAGCAGATGCAGAAGCTGAGGCAAACAGCGGCCTCCCAGCTAGCGTACGTACCCCTCGTTAGCTAATTAGCATAATTACCCTGCTGCTTGGCCTGTCCTGGGTCTGTCCATGGGAGATAGTCCTCCCCCAGGTCCCCTCCAGGCCACCCAGGGACCCCAAATCTCCTCAAAACTCCCCCAAATTTCCCCCAGGACACCTGTGTGGCCCCCAGGTCACTTCCAGGCCACCCAGAACCCCCCAGATCCCCCCACATCCTCTCAACCCCCACCAAACCCCCTCTGTGAGGGAGCTGAGGGATCTCTGGGTGAATTTTAGGATTAAGGGGCTGTTTCCTCCCTGTTTGCCCCATTTTTGTTGTTGTTTTCCCCTTCCCCTTTCCTGCTGGGAGCAGCCACGCTGTGCACTCCCAGTTTTTTGGGGATTCTTTGGATTTGGCTCTTTTGTGACCACCTGAAGGTTTTGTCTTAGTGAGGGATCTCAGATTCTCAGCCGGGAAAAGCTGGGTTTGAATCCTGTAGGATCCAAATATCCAGGACAGCTCTAATTTTGTTCTTCCCTTAATTTCTTTCTTTCCCAGCCTGCGGAAGATCAAGGATCACGACCCGGATTTCAGCACCAAAACCTTCCCTGAGAAAGCCCAGGAGATATTTATTGAGGCCCACAACTCCCTGGCAAAGTAAGGCCCTTCCCTGACCCAGGGGGAGCTGGAATTTGTGGGGAAAATGTAGTGGAATTTGTGTGGGGGGAAAAGGTAGAATTTGTGGGAGGAAAGTAGGAATGTGTGAGGGGGAAATGCAGGAATTTGTGTGGGAGGAAAAGGTGGAATTTGTGAGGGGGGGAAGCTGGAATTTTCAGGGAGAATTGCAGGAATTTGTGTGGGAAGAATTTAAGGAATTTGAGGAGAAAGCAGGAATTTGTATGGGGAGAATTTAAAGGAATTTGTGCGGGGGAAAGCAGGAATTTGTGTGGGAGGACAGGTGGGATTTGTGGGGAAAGCAGGAATTTGAGGGGAAAGCAGGGATTTTTGAGGAACCTCCTTTTCTTTGCTGAATTGACCAGAGTGTTTCCTCTGCAGCTTTAACAAGCAGAAGCTTCACTCCCTGGTGACCGAGCGCTGCTACCCCGTAAGTGCCGGGAATTTTGGGGAATTTTGGGGTGTCTCGGATGGATGGAAGGGACCCCCAGGATCAGCAATCCAGCCCTGGCCCTGCACAGCACACTCCCAACAATCCCTCCCAGGTGTGGGGTCGTGGCTGTTGCAGTGCCCAAAAAGAGCCAGCAGAGCTGGAGCTGATTTTCGCTGTCAGGAGCGAACAAATCGTTAATAATGTCATTAATTCCGAGCCGGTCTGTGCTGGCAGGACATGGTGCGAGGGAACAGGTACAAAACCATCCGCTGGCGGTTCCTGGAGTCCCTGGAGCCCCCCAGGGTGGTGCACGTGCGCTGCGAGGGCATCCTGAACCGCGGCAACCTCTACGGGCAGGTGACGGTGAGGATGCACAGCCGCCAGGTGAGCCTGGGCTGAGGGGGCTGCAGGCCAGGCCAGGCCAGGGACACCCCTGCTGCCCCAGGTCACACAGCCCCAAATTTACCAGCCTTTGCTGGAACGTCAGTTGGGTCATCCAGGGGCCTTCTCCAGGAGGGACAGCCCCAAATTTCCCAGCTTTTCATGAAAGGTCACTTGGATCATCCAGGGGCCTTCTCCAGGAGGGACAGGCCCCAAATTTACCAGTTTTTCGTGAAAGGTCACTTGGATCATCCAGGGGCCTTCTCCAGCATGGACAGGCCTAAATTTACCAGCTTTTCATGAAAGGTCACTTGGATCATCCAGGGGCCTTCTCCAGCAGGGACAGCCCCAAATTTACCAGCTTTTCATGAAAGGTCACTTGGATCATCCAGGGGCCTTCTCCAGGATGATCAATCCCCATTTTCCCAGCCTTTCCTGGAAGGTCACTTGGATCATCCAGGGGCCTTCTCCAGGATGAACAATCTCCATTTTCCCAGCCTTTCCTCCTAGGAAAATCCCTCCCTCCATCTTCCCTCACCAACCCCAACCTGCTGCCAGCCCAGCACAGAGATTCCAGCCTTTTTTGGGTTGGAAATCCCTTAAATCCCAATCCCATGGGCAGGGACACCTCTCACTGTCCCAGGTCACTCCAACCCCATCCATCCTGGGGGATTTTTTGGATCTCTTGGCAGATTTTGGCCATCTATGACCGCTTTGGGCGGCTCATGTACGGCGGGGAGGAGATTCCCAAGGATGTTCTGGAGTATGTTGTGTTTGAGAGGTACCTGGTGAACCCCTATGGAACCTGGAGGATGCACGGCAAGATCGTCCCAGAGTGGGCCCCACCCAAGGAGCCCATCATTAAGGTGGGAAAGGGCTGGAAACTGCAGATCCCTGGGGGAAAATTGCAGGGAGAAAGGTGGGGGGGTTCATCCACGGGCAGAGCTGTTTGGAATGTCCATGGAATTGTTCCCTGGGAGGCTGAGGGCCTGGAATGGCTGAGGACAAGTCTGGGATAATTTTGGGAATTATTTCCCCCTGTGCCCGACCTCCATAAGTGTCTCTGCCTCCCTGTGTTACTAAAAACAGATCTTGGGGAAGAAGGAGGGGAGAATTCCAGTGTTCTTCGAGGCTTCCCATTCCGTTCCCTCCTCCTGCCTCCCTCTGATCCCCTTTTGTCCCTTTCCAGAATCCTCTGCTCCCCTTTTCTTGCTGATTTTTGTCCCTTGCTTTTGCAGACCGTGATGATTCCAGCCCCAGATCCCTCACAGGAGCATGAAACAGCGAAGTAGAAAGTTCTGGAACGTGGACAGGGACAGCAAACAGGGAATGTGCTGGACCTGGCCGTGCCTTCAGGAACGTGCTCCAGGCACCCAGATTTGTCCTTTGAGGGGCTGGGAGCAGGACCTGGATGAGCTGTGGGGGAGCTGGGCTCTGTCCCACACCCCGTGTGCTGCAGCCTCACCCTCGCTGGGTTCCCACGAGGATGAGGAGCCTTGGGAGCATCCCCAGCCACCCTCTGTCCTGAATTCCAGGGACAGCCCTTGGAATATTTGTCACCCCCATGGGAGGGGTCACAGAGCTGCTGCTCAGTCAGTAAAGCTTCACCAGTGGCTTTGGCACCGTTTTTCCCCGTCTCTTTCTCTGCTGATTCCCAAACTCCTATCTTTTAACAGAAACCAGGAAAATTTAAATCAAGTTCTGTGGGGAGGGGGGTGCTGCCGTTGGTGTTTCCCAGAGGAGCTGCAGCACAGCTGATAATTGGGTTTAATTTCAGGTTTGATTCCTCACAAGGGCTGGGGCTGTGCAGAGCTGGTGCTGTCACTGAGGGAGTGGCACCATCCTGTGGACACGGGGACATTTGCAGCTCTCGTGGGAAAGCACATTTTATTCTTCCTCCTCTGTGAGTCTCCTCCTCTGTTCCTGCTCTGCTCAGCCAGTTCTCCTCACTCACAGAGCAAAACCCTCCCTGCTCACCCACAACAAACCCTTTTCTCCTTCTGGCCCTGCTTTTTCGCTCAGCCTCTTCCAGAGCGTGGGAGAGTTCAGGGGATTTTTGTTTCTTCCTCGAGAGGGACTTTGCCGAGCTGTGGCTCCTGTTGGCTCCTCGGTGTTCCTTTTGGGAGGGCAGGGCCTCCCCTTTGTGCTGTGCTGGGAGAGGAGCCAGCAGAGGAATCCCTGCCATGTCCTTGGGGTGTCACAATCCCTCTGCTCCTAAAAACCAAAATCTTCTCCATGGGGCCCCTGCCTGGCTCAGGAGCAGAGTGTGGAGCTCAGATCCCTCCGTGCATCCCAGGGCAGGAGGGGATGGAATTCCTGAGGGAGGAGGGGACTGGGATTGTTCAGGAAAAGGGGATTTTTGGGGTGACCTCACTGAGGATTCCCTGAAGGAGCTACGGGGAAGGTGGAGAGAGGGAAGAGGGGACAGGACACAGGGAATGGGCAGGAGGGATGGAATATGGGAAGGAATTCCTCCCTGGGGGATGCTGAGGGGCTGGGATGGGATTCCCAGAGAAGCTGTGGCTGCCCCTGGATCCCTGGAAGTGTCCAAGGACAGTGGGAGGGGTCCCGGGTGGGATTTAAGGTCCCTTCCCTCCAATCCTGGGCTTCTCTGCGGCTCCCCAGCCCTGACTCTGAATGAAAAGGGTTTTTTTTGGGTGGAATGTGGCTTTTTTGGGAGAATGGCCTTTCCTTCCAGTCAGCCCTTCTCCAGCCTCTGCCACCCAACGCCTGCACTGCTGGGTTTCCTCTCCAGCCCCTTCCCAGCTCTTCCCCACCTCACAGTGAGCCTCTGCCAGCACACTCCATAGACAATTCCATTTATTTCCTGTATTTACACAAAATTACACAACCAGGACCTTCAGCCTCACAACCCCCAGTCCAACTCCGGGACTGGGCAGGGGGGATCAGGATGGATCTAGGGATGGATCCATGGGTGGATGGGTGGGATAGGGGGATCCACGGATGGAGGCATGGGTCCATGGATGGATGATAGGAGGGATGGGTCCATGAAGGGATGGATCCATGGAGGGATGGATGAACGGAGGGATGTGTCCATGGAGGGATGGATGAGCGGAGGGATGGGTCCATGGATGGATGAGTGGAGGGACGGATCCATGGAGGGATGGATGAGCGGAGGGACGGGTCCATGGAGGGATGGATGAATGGAGGGATGGATGAGCGGAGGGATGGGTCCATGGATGGATGAGTGGAGGGACGGATCCATGGAGGGATGGATGAGCGGAGGGACGGGTCCATGGAGGGATGGATGAATGGAGGGATGGATGAGCGGAGGGATGGGTCCATGGATGGATGAGTGGAGGGACGGATCCATGGAGGGATGGATGAGCGGAGGGACGGGTCCATGGAGGGATGGATGAATGGAGGGATGGATGAGTGGAGGGACGGGTCCATGGATGGATGGATCCATGGATGGATGGATGAGCGGAGGGATGGGTCCATGGATGGATGAGCGGAGGGATGGATCCATGGATGGATGGATGAGTGGAGGGATGCGTCCATGGAGGGATGGATGAGCGGAGGGACGGGTCCATGGATGGATGGATCCATGGATGGATGGATGAGCGGAGGGACGGGTCCATGGAGGGATGGAGGCCCCGGTGCTGGGATCCCCTCACAGCCCGCCCCCATCCCGGGCTCTGGGGGGCTCCGTGCTCTCCTCCTCCCACGGGCACACCTCCGAGCTTTTCCCCACGCCCAAGCTGGGCTTGGCAGGTGCTGCTGGAGCCTCCCAAGGACAAACCTCGGCCAGGCCCGCGCCGGGGCTGGGGCTGCTGCCCGCCCCCGGGCGCTGCGTGCTGGGCAGGAGCCGGCACAGGGGCTTGTGCTCGGCCTCCCCCTGGCATCTGCCCCTGGATCTCTCCAGCAGTGCTGGGGACACAGCGCCGGCCCCCGGCTGTCCCGTCCCTGCAGGGGAACCTCTCTGGGCTGCCTGGGGCTGTGCACCTGACTGGGAGATTGCCTCCTCCAACCCAAGGGGCTCTGCTGCTTCCCAGGGGCAAATCTCAGATTTCCTGCTCTCCGTGCTGTCGGATTTCTTGGATGGCTCCTTCCCCACTGCAGATTTCAGGCACAGCTCCTCTGTGTCCGGGCTCTCCCATGGACAGATGGACTCTTGGTCTCTGCTGCTCTTCTCCACAGCTTTGGAGGCTTCTCTTGGTGGGAGCTTCTTACCTGGGCCAGTTCCTTTCTCCTGGGGCTTAGCCACCTCCCAGGGACAGATTTCAGCTTTATCACTGGATTTAGAGTCCTGAGACTCCCAGGGACAGATCGATTCCCTCTCTCTGCTCCCTTTCTCCAGAGCTTTGGTTTCTTTTCCTGGGAGTTTACCCTTACCTGGGCCTGGTCCCTTCTCCAGCTGAGGCTCAGCCACATCCCAGGGACAGATCTCAGCTTTGCTGCTCGATTCAATGTCCTGACTCTCCCAGGGACAGATTTCAGCTTTGCTGCTCGATTCAATGTCCTGACTCTCCCAGGGACAGATCTCTGCCTTCTCCGAGCTCTGGGATTTCCCTGGGGCTGCTTTGGGCAGTGCTGAGCTCCCAGTGTGGGGTTTGGCCTGGGGCTGCTCTGTGTCCGGGCTCTCCCAAGGACAGATGGACTCTCGGTCTCTGCTTCCCTTCTCCAGAACTTCAGATGTTTCTTTTCCTGGGAGTTTACCCTTACCTGGGGCTGTTCCCTTCTCCAGCTGAGGCTCAGCCACCTCCCAGGGACAGATTTCGGCTTTGTCACTGGATTTAGAGCCCTGAGACTCCCAGGGACAGATCGATTCCCTCTCTCTGCTCCCCTTCTCCAGAGCTTTGGTCTCCCCTTTTCTTGGGAGTTTCTCCTTACCTGGGACTGTTCCCTTCTCCAGCTGAGGTTCAGCCACCTCCCAGGGGCAGATTTCACCTTTATCACTGGATTTAATGTCCTGACTCTCCCAGGGACAGATTTCAGCTTTGCTGCTCGATTCAATGTCCTGACTCTCCCAGGGACAGATTTCAGCTTTGCTGCTCGATTCAATGTCCTGACTCTCCCAGGGACAGATCTCTGCCTTCTCCGAGCTCTGGGATTTCCCTGGGGCTGCTTTGGGCAGTGCTGAGCTCTCAGTGTGGGGTTTGGCCTGGGGCTGCTCTGTGTCCAGGCTCTCCCAGGGACAGATCGATTCCCTCTCTCTGCTCCCTTTCTCCAGAGCTTTGCTGGTTTCTTTTCCTGGGAGTTTACCCTTACTTTGGCCTGTTCCCTTCTCCAGCTGAGGCTCAGCCACCTCCCAGGGACAGATTTCGGCTTTGTCACTGGATTTAGAGCCCTGAGATTCCCAGGGACAGATTTCAGCTTTGTCACTGGATTCAGACTCCCAGGGACAGATCTCTGCCTTCTCTGAGCTCTGGGATTTCCCTGGGGCTGCTCTGGGCAGTGCTGAGCTCTGGGGTTTCACCAGAGGCTGCCCCGTGTCCGGGCTCTCCCAAGGACAGACGGACGCTCTGTCCCTGCTGTCCAGGGATCTCTCGGGGCTGGCCAGCGCTGCCTGGCGCGTGAAGCGCTTGTCCCCCTTGGGGCCCCCAGCAGGGACCTGCTTTGCCTTTGGCTGCTGGGAGGGAGGCTCAGCTGCTTCCCAGGGACAGATCTCAGCCTTGCTGCTGGATTCAGTGTCCTGAGACTCCCAGGGACAGATCTCAGCTTTGCTGCTGGATTCAGTGTCCTGACTCTCCCAGGGACAGATCTCTGCCTTCTCTGAGCTCTGGGATTTCCCTGCAGGAGGTTTGGGCAGTGCTGAGCTCCCAGTTTGGGGTTTGGCCTGGGGCTGCTCTGTGTCCGGGCTCTCCCAAGGACAGATGGACTCTCTGTCTCTGCTTCCTTTCTCCAGAGCTTTGGTCTCCTCTCTTCTTGGGAGTCCCTCCTTACCTGAGACTGTTCCCTTCTCCAGCTGAGGCTCAGCCACCTCCCAGGGACAGATTTCAGCTTTGTCACTGGATTTAGAGCCCTGACTCTCCCAGGGACAGATGGACTCTCGGTCCTTTCCAGAAGTGAAGGAAGCTCCCACTTCCTTCAGGCGTCCTTGACTTGTGGAAGGGCTTTTGCTCACCCTGGATGGATCCTCTTTGTCCTGTCTGGGTTTCTCTTTACCGGAGGGTTGATCAGCCACCTCCCAGGGACAGATCTCAGCTTTGCTGCTCGATTCAATGTCCTGACTCTCCCAGGGACAGATCTCTGCCGTCTCCGAGCTCTGGGATTTCCCTGGAGCTGCTTTGGGCAGTGCTGAGCTCCCAGTGTGGGGTTTGGCCTGGGGCTGCTCTGTGTCCGGGCTCTCCCAAGGACAGATGGACTCTCGGTCTCTGCTTCCCTTCTCCAGAACTTCAGATGTTTCTTTTCCTGGGAGTTTACCCTTACCTGGGGCTGTTCCCTTCTCCAGCTGAGGCTCAGCCACCTCCCAGGGACAGATTTCGGCTTTGTCACTGGATTTAGAGCCCTGAGACTCCCAAGGACAGATCTCTGCCTTCTCTGAGCTCTGGGGTCTCCCTGAAGGAGATTTGGGCAGGGCTTTGGCTGGGGGCTGCTTTCCCTTTTCTGGTGCTCTGGATCCCACTTTTTCTTCCCCTTTGGGAGCGCCACGCGTGTCCTGCCCCAACCTCTCCTCCCCCGACGGAGCTGCAGCCTCTTCCCAGGGGCAGATCTCTGGCTTTGGGCGCGGCTCATCCTCCACCTCCCAGGGACAGATGTTTGCCTTTTTGCTCTGCATGGTTCCAGCCTGCTGGGGCGAGGGTTTGGGCAGAGCTGGGGGTTGCTCCACACCTTCTCCAGATCTGGGGGCTCCCTGCTCCGGCGGAGCCCCCTCTGTGTCCCAGGGGCAGATTTCTGCTCCGACACTCCTTCCCTGTTCCCGGCTCTCCCACGGGCACACCTCAGCCCTCCTGCCCTCCGCTTGCTCCGGGGCCTCTTTGGGCAGCCCTGGTGGTTTCTCCATGCCCGGAGAGCGCTGAGAATCCCCCTCACTGCGGCCCTTCCCAGGGCACGTTCCTGCTTTGGGGCTGGGGTCTCCCCGCGTTCCCCCGGCACCGAGCTCTCTCTGTGCGCTCCCGGCGCCGCTCCAGCTCCTTCCAGGGCCCCGCTCGGGCTCGGGCTGGCTGCTCCGCTCTTCCAGCGCCTTCTCCGGGCTCTCTGGGCTCCCTCCGTCCTCCCGGGGAGCGATGGCGGCCTGGCGCAGCAAGGCTCCCCTTCCTGCCGGCGTTCCGAGCCCTCCGGGCGGCCTCGCCCCCCGCACGCTGCTCGGGGTGGGCTTCGCAGGCGGCTGCTCCTCCTCCGGGTGCTCCCTGGGCTGGGAGGACCTGCTGGTCCCCTCGGGCTCCTCCATTGTCCCTTCCTCCGCTGTGACCGCCGGAACGTCCCCCCGCAGATCCACGGCCGGAGCCTGGTCCCGTTCCCGGGGCTGTACCCGTGCCACCTCCGGGGCACGTTCAGCTCCTTGGTGGCCCGCGCTGGGTGGCTCCAGAGCGGTGCCCGCGTCCCCCCGGGCAGCGCTGGGCTGCTCGGCCGCGCTGTCCCCATGGCCTGTCCCCGCGGCCAGCCTGTCCCGTTCTCCTCCTGTCCCGCTGTCCCCCCAGCCCGCGCCTTCCCCGCCGGTGGCGGCGTTGTTGTTGTGCTGCAGCGCGGGGACCTCGAGGCTCTGCCCGCTCCCCTCGGGGCTGACCCCGCCGAGGGACGCGGCCGAGGCCTCTGCCGGGCCGGACCTCTCCCTTCGGCTGCTCCCCCTCTTCCTGAGGCTCCCCTCGCTCTTCCCTTTCAGGATGCTCTTCCCCCTGGAGCGGTTGAGGGCTTTGATGGCGAGTCCCAGGCTCCGGAAACTCTTCGTGGGGGCCGGCTTGGGCCCGGGGGTGGCGGCCGCTGTGTCCCCGGGGCTCCCCGACTCCGCTGCCTCGGCCGCTCTTTGTTTCCTGCCCAGGATCTCGTCCTGCACCAGCTCCCAGGGACAGACGTGCGCCGAGCTGGCGCTCGGGGCCGGCAGCCGGCCCTTCCCGGCCGGGGGGGACGCGCGCTCCGGGTCATCCCCTCCTGTCCCCTGCGCCTCTCCCGCCTGCACCGGGGGCACCGGGGGTGGCTCCGCGCAGTCCCCGAGCGTCCCCGAGCGCTGCAGGCTCTGGTAGCGCACGGGGGGCGCAGGGGGCGTTTTCTTCACCGTCACCCGCACCTTCCTGCCGGGGTGGGCGCTGTCCACGCTGACGCTCTTGATGGGCGCGTAGGTGACATGCTTGTGTCCCTTGGCGTCGCCCTCGTGCGGGCCCCTCTCGGCGGGGCTCGGGGGCGTCGCGGTGCCGCTGGCGACCCCCGGGGCGGGCGCGGACAGGTGGCGGCCGCCGTGCCACTGCTCGCGGGTGGCCCTGCGGGCGGCCAGCAGCGCCGCGTCCCGCGCCCCGGTGACAGCGCTGTGCGACTTCTGCAGCGGCGGGGCGCGGCCCGGGGGGCGCTGCCAGGGCCCCGCCAGGTTCTGGGCGCTGGCCGATTTGCACAGGAGCGGGGCGGCGTCCAGCGAGTCGCTGTCCGATTGCTCCAGGTCGGTCACGGCCGCCGGCGGAGGCTCCTGGGGCGGGCTGGGCGTGCGCGACCCTCGGCGGGGCTCCCGCGGGGGCCCCTCGGAGCTGCGGGACTTGCGCAGGGCTGAGGAGCGGCGCCGGGAGCTCTCGTCCCGCATCCTCGGGCCGGGCCCGGCGGCATCCACGAGCCGCTTGGCCGAGGAGCCGCGGCGGGACGGGGTCCCCGGCCGCTCCCCGGCGCTGCTGCGGCGGGACGCGCTCTCGGCCAGCTCGGCGCCGCTGCGGCGCAGGATGGAGCGGGCGAGGCTGCGGCGGGAGCTGCGCTTCTTGGCCAGGTGCGGGTTGTTGGTCGCCATCCGCCACGTCTTGTGCACCTCTAGCTGTCGGTAAAGCTTCTTCAGCTCCTCCTGCGCCGCGGGCGGGGGGACGCGGTAGAGAAAAGGGAGAGACGAGAGCGCCTACAGCGGGGGCTGCGGCCGGGAGCGCCCCGCCGAGCCCCGGGTCATCCCCGTGTCCCCGGAGCCCCCCGCGCTGCCCAGAGGACGCAGCGGGTTCGCCCACCCGGGTGGGGTCACCCTGCACCCCCTCGTCCCCTCCCTCTGCTTTGCGTCAGGAAAAGATTGCGAAAGGCACCTCTTACTCTGCACAGCTAGCGTCAAAAGAAGGTCCTGAGTGTGCCACCCACCCGAATGTCATCGGGGTCGAGACTGTGCTCGCTCCAGGCGGACGCGATGCTGCTGTTCATGCAGGAGCCCGAGCGCCGCATGTCCAGCTCGTCCTCGTACACCTCGGCCGTGATCTCCTCCCGCAGCGGCGAGCCTGTGTGCAGGAACTGCCGGGGGACACGGGGGAGTCACTCGGGGGGTCCTGTCCCCGCTCCCCGAGCCCCTGGGATGAGTGTTAGTGATGGAATCGTGTGGAATTGTGGAGGCTGGAAAAGCTCTCTGAGGTCAGCAGGCCCAGCTGTTCCCCCAGCGCTGACAGTGCCGCCGCTTGCCCAGGTCCCCAGTGCCACAGCCACGCGTTCTGGAGCACCTCCAGGGGTGGGGACTCCACTTGTTCCCATGCTGATCACCCTCTCCATGAGAAATTTCCTCAATATCCAACCCAAACCTGCCCTGGCCCAGTCTGAGGCCGTTCCCTCTCCTCCTGTCCCCATTCCCTGGGGGCAGAGCCCGACCCTCCCCAGGTCCTGTCAGGGCCTTGTGGAGAGCCAGCCTCTAGCTCCCGGAGCCTCTTGTGGTGCTCCAGCCCCTTCCCAGCTCCGTTCCTTCCCTGGGATACCTTGGGGATGAAGAGCAGGGCCAGGGTCATGGTGATGGTGCCGTGGGTGTGAGCGAAGAAGAGCAGCAGAGTCCAGTCCGGGTGCAGCGAGGGGACAATCAGGAACCTGGAAGGGACCAGGAGGGCAGTGCCAGCCCCTCCCCACCTCCAGACCCACAACTCCCCTGCCTGGCCACCCAAACCTCTAACCCTTCCCGCTGTGGGGGTCCCGAGCTCCCAAACCCCCTTTCCTCTGCAGATCCAGAGCACCCAACCCCTCCCCACCTTGGCACGGCTCCTGAGCATCCCCAGGGGTGCGAACCTCGGTCCCTGGCCCTACCTGACCACGTGGAAGGTGGCAGAGACCATGAGCTCGTTGTGCAGGGCGATGCCCATGTAGCGGGGCTCGTGGAAGGCCGAGGGCACGGCGCGCGTGGCGTAGCACAGGAAGCTGCCCCACAGCAGGAACAGCATCTCGGCTGTGGGGCAGAGCAGGACACGCCCTGAGCGGCACAGCCAGCCCCGGCAGCTTTTGGGGTGCCCAGCTGCTGCCCACCACCCTCACCCTGGAACGTGCAGGGTTGCAGCCAGGTCTGGAGCGTCCCCCAGCACGGCCTTCCCAAAGTTTGGGACTCAGCCCCGGGGGATGCTCAGGGGAAGGGGGGGGACCCCAACCCTCCCTGAAACCTCCAGGAGGATTAAAGGGACAAGGGAATGAAAGCCCCAAATTATGGGATGGGGTTGTGGGTCTGTGGGGATCCTGACCCCTGCAGCTTTCAGGAAGATTCAATGGATAAGAGAATGAAAGCCCCACGTGCCCGTGGTGGGATCTGGGGGCCGTGGGGACCCCCAGCCCTGCCGGGGGCCGGTCTCACCGATGACCATCATGTAATCCCAGCAGTCGTGGCCGCAGATGGAGAAGTGCAGGCCGCGGCTGGTCTGGGCGCGGATGACCAGCGGGATGTTCTTGCGGGCATTCTCCAGCATGCCGATGGTCCAGGCCGCCAGGAACCACAGCACCAGCAGCAGGATGGGCGCCAGCATGCGCAGCACCCGCCCGCTCGACACGTAGGGAGCGCGCTGGGCCGAGCGCGACAGGAACACTTTCAGCACCCTGCCGGGGGCAGCGGGGTGAGACCCCAACCGCCCCAGTGAGACCCCTGACCGTCCCAGTGAGACCCCCAACCGTCCCAGTGAGACCCCCAACCGTCCCAGTGAGACCCCTGACTGTCCCAGTGAGAACCCTGACTGTCCCAGTGTGACAGGAACACCTTCAGCACCCTGCCGGGGGCAGCGGGGTGAGGCCTCCAACCATCCCAGTGAGACCCTGACTGTCCTACTGAGACCCCCAACCGTCCCAGTGAGACCCCCATCCATCCCAGTGAGACCCCTGCCCATTCCAGTGAGAACCCTGCCTGTCCTACTGAGACCCCCAACCATCCCAGTGCAACAGGAACACCTTCAGCACCCTGCCAGGGGCAGGAGGTGAGATCTTGGCTGTCCCACTGAGACCCCCAATCCATCCCAGGGAGACCCCAACCCATCCTATTTTGGGGATCCCAAGCCCTCCCCACTCCGGGTGTCCTGAGCCCCCAGCCCTCCCCATTGTGGGGGTCCCAAGCCCCCAGCCCTTCCCACCAGAGGGGTCCCAAGCACCCCCCAGCCTCCCTGAGCCCTCCCTACCATGGGTGTCCTTAGCACCCAAACCCTTCCTGTTGTGGGGGTCCTGAGACCCAAACCCTTCCTGCTGTGGGGGTCCCGAGCCCCCAGCCCCCTGTCCGAGCTACCTGTAGAGCTTGAGGGTGATGGTGCCATAGACGATGGCGAAGCCGAGCATCCGCACCCAGCGCAGGACGATGCAGCGGAAGATGCTCGGCTTGAAGTACAGGATGAACACCTGGAGCACGGGAGAGAGGGATCCGGGCTGGATCCCACCTGCCCCAGCCTCGGGAGCCACCTGCTTTCCAGGCCAGCCCTGTGCCACCCTCCCCCGTGACCCTGGAGCACCCGCTGCACTCGTGCGGGAGGGGAGAGGGGATTTGGGCAGGGATTAATTCCCGCAGGCAGCGGGAGAAAAGGGATTTGGTTTTCTGAGAAGGTTTATACGGCAGCCCCCAGGGACCGTGCCAGCAAAATTAACAATTAGATGGAGCCGTGCCCTGCGTGGGGCAGGTCCACCCTGGAAACCCCATCCTGGAGCTTTCCAGCCCTGGGGACAGCTGGGGACTCACAGGGAAGTAGAGGAGGAGGGAGCCGAAGAGGATGGTCTCCAGCAGGATGATTCCCGATGTGCGGATCCTCTGCAGGGACACCAGTGTGAGGGTGCAGCCTCGGAGGGGCCAGGGCCAGGGCAGGGGGATCCCTGACCCTGCAGGGTTTGGGGTGGCAGCAGAGCAGGGGGACACGGGGACAGCTTGCCTTGCTCCGTCGGAAGTGGTAGGACACGAGCATGCTGAGGAAGATGGCCAGCATGCAGCAGGCCTGGCACGACAGCACCGCTGCCCGCAGCACCTGGTCCTCCTGGATCAGGCAGGGCGTGTCGTCCTCGCAGGTGGCACAGCCCGGGCGGCACGGCCGGCACCCCAGCCGGGACCCCCCGTCTGTCCCTGCCACGCCTGGGGACAGAGCGATGGCCAGGTGGGAACAGAGCATTGGGGTGGGATCAGCACATCCAGAGTGGGATCAGCACACCCCAGGGCCTGGTGGCACCCCCACACCAGGGCACGTGCTCTGTGTCCCCAGAGCCCCCCAGCCCTCTCCCCCACTGCTGTATCCGTGTGCCACTGGGGACAGCAGGGACAACCCACCTGCCCAGGCACCGCTGGCCACTCCATCAGTCCCATAGAAACCCGGCTTGCACCTGCACAGGTACCTCCCGAGGACGAAGCCGCGGCTCTCCTGGGGGACACACTGAAGGAGACAGCCTGAGACACGGCCCCCACACCCTGTGTCCCCTCTGTCCCCAAATCCCCCCGCCCCAGGGGCTCCAGCAGCCCCCAGCTCACGGCTACCTGACCCCACGCCATCCTCCCCCAGAGCCGCGAGGAATCAGTGGTTAAACATTTCAGAATTAAAACCCAAAGCTTGGCCCCAAATCCCTCCCTAAAACCTAAATGGACACCTAATGCAGCGAGCGCCCTAATCCTGCCCAGCCGTGACGGCAGCCTCGGCCCGGGCCCCGCTCCCTAATCCCCCCCGGCCGCCTCCTGCCCCGGCGGCCGCGCTGGCGGCTCCCTGGGCATTGTTGTTTCCTGGAGGGATGCCCGGCCCCGGGCCCGGCCCTCTGGAAGGCATCGCTGGTAGGAAACAGGAGCTGGCGACGCCTTTCCCGCCTGGGGACAGCTCTGGATGGACCCCAAGGCTGGGGGGCTGCGGGTTCGCCCTGCCCGGTTGTGCCCAGCCCCGAAACGCTCGGGCGCCGCTCGGCTCTGTTGCAGGCACCGCGGTGCTGCTGCCACCGGCTGCCAGGCCCCGTGCCCACCGTGCCCGAGGTGCCCGGGCACGGAGCAGCCGGGTCACACGGTGCGGCTGGCGGTGGGGAGGGAAGATTTGCACAATAAACCTCTCACCGCGGTGCGAGAGCAGCTGAGCGAAGCAGATGGATCGCCCGGAGAGGATAAAGCTCAGCCCGGAGGGGGGACAGGGGCACGGGCAGCCCGGCCGGGCTCCGGGGGTGCTGGGGTGCGGGTACCCCGCTCCTGGCGGGGCAGGGATGGGGTACGGGGTGCCGGGGCGCGGTACCTGGGTGCTGTTGAGGTCACAGCGATGCGTGTCCGAGAACCAGCCCGGCCCGCTGGAGCACTGGTCGATGGCCACGTCCCGCAGCTCCACGTCCACCCGCACGACCCCCCTGTGGCCAGGGACGGGTCAGCCCGGGGGGGGGAAATGGGGCCGTGGGCTCTGGGACTGATCCCAGCCGAGCCTTCCCTCCCCACTGGCTCCCCGTGCACTGGGGTGCAGCAGGGACCCCACAAATCCCGGGAAGGGTCCCAGCCCGGCTCACCCACCCCCAGCACAGCAGCCACAGGGGGTGGCAGAGCACGGTGGGCAGCACAGGGGACACCGAGGGGGGAACAGGGAGTCACCCCCGTGCCCGGGGATGTGTACAAACCCCTGCGCACCTGCAGGCACACAGAGAGGAACCCGGGCAGGGGGCTGGGGACACCGCGGGGTGGGTGACACATCCAGCTGCACCCCCAGCACACACACGGGGCACCCCCCCCATTCTGACACCCCCCGAACCCCTCCGGGCTCCACTTACTTGAACTCCGGGCTGAGGTCGGGCTTGAGGCCGTAGAAGGCGGAGGAGAGCGTGACGGCCCAGGCGGGCAGGAAGCGGCCCTCGCGGCACTCCAGGAACGGCGGGGACCAGCGCACGTGGCCCGCGTCCCCCACGTAGCTGTCGCCCCGCTGCCACTTGGGGGTCTCCAGGCTGCGCAGGTCATTGCTGAGCACCCGCTTGCGGAGCGCCGGCACCCGCTGCGACTTGAGCGCGTTGAACCACTCGTTGTCCCAGCTGAGGTTGCCCAGGCTGGGAGCGGCGCCGGACACGTCCTGCAGCAGGATCTGCCCGTCCCCCTTGGTGGCCTGCAGCATCAGCCGCGGCTTGGGGGCCAGCGGGTGGGCGTCCAGGGCCAGCACCGCCCTGCGCACCCACGGGTGCCCCTCGGCCAGGCTGCGCACCAGCGCCTGGTACCACTCCACGTCCTCGGCCACGCTGGCCTCGCGGATGTCGTTGGTCTGGAAGAGCATGTTGAGGAAGTTGGCGGCGTGGGCCAGCGCCTCGGGGGCGGCTCGCAGGGCTGCCCGCAGCGCCGGGGGGGGCCCGGGCCCGGCGGCCCCCGCCGCGACACCGCCGCTGCAGTTGGCCCGGGCCAGGCGCTCGGCGTCGCCCGTGCGCAGGAACGCCAGCGCCGCCGCCGAGCCCTCGCCGTCCGCCGGCGCTGCCGGCTCCGCGGTGGGCGCCCACGGGGATGAGGGGGCCGGGGACCATCCCGGGGGTCTCTCCTGCGGGCGCTGCCCCGCCGTGAGCACGGCCACCTGCACCAGCACGGCGCGCAAGCCCCAGAGCAGCGGCCAGCGGCGCGGCCCCATGGCCGGGGCTCAGCGGAGCCCCCCGGCCCCCGGCGGGCCCCCCGGCCGGCGCATGGCGGGCAGGGACCCCGAGCCGCCCGGAGCCCGCCCCGCGCTCTGCCGCCCGTTCTTCTCCCTCGGCGATGCCGGAGCAGACGTCACCGGCTCCAAACCGTGTTCAGGGCTGGCGCTGCCCGGAGCCCCCCCGCCCGCCCCCGCGCTCCCGCTCGGGCGGCAGCGCTGCCCGGAGCCCCCCGGTCTGAGCCCCGTGGGCACCGCGCACCGAGGGCACCCCGCGCCCCGGCCCCTCGGGCTGGCCGTGATGCAAGCGCATCCTGATGGGAAGCCATGGCAACGGCAGCCGGAATTTTCCTGCCCGTATCCCCCCCCCCGCGGCCCCTCGGCAGCCGGGGCGAACGGGGCGCCCGCGGGGTCCCCATACGGTGGCGAGATCGAATCCCGCAGTGCCCGGTCCCCCCTCCGGGCCATGGGGTGGGAATGGGGGGTGGCACCCACGGGGGTGTCCCTGTGGGGCTGGGGGGGCTGGGTGAGGGCACGAGCCGGGTCTGAAGCCCACCCCCAAGTGCGGGGGGATGTACCCCAAGATGCACCCCAGAAGCCGGGGTGCAGAGGGGAAACTGAGGCACGGAAGGGTGCTCACTTTCCTTGCTCCAGTCTCAAGCAACCACGACCTTCCCCAGTCCCAACCCGCGGGGAGGTGTGGGGAGAGCCCGTCCCCTCTGCTCCGGTTGGGACTCGCTGCCCGCCAGAATCGGGCAAGAGCCGCGCAGGGCTCGCGGTACGAAACGCCGCGTGCCTGTGCCTCAGTTTCCCCCGCCGCATCCCCCGGTCCCGGAGCGGGGGGTGAGTCCGAGGGGTCACGGCTGGAGCTCCGTGTCCGGGAGCTCTCGCTGCCCCCCGGCCCCGGCATCCGTGACACCCCCGTGCCCTCGGGTGCCGGGACCGGGCTGGTGCCGGGGCTCGGAACCGCTCCCGCCCGTGGGTACCGGGCACTCGGAGCGGCTCCCGGGGCTCGGAGCGGGTCCTTCCGTGGGAGCCGGAGCCACCCTTGGGTTCCGGCGCCGCCCGGTGGGCGCGGAGGCTCGGAGCGGCTCGCGGGGCTCGGTGCGTGTCCCGAGGCTGTCCCCGCGGCCCCTCCACGTGCGCCCGGGGGGCTCGGGGGCGCGGCCTCCGCACCGGGGCGGGACCGCGGCCACCGGGGGAGGCGGGACAGGCACCGGGGGGCGCGGCCAGCGGCGGAAGCGCGGGGGCGGGGCGGCGGCGGCAGCGAGGGGGGGGCGCCGCGGCCGTGCGAGGGCGGCGGCGGCGGCCGCCGGTGCCGGTGCGCTCCCGGTCCCCGGTCCCCGCGGGCCATGCGGCGGCCGTAGCCATGCAGCGCGACGGGGATGCGGCGGCGGCCGCCGCGGCCTCGTACCGGGTGCTCAGCCGGCTGCTGGGCTATGGCACCGGGCCGGAGGCGGGCGCGGCGGGCGGCGCCGGTGCCGGTACCGGCGCGGCGGGCGCGGGGCCCGGCGGCGGGGGGCGGCTGCCGGGGGCCGGGCCGGCGCTGCGCAGCCCGCGGCCGCAGCTGATGGTTTTCCGCAACGCGGCGGCCGAGGGCCGGCCCGGCGAGGACTGCGGCCCGGTAGCGGCGGCGGCGGCGGCGGCGGCGGCGGCGGGAGGGGGCGTCCCGGGGGGCGGCGGGGCCGAGCTGTGCCCGCGGCACCGCTGCGCGCTGGAGCCCAAAGCGGCGGCGGGCTGGGGAGCGGCGGCGCAGAGCGGGCTGGAGCTGCAGCTGGCGGCGCTGGGGCTGCGCCCGCCGGGGCTGGGGGCCAAGGGGGCGGCGGGCGCGGCGGGCACCCCCTGCCCGTGCCTCGGGCCGCCCGCCGGCGAGGAGACCAGCGATGCGCTGCTGGTGCTCGAGGCCCTGGAGCCCGACGAGGGCGGCAGCGGCTCCGAGGACGAGCCGGGGTCCCCCGGGCGCGGGGCCGCC
Organism: Zonotrichia albicollis; assembly: GCF_047830755.1. Lineage (NCBI taxonomy): Eukaryota > Metazoa > Chordata > Aves > Passeriformes > Passerellidae > Zonotrichia > Zonotrichia albicollis. The sequence goes on along the minus strand of NC_133841.1, from coordinate 230,384 downwards.
CGTGCCGGCGGCAGAGCGGCAGCCCCGGGCCCTGCGCAGCCGCCCGCGGGCACCGGCTCCGGCACCGGCCCCGGCGGCAGGAAGGGCTCGCTCCGCATCCGCCTCAGCCGCCTCTTCCGCACCAAGAGCTGCAGCGGCGGCTCGGCCACCGGGGACGCCGGCAGCGCCGCCGCCTCGGCCGGGAGCCTCACGGATGTGTGCGGGGCCCGCGGCCGGGAGCAGGAGCCGGGCAGGTACGGGGGCACCGGGCTGGGATGGGGGGATGCCGCCGGGGCAGCGCGGGGTGCGGGCCGGGGTGTCCCCGGGCCGTGTTGTGATGCTCTCCCGGAGGGGGATGTGGGGCTCCGGGGCCAGCCCGCCCCGCGGGTCCCGGTTGGGATCGAGCTCTCGCAGCGGCTGCCGAGGCCTCGTCGCTCACTCGGGAACGCTGGAACCCGGGAGAGGCCGGCGGAGCAGGGTCGCGCTGATCCAGGCCTGAAACCCTGATGGGGATGGTGGAAAAGCCTCTGGGAGTGGTACCGGGAGCGGGGCTTGGAGCATCAGCCCCGTGAGGAGCGGCTAAGGGGGCTGGGGGTCCCAGGCTCTGCCGCTGTGGGGGCTCGCCTCTCCCCTCCGTGCAGGAGGAATCATTGCCAGCCCCAGCTTCACTGGGATGGAGGCACAAATCCCAGGATAGCTTGGTGTGGGGCCTCACAGGTCCCTCCTGTCCCTCACCTCTGTTCCAGCAGGGCAGGAGCTGCTTGATGCCAGCTATGGCTGGTCCAGGGCAGCTCCATCCCCACTTCCAGGGCAGCTCCATCCCCACTTCCAGATCTGCTCCATCCCCGCTCCCAGTTCTGCTCTATCCCCGCTCCCAGGGCAGCTCCATCCCCGCTTCCAGGGCAGCTCCATCCCTGTTCCCAGGGCAGCTCCATCCGTGCTGCCAGGGCAGCTCCATCCCCGCTTCTAGGGCAGCTGATAGGGTGCTGAGTGGGTCCTGAGATGGTGCTGAGTGGGTGCTCAAATGTTGCTGAGTCGATCCTGAGTCTGTCCTGAGTGGTGCTGAGGGGGTCCCGAGGGGCGGCCGCTCCCCCCGAGCCGTGCTGCCGCCGTCTCCCTGGACGCTGAGGGCCGTGTCTGTCCCTCTGCAGCGTGTGCGGGACACGGGGCCGGGCAGAATTGGGGATGGGAGCCCTCGGTGGGAAATAAACATGGCAGGAGACTTTTTATCCTTTTAAAGCCTTTATTAAAAGTGATCAGCTCACGACTGGGAAGCCCGACGGAGCTGCAGTTTCCGTCGTTTCTCTCAGGGTGACTCGGAGGAGGAGGATACACACAGCTTTGTCCACCAGGGGCAGAGCTGCGATCCCATCCTCGTGCGAGCTTTGGGCGTAACCCTGATCTCGACGCTCCACTGGCTCCCGGCTCCAGGTCTTGGTTTCAGACGAGTTCTTTGTCCCGGGAGAAGAGCCGTTAACTTAGTCCTAGCCGGGGCCTTTTCTGATACAAAAGGAGCCATTTACTGCAACGACTTGTGCTTACACTAACAAACAGGTAGACCTTCACTTTGCCATCAGCTCGTCAGACTGGTTTTGCAACTCTTTTTTTCCACAAAAAAATTGGCAGATTTTTGTTTGTGACAGGTGCGTACCGGGGCTCTGGGTGTACCGGGTGCGTGCTGGGTGCACACCGGGCCCCGGTCTGTGCCGCGGCCGCCGCAGCAGCAGCGCCCTCTGCCGGCCGAGGCGGCGCGCGCAACCCGCGCCCCTCAGACCATGGGCGAGCGGCGGCCGCTGTGGTGCTGAGCAGGTGCAGAGATGGTGCTGAGCCTGTCTAGACATGGTGCTGAGCAGGTACTGAGTGGTGCTGAGCAGCTAGTTAGTGGTGCTGAGTCGTTCCAGAGATGGTGCTGAGCAGCTAGTTAATGGTGCTGAGCCTGTCTAGACATGGTGCTGAGCAGGTGGTTAATGGTGCTGAGCAGTTAGTTAATGGTGCTGAGCCTATCTAGACATGGTGCTGAGCACTTAGTGGTGCTGAGCAGGTGGTTAGTGGTGCTGAGCAGCTAGTTAATGGTGCTGAGCAGTTAGTTAGTGGTGCTGAGTCGTTCCAGAGATGGTGCTGAGCAGCTAGTTAGTGGTGCTGAGCAGCTAGTTAATGGTGCTGAGCCTGTCTAGACATGGTGCTGAGCCTGTCTAGACATGGTGCTGAGCAGGTAGTTAGTGGTGCTGAGCAGGTAGGTAATGGTGCTGAGCAGGTAGTTAGTGGTGCTCAGTCGTTCCAGAGATGGTGCTGAGCAGCTAGTTAGTGGTGCTGAGCAGCTAGTTAATGGTGCTGAGCCTGTCTAGACATGGTGCTGAGCCTGTCTAGACATGGTGCTGAGCAGGTAGTTAGTGGTGCTGAGCAGGTAGGTAATGGTGCTGAGCAGGTAGTTAGTGGTGCTCAGTCGTTCCAGAGATGGTGCTGAGCAGCTAGTTAGTGGTGCTGAGCAGCTAGTTAGTGGTGCTGAGCAGTTAGTTAATGGTGCTGAGCCTGTCTAGACATGGTGCTGAGCAGTCAGTTAGTGGTGCTGAGCAGGTAGTTAGTGGTGCTGAGCCTGTCTAGACATGGTGCTGAGCACTTAGTTAGTGGTGCTGAGCAGGTGGTTAGTGGTGCTGAGCAGCTAGTTAGTGGTGCTGAGCAGCTAGTTAATGGTGCTGAGCCTGTGTAGAGATGGTGCTGAGCCTGTCTAGACATGGTGCTGAGCAGGTAGTTAGTGGTGCTGAGCAGGTAGTTAGTGGTGCTGAGCAGGTGGTTAGTGGTGCTGAGCAGCTAGTTAGTGGTGCTGAGCAGCTAGTTAATGGTGCTGAGCCTGTCTAGACATGGTGCTGAGCCTGTCTAGACATGGTGCTGAGCAGTTAGTTAGTGGTGCTGAGCCTATCTAGACATGGTGCTGAGCACTTAGTTAGTGGTGCTGAGCAGGTGGTTAGTGGTGCTGAGCAGCTAGTTAATGGTGCTGAGCAGTTAGTTAGTGGTGCTGAGTCGTTCCAGAGATGGTGCTGAGCAGCTAGTTAGTGGTGCTGAGCAGTTAGTTAATGGTGCTGAGCCTGTCTAGACATGGTGCTGAGCAGCTAGTTAGTGGTGCTGAGCAGGTAGTTAGTGGTGCTGAGCCTGTCTAGACATGGTGCTGAGCAGTCAGTTAGTGGTGCTGAGCAGGTAGTTAGTGGTGCTGAGCCTGTCTAGACATGGTGCTGAACCTGTCTAGACATGGTGCTGAGCAGTTAGTTAGTGGTGCTGAGCAGCTAGTTAATGGTGCTGAGCCTGTCTAGACATGGTGCTGAGCCTGTCTAGACATGGTGCTGAGCAGGTAGTTAGTGGTGCTGAGCCTGTCTAGACATGGTGCTGAGCAGGTAGTTAGTGGTGCTGAGCAGGTAGTCAGTGGTGCTGAGCCTGTCTAGACATGGTGCTGAGCAGCTAGTTAGTGGTGCTGAGCAGTTAGTTAGTGGTGCTGAGCAGGTAGTTAGTGGTGCTGAGTCGTTCCAGACATGGTGCTGAGCAGTTAGTTAGTGGTGCTGAGCAGCTAGTTAATGGTGCTGAGCCTGTCTAGACATGGTGCTGAGCAGGTAGTTAATGGTGCTGAGCAGCTAGTTAGTGGTGCTGAGCCTGTCTAGATATGGTGCTGAGCAGCTAGTTAATGGTGCTGAGCAGTTAGTTAGTGGTGCTGAGCAGGTAGTTAGTGGTGCTGAGCAGCTAGTTTATGGTGCTGAGCCTGTCTAGACATGGTGCTGAGCAGTTAGTTAGTGGTGCTGAGCAGTTAGTTAGTGGTGCTGAGTCGTTCCAGAGATGGTGCTGAGCCTGTCTAGACATGGTGCTGAGCAGTTAGTTAATGGTGCTGAGTCGTTCCAGAGATGGTGCTGAGCGGGTAGTTAATGGTGCTGAGCCTGTCTAGACATGGTGCTGAGCTGGTAGTTAGTGGTGCTGAGCCTGTTAAGACATGGTGCTGAGCTGGTAGCTAATGGTGCTGAGCAGGTACTTAGTGGTGCTGAGCAGGTTCTGAGTCTGTCCCGGGTCGTGCTGTGGGGAGGCCGTTCCCACAGAGTCCCAGGTTTTCCTGGTTCCCTGCCCTGAGCAGGAGTTGGAGAATCCCGTGGCTGGAGGGGCTGGGAAGGATGGAGAGGGTTCTCCTGGTTGGAGAAGGTTCTCCTGGTGAGAGAAGGTTCTCTGGTGGAAGAGGTTTCTCCTGGTGGAAAAGGTTCTGCTGTTTTTCCTGCTGGGATTCCGGGTCTCCTCATCTCCCCTCACCCCATTTTTCCCTGTTTTCCACCCCCAGGAAACACAGACTGACAAGAACCCAAAGTGCCTTTTCCCCGGTTGTGTTCAGCCCCCTCTTCACAGGTGAGGATTTGGGGGGAATTTGTGCAAGTTTGGGGTTTTTTGTTTTGCTGTGGGATAAGCAGGGAATGGGGAATTTCGCTTTTGTGGGATCCCATGCTGGGATCTCTGTGGTGTCCCTTGGTCCTGCTGGCCTCAGACCCAAAAGCAGACGCCAAAGAGAGGATCTGAGGATTTCATTATTTATTAGTTTGTCTGATTATTTTAAAAAATACTTTAAAAATTTAAATATTTTTAAAATGGTCTTGTCCCCGGTGCCGCACATGGATCAGCTCTGGTCAGTGTGGAAATTCCATGCTGGGAAAAATCCTTTGGGGCCTTCTCATCCCATCCAGCTGCTGGGCTTGGGGCAAATTCCCTCAAGACCTCTCCAAAGATGGAAAAATTTATTTTGGGAGCATCGAATGGGAAAAACCTCTCAAACCCTGCGGAATTCCTTTCCCTGTGCTCATCCTGTGTCCTAACTGGGCTTTTCCCTCTCCCTTTTCCAGGTGAGACGGTGTCACTGGTGGACGTGGACATTTCCCAGCGAGGGCTCAGCTCTCCTCACCCTCCGACCCCTCCGCCGCCGCCCCGCCGCAGCCTCAGCCTGCTCGGTACTGCCCTGGGATGGTCCCTGGAAACCAGGGATGGTCCTTGGAACCTTGGGAGTTGTCCTTGGGATTCATCCCTGGAGCCCTGGGAATTCCAGTGCTGGAAAAGGGATCCCTGTCCTCCAGTAGTTGCCAAACCAGAGAGGAGGTGCTGCTGGAAATCCACAAATTCCCTTTTCCAGGCAGTTTCCCAGGCTCTGGGGCTGTTCTCTCCCTGTTTCCTGACCTGTCTCTGCTCTCTCCTAGATGATATCAGTGGGACGCTGCCTCCGGCTGTGCTTGTGGGGCCCATGGGCTCTTCCCTGCAATCCTTCCCTCTGCCTCCGCCTCCTCCGCCCCACGCCCCAGGTCAGCTCAGCTTGGCCAGCCCTGCCTCTGTCCTCCAGGAATTCTGCTTTTTCCCCCTCCTGGAATTCTGCTTTTTTCCTCTCTTGCAATCTCCACCTTTTCCCTTCTTGGAGTCCCCACTTTTTCTCTCCTGCAGTTTCCAGGTGTCTCTGGGTGACAATGACAGTGACAGTGACCTGTGTGTATCTAGGTGACAATGACAGTGACCCTGGCTGTTTCTGGGTGACAGTGACAGTGACCTTGGCTGTTTCTGGGTGACAATGGCAATGACAATGACCTTGGGGGGGATCTCTGTGTGACAATGACAGTGATAGTGGCCCTGTCTGTCTCTGTGTGACAATGACAGTGGCAGTGACAGTGGCAGTGACCCTGTCTGTCTGTCTGTCCTGCAGAGGCCTTTCCCCGGATCGTGCCCCTGCGTCCCCCCGAGGCCCCGGGCCAGCCGCCCCCTCCTCACCTGCAGTGTCCCCTGGCCCGGCCTGACCCCAGCAGCTTTGCTGCCAGCCTGAGGGAGCTGGAGAAGGTACCGGGACGGGGGAGAGTCCGAGCCCTCAGGGATTGGGATTTGGAATGTTGCTGCTCAGGGACTGTGATGGGAATGCGGCCCCTCAGGGCCTGGGACTGGGAATGTGGCCCCTCAGGGATTGTGATGGGAATGCGGCCCCTCAGGGCCTGGGATTGGGAATGCGGCCCCTCAGGGACTGTGATGGGAATGCGGCCCCTCAGGGCCTGGGGTTTGGGATTCCGGCCCCTCAGGGCCTGGGACTGGGAATGTGGCCCCTCAGGGACTGGGATTTTGGAATGCGGCCCCTCAGGGACTGGGATTTTGGAATGCGGCCCCTCAGGGATTGGGGTTTGGGAATGCAGCTCCTCAGGGACTGAGATTTGGGAATCCATGATTTTGGAGTCCAGGAAAACAGTTTCTGGGTGTGGAAGGGGGGTCTGGATCCCCTCTGTCCCCTGAGGGCCTGGCGTCCCCTCTGTCCCCTCATCCCTCAATCCCAGCCACCCACACCGGGTGCAATTCCCCATGAGGATCGGCCTCCTGGGAGCATTCCCGAGGGAATCCCCGTTCAGCTGCCGCTCTCTGTTCCCAGTGCGGGTGGTACTGGGGCCCCATGAACTGGGAGGACGCCGAGATGAAGCTGAAGGGGAAACCGGACGGGTCCTTCCTGGTGCGGGACAGCTCCGACCCCCGCTACATCCTGAGCCTGAGCTTCCGCTCGCAGGGCATCACGCACCACACGCGCATGGAGCACTACCGAGGTGAGCCATTCCCGGGATCCCAAATCCCACCCATTCCCTGCTCCAGGGGTTATAAACAATCCACCCACCACACCTGCATGGAGTACTACTGAGGTGAGCCGTTCCCGGGATCCCAAATCCTTGGGATGCCATTCTCAGCTCCAGGGTATTAGAAATCACCCACCACACCTGCATGGAGCACTACCGAGGAATAAAGAGCTGCCAGTGCCTTGGAAAAAGTGGGAATAAGGAGCTGGCAGTGCCCTGGAAAGCTGGATTTAAAGGAAGTTCTGACAAATGGAGATTTTAGGGAGAATTTATTCCTGGGAAGTGTGATCATGCATTGGAACAGGCTGTGCACAGAGTCCCCATCCCTGGAAGTGTCCAAGCCCCATGTGGATGTGGCACCTGGGGACACGGTGACGCCGGTTCCAGGGGACAGCTGGGATCTTTCCCAGCCTGCAGAATTCCCAGATTTTGGTGGAGGAGGGGGTGTCCAGGCTGGTGTGACCCACTGGGAGCTCTGGTGTCCCCAGCTCCAGTTTCATCCTGGGCCACCTGGCGGGTCAGGTGACAGCACGGGGACAAAGGGTGACCCAGGGCCTAATTAACAATCCTGTTAATCAAGGAGCAGGAACATGAAACTGCTGCCATGGAAAATGATCCCAGGGCTGGGAAACTGGGACAGCAGCACCTGGAGCTGGGAATGCTCCAAGGTCACCTTCCCTTGGGGATGTTGGGATGGAGAAGGGACACGACAGAATATGAGAATATTTAATTTCCTAGATATCATAATATTAAATTAACTAAATATAAGAATATTTGATTGATTAAATAGAAGAATATTTAATGTATTTAATATAAGAATATTGAGAAGTTTAGCTGTTCCCAAATCTACAAAACAGAGCCCATTCCAGGTGATTTTGGCAATGCCATATTTGTCACTGAGCATCCTTCCCCTGTTGTTTCTGTGATGGTGCTGGGGAAGCTACTTTTCCAAAAATTCCTTGGAATAACTCCCCTATGCTTTTCCAAAATTCCCCTGGAATAACAGGAATAATTCCCCTGCGCTTTCCCAAAATTCCCAAATAACGGGAATTCTTTCTCTTGTGGAAGGGACCTTCAGCCTGTGGTGCCACCCCAAGTTTGAGGACCGCTGCCAGTCCGTGGTGGAGTTCATCAAGAGGGCGATCATGCACTCCAAAAATGGGAAATTCCTCTACTTCCTGCGCTCCCGGGTCCCAGGTGAGCCCGGGAATGGGATTGTCCAGGTGAGCCTGGGAACCTAATCCTGACTAATCCTGATCTCCAAAATCTCCTTTTTTTCCCCCAAAAGGTCTCCCTCCGACGCCCGTCCAGCTCCTGTATCCCGTCTCCAGGTTCAGCAACGTCAAATCCCTGCAGCACCTTTGCCGCTTCCGGATCCGGCAGCTGGTCCGGATCGACCACATTCCCGAGCTCCCGCTGCCCAAGTGAGTGCTGGGATTCCCCATGGATCATCCCCGAATTCCCTCCCTCCCTCCCAGGCAGCAGGAAGGGATCTGTGAGCTCAGATCCGGGAGGGAATCATTGGCTTTTCCAGCTTTGGGGTAGCGGGATCGATGTCCTGTGGGGTTTTGGGGTGCAGTGGGAATTCTGAGCGGCTTGGGAATGAGGAATTCCCTGCTGTGCCAGAGCTTTGGGAAGCAGCTTCTGTTCCTGTGGAATTTCAGAGGAACTGTGACTCTGGGATCCTGCTCTTCCCAGTGTTTTGCCAGGGAAGAGGCTCTGGGTGTGCTTCAGGAACATTGGAAGGTTGTGGCTCAGGGATCCGGCTCTTCCTGGTGTTTTTACTGCTGTTTTTTCTGGTTGTGTTTTGGGAATGTCAGAGGGGCTGTTCTCTGGCAATACTGGAAGAGTTGTGGTTCAGGGGTCCAGCTATTCCCAGTGTTTTTCTGGGGCAGAGGCTCTGGTTGTGTTTTGGGGATTTCAGAGGGGCTGTGGCTCAGGGATCCAGCTGTTCCCTGTTTTTCCAGGCCCCTGATCTCCTACATCCGCAAGTTCTACTACTACGACCCGCAGGAGGAGCAGTACCTGTCCCTCAAGGAGGCGCAGCTCATCTCCCGACAGAAGCAGGAGCCCGAGTCCTCCACGTAGCGGGGCGGAGCCACCCGGCACTGACGGTGCGGGAATGGGCTGGGAACGGTCTGGGAATGCCCCAGGAATGGTGTGGGAATGCCCCAGGAATGGTTGGGAATGGTGCCTCATCCCAGGATCCAGCCCTGTTCCCTCAGAACCCCCCTGGGGAAGCCATGGCTGCTCCCTCAGGGGTCTTTTACCATTCCCAAACTTTCTCTGGAGAGAACAAGGTTTCATGTTCTTCTACCGTTCCCAGCTTCTCTTGGGAAGGGGAGCAAGATTTCCTGGCCTTTACTATTCCCATCTTTCCTCAGGAAGGGCCCAACCCTCCTGCTCCTCCCTTGTTCCCATTCCCCTCTCCCCCAGGCCCCCATCCTTCCCAATCCCACCCGATCCCAACTCCTGGTGTTTTTTCCCGGCAGGAATTTGGATGTTGCCCTCCTGCCATGGTGGGGGCAGGCCGAGCTCCTGCTGCTGCTGCTCCTGCTCTTTTCCTGGAGGAGAGGGCCCAGCATTCCTGGGAAGCCAGCAGAGCAGGATCTGGAGCCCCGGCTCCTGGGAAAAGGAATCCTGGGGGAACCCAGCCCGGCCCCGCGGATCCCCGCGGAACAAAGAATGTCATGGCACTATTCCCGAGTTTTCCTGGAAGATTTCAGTTTGGATGTCTCTGGATTTTTAATTTTTTTTTTTTTTGGTTGGATCTTCAGCATGAGGAAAAACTGAATTTTCTGATCCCGCTGGATTTTCAGATCCCACCTTGGGAATTTCCAGGTGGGGGAGAGGGAGGAGAAAAGGGGGAATTCTCTGGGAAGATCCATCTGCTCCCAGGCATCGTGGCAAGGCTTTGATCCTCTCTGGAGAGCTGCAAACGGAGCCAGGGGCTGGAAGAGCCCCTGGGAATAAACAAAGTGTGGAGTTCCGAGCAGCTCCACAGCTCCCCCGCTCCCCAGGATTTGGGAGAAGAGATCCAAACCCTCCAGGAGAGGCAGGAGCATCCTGGGAAAAGCTTGGAGCCGTGGAAGATGGAAGGAAGGGAGGAAGGAGGAGCGTGGGATGTGGTGGATCCAAAGGGGACGCTGCTGGGAGGTTCCCTGGAGCCCTGGGAAGGTGGAAGAGCTGCTGCTGGAATTGCTGGAGCTGCCCCTGGATCCTGCAGGGATCCCAGACCTGGGATGGGCTCTCCCAGCCTGTCCCTGGTGGATTCCAGAGGCTGGGAATGGAGTGAATCCTCCTGGAGCAGCTCTCTCCTCTCCCTGGGACATCAGGAACAAAATCCAAGAGAGTTTTGGCTCTTTCCCTGATTTTGGGCCCAAATTCCCTCCCTCGCCCCTTGGGATCCCGGGCTGCTGCTCCATCCCCCGAGCAGGAATTCCATGGGGGAACTTCCAGCTGGGAATTCTGGAGAATTCTCCCCTGCCGTGTGTCAAGGAGCAGCGTTCCAGTGCTCTGAATCCGAGGAATTGCCCCATCCTGCTGGATCTGAGGATTCCCTGGAGCCCTGGGACAATCCCAGTCCTGGAATTCCTGTGGATTTCAATGGAAAAAATTCCAAGCTGCTTTGCCACAAAAGGTGCTACAAATCCTGCCCTGCCTGCCTCCTCCAGCTGGGATTTGGAGGGGGAAAAAAACCCCACAATCCTTAAAAAAATTCCAGGTTTCTGGGTGAAACTGAGCCTGAAAATCCATGGAAATACCTCATGGCACTGTGTGAGGGAAAACCTTCCCAAGAACCAGGCCTGCTCCAGCTTTTCTTCCCAAAAAAAAAAGAGATCCTGGAAAAAGGAAAAGTGGATCAAGGATGGATAGTGGTATGCAGGGAATTGGGAACGTGTGAGTTAATCCAGGACAAATCCAGGGAAAATTCTGTTCCCTCCATGGGGTGATGGTGACAGCATTCCCACTCTTCTTTGGAATGGGAGAGGTTTGGGAAGGGGAGCAGGAGATCAGGGAAAAGCAGAGCTGGGGTTTTTGGGGTCTTTTTGCCATCCTGGGGCGCTCCCAATCCCCCAAAATCCAGCCTGGGGAGCTCCCAGTGTCCCAAAATCCATCCTGGGGCGCTCCCAATCCCCCAAAATCCAGCCTGGGGAGCTCCCAGTCCTTAAGAATCCAGCCTGGGGTGCTCCCAGTGCTCCCAATCCAGGGCTTCACCCCAAATCCCAGGAATTTCACGGGATCCTGCCTCACCTTTGGAGGAGGAATGAGCAGATTCCAGCAGCTCCCAGGGCAGGAGATTCCCAGGATTTTGGGAATCACCCTTTGGAATTAAAAAAAAAATAATGCAGCTTTTGCCTAATTTTATTTTTTTTATCCCCCCCTTTTTTAATTTTTAATTTTAGTCTTAATTTTTTTTGGTGTGTGCTTAATTTATTCAAATAGTGGCTGTATAATTTATTTTCATAAATATATGAGAAAAGTTACTAAATGGTTAAAAAAATAATAATAAAAAAACCAAACGGACTTTGCAGGCCAATCTTTCAGATTTAATGAAAAAAATTAATTAATAATAATAGTATTAATAATGATGGGTTTTGATATGAACCACAAATGCACTTTCGGGTGTGTTTGGTTATTTTTTGGGGTGGGGAGCTGTGGGGTTTGTGTGTAAATATTGTATTTATAGGCATGTTTGGCCTCTTGTGGGGGATTTTAGGAACTGCTGGTGTGGAATTCCTGGATTTTGGGGGTTTTGGGGTTTTTTTGGGGGTATTTTTTTTTCCTACAGGGTCAGCCAGGAAGAGCTGACTTGGTGTTTGTAAAACTCATTTTTAGCGTCGATTTTGGGGTTTTTTTTGAGTTGTTTGGGATTTTATTTTTTTGCTGTGGGAGGGGTGGGAAGGGAAGAGAGAAAGGGTTTGAAATAAAAACCTTGGAAATTGTTGGATGTTTTTTGTGGTGAATTCTGAGTCCTTGACCCCCTCCAGGTTCCTTTTTTGGGGCATCCTGTGACCCCAAAATCCATCAAGGATCTCGGGGTCCCCCCCTGGCTGCTCCCAATTCCCAAAAATAAATTTGGGGGATTTCTGGGTGCTCCCAGTACCCCAAAACCCATCGGGGAGCTCTGGGTTCTTCTGGCACCCCAAAACCCATTCAGGGGGACCTCTGGTGCCCCCAGTACCCCCCTGGATATCGGGGTGCCCCTGGTGCTCCCAGTTCCCAAATCCCTGTGGGCTGGGCTGAGACCCCAAGGGCTGGAGAAGCCCAAACCCCCCTCCTGACCCCCAAAATCCCCCTCCTGTGTCCCCAAATCCCCTTCCCTATTTCCCTCCTCCCAAATCTCCCTCAGGCCACGCAGATCAAAGGTGGAATTGGGGCTGGGGGGGTTTGGGGGGGCTCTGAGTCCTTGGGAGCTTCATCTCACCCCCCCTCCTCCTCCTCCTCCTGCGCCCCAAACCCGGGGCTCCCTTTTGGGGTTTTTATTTATTGGTTTTTGGGTCCCTTTGGCTGCTGGAACGCCCCAGGGCCCCTCGGGGCAGATTTGGGGTCCCTGGGGTGGGGAGGGAAGCAGGTTTGGGGTCACCAGAATGGGGCAGATTTGGAGTGCCTGGGATGGGGAATGGGGCAAATTTGGGGTCTCAGGGATGGGGGGCGAGGCTGATTTGGGGTCCCCGCAGCCCCAGGAAGCTTTGGGGCGCTGCATTCCCGGGAATGCTCCGGGCATTCGGGGCCCCGGGATGCACCCACGGCCCGGAGGAGCCCCTGCGGACCCGGGCACCCCCTCGCTGCCCCCGGGCCCCCCAAAAAAGCCGCTTTTGTGCGGCCGCCCCCGAGCGGGGCTGGGCAGCGCCCAGCAGGGCCGGGGTTTTATTTTTACCTCTCATTAGCATCAGAAAGCGGCGCGGCCCCCGCGGGCGGCGCGGCCCCGGACAAAGGGCGCTTTCTTCCCGCTCCGCCCGCCCCGGCCCCAGCCCCGATCCCGCGGGCGCTGCTCCCCCCGGGACCCCCGAGAGCAGCCCCGGCCCCCGCGGGGTCAGGGAAAGGGGGGCGGCTGCTGGTGGTGCCCACCCTGGGGAAAAAATCCCGTGGGGTGGCGGGGTGTTGCTCCCCGTGTTTAAATCCCATCCCAAAATCCCATCCCAAAATCCCATCCCTAAATCCCACCCTTGGCCGGCTCTGCCCCAGCCGCGGGGGTGGGCTTGGGGGGTCCGAAGCCCCAGTTTGGGGCTGGGTCCCGTGGGGGGTGTGGGGTGGGGGCGCTGCCCCTCCTCGGCCACTGTGCTGAGGAGAGTGTGGGAACGAGGGAAACTGAGGCACGGGGTGGGATCAATCCAAAGGAAACTGAGGCACAAGGTGGGATCAGTCTAAGGGAACTGAGGCACGGGGTGGGATCAGTCTAAGGGAAACTGAGGCACGGGGTGGGATCAATCCAAAGGAAACTGAGGCACGGGGTGGGATCCGTCTAAGGGAAACTGAGGCACAGGGTGGGGAGGGAACGAGGGAAACTGAGGCGCGGCACAAGACCACTCCAGGGGACACTGAGGCACGGCCTGGAGCCATCCAAGGGAAACTGAGGCATGGCATGGGACCAGCCCAAGGGAAACTGAGGCACAGCATGGGATGAATCCAAGGGAAACTGAGGGACGGCCCAGGCCCGGGGCAATGCAGCCAGGGCCGTGCCGGGGGATGGGCGGGCGTGGTGCCCGCTGTCCCCGGCCGGGCCCTGGCAGTGCCCCAGGGTCAGCGCTGGGCTGGCACCGGCTCCGAGCTAACATTTACCCAGCCCCGAGGGCTTGGCTGCCACCCCGGGAAAGGGCAGGACAGGGGCCACCAAACCAGCCTGGGGGGACAGACAGTGACAGTGCCACTGCCACCAAACCAGCCCGGGGGGACAGACAGTGACAGTGCCACTGTCGCCGTGCCAGCCCTGCACTGGGCACTGCCAGGGAGAGCCGCAGCCCCTGGGAAATGGGGAGAGGGAGACAGGGACGGATGGATGGAGGGATGGATGGATGATGGATGGATGATGGATGGATGGAGGGATGGATGGATGGATGGATGGATGGATGGATGGATGGATGGATGGACGGATGCATGGATGGAGGGATGGATCCATGGATGGAGGAGGGAAGCAGCGGGTTGGGGCTGGTGGTCCCGGGGGGGCCGGGCGGAGGGGCGGGAGGGGAGGGCGGCGGCGGGGTCCGGGTGGGGCCGGGGCCCCCTCCCGTCGCCGCTCACATGACGCCGCTCCCGGGATGCGCCGGGCGGCGCCGGGCGTGGGCGGCGGCGGCGGCGGCGAGAGGCGGCGGCAGCGGGACCGCACCGGGGCGCGCCGGCTCCGCCGCCGGCACCGCCACCGGCACCGACAGCAGCACCGGCAGCGGGAGCGGCCCATGGCCCGCGGCCGGACCGCCGCGCCCGCCCCCTGAGCGGCCCCATGGAGCAGGTAGGACCGGGACAGGGATAAGCAGCGGGACCGGGAGCGGGAGCGGGGCCGGAGCTGCCGCGGCGGGGACCGGGCGGGTCCAGCATCCACGGGCGCGGCGCCGTTCCGGGGGTCCGGCACCCCCGGGGACCGCACCTGCCGCCGCTGTGCTCCCCACCTGCCATCGCTGTGCTCCCCACCTGCTGCTCTCTGCCCCACCCACCCTCCCCCGGTCCCCGGCGTCCCCCCCGCCCTCTCCCCGCCGCCTCGGCAGCACCTGAGCCCCGCGGCAGCATCGCCCACCGGGGACCCCCGGTACCACCGCCCTGAGACCCCCCCGTGTGCCTCCCTCAGCCCAGGTGTGCGGCGGGACCCCGTTCCTGTCCCCGTCCCCGTCCCGTCCCTGTGCCTGCTCTGCCACCGCCTCCCGCCACAGCCCGGGGCGGGACCCGCCCGCGGTTTGGGGAGGGGGTTTCTGCTCGGGGAAGGGGCTGGAGCCGCCGTGGGGTGTGGATAACCCCTGGGGGTGTCCTTTGCTCCGTCTCCCCATCCCGTTATTCACCGGCCGACGCCTCCAGCCCCCGTCCCGCTCCGGCCGGGCTGTGCCGCCCCTCCTCGCCGCCCATCCGGGGCCGGGGGTCTCTCGGACCCCCCGTGCCGTGGCTCTGCGTGGACAGGAGGCTCCCTGGGGTGGGGGTCACCCCCTCCCGACCATCCCTCCCCAATTTTGGGGTCCAGCTCCCTCCCCGCAGCCCCCGGGGCTCTGCCTCGTGTTCCCCCCGCCGCCCCCATGGCTCCGGCTCAGCGCAGATCCCAGCGCAGGGTTTGATGCCTCGCGGGTGCCCCGCACCCCTGGACCCTCGGGATGGGCTGTGGCAGCGCTGGGGACCCGCCAGAGCCACCGCTGCGGGCACCGCACGTCCCCAGCGCGCAGCGAGCGCTGCCCGCACGTTGGGGGCCGCGTGCTGCAAAATCCGCCCCCCCTCCCCGGGCCGCGGCGGGGGGGGCAGCACCGGGGGTGCCACAGCGCGGCCGTGTCACCCACCCGCCATCACCGCCCCCACCCCACAGCCCGGACCCCCGGGATGGCCCCCGACCCCCGGCAAAGCCACCGCGGGGACATCGCGGGGTGCAGCATCCCCCGGGGGCTGCCATCTCCCGGGCCCCCGCTGCCGGCTGCGCTCTCCCCGCTGGTAAAATCCCCTCTTCCCACATCCAGCTGCAATGCAGAGGAGCTCCCGAGCCGCCCGCACGCCTTCCCCGCCGCCCTGATTGGCGGCGCCGCCTCTGGAAGGGGCCGTGGTAATTTTAGGCCGTGAGCGGCAGCAGGTTGGCATGTGCCCGCCGCCCCGGGCACGGCCGGGAGGCTCCGGCAGCGCTGCCCGGCCGCGCTCCGCGCTCACGGCAGCCGGGGATGCTGCGCAGCGCCCGGGGCTCCCCGAACCCCGCCGGGATCGCGGCCCCTCCCTGATGTGCGATGAGCACGTAAGTCCTCGGCGCCCCCCCGGCCGGGCGCTGCCGGCCCGAGCCCCCCCGGCCCCGCTGTTGTTTATCCCGACGGCCCCGCCGGCGGGCAGGGAAGGAGGGGCTGCGTCCGTAACCCTTTCGTCTGGCCGCCCGCTCAAAATGGCTTCGTGCTGCTGCCGCCGCCAGCGATCGGGAGCTGCGGGCTGGGAGCGCCCGCCTGGAGCCGGGAGGGCGCTGGGGGGGACACCCGGCGAGACCCCACCCCATAAGGGGCACCCCCGGCATCCCCGTGGGCAGCGCGGGTCACCCTGCGCGCCCCGCCCGATCCGCGGCCCCCCCAGCTCCTCCCCGCGCCCCGCTTCTGCTTTTCTTCATTTTAATTCCCGGGATTAGGTTAAAACCCATCTTCCATCCAGGCTGGATTCCCCTCTCGCTGCCTTTGTCTGCGGCGCGGAAGCGGCTCCGCAGGGAGCGGCGGGCGGGGGGCTGCTGCTCCACCCCTGCACCCCGGACCCCCTCCTGCTCCCCCAAATGCTCTCCTGCCCCCCCAGACCCGCTCCTGCGGCCGGGATTTGGGGTGGGGGTCGAGCAGCGCTGGCTCTGCCCCCCAGAGGGGTGGGCACGGATCGGGGGCGCTGCCCGGCCGCGGGAGGGAGGCAGGGCGGCGATGTTCGGCTGGATGGGCACGGAATGGGGCGTGGGGAGCCCCGGCGGGTGTGAGCCCTGTCCCACCCCGCCCGTGGGGACACAGGGGCGCGGTGGCCCGGGGGGCTGCGGGTGCGGCCCGGGAGACAAAGAATGAGAGTTCCTGGAGCGGGGAGGGAGCACCTGGGCATGGTGGCACCCGAGCCTCGGGGACACCTGTGGGGAACGTGCCCGGGGCAGGGATGGGGCTGTGGGCTCTCCTGGAGCCCCCCTGGCTGTGCACCCCAGGATGGGGCTCAGCCCTCGCCCTGTCCTTGTCCCTGACCACGTGTCAGGGTCAGTCCCTGTCTCTGCAGGGTGAGGGGCCAGCTCAGGTTGTGTCACCTCCCTGGTGGCACTGGGGACACCAAGAGGGGACTCGGAGTGCCTGGATCCTGCCTGGGGGTGTCATAGGCCGTGTGTCCCCTCGTGGGGGACACAGCCGGAGGGACCCCAGGAGTGGCAGTGCCACAGGGGACAGGGCGGGTGGCACAGCTGGAGGAGCTCTCTGCTCTTCCCACGGCCTGTCCTCTGCACAGGGACAGACAGACGGACAGACGGACGGACGGTGGTCAGGCTGGCCCGCGGTGCCAAAGCCAGCCCGAGGGGACATTTCCTGGAAAGTCCCTCTGGAGAGCGGCCAGCGGGATGGAGCCGGGCGGGACGGGCAGTGCTGCGAGGCCGGGCAGGCAGAGGGCAGCCCTGGCACAGCCCAGCGAGGGGACAGCGGGCAGGGAGGTGTCCCATGCGGGTATGGTGACATTGGGACCCCCTGTGGGTCCTGGGGGTGCCACACTTACGGTCTTGGGGTGCCTGGCTGTGTCCTGTGGGGAGCAAATTCCCGTCACTCCCATCCTGCTGTTTGTCCCCTCCTGGCTCCCAAGGCAAGGCAAGGGACAGCAGTGGTGGCAGTGACCCCGTGGGTCCCCTCAGTGCTGGCACCCCCATTTCCAGAGGGAGAAACCCCTCCGTCCCACCCCTGGGTGCTGTGGGTGGCACCAGGATGCCATCACCCCTGGGTGACCCCTGTCCCTCCCCTGTGTTTCCCTGGGTGTCCTTGGTGGTCCCGCGCCCGTATTTCCCTGGGTGTCCCTTCCCCGCTCCTGTCCCTGGTGTCCCCTGCCCATCCCGGCTGCAGTGACAGAGGTGGGAGCTGCCCCCCGTGAGCGGCTCCGGCCCCGTGGCCCCGCTCCAGCCCCGGGTTCCGGCGGCTCGGGCGTTTGTTTGTTCTGGGGGCGCCGCGCCCGCCCCGGAGCCCGCAGGAAGTTGTTGTTGACACAGGAGTTTCTTAATGGTGTCACGGAAAACTCGCGCTTGGCAGCCGCGGTGTCGCGGGCTGGCATTCCCGGGATCGTGGTGTGGTATGGCCTGGCATTCCCAGGAATGCTGCGTGGCACGGGCTGGCATTCCCGGCATCACGGTGTGACACAGGCTGGCGTTCCCAGGAGTGCTGCTTGGCATGGGCTGGCATTCCTGGGATTGTCAGGTGGCATGGGCTGGCATTCCCAGGAGAGCTGCTTGGCATGGGCTGGCATTCTCAGGAATGTGGCGTGGCACAGGCTGGCATTCCCAGAAGTGCTGCATGGCAAGGGCTGGCATTCCCAGGAATGCTGCATGGCACGGGCTGGCATCCCTGAGGGCAGACCTGGGATGCAGGCAGGGAAACGCCCGATGATCACTCGGGACTCAGGGAGTGGCTGGGGCTGGCAGTGACACAGGGACATCGCGGGGACATTGCGAGGAGCTGCCGGAGCCCTTGGCACCGTGCCAGCTGCAGGATTTGGGATGCTGCATCCCCCTGGAATCCTGGGGTGCTCTGGGGGTCTGTTCCAGCCCCCACCTCTGTCCCACACGTGGAGCTGTGGCCCGTTTGGGACAGAGAGGGGACAATGACACCTGCCAGCAGCGGAGGAGCCATCTCGGAGTGCTCTGAGGGAGATGTTCCTGCTGTGATAATGGGAGATGATCCTGCTGTGCCCTGCCCTGTGCCCCTCCCTGGGCTCCTCTGCCCCTGGCTGGGCCCTGCTGGCTCCAGCCCTGTCCCTGGGGTGGTCCTGTCCCCTCCTGCTGTGTCTCTGTCCCCAGGGGTTGTGGCCACCATTCCTCTCGGTTTTCTTTACCTCCTCTCACTTTCCTGTCACACGTGGCTCCATTTCCCTCACAGAATTGCCCCTCGTGCCAGTGCTGGGTCCTGCTGGTGCCACAGGTGACTCAGGGCTCATGTCATGGCATTGATGTCACCTCCTGCCATCATGGAGCCTTTCAGGTGCCGTTTGCACCCCGAGATTCAGCTGTGGGATTTGTTTCCTCAGCAGTTTCTCCATGTTGGTTTTGGGATGCTCTGCTGTGTCCAGGCGGCCTGAGCCAGGCCAGGCCCTGCTGGCTGTCCCCATGCTGGCTGTCCCCATCCCTCAGTCTCCCAGGCCAGGCTCTGTCTGTCCGTCTGTCCAGCTGTTTCCCGCCCTCGCTGTTTCCTTTCCCTGCAGCTCTGTGTCAGCCTTTGTCCGTCTGTCAGCCCTGACCCGGCTGTTTCCGTCCCCCTGTCTGCCTGTGCCAGTCCCCGTCACTCCTGTCCCTCTGTCCTGGCGTTTCCTGTCCGTGTGTCCGGCAGTGCCCGGCCTTGGCCTCGCCCTGCTGCTGCTTGTCGGCTCTCCCTGCCCTGCCTGTCCTGGTGTCCTGTGCCAGCTGCTCTCTGCCAGCTGCCCTGTGCCCGTCCTGCTCAGCTCACGGTCCCCGTCCCTCTGTCCTGGCTGCTCCAGGCCTGGGTGTCCCCTGCCCATCCCCAGGTGTCCCACTCCTGTCCCCGTGTGCCCTGTCCTGGTCCCTGGATGTCCCTCCTTGTTCCCGGGGGGCCCTTGCCCATCCCGGTCCCATCCCAGTGCCAGTGCTGGTTCTGCTGTCCGGTGCCGGTTCCCGTTCCCACCCTGCCATCCAGAGCTGGTGCCGGTCCCAGCTGTCCTGGTGCCGGTTCCTCTGTCCCGGTTCCCGTTCCCGTTCCCCCCCCGCCATCCCGGTGCCGGTTCCAGCTGTCCCGGCTCCGGTTCTGCTGTCCTGGTTCGCGTTCCCGTTCCCACCCCGCCATCCCGGTGCCGGTTCCCGGTCCCTCCCGCCGGGCGGGCCGTACCGAGCCGAGCCGCCCCGTGCCCCGCCCGCCGCCGCGGGCGCCCGGAGGAGGCGGAGCCGCGACCGGGGCCGGGGCCGCCGCCGGCCCAGCCCGAGCCGAGCCGAGCCGGACCGCGCCGTGCGGGGCCGAGCCGGGCCGAACGCAGCGGGACGCGCCGCGCGGGGCCGCAGCGGGCAGCGCCGTGCGGGGCCGTGCCGAGCCGAGCCGTGCGGAGCCGGGCCGAGGCGAGCCGAGCCCGCCCGCCGCGCCCCGATGAATGGGATCGCCTTCTGCCTGGTCGGGATCCCGCCGTCCGCCCCCGCGGTGAGCGACACCGGCGGCAGCGGGGACACCGGGGACGCGGCAGCGGGGACTGGGAGCGGCGCTGGGGGCACTGGGCGGACTGGGAGGGTGTGGGCTCGGCGGAGCGGGGTCTGGGAGGAACTGGGGGGTACTGGGCGGGCTGGGGAGGGAGCAGGCTCGGGGAAATGGGGCTGGGAGGAAATGGAGGTACCGGCTGAGCTGTAGGTCTGGGGGAATAGGGACTGGGGGAACTGGGAGGGACTGGGAGAGTGCGGGATGGCGCCGAGGTCTGGCAGCGCGGCCGGGTGTTGGGTGATGCCCTCGGGGACCGGACCGGGACTGACCCCGTTCTCCGGGGCCGCGCTGTGGGTCAGGGCCAGCGGGTCCGGGGTGTCCGGCCCCCCACGCCACGCCACAGGCGCTGGTGGCCGCGGCGGCCTGTCCCCAGCCACAGCGGCGTCGTGGCAGGGCGGAGGGGCTGCGGCGCCCGGATCCGGCACGGAGCCGAGGGGGAGACCCCGGGAAGGCGCTGCCCCTTCCCGGGACGGACCCACGGACACCCACGCACTTCCTCCGAAACTCCCGGCCGGGCTGGCTGCGAGCGGCTCCGGCCGATCCATCCCCTCCAGCGCTCGCCTCCGGGCAGGCAGCAACCCCCGGCGTGCCAGGGGCTCCTGGAGGCCAAATCCATCCCCCCCAGCCCCGAGCAGCCCCCCAGGATCTGCTGACCGAGGGTGGGCATCGGCATCGCTCGGCGCCGCTGCCCCGGAGGGCGATTCCCGTCTCCCGGTGGTGGTGCCAAGGAAGGCCAGCCCAGCCCTGGCTACGTCCCCATTTCCTGCCCGTTTTATGCCAGATCCCGGCGAAACCTTGGCGTGGGGATGAGGACGGCGCTGGGGGACGTGGGGCGGGGGTCTGGCGGCCGTGGGGACCCCTCGCTGTGGGACTGGCACATCCTGGCCCCAGAGCTGGATTGGTCCCTCAGTTCCTGGTTTTTTGAACTCGGCTTCCTCGGCCCCGGCCACGGGGGAATTAACCGGCCTGAAAGGGTTAACTGGGGCGTGCGGAGTGGCCCGGGGATGAGGAGCTGCTGAGCATTAATCATGGTTCCTCCTGGACCCGTCCCTGCTTACCCCGTACCGCTGGGTGCCGGCGCTCGGAATTTCGGGATGGGGATGGGTGTGTGTGTGAATCTTGGAATCGGCTTTTCTGCTGCGTTTTGGGGTGAAATGTGCCCTCCTGGGGGGCGGCACCTTGGGCAGGGCTCGAGTCGCTGATTTGGGGGATTTGGGGAGCTGGGGGATTTGGGGTGCTGAGGGATTTGGGGTGACTTTGGAGGGGTTCATTACCCACCACGTGTAGGGATGAAGGCTCTTTGCCATCCTCCCGTGGGGATTTAGTGCTGCGCCAGCAGAAATCCTGCCCGGCAGGCGCCCCCAGGGCTGCGTGGCAGGGACAGCGTCCCACTGTCCCCAAAGCCTTCACGGCTCCTGCCCCGAACCCTTTTTTCTGTCTCTGCTTCACAAATTGAATTTCTTCACGCCTTTCCCCCCCCCCCCCCCCCCTTTCTCTCTGAACCCTGAACTTGAAAGACAGGAAAAGCCTGTGCTTGGGGCTGCTGCCGCAATCCCGCCTCGCCAGCGCGAAACCTGGCACGGGCACCGGGCTGGGCCACGCGGTGCCACCCGGGGTCCTGCTGGTCACCCTGGGCTGGTGGCAGCCCTGGCTGCCAGGGCTCTGACCTCTGTGGTTTGACCTTGGCGTGTCCCGAGTCACCGCTGGCACCGGGCCCTGCAGGGGGACAGGGGGGTGATGGTGATCCCAAATGTGACCCGGGGCTGGCAGCACTGCCCGGTGCCATCATCCAGGGTCAGCTGCCAGGCTGGGGGTTATTTGGGGTTTGGGGGCTTTGGGTTTGGAGAGTTTGGGGGCTGTGGGTTTGGGAATTTGGGTTTGGGGAGTTTGGGTTTGGGGGCTTTGGCATGGGGGGGACAGCTTGAGGGGCATGCTGAGTGTGGGACCAGCTCCAAACTGGAATTTGGAGCCTCTCCCCAGTTCACGTGGAGCCACTCACTGGGAGAAAGCACACGGGGATGAGGGGGGGCTGTCCTGGGAAGCTGCCGAGCTCCGGGATGGCCTTTTATTCTCATTAAAAGGGAAAAAAACAGGATTAAGTTTCAAGTTGGTGCTGTCCCATTAATAAACCAAGTTTGTCTTCGGCAAGGCAGCAAGACCTGATTTAAAAAGGAATGGAGATAGATGACCTATTTTAAGCTCTCAAGTTGGAAAATATCGACCTGGCTGCCTCCAGCCCGCCAGCGGCTGGGCCGGCTGTGCCAGCTGGGCCACAACGCGCTCCCAAAACCCTCCTGGATATCCCTAAACCTGCCTGGTTCTCCCAAAACCCTCCTGGATATCCCAAAACCCTCCCAGATATCCCAAAACACACCCAATTATCCCAAAACCTGCCTGGTTCTCCTGAAACCCTCCCAGATATCCCAAAATGCACCTGGCTCTCCCCAAACCCACCCGGCTATCCCAAAACCTGCCTGGTTATCCCTAAACCTTCCTGGTTATCCCAAAACCCGCCCAGCTCTCCCAAAACCCGCCCAGCTCAGGATGCCCCAGGTGGATCCTTCAAAGGCGCCGCCGACCTCCTGCCTGGAGCTCCTGGAGCGGTCGCCTCCTTTCTCCCCAGGAGTTCATTAAGGCCTCGCTAATTGCCAGCCCGGCACACCTTGGCGTGGCGCAAGAGCCGCGGCGGCGCGGTCCGGCAGCTCGGTGCCACCGCGGCCACGCCGGGATCGGTCACATTCCCCGTGGGTTCGGTGTCACCAGGGTTTGGGAGAGGTTTTAGGGGTGGTTTTAGGGGTGAGGGGTGTTGGGGTGTGGGGTTGACCCCGATCCTTGGGGGATGAAGCTGGAGCTGGGCTGGCCTTGGGGAAAACGGGGTGAGTTGTGCCAAAGTGACCAAAATGAGGCAGTGGTGACCAGGGGGATGGCCCTGGTGACAACAGGGATGGCCCTGGTGGCTGTGGGGTGGTTCTAGTGACCATGGGGATGGAGCCTGGTGACCAGGGGGATGGCCCTGGTGGCCATGAGGATGGGACCTGGTGGCCTTGGGGATGGGATCTGGTGCCCACAGGGATGGCCCTGGTGACCATAGGGACAGCCCTAGTGACAGTGGGGACAGACCCTGCTATTGCCCAGTAGAATTCCTTTTCCAAACGCAGCAGGAAGGATTTGGGGCTTCAGGAGCCATCCCAGGCTGGGGAACAGTTCCTGACACAGCCCTGAGCCCCACGCTCATGTCCCCTTCAGTGACCAGCCAGGTCCCCACTGCCCCTCTGGTCACCCACCCCCCGACCTGTCCCCGCACACCCCGGGGCGCCCACGGTGACCGTGCCCCCCCTGCCATCCCCCGAGGGCAACAGAGGGTCCCTTGATGGGGCCGAGCGCGTGGGGCAGCCCCGGGGCGGGTGGGACGGAGCGCGGTGGCTCCGGGGGACAATCGGGCCATTGTCGCACATCCTTGTGGCACATAGTGGCTCTTTTTGTGCGCGCCGGGCGGGGGCCGGGCTGCGGTGCCAGCGCTTTCGGGGCCAAGCGTGGTCCCCAGCGGGGCTGGCGGTGACTGGTGTGGCAGCAGGGGCAGGACATCGATGTCCCCGGCCGGGGAGGGGACACGGACTGGACGTTTGGCCACGGACGCGTGTGGGATGAGGAAAAATGTTGGGCTGCTCCTAATCGCAGGAAAACGCTGCTGGGTGCTGCTGGAGCTCGGTGTCCCCAAAGCTGTGTCCCCAAAGCTGTGTCCCCAAAGCCACCTCCTGTCCGCGCTGTGGCCGGGGGAAGCTCAGGACCCCTTTTTGCTTCTTATTTCCACCATCCAGTGAGGGCTGTGGGGTTTGTGCTCCCTCCCAAACCCTCAGGCGTCACCTCAAGGGTGTCCCTCACATCTCTGGGGGCTTCCCCACCCCAGGCCCCCCATCCTTGGAGGGGGCAGGGGCTGGAAGGAGCTGCAGCCTCCCCCTGACCCCCGTGGGTCGCGTTTTCCACGCAAGGTGCCTCTGGAGCCGCCAGAGGAAATGGCTCATTGTTAGCCCGGCTGAAAAAAACAGAGACCCAAAAACCGGCCCTAATGAGGCCAGCTTCTATTTGAGGGTTTGCACGGGAAAAACAGGAAACGGAATCCTGTTACTTTTCTAGGGCCCGCTGCCGATAACGCCGATTGTAGGATGGGGCACAGGAGGAGGAGGAAGAGGAGGAGCTGGCGATGAAGGCAGCCCCAGCGTGGCCTTGGTGGTCCCGCTTCCTCCTTGGCTGGGGGGTGACAACTCCTTGGTGGCTCCGTGGTTCCCGTCTTTGTGCTGGCTCTGGTGTGTCCCCAGCCTTGTCCCTGCCTCGGGGCTGCTGGCACTGGGTGTGGGGACAATCCAGGAGGGATGAGGAGAGCTGGGATGGGGAGATGGACAGAGCACAGCGCCGTGGAAAGGGGGTCACTGCCTAAAGTGTCCCCAAAACTGGCCCTGGCTGTGCTATGTCCTGTGGATGTCCCACAGCCCTGTGGGTCTGTCCCCTGTCCCCACCACCCGTGGGGTTCAGGAGGGCTGGAATGGAGCCACGTCCTACCCTGGAGATGTGACAGGGAGGGTCCACGTGGATGCTGTCACTTCAACGCGGTGACATCAGCTGGTGACACCTGCAGGGCTGCTCACAGGGACAATCCAACAATTGCAGCCCAGGGATGCCACCAGGGATGCCAGCAGCCATGGGAACCAGCAGGGACAGTGCCACATGCCTGGAGAGCCACAGTGGGCACCAGGAGAGGCCAGGAAAGGGAATGAGGTTCTGGGGTCCCCACATTTCTGTGGATGTGGCAGCAGGGACCCCCTGTCCGGGCGAGCTGGAGCTGCTGCTTCCAGATGTGTCAGGAATGGGAATCCCTGCGGGTCCAGGGGCGGCATCTCGGGGTGACAGTGCCAGGACAGTGACAGTGCTGGGTTTGGTGACAGGACAGAGCCACCTGGGGTGGGCAGGGGAGGGGACACTGTCCAGAGAAACAGGAAGGAAGGAAGGAAGGAAGGAAGGAAGGAAGGAAGGAAGGAAGGAAGGAAGGAAGGAAGGAAGGAAGGAAGGATGGAAGGATGGATTTCCTTCCCCATGTTAACACCCAGGAATGTCACAGGGATGGTTGGTGGATGGAGCAAACCCTTCTGGCATCAGCTGAGAGTCACCCCAGCACTCCCACCCTCCCAGGGCTGGTGCATCCATCCTGAGGAGTCCTGCCTGGGCTGGGACCTGACACCTGGGGGGTTTCTCTCCCTCACCGAGGTGGTTTTTCCTCCTTTTCCCTCCTTTTCCCAATGCTGCTGCTCCCACCCAGGATGTGCCTGCACTCCCAGGGCTCCCACCCTGCTTTCCCCCATTCCCAGTGGGATCCAGCTGTGTGGGATTGGGGTGGCGCAGCTCCAGGGGCCCGGAGCACCCCGGGGGCTGCTGCCAGCACCCCCCTGAAATCCCTGCTGAGCTGCAAAGCTCCTCAGCCCCGGTTCGAGTTAAAGAGAATTAAAATGCTTTCTCCTGCCGATCCCTAATCCCCGCGGCTGCGGCAGGGCCCAGGGGATGCCCGGATGCTCCCGGCGTGGTCACCTGTCCCCACCCCGGTTCTGCTGTCACTTCACCCCCCTCCCCGGTCCAGGTCCCGCTGCCGGAGCATCCCCATCCCCTTTCCTGCAGGGGAGCATCGATCTCAGCCCTTTTTGGGGGTGCAGCCCCCCACAAACGCTGCCTGGAGCCCGGGGAGGGCGTGTGGGATCCCCGACCCCCTTCCCCATCGCAGCTTTGCCATAAAAGGGCTGGAAATGGGTTATTGTCTCAGCAGTGTTTTCTCCTCCTCCCAAATCCTATTAAAACCTCATTTTTCTGACCCTAATCTCAGCTGGCCCTTCTGGGGGGGGGGGATTAGCGGTTGTGTCCCCCCCGGCCCGGCCCCGCTGGGTCCGTGCTGGCGAAGCGCGGCCGGAGGGGGGCGGCTGTGGGGCCGCGGTGGTGGCAGCGCTGCTGTCGCTGTCGCTGTGTCCCTGTCGCTGTCCCTGCCCAGAGGGTGACGTTATCCTCGCCGCGTGCCAGGGCGATGGCGCCGCTGGCAGGGACAGCTGGTGACATGTCCCCAGCTGGGACCGGCGGCTGCAGCCCCGCGATGTCACCGCGCTCGGGGCGGGGTGGGGTCGGGCCAGGAGCAGCACGGGTGGGACAGGGGGGTGGCATCGGGGTCAGATGTGGGCATCCCTCAATACGGGAGCAGGGCCGTGTGTCCCCCTGTCCATGTGTCCCTCTGTCCGTGTCTCCACCTGTCTATGTGTCCCTGTCTGTGTGTTCCTGTGTGTCCCCCTGTCCATGTATCCCCCTGTCCGTGTATCCCCCTGTCCGTGTGTCCCTGTCCGTGTCCCTGTGCATGCCGGGAGCTCCCTTTGCAGCGTATTTAGGACACTCCTGTGCAAACGGAACGTTCTGGAAGGCGTCCAGGCCGCTCGCATTCCTCGGGGTGGAATCTGCCCCCGCCAGCGCCGCCTGACCTTTCCCGCTTTGGGCTGCGGGAACAATCCCAGGGACCGTCCCCTCGCTGTCCCCCCGCCAGGGCTCGGGGACCCCTCCCCAGGCCCCTGCGGGCTGCCGGGGCAGCTCAGTGCCACCACGAGGGGCTGAGGGGGTGACAGGGTGGCACCCACGAGGGGCAGGGGGCACTGACAGGGTGGCACCCACGAGGGGCAGGGGGCAGTGACAGGGTGGCACCCATTGTCCCCAGCTGTCCCGGGAGCTCCGGGCTGATCCAGGCCCCATTCCCGGCTGGATTTCCCCCCTGAGCCGGGAAGTGAAGCCCCCCGGGGCTGTTTGCACTCTCAGCCCAGTCTGGCTGCTCCAGCCGGGCGGCTCAGCGAGCTGGGACACGCCAGAGCCTGTCCCTGGGCTGGGCCGAGGCCACCGGGGTGGCCCCGGGCTGGCTCAGGGACAGACCCCGGGCACAGGACCCAGGTGACACTGTGGTGGCCCTGGGGGTGCTGCTGGCATGGTTTGGCTCCCTTGTGTCCCCATCCTGGTTTGTCATGGCTATGCCGGTTTGGAGGGCACGCCGGGTGTGCAGAGGAGTCCCTGGGGACACTTTGGGTCCTTGGGGACATGGCTGCCACCAGGCCACGCTGCCCAGCTGGCCTGGGCTTGGTGCTGGAGCTGTTTTGGGGCAGATCCGTGTCACCTGCAGGGGACACTGGGGACATTCTGGCCACCGCAGCATGTCCCTGTGTCCCCACATTGTGTCCTTGTGTCCCCACATTCCATGTCGCTGTATCCCCACATTCCCTGTCCCCTTGTCCCAAATTCCGTGTCTCTACATTCCCTATCTCCCTGTCCCCGCACTCCGTGTCCCCCTGTCCCCGTGTCCCCACATTCCCTATCCCCGTGCCCCACATTCCCTATCTCCCTGTCCCCGCACTCCGTGTCCCCCTGTCCCTGTGTCCCCACATTCCCTATCTCCGTGCCCCACATTGCATGTCTCCCTGTCCCCGCACTCCGTGTCCCCTCGCTGTGCCCACCTGGCGGGTGTGTGGCACCCCCCTGGCGGGGCGGGGCCAGCCGGGGGTGCCCGCCCGGGCCCGCGGGGCTGCAATGCCAGCAATGCCCGGCATTTCCCGGCGTGGCCTCCAGCGCGGCAGGAATGCGGCCGGGACCCCCTCGAGCGGGGACAGGGACAGGCAGGGCGGGAGGGGACAGCCCGGGGGATGCTGCCAGCCCCCAGCCTCAAACCGAGCTGTGCTGGCTCCGCTCTTTTCCTAATTCCTCCCAAAATTGGCTGCCACAGGGGGTGCTGGTGTCGCTGTTCCTGGGGGACAACAGGGGACCCACCACCCCTGGGTATCCCCCAAAATGAGAGGTGGGGCTGGGGGTGCTCTTGGTTTGATTCCAGCTAGGAATTGTCCTTAGAGCATTTTTTAAAATTTTAAAATAGTTTTTTTTTTTTAATTTAAAATGATTTAATTTTTTAATATATATTTTTAATTTTTTTGTCTCCTTTTTGCCACAGGCACTGAGAGGGCCGTGAGATGCTGTGTGTGTCTCTGTGGGGATATTTATATTTTTGGCCTTCATGGGGCTGTTTTGGTCCCTCTGGGGGATTTTGGTCTTTGGGGTGCAGGACACGTGTCCCCCCCACTCCCAATTGCCAGGGGGGGACACAGAGGGGAGCTGGGGTGTCCCGCAGCCCCCCCAGCTCTCCCCGGTGGGGACAGAGGGTGACAGCTCGCTCCGTGTCCCCGGCATCGCCCGGTGCCCTGCGGAAAGGAAGGAAGGAAGGGGCCGGGAGGAGGGAGAGGAGGAAGCGGGGAGGGTGGGATGCTGCCCGGGGTGATGGAGGAAGAAGGGGGCGGATTGAAAAAAATTAATAAAAAAGAAGGGAAAAAATTGAAGGGAAAAAAATTAAAGGGAAAAAATTAAAGGGAAAAAATAGAAGGGAAAAAAAAGAAAAAAGAAGAAAAAAGGGAAAGTCCTGGCAAAGTGATACCGGTGGCGGCGGGCGGGTGAGGGCGCTGGGGGCAGGGGTCTGGCTGGGGGCGGTGGGCTGGGCACTGATCCCTGCCAGCAGCTGGAGCCGCAGCCGGGACTGTGCTGCCCGCCCTCCCCGCGTCCATTCTTCCATCCATCCCTCCCTCTTTCCATCCCTCCCTCCCTCCCTCCCTCCCTCCATCCGGGGCCGGGGGTGGCTGTGCCTGGGTGGGGGCTGAGCAAGCGAGCGTGAGGCGGCTCCTCGGGCCCGCCGGCTCCGGGAGGGGCGGCTGCCACCCCCATGGGGGTCCCGATCCCGGGCTGAGAGCCCCGAGCGCCGCTGGGATGGTGCAGGAGAGCGCGGGGGTCGCGGCGCGGGGGTCGCGGCGGGGGCTGCGGGGGCGCTGCCGGCCGCCCCCGGCCCCCAGCCCCAAGCGGCTGTGGAGCGTGGAGCGCTCCGGGAGGGGCTGGCGCCTGGAGCGGCCCGTGGGGGTGGACTGCAGCTCCCCCGAGCCCCGCTGCATCTGGCTGAGCAGCCTGCGCCGCCACGCCGCCGCCGCCGAGCCCCCCGGGCCCGCGCCGAGAGCCGAGCGGTGCCGCCGGGTGAGAGCCGGGGAGCGGGGCAGGGTCGGGGAGGGCGGGTGGGGGTCTCGGGAAGGGGTGGGTGTCTGTCACAGCGCCCCCGTGGCTGGCGGGTTGTCCCCTTGGTCCCCTCCTATGCCCGGGCAGGGTCCGGCTCCCGGGTCCTGCTCCTGCTGCGCAGTGTCCGGGGTGGGGACAAATGCTGAACCCAGGGTGGGGGGCACAGCGCTGCTTTGTTGGGCAGGAGGGGGACACTGGCAGGAGGGACCTGGCCCCACTGTGTCCCCTTGGCAGGAGGGACCTGGCCTCAGTGTGTCCCCGCAAGGGTGGCTTGGTGACGTGGGGGACAGGGGCTTGGTGACACCTGTGCTGGGGGGTGGAGGAGCTCACAGGGATTGGGGTCACCCAGCTGGGGTTGTCGGGATGTCACAGGATGATGGAGGGGTGCCCCCATCCCTGCAGCGCTCGTGGGAGGGGGATTTGGGGCTCCTGCGTCCTGAGGACGCAGCTGGGGGAGCACGGCAGGAACCAGGGGCGAGGCTAAAACCGAGCCAGAAATTTGGGAGGAGGGACAGGGCTCTGAGGACAAACGGCTGAGGTGACAAACTGTCTGTGGGAGCTGGAGCATCTCAGCCAGCACTGGGTGGCTGCCCAAGGCCACAACTGCAGGCTTTGAAGCCTAAAAACCTCCAAATCAGGGTAGTGGAGAGGGAAACTGAGGCACAGCAGCCAGGCAGAACGGTCACCTCACACCTGGGGACACGTCCCTGAGCTGGAGCCGCCTGCACGGCCGTGACACGGGGACACGTCCCTGTCCCCGCGGGCCGTTGGTGTCGGCAGCCCTCGCTGCTGCCGGGCCTGTCCGTGCCGGTTACCATCAGCGGGGCACATTCAGCTGTCAGCTTAAAAATAATCCGGCGAGCCGGGGCCGGCACAAAGGAGGGCGCAGATGGGCCGGGCGCCGCCGGGATGCTGCCGGGGCCGCGGGATGGGGTCCCCCGGGAGCGGGGGGCGCCCGTTGCCAGCTGGGTTGGGGTCACCCCCTGGGATTGGTGGGGTGGGAGGGGTTGTGGTGCTGGCAGAGGGGTTTTGTGGCTCTCCCGTGGTGGTTCTGTGTGGTTTTGGGGGCAGCCGATTTTTGGAGGGGATCAAGGCAGTGGCAGAGGTGTGTGCTCGGCACAGGGACCCCGTTCCCAGGGGGACAAGACCCCCGTGGGCACCTGGACTCCGTGCAGGACGTGCTGGACAGGGGGCACAGCCCGGCCCTGCGTCTGATCTCCCCACCGGCAGCGAAAAGGCCCACTCAGCACAGGCACACACAAAGGCTTTTTGTGCCTTGTCCCTTTGTGTCCCTTGTCCCCGTCCCCTCCCATCCATCGCTTCCACCCAGACAGCCCCTGAATTTTAACACCCTCACCCCAGTATGGGCTGACTCCGGCAGCGGGGAAGGAGCCAGGGCTTGGGCAGGGTCCCTGTGGATCCCTCTGGATCCCTGCCTGTCCCTCCTGCTCCCACATTCCCAGTTTCCCTGGATTTGGCAGAGCTGGGTGGTGCCAGGACATCAGACAGTGCTTTCTGCTCCCCTCGGCCCTGGAGCTGCTCCCACCCCAGCCAGATGTGCTGCCAGATGTGCAGCCATGGGGAGCAGCCCCGGCCCTCGCTGGGGCCGTGCTGAGCCCTCCCAAACCCATCCATCCTGAACTCCAAGCTCCTGGAATTCGAAACCCAGGAGTTCACCCCAGGTGTTGGCACTCTGGCTGCTCCTCGGTGCCAGGAGATGTGCCCGTGGTTGCTCCAGCTGTGCCACAGCCCCATTCCCTGTCCCAGCACTGGCGCTGGGAGCTGTGGGATGGAGCCACATCCTCTTGGCGCTGCACTGGGCAGTGTCCCCTGCCAGGTCCCTGCCCCGTTTTGGGAAGCCTCACTCATCCCACCACCTCCTGGATGGCTCTTTCCGCCTTTGCCCGAGGTTGTTGCTGTGGCATCGAGGGCCTTTTGTCCCCAAGTGCCACATCCCGTCCTGGGTCCCATCCAGACCCCCAGGCACTGCTCATTTATTTTGATTTCCCTTCCATTCATCTCCTTCCCAAAGGCCCCACAGGAGGAGTCAGGGTGGGGGAAGGCTGGAATTCACTGGTGGGGGGCTGGGATTAGGGATTGGGGGGATTGGGAACGGAGCAGCTCTTTGGGCAGAGCTCAGCCCCATCGCGGGGCTCAGGAGCACATGGGGGTGACACCTTGTCTTTGTCCCAGCAGCCGACGCCGGCCCGGAGAGATGGTGTGTCCCCGAACGCCAACGCGCCCCCCGAGGGGGGGTCCTTCCCCTGGGTGGGGCCCAGGACGGTGGCGCTGCGCAAGAGCCCCCAGGGCGGCTTCGGCTTCACCCTGCGCCACTTCATCGTGTATCCTCCGGAGTCGGCCGTGCACTCGGCCAAGGTAGGGCCGGGATCCATCCCGGGGGTGCTGCAGGGGGAGGTGGTGGGGGCAGGATGAGGGCTGGGGGTGGGCAGGGGGAGAGGAGTGCAGCCTCCATTGCCTGCTCTGTTGGGATTCCTGGTGATCATCCCCCCATGGGGATCCCACCCTGGCATGGAGGAGCCCGTGGGGCTGCTGGAGCTGCTGGAAAATGAGCTCTGGGCAAGCAGCACCTCTGGAGACATCTCAGAGTGTTTTGGGATGTGGGATTGTTTGTGGGGATGGAGAGGATCTCTCAGCTCCCAACAGCAGCTGTGGCATTGCTGGGAATGGCAGGAAAAGGCTCCTCGGAGTCCCCGGGGCCAACCAGGGCTGGCGGATTTTTGGTTCCCACTTTCCTGACTGTTGGTGGGGATCTTCCAACTGGACCTGCCCTGGGATCTTGTTTTGGTCACCCACCCTTTTGGCTGACGTCTTTTGGATGGACACGGCCCTGGCTTGGCACCTCTGAGCCCAATCTGGGCAGTGCCTTTCTCTCGAGGATGGAGAGATCTCATGGAGCCCCCCAGCAGCAGCTTCCAGCGTGGATGGAGAGCCCTCCACACCCCGAGGCATGAACCAGCTCCAAACTCCTGGAGTTCTGGAATTCAGAACCCCTTTCTCTCCCCATTTCCTGTGGATGACGAGAGAGGATAATCCGGGATCTGTGTAGTCCCACACATCCCTTTCCCTGCTCCAGACTGGGCAGATCCCTGGACCATCCCATCACCCCTGGAGCCCCACAGCTGCCCCACGGCCCCGGCTGCCCCACGGCCTGGGCGCTGGCAGACAGGAAAGTGCCGTGGGAAGTGAGTCACAGGGTGGGGAGAATCGACTCTCCGGAATCCCCGCTCGCCATCCTCCGGCACCTCCGGCACTTCCCAGGCTCCTCACTCTGCCTCTCCAGCCCCTTCCTGCCTTCCTGCGCCCGGAGCGTGGCCCCATCCCCGCCTGCGTGACTCTGGGGAGATTTGTCATGGGAACGGCCTGAAGCTCCTCCAAACCCGCTCCCACCTCTCCTCTGCTTCCTAAAGATTGCTCCTGCCCCTCTGGGCACCGGGCTGAGCCCTGCCTGGGCGGCAGCACCCGGGGCCAGGTGGAATGGAGCCGGATCAGCGCAGGGAGCTGGAGATGCTCTTGGGAAGAGGCTGGGAATAGCTCCCGGCGCAGCGCCGGCGGGGCAGGGCGCGGTGGGGCCGGCTCAGCAGCAGCAGCAGCAGCCGCGGGGACCGGCACCCCGCCAGCTCCGGGGGCTGAGTTTCGGTGGCTTGACTCAGCAGGGAGGGGACCGGGAGCCGCGCTCGCCGCGCTCATCGCGCTGGAAGCGGGGCCGCCGGGATCGCCTCGGGGCCGGGAGGGGCTCTGGGGTGCCCGCGGGGCCGGGAAGGGCTCTGGGATGCCACAGGACGAGGACGGGCAGGGAGGGGCTGAGTCCGTGCCCGCAGGGGCTCTCGGCGGCCCCACGCTCTCGCTGTGGCCGTGGGATGTGGCCGTTCCTTGGGTGCAGGTGCTGCTCCTTGTCGCCGGCAATGTCGCACACTGGTGCCCTCCTGGCACCCTCTGGGTGGCCATGGAACTTTGGTGACACCAGGGCAGTGTCCCCACCGGCTGGGGGCTGTGGCCAGGCCTGTGCTCCCAGCCGGGCATGGAAAATGGGAATTTCCCTTCCAGGTGCCCAGACCCCTCCTTGGGGGGACCTGAGACCCACCCTGTGCCCCACCCCAACCTGGCACCCCCTGCCCGGGCAGTGTGGCTTTGCTGAGGCTCCCCACGGGGAGTTTTGGGTTAAAAGGGCAGGGATTTGGCACTATTACCACCCCCGGCACAGATCAGTGCCCACCGCAGCCCTGGCGCTGGGAGGCTGCAGGGATGGACAGGAATGAGGATTCATCCAGGATGGGACGGATCCCCCCCTGGAACCCCACGGCAGGGGTTGGGCTCTCCCCGGTGGCCCGGGGTGAAGGGTCAGATGCCACCCCAGGGCTGGCAGGGCCCCTTCCCGCTGCCCTGCCCCAAACCCGGCCCCAGGGCGGCAGCTGGGTGCGGGGGGCTGCGCGGGTCCCGCGGATCCGGTGTCAGGCGGTAATTTTAGCCGGGGGCGGCGGAGGGCAGAGGGACGAGGCTGCCACCCCCTGTCCCCTCCGGTCCTCTGGTCACGGCCCCGCCACCAAATCAATGCTTTTCTCTTTTTGTTTTTGGCAGGAGGAGGAGAATGGGAACCGAGCAGGTGAGCATTGGCGTGGGGACCCTGGGGACAGCGGCACAGGGTGGCACAGGGGAGAGGGGGGTGACGCAGCTGTCACAGGTCGCAGCGGATTTTGCTGTTGTCACCACAGTCCTAAATATCAGCTGGCGATGAAGCCACGCCGGGCTTTGGTGGCGGCTTGGTGGCTCCTGGCACCGGTGATGGCTCGGTGTCCCCAACCCCCGGGAGCTTTGCGGGATGTCACACCCGGAGGGGCTGTGGCGTGGCCAGCACCGGCCCCGGGCTAGCGCGGGGTGTTTGGGGACAGGGACACGGCGCCGCTGTCTCCTCCCGGAGGCTCAGGGTGACGTGAGCGAATGTGAAGGTGTCAGAACGGATCGGCGCTGGCGCGGTGACACGGCGCCGGGGCCGCGCTGCCCGGGCGGCTTTGCCAGACCGGGCACCCGGTATCCAGCCGGGCTGGGGGGCCCCGACCTCGCTCCGGGGGGGGATTTTGGATCCCCGGTGGGCACCGCGCCCGCCTGGCAGCGCCCGGTGGCTTCGGCTCTCGGGGGTGGCGGGGCCGGGGATCTGGGGAGGGACAGGACAGGAGGTGACTGGGCAGGGACAGGAGGTGACTCTGGGGGGGACAGGAGGTGACTCCCCCGCCTCGGGAGCATGCTGGCTGTGGTGGCAGCTCCCTGACACGCTGTCCCCGCGGAGCAGGTCCCGCCCGGAGCCGCCTGGAGCCCATGGACACGATCTTCGTGAAGAACGTGCGGGAGGACGGGCCGGCGCACCAGGCGGGGCTGCGCACGGGTGAGCCGGGGGCGGCTCCCGGCTGCTCGCGGGATCCCGGGAATGCTCCGCCTGCTCCGCCTCCTCTGCCCGGGAATTTCTTGCTTATTCTGCTCTTTTTCTGGCGTTCCTGCTCTTTTCTACCTCTTTCCTCTGTTTCTGAGAGCGCTCTGCTCGCTCTGGTCCTGGGGTGCTCAGAGCAGCCTTGGGGTCCCCTGGGGTTCTCCTGGGTTTGGGGTCCCCCTTTGCTCCCTTTGCCACATGGGATCCGGTAAAAACTCTGCTCAAACCCTGCCCTGGGTGACCGTGGGGACATCCAGGTGCCACCACTCCCTCGTGGTGACACTGTCCCCTTCCCGGGCTCTGCAGGTGACCGGCTGGTCAAGGTGAACGGGGAGAGCATCATCGGGAAAACCTACTCGCAGGTGATCGCCCTGATCCAGAACAGGTGAGCGCCCTTCCTGGGAGGGGAGGTGACAGCGTGGGGACACGTCACAGCAGGCTCTGGGTGCCACTGGGATGACAGGGGCCCTGAGGTGCTTGGGTGACCAGGGACAGTCACCATTGTGTGGGGACAAGGACATTCATATCGTGGGGGATCCAGCCAGGTGTGAGCTTGGGGACAGGTGGGACTGACCTCTCTGTCCCCTGTCCTGCAGTGATGATGTGCTGGAGCTCTCCATCATGCCCAAGGACGAGGACATCCTCCAGCTGGTGAGTTTGCTGGCCAGGTGCCTTGGGGACACTTGGGGACACTTGGGGACACTTGGGGACAGGGGTCCCCCCCAGCATCCCTGGAGGAGCAACGGGTGCAGAACTGGGGGTACTGGGGCAGGAACAGGGCAGATGGGCCATGTGATTTTGGGGGAGCACCCTCAGGCACAGCTGGAGGATGAATTGTCCCAGGTTTCCAGGGCTGACTTATTCTTGGACCCTCTCCCTCAAGTGGCTCTGCCATGAGTACGCCAGCATCTGGGGGTGACAGTGGTCCTGGCAGCATGGCCTGAGTTTGGGGCTCCTCCTGATGCCTCTCCCATCCCAGCTTGGATATTCGGTGGCTTTTTGAGTCACTCACTGCTTGTTCCCAGCCTGGGAGACCCCTTCCCATAGGGCTGGGGGGTTTTGCAGGGTGGTCCCCACCTGTGCCTGCTCTGAGCTCTGGGAGTCCCCTGGTGTGGAGTCAGGGACACGTGAAAAGTGAGCTGGGATGGCTGTGAGTGGGAATTGTCGTGCCGGGGTATTTTAGGAAGGAGGGGAGGGGACAGAGGAAGGACTGCCACTGCTGCCAGCTCTGCTCGGAGCCGGGGGGACCCCGTGGGAAAGTGGGATGGGTGTGGGGGGCTGCATCGAGCCCAGCTGACCCCACGGGAGGCTTGCTCAGGGGTTGGGGGATGCAGAGAGCATCCCTATGGTGGGCGTGTGGAACACTGTGACCCTGTCCCCCCTCCCTGACCCTCTGTCCCCCTCTGCCCAGGCCTATTCCCAGGATGCCTACCTGAAGGGCAACGAGCCGTACTCCGGGGGGGCTCAGAGCATCCCCGAGCCCCCTCCCATCTGCTACCCACGGAAAACGTACCCCTTCCAGGCCCGGGGTGCCGAGCCCGCCCCGGGCCAGCCGCCGGACCCCCGCGCCCCCCGCTCGGCCACCACCGGTCCCTCGTCCCCGCTGGGCGCCCGCAGCGACCCCGGCGGCAGCCCCGCGCACCGCCCCGAGGAGCCGCAGCCCGGGGGTCCTGCCCCGCGCCCCGTAGCACCCCACGGGCACCCCGGCTCCTTCTCCCGCCCCGCCTGCCCCGCCAACGCCGCACCCTCCGTGCCCGACCGCTACGGGATGTCCCCCGCCAGCGCCTCCTGCTATGGCGTCCCCAAGCACCTCCCGGAGCACCGGACTCACTGCGGCTTCAAGGAGGGCACCGGGCGGCCGCCCCGGGATGTGTCGGGTGCCCAGCGTGTGCCCGGCCGCCAGGAGTGCCAGCAGGCGCTGTCGCGCTGGTTCTGCAGCCAGGAGCCGCGGCGCAGCACCTCGGAGGAGCGGCGGCACGCCATGCCCCGCTACCGCAGCGTGTCCCATGACCGCCTGGGCGGCTCCGGGCCCGCGGCCCCGCGGGGCTGGCCCCACAGCGCCTCGCATGACACCCTGCTGCAGCCCAGCCGTGAGGCCTGGGCCCCCCGCGCCCGCTCCGACCACTACCTGGGCAGGTACGGGCGCTCCATGGAGGCGCTGGAGCCCGGCGCCCTGCTGGCCTCGCACCTCGACCGCTCCGCGTGGCCGCCCGAGAGGCTCTGCCGGGCCGCTGTCGCTGCCACCGCCGCCGCCGGGCAGCCCATCCCGCCCGGCTCCTTCGCTGCTTCCTCCTCCTCCTCCTCCTCCTCATCGCGGGAGCCGGTGCAGAAGCACCCGTCGCAGCCCAACCTGCCGAGCGCGGATGACTCGGGCTACATCGGCTACCGCAGCTACAGCCCTTCCTTCCAGCGGCGCACGGGGCTGCTGCACGCCCTGTCCTGCCGCGACCCCACCTTCGGGGGGCTGCCCACCTTCAGCATCGCGCAGCGGGCCGTGGCCCCGCTCAGGGACAGCGTAGTCAGCCCTGCCAGCCCCCCAGCAGCCGCTCCGGCCATGACCAGCGCGCCCCGGGAGCCGCGGCCGGAGGGCGGCCGCGTGTCCGAGCAGCTGGAGGAGCGCCGGGAGGAGGTGGTGCTGCGGCAGAAGCCGCCCACGGGCCGCAAGGTGCCCGCGCCGCTGCGGCAGATGAACTTTGTGTTCTCCGAGGGGGTGAAGGAGACGGACATTTGTGACCCCGCCGGGGCCGCGGGCAGAGGGGACAGGCCGGGCAGTGAGCGGCCGGGCCGGCGAGTGGCTCCCCTGGCGGCCCCCGAGGACTCGCTGGCATCCATCCCCTTCATCGGTGAGTGCAGGGCTCGCTGGTCACCTCCAGGAAGGGATTTAGGAGGTCCCGTGCCAGGGAGGGCACGTTTGGGGATTAGGAGTCCAGAGCATCCATCTGTGGCCAGTGTGGAGATGGGAAGGGCCAGCAGTGCCTTCAATGCCTGGCACCTCACAATGCCCTGCACCCCATAGTGCCCCACACCCCACAGTGTCCTGCACCCCTCTGGATTTTCTGTCCCCAAGCAGGCCCGGGGTTGGTGATGTGGTGCCACAGTTTGGGTTTGAGCACACTCACCCCTCCCTCTCATTCTTCACCCCCTGCCCGGCTGCTGGTTCCCCTCACTGGTGTGAACTGGAGCCCTGCACGTTCCTGCCCTGCTCTGAGGTGGGGGCAGGGAGTTCTCCTGTCCCAACCCCCCCTCTGACACTGCCCACCTCCCTCACAGACGAACCCACCAGCCCCAGCATCGACCTGAAGGCCAAGCATGTCCCGGCCTCCTCGGTGGTGTCCAGCGCCATGAACTCGGCGCCCGCCATGGCCACCAGCCCCGCGTCGCCCACCTTCGCCTTTGCCCTGTCCCGGCACTACTCCCAGGACTGCAGTAAGTGCTGGGGAGGGGGCACCACCCTGGGAACCTCGAGGGGGAGCAGCCCCTGCCCCAGAGCCCTGCCTGGCACCCCCAGGCTCAGTAGGGCGGGTTTGCCCCCTCCGCACCGCAGGCAGCATCAAGGCCGGCCGCCGCTCCTCCTACCTGCTGGCCATCACCACCGAGCGCTCCAAGTCCTGCGACGACGGTCTGAACGCATTTCGGGACGAGGGGAAGATCCTAAGGTAGGGCTGGAGCCCCCTCCCGCTCCCACCGCCCCCAGCTCCCACCCCTCCCGCTGACGGGGGCTCTCTCCCCCCAGGAGGATGCCCAGCCGGGTCCCCAGCCTCCGCATGCTGAGGAGCTTCTTCACCGATGGGGTGAGTGCCGCCCTGGGGGCTGCCCTGAAACCACGGGGGGTTCCCTGGTGGAGCAGGGGGTGCCCATGGCCTCACTCAACACCTCCCTCCTGCCCCTCGCAGTCTCTGGACAGCCTGGGCACGTCGGAAGATGCCCGTTCCAAAAGACACTCGACCTCCGACCTCTCGGACGTGCCGTTCAGCGCCGTGAGGAAGGAGGGTTGGCTCCACTGCAAGCAGATCCTCACCAAAAAGGGGAAGGTAGGCGGGCTCTGCCCCCAGCCCGGAGCCCCGTGGCCCCGCGGGCCGCTCCCTGAGGCCGGCACTCCATCCCTTCTCCCCGCAGAAGGTCGGGGGAGGCATCCGGCAGTGGAAGCGCGTCTTCGCCGTGCTGCGCACCCACTCGCTGTACCTGTGCAAGGACAGGCGGGAGGCGGTGACCTGCGCCCCGGCCCCAGGTGAGGAGGAGCCGCCGATCAGCATCCAAGCGTGCCTGGTGGACATCTCCTACAGCGAGACCAAGAGGAAGCACGTCTTCCGCCTGACGACCGCTGACTTCTGTGAATATCTCTTTCAGGCAGAGGATCGGGAAGACATGCTGGCCTGGATCAAAGTCATCAGGGAGAACAGCAAGGCTGAGGGCGAGGTGAGAGCCACATGGGGCTCCCGGCTGCCTCTGGCTCTCCCGGCACTAACCGCCTCGGCTCTCTCCGGCTCTTTGCCTTGTGCTGCTTCCCCAGGCCACGGCCAGGCCCGCGCCGTGCTCCCAGGGGTGCGTGGGGGCTCGTGGCTCCCAAGAAGAGTGTGGCCCCATGGCCTCAGTGGGGCAGGGTGCGCGGGATGCTCAGCAGAGGGGCCATGGCTCTGCAGGCAGGGCTGGCGCCACATCCGCCGTGTCGGTGTTTGGGTGTGCGATGGCAGAGGAGCCTGCGTGGCTCTGCCAAGGTCTGGTGTGGCTCTGCCAGGGTGCGTCCTGGCCTTGGTGAGGTGTGACATGGCTGTGCCATGGTGCGACGTGGCTGTGCCAGGGTGTGGCCTGGCTTTGGTGAGGTGTGATGCAGCTGTTCCATGGTGCGACTTGGCTGTGCCATGGTGTGATGTGGCTGTGCCATGGTGACCTGTCCCTGCTGTGGTGTGACCTCTCCTTGGTGTCACCTGTTGTGGTTTGACGTGGCTCTGCCTGGTTTGACGTGGCTCTGTTCATGGAGAGAGGGGCACGGTGCCCGTGTGGTGCTGCCGAGGCTGAGCCCTCCCTGGGCACCCCGTGGCTGTGAGGTTGCTCGGGTGTGAGATGGGCAGAGCTGCTCTGGGGCTGCTCTGGTTCCAGTGGTGGATCCCTGGGATGGCCGTGCTGGCGCTGGGCTGGCTGCAGTGTCGCGGTGTCAGTGTCACGGTGGCTCAGTGACTCGGTTTGGTGGCCGTGGTCACGCTGGCTTGGCTCCGGCCTTGGAGATGCGTTGAGCTCGGAGCGGTCTCTGGCTGTCTGTGGTACAGCCCCGTGCTGGAGGGCACAGGGGGCTCGGTGGGGATGGTGCTGCCGGGTCAGAAACGGATGGTGCTACTGGTTTGGATGGTGCTCCAAGGTTGGAACTGTCTGGTTAGAACCAGACAGTGCTGCTAGGTCAGAACTGGATGGTGCTGCCGGGTCGGAACTGGATGATGCTGCTAGGTTGGAACCAGACAGTGCTGACAGGGTCAGAACCAAATGGTGCTGCTGGGCTGGAACCGGACAGTGCTGCTCTTGTTTAGAACCAGACAGTGCTGCTGGGTTAGAACTGGATGGTGCTGCTGGGTCAGAACCAGTGCTCCAAGGCTGGAACATCCGGAGTTGACTGGGCAGATCTGGCACTGTGGTGCTGTGGGGAGCATCCTTTAGGGATGGCTCTGTGCCCATGGAGGCTGTACAGTGCAGACAGAGGTGTGCATGGTCAGCGCGGGTCGGCGGAGTTGTGCATGCTGTGGAAGGACACACCTGTGTCCAGCTCGGACCCCGGTCCGTGGCCTGAAGCAATGGACAGCAGCGGGGCTGTCCCGGGGCAGCGGGGACCTGGTGCTGCCCTTGCCTGGTGCTGCCCGGCCCTGCCCGGCACCCGGCACAGTGTGGACTTGCCCGGGGGTGTCCGGTGGACACGCTGCTCAAGCTCTCCCTTCCCCTCTTCTCTCTGCCTCCCCAGGACCCCGGTTTTGCCAGCCAAGCCCTTATCAGCAAGAAGTTAAACGACTACCGGAAAGTGAGGTACGGACCGGGGTGGTGGGCACCGAGAGCCCCGGGGCGTTGGTCACCCTGGTGTGACGGAGCAAAGCCGGCAGCTCCCTGGATGGGGCAGTGATGGAAGAGCCGCCTGCGCCCGGCGTGGCCTGGGGTCAGCCAGAGTGGCACCTGGCACTTGTAATGAGGGTTGGAGCAGCCTGGTGCTGCCCAGGCTCTCTGTAGGATGCTGGGGAGCCTGGGAGTGGTGCTGGCAATGCTCACAGGGAGTTTTTGTGCCGGGCTGGTGCCCCTGGCTGTGCCCCACCTGAGCTCTCCCTGCTCTCCCTGCAGCCCTGCGGGCGCCAAGCCCGACTCGTCGCCCAAGGGCCCTCGTGGGCTGGGGATCCGAGCCGAGTTCCTGAAGCAGACGGGAACCAGCGCGCCCCGGTCCCCCCGGCAGGATGCCGCTGTCACGAAAGGTGCGTGGGACACCCCAGAAAGACAAACCCGGGGTGCTTTGTGTCCCTCAGGGCTGCTGTGGTGCTCATCCCCACAGGGCTGCTCTTCCCATTTACCCCAAGTGATCCTGTGGGTTTTTCCCCCCACCCCAGATGAAAGCAGCTCCCAAAAAGCCCCGTGGGGCATCAACATCATGAAGAAGAACAAGAAATCTGCCCCGCGTGCCTTTGGCGTGAGGCTGGAGGATTGTCAGCCTGCCCCGGACAACAAGGTAGGGCTGTGCCACCACTGCCAGCCCTCGGGGACTCTGCACAGGCCTGGCACACCCTGAGCCCGTCCCTGTCCCTGCAGAACGTGCCCCTGATCGTGGAAGCGTGCTGCAAGGTGGTGGAGGACCGGGGGCTGGAGTACATGGGCATCTACCGCGTGCCCGGCAACAACGCGGTGGTGTCCAGCCTGCAGGAGCAGCTCAACAAGGGAGCCACCGAGATCAACCTGCAGGACGAGGTGAGGGCAGGGCAGGTGACTGTCCCCATGCCTGGCCCCATCCTTCTCCCCATCCCTATCATGCCTCTGGAATGCTCTCCTGCTCTGTGTCATCATCTCTGTCCCCGTCATCATCCCTGTCCTTGTTATCATCCATGTTTCTGTCATCATCCTTGTCCCATCATCAATTCTGTCCCCATCAACATCCTTGTCCCCACCATCCCTGTCCTCATCATGCCTGTCCCCATCATCATCCCTGTCCTTGTTATCATCCATGTTCCTGTCATCACCCCTGTGTCCCCATAACATCCTTGTCCCTGTCATCATCCTGTCCCATCATCCCTGTCTCTGGCATCATCCTTATCCCCATCATTATCATTCTTTCTGTCATCATCCTTGCCCCCATTATCCCAGTCCCGTCAGTGTCAACCCTGTCCCCATCATCATCACTGTCTCCATTATCCTTGTCCCCATCATTCCTGTCCGGTTATCCCTATCCCACCATCCCTGTCCCCATCATCCCTGTCCCCGTTATCCCTGTCCCCATTGTCCCTGTCCCATCATCCCTGTCCCCATTATCTCTGTCCCATTATCCCTGTCCCATTGTCCCTGTCCCCGTTATCCCTGTCCCCACTGTCCTTGTCCCACCATCCCTGTCCCCACTGTCCCTGTCCCCACTGTCCCTGACCCATCATCCCTGTCCCCGTTATCCCTGTCCCCATTATCCCTGTCCCCACTGTCCTTGTCCCACCATCCCTGCCCCATTGTCCCTGTCGCCTCCATTCCAGTTTCCATCCCCTGGAGTGGTGGCGCCGCCTAGCGGTCGCTGCCAGCGCTGCCGGTGACATCCTGGGGACGCTTCTGTCGCCGGGGCTGTGCCTGGTTTGGGGACTTCATCCCGCTGTCCCCTCGGTGTCCCTGGCTGTCACTCTGAGCAGCCTCTTCTGTCCCTCGCAGCGGTGGCAGGACCTGAACGTCATCAGCAGCCTCCTGAAATCCTTCTTCCGAAAGCTGCCTGAGCCCCTCTTCACCGATGGTGAGTCCCTGTCCCCTGGGGCCGCCAGAGCCCCAAACCCCATCCCCCTGTGTTGGGGACAGGTCCCCAGACCCAGTGACACAGTCACCCATGGCAGGGGACAATGCAGGCCCCCTGTCACCAAGGCCACTTGTCCTTGTCCCTCCTTGCCCTGCAGTGGGACCAGCACTGAGACCCTTCCCCAGTATCTGCAGAGGGTTCATCCTGGGGTCCCTGACTGTGGGGGTGGTGGCCTGTCCCCTCCACCCTGCTCTGACACTCTCATGTGCCACTTTTAGATAAATACAATGACTTTATCGAAGCCAACCGGATCGAAGATGCCAGCGAGAGGATGAGGACGCTGCGGAAGCTGGTAGGGACATGGCACAGGGGCTTTGGTGGGGACACTGCCCTGGAGCTCCCCCTGGGTGGGGACAGCGGGCAGAGGGGTGACCCAGTATGTCCCCACAGATCCGGGACCTGCCGGGCCACTACTATGAGACACTCAAATTCCTGGTGGGTCACCTGAAGACCATCGCTGACCACTCGGAGAAGAACAAGGTACGGATCCCCCCTCCCTGGTAATCTCCTGCCCCACCTGGAGCCCCCTGGCCCGGGATGGGCTGCAGCTCTGAGCTGGCTCTGGGTGCAGATGGAGCCCCGGAACCTGGCGCTGGTGTTCGGCCCCACGCTGGTGCGAACATCCGAGGACAACATGACCGACATGGTGACACACATGCCTGACCGCTATAAGATCGTGGAGACCCTCATCCAGCACGTGAGTGGAACCCCTGGCTGGGCAGGGGGGCGGGATCTGCACCCCAAAAATGGGGATGGAGCTCCTGACCCCTCCCCTGTCTCCCCACAGTCAGACTGGTTCTTCAGTGACAAGGAGGACAAGGGTGAGAAGGTGAGTCCTGTCCCCGCTCGGGGGGTCTCCAGTGGCTCAGGGGGGTGCAGATCCCCAGGTGCGAGCTGGGGGGCTCTTGGCAGTGCCCTGATCCCTGTTTTGCCCCTGCAGACCCCCGTGGATGAGAAGGAGGCTCAGTCTGTGCCCAACATCGAGTACCTGCTGCCCAACATCGGCAGGACGGCAGCACCCGGTGATGCCGCAGGTGAGGGGTGGCACCTGTGACATTGTCCCCTGCACTCCTGGCACCCCAGAGTGCCCCTCCCGACTCTCTGTGCCCCTCTGCCCACATCTGTGGGCACAGCCATGGCCAATCTGTGTGTGCTGGATGGGACATCCCTTCTCCCTCCTCTCCAAAATTGGGAACAGCCCTGGGATGCCCGAGGAGCCCCTGCCCACCCTGTCCCGTCCCCCTTCTCTCCGGTGGCCACTCCTTGTCCCTCAGGGCAGCGCCCACCCCACGGGACCCCCGCCCCTGCCCGCGCTGCCACACCTGGAGATGGGAGCCTTTGACGTTGGACTGATTTCTTACGTTCTTTCCTTGAACTTCTCTGTGCTGTCCTCTTCCTCCTCCTCCTCCTCTTCCTCCTCCAGAGGATC
This sequence comes from Zonotrichia albicollis, assembly GCF_047830755.1. Lineage (NCBI taxonomy): Eukaryota > Metazoa > Chordata > Aves > Passeriformes > Passerellidae > Zonotrichia > Zonotrichia albicollis. The sequence continues at coordinate 186,766 of NC_133841.1, read as the reverse complement.
TCCTCGAGAGCTAGAGCGGGTACAGTCTGATCCCGGGTGCATTGCTCACGCACTAACCCTTGGCGGGACACGAGAGAGGGGGAGCAGGGGGACACCGGGAGGGGAGGGGACGCTGTCCTGCCTGGCACTGTCCCCAGGGTCCCCAACACCAGCAGGGGAGCTCCAAATCCTTCTCACTCTGCTTCTCCCTGGCCAGTGCCTGTGGTGGCACCCCACTGCAGGGATGGGTGTGGGGTGTCCCAGAGCCCTCAGATTGTGGGGTGTGGGGGTCCCAATGCCCTGGGAGGGTCAGCACCCCCTTTCTGCCTCCTCCTCTCTCGTTGTCAGCACTGCTAACCCCATCCCGGGCATGCGGGGCGGGAGAAGGGTCTGTGTCCTGTCCTTGTCCCTTACACGGCGGCAGCAGGGCCAGGGCTGCCTGTCCTCTCTGTGTCCCCTCTGTGCCCCTTCTGTGTCCCCTCTTTACCCGTAACCCCCCAGCCTGTCCCAGCCCCTCTCTGAGGCTGGCTGTGCCCTGTCCCTGTCCCCTCTGTGCCCCGTGGCCATGGGAGGGTTGGGGTCCCACTATGGGGGTCCTGGCTGTGTGTGCCTGCGTGTGTCCCCTTTGTCCCCACTCCTCACCCTGGGTAAGGCAACCAATGCCAGGGACCCCCCTGACCACCGGAGCCCCTTGTGGCGCGTCCAGCCGGTGTGACAGCCCCAGCATGTCCCCATCCTGGTTTGGGGGCACGGAGCAGCGTCCCCAAAGAGACCCCAGACCCCTCCCCAGCACTCCTCCCCGCCGGGACCCCTCTAACCCCCCTCTCCCCTCTGCTTTCCAGGCTCCATCCGCAGCGGCTCCGCCAAACCGAAGGTGAGCAGGGTCCCGGGCTGGGGCTGGCAGGGTGGGCACGCGGGGATGGGGACACTCAGCCCGTCCCTGTCTGTGTCGCCACCACCCCTGACCCCGCTGTCCCCGCACTCCCAGGGCACGTGGCCGTCGCGCAAAGTGCCGCCGCACCGGGAGCTCCTCGCCATCCCCTTCGTCTCGGCCGCCGCCCGCAAGAGGAAGAAGAGGAGAGAGGCCGAAGGCGTTGGGAGCAGCACCGACGACGACGCGGAGCGCAGGGACAGCCCGGGCCGGCAGCAGGAGCAGGAGGGCCCCGCGGTGACACCGGGCAAAGCGCCCCGCGGCACCAGCACCGAGCCGGCCGGGGCGGAGCGGGAATGCTCCGCCGAGCCCGCGGGCAGCGGCTCTGAGCCCGCGCCGGACGCCCGCTCCATCGTGTCCGGCTACTCCACGCTGTCCACCATGGACCGCAGCCTGTGCTCCGAGGTGCACTCGGTGGCCGGGAGCCGCGGGGAGGAGGCGGATGACGAGCGCAGCGAGCTCAGCCACATGGAGACGGACACGGAGAGCCGCGAGGGAGCGCGGCCGCGGCCGGGCCAGGCCGGGCTGGGGACGGGCGACGAGGACAAGTCGCCCCCGGGCCGCCCGTCCTTCAACTCGCACCGCCTGATCCAGTGCGACACGCTGGCCCGCAGGAGGCTGGGCAGGCCGCGGGACGCCGCGGCGGTGGCCGGCGGTGACGAGCCGGGCTGGGCGGCCCCCGGGCGGGCGTCGCAGCTCCGGCAGCACCTGCGGGGCTCCGCCGATGACATGGGGGTGCGGCTGCGCCGGGCGCACTCCCCCGAGACCCGCCGCAAGAAGAGCAGCTGGCGCCGGCACACGGTGGTGGTGCCCGGCGGCCTCAAGGACCTCAACTTCAACGAGTGGAAGGAGCCGCGGGGACTCGAGGGGACGCCGGGACCCTGTCGCGACAAGGACTCGGGGCTCAGCAGCCTGGAGTCCACCAAAGCCCGGCCTGCGGCTCCGGCCCCGGCCCCGCCTGGCACTGCTGGCCCGGGCACGGCCACCAGGAGCCCCCCGGGCAGCCCCGGCCCCCCGGCGCCCCTGCGCTTCCCGCAGTGTCTGTGACCCCCCCAGGAGTGTTTAATTTAAGGACTGCCCCTTGTCCCCGTATTTAATTGTGCTCCGGACGAGCCGCTGGTGTTATTTAACAGGTCCTGGTGGCCCCGCGCCATGGGGGGACGAAGCCACCTCATCCCCCTGTTTTGGGGACCAGCAGCGGTGCCACCGCACGGTGCCCCAGCCCCCAGGCAGTGCCAGGAGGGGCGTGGGGCTCACGGGGACTGTCCCCAGAGGTGGCACTGCTGTCCCCAGCTGTGGCAGAGCGAAGTGCAGGCACTTCCCTGGGCGCTGCTGCGGCTGCTCTGGCCGGGACCCGCCTGGGACGGGGACACTGGGGACATTTGGGGACATCTGGAGACCTCAGTGCCACAGACTCCTGTGTTGAGGGACCCTGGGTACCTTGTCAGAAACCTGCTGGGGACCCTGGGGATCTCGGTGTCACAGACCCTTGCTCTGGGGGACCTTGGGGACATCAGGGTCAGAGACCCCTGCCCTGGAGACCCTGGGGACTCTCCATGCCCTGAGGACCTTGGGGGTCCCATCCCAGAGACCCCCCCCCCCCCATGTGCTGGGGTCCCTTGGGGACCTAAGCGCTGTCACCCTCACCTGGGGGGCTCTGCTGAGCAGGGGGAGCCGGGGAAGGGGTGGCACTGGGGGGACACCAGGCAGCAGGGGGGACACTGCCACTCTTTACCCCCCATGTCCTGGGATGTCCCTGTCCCTCCCCATCGCTGTCCCCTTCCTGCCCTCCAGGCCAGAAGCACTTTAGGAAGGGAGTTTGGGGACCCCCGGCCTGGCCACGCGGGGACACAAGTGCCACCACCTCGGCGGCCTGGTGTCACACCCTGTCACCGTCTCTCCGTGTCGTTCTCGTACGTTATGCAAATATTTGCTGTAAAGTCGTTGGTTTTTCTTTTCTTTTTGATTTTTTTGGGGTTTTGTTGTTCATTTCCCCCTGTAAATACCGGCCCTGCCCGTGTAACATATCCCAAAGGATTTATAAGGATTTTTTAAGAAGTTTTGCTCAGCGGAAAGGCCAGCCCCAAGCAGGGGACGTGCTGGACCAGTGGTGACTTTTTAAAACCCTCCTGCATGTCCCACCCAAACCCCTTCCCACCCAGGTTCCCGGCCCCGTCGGGATCTGCAAAACTGCAAAAAAATGCCCAAACCAACCCAAAAAGTCCCCCCTGCTTTGCCCCCCCGACCTCCAGTCTATATATTGGAAATAAACTGGTTATTCAAGGTTTTGTTGGTGGTAATTCCCTTTTCTTTGGCCAGCAGGGACCTCAAATTCCTGGTGCTGGGAATTTTTATTCCTGAGTTTATCCATGAGAGGATAAACCCCCCATCTGAGCCTGTGGGGAGGAAATAACAGAATTGGGGATGCCCCATCCCCATCAAAATTCTCAGTTTTCAATTTATCAAATTTCTCAATTTCTCAAAATTTGGGGAGAGGGGGTAAAAATGAGGGGGACAATCGCCAGAAAAAGACAGAAAAAGAGGCAAAAAAAAAAAAAGGTAATTTTATTAAAGCCAGACACTCTGATAGAAAAGAAAAATTATAAAGGGAAAAAAGGAAAATAATAAAAAGCAACCCTTTTGTCACGGGAATTACAACGGTCACACACAACTACCCATGGCATCCACGGTGACACGGGGGACACAGCGGGGGGGTGGCACAGGGTGGGGGGGTCCCCTCCCTCCCCTCCCCCGCTTTTCCCCTGTGCGAGGCTTTTTTTTTTTACATTTTTCTTCGTTTTTTTTCCTTTTTTTTCCTCCATTTTCTACTATTTTTTGTACTTTTTATTCCTTTTATTTCCTTTTTAAAACAGTTCACGAGAAAATTCATGCGGAAGAGAGAGAGAGAGAGAGAGACACACAATGGCGTAGAAACCCCAAAACAGCCTCTAAGGAGAACCAGAAATTTCTTGTTTTTCCTTTTTTTTTTTGCGTTTTTTCGCTTTTTCTTCTCAGTTTGTCCTTTTTTTTTTTGTCCTTTTCAGAGTCGTAGACATTTTTTTTGTTTGTTTTGAAACAACATCCAGACGAGTAAAGCGGGGAGCGCATGCAGCGGGCGCCTCCGACACATGCACGATGCAGGCAGCACTTGGGTTTGGGCTTTTTTTGTCATTTTTACACATTTTCCTCTTTTTTTTTACATCATTTTTAAAATATGCTTTTCCTGGTCTGAACCAGAATTGAGTTGTTTTGTTTTTAATTTTGATTTTTTTGTTGTTGTTGTCTTCTTGCTTCAGCGAGGGATTTGCACGATGCCATGAAGGGGACGGACGCACACGCACGCGGGGACATCACGCTCACGGGGACACCAGCCGGGAAAAGGGGACACTGGGGGGAGTTTGGGGACAGCTTGGGACCTGCCACCCCCTCACCTGGCGCTGTCACCCCCTGCTTTGTCACTGTCACCTCCCTGCTCTGAGCCAGTGACACTGAGCTGGGAGGCATGGCTTGGGGATAAAGTGCGGGTGGGAAAAGGGACAATGCCCCCCAAAATCGGTGACAGCTTGGGGACACCAAGGTGGGGACACCAAGGTGGGGACACTGAGGATAGCCCCCTCCAGTATAATTTTTGGGAGTGTGCCCATGGGGGGTGGCAATTGTCACCTCATCATGTGGGTGTCCCAGTGGAGGTGGCACTTGTCACCCTCCTATGACATTTTTGAGGGTGTCCACAAGGGGGCGACACTTGTCACCACTCCCCATCAGTTTTTGAGGGTGGCATTTTGGGGTGGCACTTGTCATCCACCTCATGCATGTGTCCCCAGAGAGGTGTCAATTGTCACCCCCATGTCGTTTTTGGGGGTGTCCCCATGGAGGGTGGCAATTGTCACCTCCTCATGTCAGTGTCCCAATGGAGGTGGCACTTGCCACCCCCCCATGACACTTTCGAGAGTGTCCACAAGGGGGCGACACTTGTCACGGCCTCGTTATTTCTGTGCGTGTCACCACAAGGGTGGCAATTATCACCCCCATGATATTTTTGAGGGTGTCATAAAAGAGGATGGCATTGTCACCTCCCATCTGGGTGTCCCCACAGGGGTGGCATTCTCACCCCCCCAATTTTGGTGTCCCCAAGGGGATGGCATTGTCACCTCCAGCCAGCAGATCTCGGGATCTGTCACAGCGTCCTCCCTGGGGTGACACAAGGTGACAGGAGGTGACACCGCGGGGCAGGGGAGGGGACAGCGCCAGGTGCCACCACCCGCCCGGCCCCGGGAGCTGCGGCTTTGCTACAGAGAATTCACTTTGGTACCAAGAACAGAAATTAATTAAAAACAAAATTAATTCCAAACGCGTCAGTGACTGCTATTGCTGCTGGCACTGGGGGTGGGCGAGGGTCCCCAGGGCCACCAGGGGACACCTGGGGACACCTGGGGACAAAGAGAGAGGGGACAAAGCGCGAGGGCGATGAAGCCGCTCTGGGAACCACGAGGAGCTCTAAACCTAAGCAGGGATTTTAAATCCACCCCCTAAATAATACCGGACGTGATTTATTTATTTCTCTTCTTTTTCCTTTTTTTTTAAGGTTTTTTTGTTTTGTTTTTTCCCCTCTTTAAATATTTATATATAGATTTATATTACGTATATTATATATATATAATATGTAAATATATTTTTTAAAACAATATAAAATGTTAAGACACTTCACTTAAATGTAAAGAGTTGCTTTTTTTGCAATCCAAAGAAATTGCATCATGATTTTTTTTTTCCTTTCTTTTTTTGGTCTTTTTTTTTGGTTTTTTGTTCTTTTTTGTGTGTGTTTTCTCTTTGTTATTCAAAAAAAGGCTCTCATTTCTTCTGTACAAAAATGATCGAGATACAAAAAAAATTAAAAAAACAAAACAAAACAAAAAACCAGAGGAGGGGGAAAAGGAAGAAAAAAGGAATTGAAATTTAAAAAAACCCGAAAATAATCAACCCAAGGACGAAACAGAGAATGGAAGGAGTGATTTGATCTTGTGCTGCACACACAGAGCACACGCACACACACACCTGGGCACACCTGGGCACACCTGGGGTACATATGGGTACACCTGGCCACACCTGGAGTGCACCTGGGCACAGCTGGGTACACCTGGGGCACACCTGGCACAACCTGTGTAGCACCTGGGCCCACCTGGAGCACATCTGGCCACAGCTGGCTGCACCTGGAGCCCACCTGGGCACAGGTGGGTACAGCTAGGGTGCACCTGGGGCATACCTGGAGTGTACCTGGGCACACCTGGGGTGTACCTGGGGCCTACCTGGGCCCACCTGTGGCACACCTGAGGCCCACCTGGGCACACCTGGCCCAGCCCCGCTGCAGGGGACGGAGCCGCGGCCGGGTGCCCCCCACCCCGGCATCACCGCGCCCCGCTGGATCCCGGACCCCTCCCCAATTCACACCCGCGCCCTGCGGCCCCTCCGGCACTCCCGGGGACCCCCCGGCGCCCCTCGAGGGGACGCGGCGGCGGAGGCGGTGACAGCGGCGCGCGATGTCCCCGAGCCCCGCGGTGTCCCCGAGCCCTCGGCCCCGCCGGCCACCCACCGGCGAGCCCTGGCCGGAGCTGCGCTCTCCTCCTGCGGGGACACGGCCGCCGCTCCCGGGGCGCTCGGGGGCCGCTCCGGGGCTCGCTCCGGGGGTCCCTCCGGGGGTCGTTCCGGGGGTGTCCTCGGCCGCCGCTGCTTCCCGGTTTTCCGCCCGGTGGGAGCTGGAAGCTGCTCCTGGCTGGACGCTGGTGGGGGGAAGCTCTGAGAGCTCTTAAATAAACAGAAAAAAAACCAAAAAAAACCCAAAAAAGGAGGGGAGGGGAAAGGGGGGAAAAGAGAGGGGGGGACCAAACCAACAGCGATCCAAAGGGGAGGGGAAAAAAGGAGAAAAGGAGGAAAAACCAAAAAAAGAGAGAGAGAGAAACAGAAAGTGGCTGGTTGGCCATGGCGGAGCGGGAGGGGACACAGAGGTCGGGCCGAGGCGCGGCACAGGCGAGACAACAAAAGTTCGTTTGGCGGAGCGGAGGCGACAAGAACATGGATCAAACAGAAAGAGGAGGGGACACAGGTGGCGGATTCCCTCCAGAGCGCCTCAGGGAGAAGCCAAGTCCCAGGGAGGAAGAGGAGCCCGAGGAAGAGAGGAGGAGCCCCCCGGAGCAGGAGAGCGGCCGGGCGGAGCTGGCAGGGGCGCTCAGAATGAGATGGAGGAGTTCCTGGCCCCAAAGGAAGTCAATACGGGGATGGATGTTCTGCCAGCTGCGGGTTTTTCTGAGACCGTGGGGGAGGTCTCACTGGCCTCTTTAGATGGTCTAGTGGCCTGGAAAGAAAAGCAAGATTCAAGGAGGACGAGGAGGAGGAGAAAGGGGTGGAAAGTCCAAAGAAAAATAAAGAAAAAGCTTAAAAAAAAAAAAAAAGACGAAAGAAAGGAATAAAAATGAGGGAAAAAACCAACAAAAACAAAGACAGGAAAAACCCAAAAACAACCGAGAAGCAAAGGGAGTTGGTTCAGAAGCAGCACTGAGTCAGGCCTGAGGTCAAGCAGCTGGAAAAGGGCCACCACAAAGAGCACGACAAGAGCGGGTCCCACGTGTCACTGCACGGGCAGGGGATGGCCCCGAGGGGAAAGGGCGGACGGACGGACAGACGGGCACACGGACACACAGGCACACACAGCCGGGGGGGCACAGGGGACACGGGGGAGGCACAGGGGGGACAAGAAGGGCAGCGTTAGAGTGGGCACAGCCCCTGGGGCAGCGCCCGAGGGTGGCCGTGCCCACCCTGTCCCTGTCCCTGTCCCCGCCGTGCCAGGGGGGCACGGGCACGGCCCGACCCGGCTCGGGAGTGACACCGAGAATCCCCAGGGATGGGGAGAGGGATTTGGGATCCTCCAGCCCCACCTCGCCCCCAGTGAGGGGCTGGGCTGCGGGGGAACACCCCCAAATCCTGCACGGGGACAGAAGTGACACAGAAAGTCCTGTTGAGGCCACCCCAGTGAGGGCCAGGGGGGAGAGAGGCGTCACCAAGGTGGTGACACCGAACAGGCAGGGCTGTGCTGCTGGGTGGCCTCCAGGGGAGGGGACCTGGTGGCCTCATGGGGTCAGGAGATGCTTCCCGGCCCCTCAGGTTTGTCCGGTGTCCAGTGCAAGGGGAATCCAGAAGGAATCCCCTGCTCCTCCCTGATTCCATGGGGTGGGACAACCCCGCACGCCAGAGGGGACACTCAGGGACACCCTGAGCTCGAGGACCTCAAAAAGACCCCAAAAACCCTCCAAAAACCTTCATGAGGAAGTTTTTCCACTGGGCATGGAGCAGCCGAGGGGGGCTTGACCCTGTTTGCCAACGGGTGCCCGTTTTGCTCATTCCACATTTTTCCCCCCAAACCCTGATGAGAGGAGCTGGGAAATCTTTTGGATTGTCCGGCGGGGCTGAGGGATGCACGAGGATGAGCAGAATTGGGTTTATTGCACGGTTTGGGGGTGGAAAAGGGGCCAAGACACAGAGCAGGGGCAGACTGGGCTCAGGGTGAACCCGCCCATGGTGCTGCTGCCCAGCCAGGGGTGAAGGGGCGCTGGGAGGGGGGACAGGCCAGCAGGGAGGGTCAGAGGGAGGCCACCCAAGCGGGCGTGATCCCCGGGCCAGCTGGGAATGCACGGCCAGCACTGGGGTGACAGCAGGGACAGATGGGGGAGCCTTGGAGCTGCCCCCGGGGTGGGTGGGAAGGGGTCAGTGCTGGCTGCTGGCTGCTGGGGATGCTCCATGGCACCCAAAACCGCTTCTCTTCCAGCTGCTGTGGCCCTCTCACCCTGTCCCCACAGTGCCACCACCACGCATGGGACCCCCCAAGCTGCTTCTGTGGGGGCACAGGGGGGTCCCAGCTCCCCAAAACCTCCCCAGGCAGGGAATCCCCATCCCCACGTGGCTCTGCCACGCTCATCAAGGAGGTGGCACTGTCCCCTGGGGTGAGGGGACAGCGCCGGGGCTCAGCCACCCCCTCAGGAGTGGGGAGAAACACGGGTTAAGCCTCACCCCTCAGCGAGGATGAGTTCGTGACTCTCTCGTGTCCCTGTCCCCAGCCCCAGGGCGGGCACAGAGTGTGACAAGAGCCCCTCTCGCGCCGCCACCACAGCGTCCCTCTGTCCCCAACCCCGCCGGGCTCAGCCGAAGCCAAGAAGGCACCAAGGAAGGGAGGACGCAGTCCCAAAACTCATCCGGCTCGGGTGTGCCCGGCTCGGGGTGTGCCCGGCTCGGGCCATGTCCAACTCGGGGTGTGCCCATCTCGGGTGTGCCCGGTTCGGGCCGTGCCCGGCTCGGGCCGTGCCCTGGGCGGTGCCAGGGCTGCGGGCAGCCCCGGGGCGGCTCTAGGGGTGGAGTACCTGCTGCTGGCCCTGGATCCGCATGTACTCCATGCGCTGCTTGATGTGCTTGCCCTTGTCGGGGCTGCCCTGCTGGCCCTGCTTCAGCCGCGACGCCGGATTCACCACCTTCATGGCCGGGATGGAGACGCCGCCGCTCTGCCGGGACACAAAATCCGAGGGGAAAGGGTTAAAATCGGCCGGTGGAGCCCTGGCCGGCACCGCTGGGTGCCCGGAGCTGCGCCAGCCCTGCCAGCGCTGCCCGAGGGGACAAGGCCGGGCCGGGACCGGGTCACCGGCTCGCCCCGAGCTCCGAACCCCGCCGGGACTTACCGGGACGCACCCAAGAGGGAGTTTAGGGACACACGGCAAACACCGGGACACCGAGGGCGGGACGGGACAGCCCGCGGGGCCGAGAGAGAGGGAAAGAGGCGGCGGCAGGCAGAAGCAGATTCCAGGTGGGAACGGCGGCAGTGGGAGTACAGAGGAGTTTATTTGCTGTGCACAGGTGAGGATACACAGACGGCAGTGCCACACCCCCCCGTGTCCCCTCCCGTGCCAAGGTCCCCTCCTGCCTGTCCTGCTCCAGCCCAGGCTGGGGAATACCTGGCTTAGGTGAAGCCCTGGGATCCTCCCGGGGGGGATACGGGGGATTCCCGCACCCCCAGCACGAGGAAATCACCAAAGGATGGAAGGAATATCCTCAGCTGGAAGGGACCCTCGAGGATCAGAGTCCAAATGCCAGCCCTGGAGAGCCCCACAAGCGCCTGTGCCATACCACCCCCGGCATTCCTGCACTGGGAATCTTCCCTGAATGTGACACCAGCCCCGCCCTGCCCTGCTTTAGGACTGACCCACCACAGACTCCCATCTCAGACTCCCATCTCAGCCTAACCCTGAGCCTGGCTTTGCCCCAGCCGTAAATCCGTCCCTCAGCTCCACTTCCCGTTTCCCGGGAAAAATTGCAGCTACAGCCCCGTTCACCCAGCGAGAGCCCCCGAGGAGGGAGCGAATGGCTCCAAATGGAAAAGGAGATTTATTCCCCAGCGCTGGCTGTTAATAAAGGAGCAGGTTGTCGTTGCAGAGGAGCTCAGGGCATTTTTCCCCTCCCTGTTTTTCTCAGATATTCAGCTGGATTCCAGCAGAAAGCAATTTGGGATGGCTTCAGGGAGCTCGCGCTGTGTTTTAATTAGGAGAAACATCTGCCAGGCTCCGGCTGCCGCTCGTTAGGAGAGGGATTTTATGGAAAATGGTGAAACTGAGAGCGGTGCTCTGGCATCAGCCCTGGCTGACCCTGTGGGATGCTCATGGACCCCGTGGGATGCTCTTGGATCCTATGGGATGCCCATGGACCCTGTGGGACACTTGTGGATCCTGTGGGATGCTCTTGGACCTCATGGGATGCTCCTGGATCCTGTGTGATGCTCCTGGACCCTGTGGGATTCTCATGGATCCCATGGATTCTCATGGATTCTCATGGATCCCAGGATGCCCATCCTGGACCTGGTGCTCCAAAATCCTGCCAGGGCAGAAGAATCCCCCTCATCCAGGGTCTAATTCCAGTACGGGATCAGCCAGCACCACCCGGCACTGTGTCCCTTCCAGCTCCTGCCTGGCTCACTCCTGCCCTTCCCAAACCCCTCCAAGAGTCAGGGAGAAGAGGAAGATTCGTTCTCCAGCTCGGCTCTGCCTGGAGGTGGAGTCACAGAGAGGGAGCAGGCAGAGGAAGAGACATCAGAGTGAATCCAGGGCAGAGCAGGGCACGGGAGAGAAGAGAAAATGAACCTGGGGCGTGCCGGGGGGCAGCTGCGGCTTGGGGAGCAGCGCTGGCTTGGTCCTGCTCGCAAAGGGACTCTCGGCAGCGCCGTCCTTGGCCTGGCTGAGGTCCAGCGCGGTGTCACCATCGCAGCCTCCGTGCCCGAGGTCCCCCAGGCTCCTCCCGGCCTCCTCGGATCCCGGCGCGTCCCTGGGGAACGCGAATTCCACGGCGGGGTGGCTGCTGATCTCGCTGATGGTCATTTCCAGCTCGCGGATGGTTTCCTCCAGGCTGTCCAGTCTCTGGTAGGTGTCCTCGTAAATCTCCTTTTTGCCCGGGCCCGCGGGGTTCAGGTGGCCTCTGCAGAGCCCCTCTGCCGCTTTTCCCGCCGCTCCGGGGCCGCCCCCGGGGGCCGGAGCCGCTCCGTCCCATGCCGGCGGTGCCGCGGCGGGGCTGCACCGGGCCGGGCTCCGCTCCGGGGGCGGCTGCTCCGCCCGGGAAGGTCTCGCTGCCCTCGGGGCAGGGTCCCTGCCCGCGGGAACCCCGGGATGTGCCCCTGGATGGGCTGGAGGACTCTGCTCCCTCCATGCGGCTTTGGGCGCCCCAGGTGAGTGTCCAGGAGCGAGCCTGGCTCCTCTTTGGGAGTCCCCATGGCCAGCGGGAATTTGGGGAGTGATCCCGGCACCCACGGAGGGGAAAACGGCCTCCGCAGCTCCAGAACCTTCCCCGCGGCTCCGAGGAGGCTGCACAGCCTCGGGATTTTGGGGACAAGCCTTGTCACCGCCTCCTGGCCTGCCGGCAGCGTCCAGAGCCGCGTCCCCTCTTTGTCCCCCCATTTTATCCCTCGGGAAAGGCGGGGCTGCCAAGGGAAACGGCCGAGATGCGCTGCCGGGGGGCTGCGGGGCTGGAGGGGGCTCCTGTGCCAGCGGGGACTTTGGGGAGCTGCCAGGAGCCGCCACGCGGCCTCTCCTTGTCCCCTCGGGTGGCAGCTGCCCTGCCGGGGCTGCGCTGCCCGGTGCCGCCCACAGCTCCGGCTCGGCTTCGGGGCTCGGCGGCTCCGACACCCACTCGGTGAGCACGATCTGGGGCAGGGAGAACGCCCGGCTGGCCGGGGCTGCCGGCGCCAGCGGCTCCTAGGTAGAGAATTCAGACAGGTTAGGGGCCAGGAGGCAGCGGGGTTTGCCTGGGGAGGCACCACGGGGCACCACAAATTATTGGGGTCCCCCCACGCTGGCACCTCTGGGCATGGCAGAGCTCCAGGTGGGAGTTTGGGAAGGAAGGGAGGCTCAGCTCCCTCCTGCTCATCCCATATATCCCAGCGGCATTCACGGCATGGTCAGGGGCTGGAGGGGACTGCTCAGCTCCCTCCTCCAGCCCTGACATCCCACAGGGATCCACAGCATGGACAGGGGCTGAAAGGGATGTTCAATTCCCTCCTCTCCAGCCCTACATCCCACAGGGACCCAGAGCAAGGACAGGGAATGGAAGGGGATGTTCAGCTCCCTTCCCCAGCCCTGATGTCCCAGTGGGACCCACGGCATGGGCACGAGCTGGAAAAGGATGTACAATTCCCACACATCCACCAGGACCCAGAGGACAGACAGGGAATGGAGGGGAAGCTCAGTTCCCTCCTGTCCAGCCCTGACATCCCGTTGGAGCAAAAAGCTTCAAACCAAAACCCAAACACCGGGCTCGGCTCCAACCCTTCCCTTTCCGTGCCCTCGGGGCGGGGTCTCCCCTGCACCGCCCGCCCCCGGTGCCGTGAGAGCGGCGGGCGCCGCCCGTGCCGTGCCCGGTGCCGTGCGGGGCAGCCCGGGAGCCTCCCCGAGCCGCGGCCGTGGGTTAGTGCTGGCTCCGGTGCCGTGTCAGTGCCGGGAGCGAGGCGGTGAGGACAGAAGGTGGTGATTAGTCGGTTAAATCAGAGAAAAGCAGCAGAAGTGAGCTGAGAGGAGGCAGAGGAGGAAGGTGAGAGCGCAGCCCGTGGAGCCGTTACCTTCCATCCTTCTGCTGCCACCGCGGCTCCCCACGGCTCGGAGTGGCCCGGGGACACGGCCTCGAGGGGGTCACAGCGGGGCACGGGGAGGAAAGGGGAGGCTGAGCTCCGCTGAAACACCTGGGGAGTCAAACACGGCCGTTGGAGCGAGGGAGGGGCGACCTGGGTCCGCAGCGGGGTCACGGCCTGAGCGGGGCTCGCAGCAGGAGGGGTGGTGGTGGCTGGCAGGGACAGAGGGAGCATTGTCCCCTGTGCTGCTGGCAGCGCCACCTATCCCCTGTGCTGCTGGCAAGGCCACCTGTCACCTGGCCAGCTGTGCCATCAGAGCCCTGGCCAGCAGTGTCACCTGTCCCCTGGTCAAGAGGGTCACTGGTCCAGTCTGGCAGCATCACTGGTCAGTTCCCCTGCCTGCAGCATCATCACCTGTCCCACACCTGCAGCATCACCTGTCCCACACCTGCACCATGCCCAGTTCTCCTCCCTTCTGAAGGAAAACCATCCAAGGAAAAAACATCCAAGAAAATATCACCCCCTCCCCATTGCAGCACCATTGCCGTGCTCAAGCCCAGGTGAGTCTGGCTTAAATCTCAGGGTGGGAGGGAAGTGCAGAAGGAGCATCCAGCTGTGCATCACCGTGCTGTGCATCACCCAGCTGTGACACACCTGTCCCCAGCAGTGCCACTGCTCTGTCCCCGCGGCCCTGGGCAGAGCAGGGAGCCCGGGGCGGTGCCGGTGCCGGGGATGTCTCACCCCGAACCCTCCCCGGAGCTGTCCCCCGAGCAAAAGGGCGGGGCGGTGTCACCTGAGGGGCGAGGCCACCTGCGGGCGGGGTCCCGGGGTCCCGCCCCCCTCCCGCGCTCACCTCCAGCTCGGCAATGATCCGGTCCTCGTCGTCGTCGTCCTTGACGGCCGAGGCGATGATGGGCGGGGTGGATGCGGGCCGGACCACCTCGGACACCGCCCGCCTCAGCTTCACCTGCGGCTTCGGCGTCTCCAGCTCCTCCGACTCCGCCTTCTGCCGAGGGGAGCGCGCCGTGAGGGCCGGGGGCACCGGAGGGCACCGGAGGGCGCCGAGAGGCACCGGGGGACACGGAGGGACACCGGGGGACACCCGCGCTGCCCATCCCAGCCCAGCCACCACCCTCACCTTCATAAAGCCGGGCTCCTTCTTGCTGGTGACGATGACCTCTCCGCTGCGGGTCGTGGTCAGCCCGTGCGACGAGGGGAAGCTCCGGCGGGGCGGGGGAGGCGGCGGCGACTTGGAGGGTTTCTCGGTGCGGTACCGCGGCACCGTCAGCTCGTCTGGGCACAAAGGGGGCTCTGAGGGGCCCTGTCCCTCTCATCCAACCCCCGCACCTCGGGGACAGCACCGCGCACCTCCAGCCTCGCCTCTGGAGGCGACCCCGTCCCTCCCCACCCCGTACCTGAGCCCCGGCGGCCGTTGGGGTCCCCTTTGCCCCCCGATTTGGGGGTGTGCTGTGGCTTGGAGGGTTTGTGCTCGGGCGTGGAGGCGGCGCTGCCGCTGCCCGGGGTTTGTTTGTGCTTGGCTGCAAATTCCAGGTCGGGGATGGCCTTCATGAGCTCGGCCTGCGTCTCCTCCAGAAGCCGGTTGATGTCCTTGGCGCTGTACTGGGTGAGTGCTGCCCGCTTCTCCTCCCAGTCCCGCTCGGCCGCCTGCGGACACAGAGCCGGCTCCAGCCCCATCCCTGGCGGGCAGGACGTGACCCCAGAGCCCCGTGACACCCCCAGACCCGCTGCAAGGAGCTGGGGGGCGGATTTTTACCCCAATCCCCAAATTTCACAGAACTCACAGAAAGACCAGGTTGGAAGAGGTCTCCAAGATCATCGAGTCCAACCCAGTCCCAACACCTCAACTCAGCCCTGGCACCCAGTGCCACATCCAGGCTTTGTAAGCACACCCAGGGATGGTGACTCCATCACCTCCCAGCCAGAACATTCCAGAACTTTATCACCTTTCTGTAAAAAACATTTTCCCAATATTCAACCCAAATTTCCCTTGGTGCAGCTGTGTCCTCTGGTTCTGTCAGTTCCTGGAGAAAGAGCCCAGTCTCACCTAAGCACAGGCACCTTTCAGGAGCTGTGCAGGGTGATGAGGGCACCCCTGAGTCTCCTTTTCTCCAGGTGGGCACCCCCAGCTCTCATCCAACCCCCTGCAGCAAAGGTGATGCCAGCGCTCCTCCACCAAGGAGCAGCAGGGTGGGCACTGCTCCCATCCCCATTTTCACCTTCCCAGACCCTCCTGAGGAGCACCCCCGAGCTGAGCCCCCCCAGATCAGGCTCTCACCTCCACAGACACGGCTTTGTCCGCACTCTTCTTGCTGGGGGTCTCGGGCCCCGTCTGCGTCTTGGCGGGCACCATCTCCGGGGCCCGTGAGGGGTTATTGCTCTTGCCAGGGTGGCTCTGGGGCTGGGGGGCGAAGCCCAGGGGCTCGGGGGTGCCCGTCAGGTGGTGCAAACTCACGGGAGGGCTGGTGGGCATCTCCAGCTCCAGCCCTTTGCTGAAATCCGTCTCCGGGGCCACCTTCTTTGGCGACTGGCTCAGGCTGCTGGGCGAGCTCCACACGCCCTCCTCCACTTGTCTAGGGCAGAGCGGAGGCGCTGAAGGGCCAGGGGGCACGGGGAGGGCACAAAATCCTCATTTCCTCAAGGCTGAGGTGCTCTGGGCTGGGCTCGGTGCTGGTTTGGGAGGGCCTGTCCGGAATGGGGATCCCTCCAAAGGCTTCCCCTGCTCCAGGTCCGGCTGGAGCTGCCCTTGGGATTGAGGATTTATTCAGGGTGAGGGCGCTGCGGGATCCTCCAGGCTCGTTTCCCTGGGAAACAGGGCTAGAGCAGAGCCCGGGGCCATCCCAGAGGGCGGCCAGGCTGACAGCCGTCCCTAATGGGATCCTAATGGGATCTTAATGGGATCCTAATGGGATCAGGCAGGTGAAATCCACCCCGCAGCGGTTCCAGGAGAGGATTTTTCTCTGGCTGAGGATTTTTTTCCACCACAGAACAGCTCCCTGCTCCTCGGGAAAGAGGTTTCTGCTCACGCCAAGGGCTGTGTGTCTGTCCTGATGTAAAATCCTGCTTTATTCCCAAGGAAAAAGGAGGTTTTTATAAAAAGAGAGGGTCCCACGCACACCTGGAAAGGGCTGAGGGTGTTTTTGGGGTGCTTTAGCAGATAAAGGAGGCTTTTATGAAAAGAGGGGGGCCCTGGAAAGGACTGAGGGAATTTTTGGGGTCCTCTTTTGGGGGTCCTTCAGAAGGTCCTTTTTCAGGTCCTTCAGAAAAATGATCATTTTGTGCACACCCCTTGGATGCCCTCCCGCCCTGAGAGTTTGGGATGCACAGAGAGGAGGCGGCACAAAGGGGACAAAGGTGGCACAGTGGAGACAAAGGGACACCGAAGGCGTGGCTGTGCCCTCGGGGCTCACCTGCGGATCTGGGCCAGCGTGTCGGTGACGGTCTTGCAGCGCTTGAGGAGCCCGTCCAGGCGGTTGGGCTCCTCCTTGAGGAACTTGACGGCCTCCACCTCCACCCGCAGCACCACCCGCATCTTGCTCTGCAGGCTGGGGAACTGGGCTGCCAGGGGACACCGCTGTCACCCCTGTGACCCTCCCAGTACCCGGCTGGCACTGCCAGGGCTGCCAGGACCCCGTGCCATGGTTGTCCTGCCAGGTGGGGTGGGATGGATCCAGGGAAAGTCTGGATTGATGGGGTCTATCCTGAATTTAGGGTGGAGGTGTCCCCTCTGCAGCTGTGGCACAGGGTGTGGCAGTGATGGGCACGTGGGAGGGCAGGGGACCACCCTGGCAGGGGCAAACCCATAGGGAGAACCTGGGGAATCCCAGGGGAAAACATAAATCCATGAAAACCTGGAGAATCTCAGGTGCAAACACCCAAATCCCCGGGCAAGGAAAACCTGGAATATCCCAGGTGCAAACACCAATCCAGGGCTGGAGCAGGGAAACTCCGGAAGGTTCTGTTTTCTCCCCAGCCCCTCCTCACCCTTCAGGTCCGTCAGGGTCTCCCCCAGCTGCTTGAGCACCACGGCCTTCTCCTCCAGCTCCTGCGCCGGGATCAGCCGGTGGTTGTGCGCCAGATCCTTCTGGATCTTCTCCACGGACTTCTCCAGGTCACTGGGAGGGCAGGGGAGGGCAGGGGGTCACTGGGGGGGTCACTGCTGGGTCAGGAGGGTGGAGAGCCCCGAGGGTGGCAGTAGGAGAGGGGAACACTGGGCTGGGATCCCTCCTCAGGCTGGGATGGGGACCCCTCCTCATGTAGGGATGTGGTCACTGCATGAGGACCCCTCTTCACTCAGGGACATGGTCACTGCATGGGGATCCCCTGATTTGGGGACATGGTCATTGCATAGGAAGCCCCATCTCGGTGCCACGCCCTGGGCAGTGCAGAGCTGCTCTGTGCCCCCTGTCTGTCTCTCCCATCCGGGCTCACTTGAGCTGCTGGGTGATGAGCTCCTCCTCGTTGAGGTAGCGCAGCCGCTCCTCCTCCACCAAGCTGCGCTGGCGCTGCAGAGGGTCCTCGTGCTTGCGCATCGTGTCCGTCACCCGCACGCTCAGCTCCGTCTCCGTCCGCCGCAGCAGCGACTTCACCGTCTCCTGGTTCTGCAGCTGCGGGGAGGAGCAGGAGAAGGAGGGGTCAAGCTGAGAGAGACCCCTCAGGATGGAAAATGGGTCCTGACGAGGGAACAGCCTGAGAGGGGCAAGGAGAGGGATCCCTGAGCCTGAAACTGGGAAAGATCCCTGAGCTGGGCATGGGGAGGGATCCCTGGGGTTGGATTTGGGAAGGATCCCTGGGACTGGAGTGGGGAGGGATCCCTGGGGTTGCATCCCTGGGATTGGAGAGGGGAAGGATCCCTGGAATTGAAGAGGGGAAGGATCCCTGGGATTGGATTTGGAAAAGATCTCTGGGGTTGAATTTGGAAAAGATCCCTGGAGTTGAATTTGGAAAAGATCCCTGGAGCTGGATGCAGGAAGGATCCCTGAGGTTGGAGTGGAGAGGAATCCCTGAGCTTGGATTTGGGAAGGATTCCTGAGCTTGGATTCAGGAAGGATCCCTAGGGTTGGAATATGAGGGGATTCCTGAGCTCAGATTTGGAAAGGATCCTTGAGCTTGGCTTTGGGGAGGTTCCCCGAGTTCATCCCCAGGACGGATCCCCGAGCTCTCCCACACCAACCCCAGCGCACAAAGGGGATTTTCCCACCCCAACCCAGTAAAGCTGGCTCAGATCCGGGTTCCCCCCTCCCCAGGCGCCCACCTGCAGCTTCTTGAGCTGCTGCAGCTGGTTGCGGAGGTCGCTGGCGTTCTGCTGCAGGTCGTGCAGGTGCAGCTGCATGTGCAGGCGGGTGATGGCCGTGGGCTGCCCTGCCGGGGTGCTGGTGGCCGAGGGCGGTGGTGGCGCGGGCACCGGGGTGCCCATGCCACTGCGGCTGGTAGCTGGGGGGGCAAGCAGAGGCTGCTGAGGGGTTTTGGTTCTTTTCTTTCCCTACCTGATCCTGCAGCTCTGGTGGTCTCCACAATTTCCCCCTCCATGCTAAGCCCACCCTGAGGCCACCCCAGAGCAGCATGGTGGGGTCCCACTGGTTGCCAGTGATGCCATAGGATTTTAGCTTTTATATTTTTCAAATTCTGTACTGCTTTAGGGAATAATTCTGAAACTCCAGTCAGCAGCTGCTCTCCTGTTTTATTCAGACAAAACAATTCCTCTCCAGGCCTGTAACTCAAGGACACCTCAATACCTTAGTCCCCAAAACATATTTAAAAAGTGAATTGCAGGAGGGAATCGAACTGGGAGTAAATTGCTTCATTACCTGAATCTGTAATTAGAGGATTAACCCAAATTACATCCATTAATACCAATTAATTGATACATAAATGGATCAAACTTATAATTTTCTGAAAAACTCGAGGCCATCATCCATTTTGGGCATAGCCCCTTGGAGAGGCTTTGGCTGCCCTTAATGTACCTGGAGGCCCTTCATTAAATAGAACCACTCTTATTCTCTTCATTCTGGTTTTAGGTAAGCCTGAAAAAGGCATCACCAGCACATGAGGGGCTTCAGAGCCCACCCTGGGACATCCATAGGGGTCCTGCAGGGCTGGGGGTCACTCACATGCTGACGGGGGGGTCCCGCCATTGGTGGCCTCTGTCTTCTCACTGCAACCAAAGAGAGGAGGGGGCTGAGCGTGGGTGGGCTTGGTGTCCCCTGGGAGGGGGACAGGGACAGACCCCCCAGGAGGGACATCCCGCCCCCGCGGTCCCTGAGCTGCCCTCACCTGGGGGTCTCGGCCTCGGAGCCGCGGAGCAGCGCGCTCTGCACCAGCCCCGTCAGGCTGGCGATCTGCTTCTCCATGGCCTCCATCCGCTCCCTGCACCAGGAAAGGGATGGGGACAGGTCATGGGCTGTGTCTGCCGCCATGGCCACTCCCGGCTGCTCCTGGCCCTGCTCACAGCCCGTCTGTGCCACCCGGGAGCTGGGGACACGGCTGTCACCAGCTGCAGCCACACTCCTCATTCCCTGTCTGTGCTGCCCGATTCACCATCCTGGCATCGCAGTGGGGACAGGGCAGTGCCTTCCTCTGCTCCTCCTTCCCCTCCAGTCAATACAAAATCCCCCTGTAGCAAAGCTCAAACCCACCGGGGATCCCAAATCCAATGGCAACGGAAAACCTGGAGCATCCCAGGTACAAAGACAAGTCCAAGAAAACCGGGAGTATCCCAGGTGCCAATACTCCAATCCAGTAAATCCTGGAATACCCCAGGTGCAAACACGAATCCAGAAAAACCTGGAGCATCCCAGGTGCAAACACAACCTGGAGCACCCCGGGTGCAAACACAACCTGGAGCATCCCAGGTGCAATCACAAATTCAGAACAACCTGGAGCACCCCAGGTGCAAGCACACCACCCCTCCTCTCACCTGGTCTCCGTGTCCTTGGCAGGTCCGGGCGATCCGAAGCCCGAGAGCGGCCGCTCTGCGGGGCCGGGGAACAGCTCGGGGGGCCCGGATGAGCTGGGGTTGCGCGTTTTGCCCACGGGGCTGTCCATGAAGACGGAGGAGCAGGAATCCTTGCGGAAGGACTGACGGACGGGCGAGGAGCGGCTGGGCGGGCCCGAGTAGGGGCTGTGCGGGCTCTGCCCGGGCTCCACCATCTTCTGCGGGGACGAGGGTGGCATGCGGAAGCCCAGCCCGGGGCCGTACGTGTCGCTGTAGATGGGCGCATTGGGCTTGTACAAACTGTCCTCCAGCTCCGTCTGCAGCGCGGCCGCTGAGTAGGTGCTGAGTGACCGCACCGAGCCCCGCTTGTAGAGCCCCCCCGAGTAGCCAAAGGGGTCCCCCATTCCCGCCAGGGACTGCGTGGAGGTGATGCTGAGCCGGCCCTCGTGCACCATCCCATAGGGGTCTGCGTAGAGCCCCTCGTTCTTCACCAGCACCACGTTCTTGCCCGCCAAGTCCTCGTCGGGTTTGACGTCGCGGCGCTCCAGAATGGCGCTGGGGCTGGGGGACACGCCCTGGGCGGGGGGCAGGCTGGACAGGCGCTCGCCGTGGTGCACGGGGCTGCCGGCGTACGAGGGCGGGCGGCCGCCGCTGTAGGACATGCGGGAGCGCGACGGGGACGAGGACTGCAGCACGGGCGGCGGGGAGCCCGAGGCCAGGTGGGAGGCTGGGGAGATGTTGTTGAGCCGGCGGGTGGGAGAGGATTCCCGGGAGGTGTAGACCATGTCCCGCTGTGGAATGGGGTGTGGGGGTCAGCACAGAGTGAGCCGCATCCTGCTGAGCCCTCCAGCCAACCAAGGACTGGTGATTCTGTGATTCTGTGATTCTGTGATTCTGTGATTCTGTGATTCTGTGATTCTGTGATTCTTTGGTTCTCTGATTCTCTGATTCTCTGATTCTGTGATTCCCAGCTAGCAGCAGGCTGATTTATCCTGATGATTTATCCTAATGAATTATCCCCATGATTTAATTCCCTACAAACCATATTTACAACCCCGCTGTCAGCTCCCACCTAGCGCTGGCAGCAGGCAGGATGGATCCCAACCACACACAGTTCCTAATTCCCAATCTCTGCTGCTTTCTCTCCCTACTGCTCCCATTCCACCAGGCCCTGCCACCCCCGGCCTGTCCCCGTGTCCCCTCTCACCCTCAGGTCGCCGTTGGTGATGTGTGAGGCTGGGAACGAGGCGTAGAGCGGCTCTTTCCGGTAGATTTTAATGATGCTTCTGTCCTGGATGTCTCTGGAAGCAGAGGTAGAGCCTGAACACCTGGACAGACCCCCCAAAACTCCAGCAGAGCACCCCCCACCCCCTTTTTCCTTCATCCCTCTCCTGGGTTGTAAGATATGAGTGTGTTCTATTATCTGTTAGAGGTGGGGCAGTTTGCCTGAGAATGTTTTAATTTTAAAACTATAACAAGCTGGAGGGGGGGAGGTTTGACATTTTCCATTTTAAGGGAAACTCCTGCCTTCCTTGGCAGACACCTGACTTTTCAAACCAGGACAATTCCACAGATTTCCCAGTTTGTGATGGATTTAAAGGACAGGAAACCAGTCCGGGGTGGGTGATCCCTCCCTGCTCACCGGACATCCTCCAGCTCGTAGAAGACGTTGCGGGACTCGTCCTTGATGAGGATGGCAGTGTTGGGGGACTTGAGCATGCCCATGGTGAGCTTCTGCGGGAACATGTGCACGATGAGGGCGTGCAGGGTGTCCATGCTGCTGATCTCGTGCGTGATGTGCACACGCCTCGTCTCATCCCCAAACTGCAGGAACAGCACCCCTGGGAGCACAGGGGGCACGCCGGAGTCAGCTCTGACCGTGCCCCTTCTCCACAGAGCTGACAGGGTCTTCCCAGCCAAAAAGAAGGGGTTAGGGGAGCTGTGACCACTCAAAACTGCCCTGGTGAAGGTGGAAGGGTCCAAGGCAACCAAAAAAATGGGTTGGGGAATGTTTGGCCACCCAGCCTCGCCCTGGTGAAGGAAGGTGTTCCTAGAGAGCTCTGGGGCACCCAAAAAAATGACATGGGGAACTTCTGGCCAAGAGCAGCTTGGTCTGGAATTTTGGGCAGATGGAGACCAGCCCCACCCTCCACCATGGGGGTTTTAGAGCCCCCAGGGGTACCTGGGGAGCGCAGCTTGGTCTGGCTGGCCGAGCGGGACAGGGGCAGGCTCTGCCGGAACCGGTTCATCCTGTTGAAGGCCAGCGGCAGCTCCGCCTCCGACATGGTCTCCAGGGACTCGGCCGAGGCGAAGGAGAGCTTGGCTTGGTCGGCCAGGCCAGGCTGGGAGCCCTGGGAGTGCCGGGAGCTCCTGGTCTGCAACGGGACAGGGACAGGGACAGGTCAGGGGAGACAGGGATGGGTGGCCCAGCAGCCCTGGTG
Organism: Zonotrichia albicollis; assembly: GCF_047830755.1. Classification (NCBI taxonomy): domain Eukaryota; kingdom Metazoa; phylum Chordata; class Aves; order Passeriformes; family Passerellidae; genus Zonotrichia; species Zonotrichia albicollis. The sequence continues at coordinate 164,324 of NC_133841.1, read as the reverse complement.
AGGCTGGTCCTGCTTTTCCTCGGGAATGGGGTGCCGGGATGGAGAAGCTGGTGATGGGAACATGGAATGTCCTGGGATGGGGGGGAGACATGAAGGTTGGCGAGTGCAACCCCTGGGACACCCCCAAAAATCCCTCCCTGTGCTTGAGGGTGGGGCTGGGCCGCATCCAGGGGGCTCCATCCCAAATCCAGGGGCTCCATTCCACATCTAGTGATCCTCCATCCCACATCCAGGGATGTTCCATCCCATATCCAAGGATGATCCATCCTCATCCAGGGATCCTCCATCCCACATTCCCTCCCCAGCTCAGGCTCTGACTTGTTCCACCCCAGCTCCATCTCCTGCTCCCAGCACAGACCCCATTCCCAATCCCACCCCGCTCCAGGATAAACCTTCCCAGCTCCATCCCGGTGCCTCTGGGCTCCCACACCGGCAAACCCCTGGAATTTAACTCTGGAATTAAAGCCCAGAATTTAACCCTGCAGGAAGGAGCCGAGGCTGCCAGAGCTGGAATAACCTTGGCTGCTCCTGGAGGTTACACATCCATTACACCACTCCCGGAAATCCTAAATGCCCAGATCCTTCTGGAAGCAAAGCACTGGGAAGGTTTATGGCTCTGGGAGCCTGGAGGATTTCATTTTCCAGGATCCCCATTTCACAGGAGCCTGCTGCCAGCAAGTTCCCACCAAGGATATGGAAAATGTGGATTTTCCAATATCCCAAATATCCCCAATATCTCCAAATATCCACAAATATCTACAAATATCCAGAAATATCCCAAATATCCACAAATACCCACAAATGTTCACAGATAGCCCCAAATTTGTGGCCATTCCCAGCACTGCTGTGTGTTAACAACCCCAAAAACCCAAGCCTGGATTTTCCAGACACTTGTTGAAGGTTGGCAAAGCCAACAGAGGGAACAAACAGCTCCCAGGGTGTGTGGAAAAGACGACGCTGGAAAAGGACAACAGCTCTATTTTAAGATGGGGAAAAAAGGAAAAAAAAAAGAAAGAAATCAATATGAAATGATAACAGCCATCATCGCCATTTAAATGAGACATTAATTGGAAGATTTAATTAATCCTGCGAGGCGGGGTTTGGGAGGACTTGAAATGTTCTCGCCCATAGTTAATTGCTGGAAAATTGACTGCTGGGCTGGGTTGTTGTTGTTGCAGCACAAAGAGCCCTGGCAGAGCCTCACAGCCAGGAAGGGATGCAGGGATGGAGGGAAGCATTCCTTGCTCCCATCCCCGGGGCCGTGGGATGCAGCTCTGACCCCTCATGGGGGTGGTTTTAGGGTGGAAAAGGGGGATTTTGGGGCTCCCCGCCCTCAAGGTTGTGGTTTCTGGGTACCCTGCTCGGGTTTGGGGTGGTGCTGACACAGATCCCAGCCCAGGATGGATCCTTAGGGAAGCACAGGGATGGAGCTGGAGCTCCTGGTGGGGATGCGAGCCAGGGCTGCAGCTCTGCCTGGCTCTGCCTTCCTGGATCATTCCCCTGTCCTGTTCCCATTCTCTGGGATCTCACCCTGCTCTAAATCCATCCCTGCATCCATCCTTTCCACTCCCCACCCCAAATGCCCCCCATCCCTACACCCTGGAGTGTCAGAGACCCCTTCCCTGTCCCAGGTGAGCCCAACACCCCCCATCCCTGCCCTTTTCCTGTTCTCTGGGATCTCACCTAAATCCATCCCTGCATCCATCCCTGCATCCATCCTTTCCACTCCCCACCCAAATCTCTCCCCATCCCCACCCCCGGGGGTGACAGGAACACCTTCCCTGTCCCAGGTGAGCCCAACACTGCCTGTCCCTGCCCTGTTCCCATTCTCTGGAATCTCACCTGAATTCCTCCCTCCATCCATCCATCCATCCATCCATCCATCCATCCATCCATCCATCCATCCCTTCCATCCCTTCCATTCCCCAGCCCCAAATCCCCCCATCCCCACCCCCGGGGGTGACAGGGACATTTCCCTGTCCCAGGTGAGCCCAGCCCCCTCCCGGCCCTGCAGCTGCCCCCGGGCACCGAAGCCTCCCCGCTGTGGATAATTCATGGAATGAGTCAAACCACAAAAAAAACCCCAACCAAGCCAGGCGAGATGGGAGTTAATGGGTTTTTAGCCCGGAAGGGACCGTTCTGCCCTGATGCTCTGCACAATGTGCTGTCCCCAACCCCCAAAACTGTCCCTGGCACTGGGGCAGAGCAACTCCTGCCCCCCTTCCCTAAACTCAGGGCACCCCTGTGGGCTGGGACCCTCCCAAATGGGCACAGAAACCCCCGAGATGGGCACAGAACTCCCCTAGATGGGCACAGAACCCCCAGAAATGGGAACAGAAACCCCCTAGCTGGGCACAGAAACCCCCGAGATAGGAACAGAAACCCCCCAGAGGGGCACCTCGGTGCAGCTTTGCCCATCCTTGTGAAATTGCAGATGTTTTGGGAGGTCCTGACCCTGCCCTCAGGGTGCCAGGTGTGCCAGTCTGGATGTCCCCTGCCACCCCTGCCCCACCAGGGCATGCAGGGGGCATCTCCCAGCTGGGAAAGGCTCAGGATAAACCCCAAAGACCACCCTAAAACACCCAGAGTGGCCATTAAAACCTTGTGCCCCCCATTTCTCTGTCCTGCCCCACATGTGACCCTTTTATCCACACCCAGACCCCTCCCCAGGGGCTTCGGCAGCCCAAAATTCCCCGTGGCCACCGAGAATATTCCCTGTGGGATCTGAGCCCACCCGGCTGGTGGCAGGGAAGGGGTGGAAGGAGGGAGGGAGGGAGGGAGGGGACATTGCCCCCCTGCTCCTGTCCCCAGCTGGGAAATGACCCATTTCCTGCCGAGCCAGCCCCAGAGCGACGATCCTAGAGCTGCATCCTGGAATTCCCGGCTGGTCCCTGCCGGAATTCCAGCGGGGAACGCTTGGAACGGCAGCGAGGGAGCGCAGCCACAACAAAAGCGGCTCAAGGCCACGGGGAGGCTGCGCCGGGAAAAATGAGGAATTTCGGGGCAGAGGGGGCTGGGCAAAGGGCACCGAGCTCGGGATGCCCAGAGCTCCCCCCGGGGTTAAACCTGCTCGGATGGAGCCCCCCGGGAGCCTCCTGAGCCGAGGGAATCCCGATGGAGCAAAGCTTGGACCCCTGGCAGTGCCCTCGTGGTGATGGTCCCGGGGAAAACCGACCCCAAAAAAACCCCTCTGGAGGAGGCGGGGGCAAAAAATCCCGAATTCCAGCAGGGCTAGGGGCACCCCCAGAGCCTCTGGAGGAGGAAATGGGGAAAATCCCCAGTTCCAGCAGGGCCAGGAGCATCCCCAGAGCCTCTGGGGAAGGATATAGGAAAAATCAAAATCCCAAATTCCAGCAGAGCCAGGAGCATCCCCAGAGCCTCTGGAGGAGGAATTGGGAAAAATCCCCAATTACAGCAGGGCCAGGAATGTCCCCATCCCCTCCCCCGTCCCTGGGAGTTTTATATAAAAACGGTGGGATGGGGAATGGAGGGAGTTTTTTAATGTCGGATTTTTTTTTTTCTCTTTTGTCTCCCCAGAGCTAAAAAAAGCCACAATTAAGGGATTCTTTGAGCTCCTAAAAAGCCCCGATCATCCCTGCGGAAGCAGCTCCATTATCTCTGCCTGGAGATAAGGATGCTCCTCATTCCTGCATCATCCTCATCCTCCACACCCCTCTCCCACATTCTCCGGCCCAGCTGGGAGGGCGGAATGCTCGGAGAGAAGCGGGGAAGGATCAAAGGACCCGGCGGATTTTTGGGAATCCGTGAAAGGAGAGGGGTCACCCCTCGGGATGGGGAAAAGCGGTGGAGCTGCCTTGATGGAGAGGGCGAGAGGGGTCAGGAGGGGGACAGAGGTGATAGGAGCAGCCCTGGACCTCCCGCAGGTCACTTCAAAGCAGATAGGAGGAAAAAAAAAAAAAAAACCACAAAAAAAAAACAACGAAAAACCAAGGGCAAAATGCATGGGGAAGGAATCCTGCCCCGGGATGGAGCAGCTGCTCCCAACAGCACCCGGAGCGACCCCACAGCTGCAGATTTCCACCCTGCGACTCTGCCAGGGGCCTCGGGGAAGGGACACCGGGTTTGTCCCAGCCCCACAGGCTCCCAGGGCTGTGCCCGAGCCCTCCCGAGGGAAAACGGGTCCTGCCCGACCCCTCCCGAGGGAAAAACGGGTCCTGCCCGACGCCTCCGTCCATCCCACACCCGAGGGGCTTCCAGGTCATGACTGGTGACAGGGACAGCAGGAGGAGAAGCGGCTCCGTCCCCGTCTGACGCCCTCGGGATACTCAGAGCTGCAATTCCCACCCCATCCCCAGCTCCGCAGCCCCTCGCACCCCAAAGCCTCCAAGACCAGCCCCAAAACCGACCTGGGATGGACAAACCCTCGCTGTCCCAGTGCCACCGGCGGCGCCTGTCCCCGGGCTCAGCCTCCCCTCCCCTCCCGCCACCGGGAGGAGCCTCCCAGGCTGGGCTGGGCAGCTCCGGGGTGGGGACCGCGCCCTCCAGGAGCCCCCAGACCCCGCAAAATCGCGCCCCATGGGCTCCGAGGGTGCTCCGGAGCGCGGCCGGGCATGGCCCTGGCGGGTCCTGGCGGGTCCTGGCAGGTCCTGGCAGCTCCTTGCCCTCGGCAGGATGGGGATAAAGGCGAGGGAGCCCTGAAATCCCTGGAAAACAGCTGGCACAGCTGGCACCGCCCTGGGCACGGTTATTTACCGAGGCTCCGGCCCCTGGCTGGACACGGATCGGGATTAATCCCTGCTGATCCCCCTCTCATCCTTAATCCTAGAGTCCCGCCCAGACCCCATCTGGCGCTGAGCCCTGGGATGGATCCGTGGGGTGGGGTGGGATCCGTGGGGTGGGATCCATGGGATAGGATCCGTGGGGCGGGCATACCCAATTGGAATAGAACATCCCTGACCAGAAACCAGCATCCCTGGTGAGAAATCATCATTTCCAATTCAAATAGAGCATCCCTGACCAGAACCCGGCTTTCCCAACTGGGATGCAGTGTTCTCAAACAGACACTGGCATCCCTGAACAAAAACCAGCATCCCTGATGAGAAACTATAGTTCCCAATTGGAATGGAGCATCCCTGACCAGAACCCAGCATTCCCAGCTGGAATACATCATCCCTGAGCAGAACCCAGCAATCCCAAGGGGAATCCAGCATCCCGAGCCTGGCTATCCTCCCCCAGTGCCCGACATTCCCGGCTGTGGTGCCGCCCCGCTCGGACGCCTGATCCCGGCCGGTGAAACCCAACCCCTCCGCTCCGCCTTTTCGCTCAGCTGCACCAGTCAGGAGCGATGGATTTCGCTCGGGAAAGAATTCCAACATCCCAGCTCCTGCCGCTGGAGGCGGAGGAGCCGGGACATGCCCAGCTGGGAGGAAAAATGGGGAAAACTGGAGGAAATTTGGGCAGAAGTGGAAGGAATGAGAGGCCCAGGGTGCTTCGGGCACCATCCAAAGGGTTTTTTCAGGAGTCTCCCCCATCCAAGGGGTTGTGGCCTCTCCAGCGCCCTCCTCCCAGCCCCTTGCCCTCTCCCCCCGCCCCCAAATTAAAATCGTTGCCGCTGCCGGCAGCAATAACTCATCCCACGTCTAATGCTGAACATTTTGTCAGGATTATCCCGATTAAGGCAGAATTAATCCCGATCTCAATGTTAACAGGATTAGCATTCAAATCGGATTAGGGTTTTTAAACCGGACCCCTTGACTAAAGGAAGGGGCCGCCCCCTCCGGAGTGAGCGGGACTCCCTGCCCTGGGATGGGCTCCGGGATGGGCCATTCCCAACCCCTGATCCCGATCCCAGAAACCCCCGACACTCTGCGGGTGACTGCACCTGGATGTCCCTGAGGTAAAGCCACCCCTCTGTCCCTGCAGAGGGAGAGGGAAAAGGGGAAAGGAGAAAGGGAAAAGGAAAGGGGGAAGGGGGAAAGGGAAAAGGGAAAAGGGAAAAAGGAAAAAGAAAAAAGAAAAAAGAAAAAGGAAAGGGAAAAGGAAAGGAAAAAGGAAAGGAAGAAGGGGGGCTGCTCCTCCCCTCTCCCCGATTTTCCTGCTGGCAGCAGAGGCTCCGCGTGCTGATGAATATTTAAAAGCCTGGATCCTCTGCAGCCTCATGAATATTGACGCTGCTGCTCGCCCCACACCTTCCCCAACCCCGTCCATTCCAGCCGTGCCTCAGTTTCCCCATTCCTGCGCTGAGGATGCCTCTCCCATTCCCAGCACCGGGGTGGGGTGGGCGCCACCCCCGCCAGTGGCAGAGGGTGGGATCAGGAGAGCTTTAGTCGCTTTTCCCACCCAACCCATCCATAAATATCGACAACCCCGGGATCGATGGACAACAACGGGCAGCATCTCCCGGCGATGCCGCCAAACCAGCGAGGACCCCAAAAACCACAGCGAGGAGGTCGGAGCAGCCTCTCCCCACTGTTTACCCACCCCAAATCCCTCTTCCCACCGGGAACAAGCATTGGGAACAGCCCACCGGGAACAACCACGGGGAACAACCACCGGGAACAACCCACCAGGAACAACCACCGGGAACAACCACCGGGAACAACCCCCCCGCGGTCCCCGGGAGCGCGGCCGAGCCGGGGCCGGCTGGAGCGGGAGTAGCGGGGTTAGAGCAGCCCAGGACTCGCTGCCTGCTATTTGCTCATCTCCTGCGAGTAAATACTCATCTCCTGCCTCTCACTGCGGCTGGCCGAGCGCCGCCGAGGTGGAAATGGCTTCCCGCAGGAGGCGCGGGGCTCCCGGGAAGCCGCAGCCGCGGTCCCGAGGCCGGAGCGGTAGCGCGGTGCGCATAAAGCCGCTCCTGACTCTCGTTTTAAAGACAAACGCGTCCTTTGTGTGTCCCCCGCCGGTTTTTGCCCTTCTGCATCTTTTACTCGGCTGCCTTTGATGTTCCTTTAAAGTCCCGGCTCCAAAGGAGCTCTGCCAAGCCTTTGGATCTTCCCGTTCCTCCGGGAATCCAAATTCCACCCCACCCCTCGCATCAGCGCGGCGGGAGCCCCCGGCCCTCTCCACTGACCTTCCTCGCGGGATTTTCCCCCTTGGATGTGGCCCTGGATGTCCCAAAAACACCGCGAGCCTTTGGGATGGCCCTGGCCGGGATTTTCGGGCAGAGAGGGCGGGAATGAGGGGATGGAAAAGTGCGGGGAGGATTAGAATGTATTGGAGACAGACTGGGGTGTCCTGGAGAATCGGGAATCTGCCTGGAGCCTGGGCTGGCAGCAGCGTGACAGTGGCACAGAGGTGACAGTGGCATGGGGGTGGCAGATCGAGGGCACATTCCGGGAGAAGGGCGCAAAAAATCGGGAAAATATTTTAAAAGTGAGGATTTTTTGCCTTCCCTCACCTCAAAGCGCCAGGAAGATCCTAAAGTTCAGCCCTGTTCTACTTCTTAGTCGCAAAAAAATCAGGGTAAAAGATAAAAAATCCGGCAAAAAGGCAAAAAAAGGGAGGATTTCGGGCCTTCCCTCCCCTGGCAGTGCCGGGAATGCCCCGTGGGATGGAGCAGGGGCCGGCTGAACCTCCCGGAGCAGCGGCTCCACCCCCGTTTCACTCCGGGAATGAAAACTCGGGACAAATTTTCGTGTCCCGCATTTCCCGGCCCCACATTCCCTGGGATTTTTGGGTTTTTTTTCCACGGGAAGAGCGAATCCACCCGGGACAACGCACCAAGGTCACCCGGCAAGGCGGCGACCTTGAAGGGCAGCCAGGGAGTCCCTCGGCGAGGAGGAGAAGGAGGAGGAGGAAGAGGAGGCTGGAAACCAGAGCAATCCCTGTATCCCTGCTGGGAGCAGCCACTCTGAGCTTCCAACCCCATCCAGAATCGGCCTTTTCCCACCCTTTTCCCATCCTTTTCCCAGAATTCTGTCTCAGAAATAACTCCAGAGCAGCAGGATTTGGCCATGGGGTGAGCTCCCAGAAAGAGGCCTCACAGAACAACTCACAGCTCACCCCAAACCCCAAAATTCCCCCTCACCACCTTCAGCTTCAGCTCAGCTGAGACCAAACGACTTCAGCTCAGGAATCCTCATCCAAAAAAATCCCACCGCGGGCTCCCACCCCCCTCCAGAGCCACAGCCAAGCACATGCATTTCAGAGAGAAATCGGGAAAAATCCAAAATACTGACCTTAAAGCTCCAGTAGTTGGGTTGCTAACAACAAAAAGAAGATAAAACAGAAGAAAACACACACACACACACACACAAACAAAAAAATACCATTAAGATTCTTGGTTTGACTTTTGGTTTTTCCCTTTGAGAAGCTCTGAGCTCGGATTTAAACCTGCTCTGGTTCCTGCCCCTCCCAAAGGGTGGCTGGAGTTTCAGGGAGCAAGCAGGGGGTGAGGATTGAAGCAAATTGGGGTGAGAAAGGAGGGAAAAGGGGTTGGCACTGCAGCCCAGCATGGCTACTGGTGTCACTGGTGCGCCCAGCCCCTCCTGGCACTGCCGCGGTGCTGGAAGTCACAACAATGTTCATTTTCCACGGGATTTTCCAGCCCTGCCCGGCTGTGCCCGCCCCCTCCCTGTGCTGGTGTCGCCGCTGTCACAGCGATGTGGCACCGCCGGTGACAGGAGCTGGCACTGCTCCCGAGCTCCCCTTCCCGGGCTGGGCTGGGCTGGGATGGGATGGGATGGGATGGGATGGGATGGGATGGGATGGGATGGGATGGGATGGGATGGGATGGGACGGGATGGGATGGAATGGGATGGGATGGGGTGGGATGGGATCCATGGAATGGGAGCCTGGGGTCCTGGAGGGTGCCAGGGACAGGGGGACTGCAGAGTTCTGGAAGAGTTCGGGTGGGAAGGGATTGAAAGGTGTTTTTATTCCAAAGGGATCCTGATATTCCAGGCTGTTCGCAGCCCAATCAACTCCCTGCAGGAGGGAAGGTGGGTCCAGGGGTGAGGAGTGGGATTTAGGTAAAAGGAATGGGATTTAGGGAAGGTGGGATCCAGGAACAAGGGATGGGATCAAGGGACAAGGAATGGGATTTAGGGACAAGGAATGGGATCCAGGGACAAGGGGTGGGATTCACCTGTCTGGAAGGAGAAATCACCGTGAAAATGATGGGTCTCCTGACTTTTCCCTTCCCCAACTTTTCTCTTTTTCCCTCCACAAGTTTTCCCTTGTTCCCTTCCCCTTTTCCCTTTTCCCTCTCTCCCTCTCTCTCCTCATTTTTCTCTCGAGGACCCTCAGTAATTTTCCCTCTCCTGATATTGCTGATGCTATCTGCTGCCAGCACCAGCTGTGAGTTTTATTTATTATTTTGGGATGACAGTGTGGATTTTATTTATTATTTCGGGATGACTGGACAAGCTCCTCACTGAGCCCATAAATCACAGCCAAATCCAGAATGTTCTGGCACTATTTGGGGTGGGCACCGTGACCTGTGGGCACAGGGTGGCACAGCACCCATCCCTATCCCAGCTCAGAGGATCCAACTGGGAAAAACAGGAGTTTAACCTCGTTTTTAACCCTCTTGTAACAATTTAAAAGTTTAATAAAGGACAATAAGAGATAAAGACAATAAAGCAAAGATTGGCATTCAGCCAAGAGCACATTTGCTATTTTGGAAACATTTTATATATATATATTAAAACACTTTTAATATATTTATTTCTATTGTATTACATTGTTGCATATTTATTATATATACTTTTATGTATTAAATAGTATATAATAAATAATATATTTATAATATATATTTATATATTATATATTTATTGTATTTTATGTTTTTAAATATTTTAAATATTTAAAGTATTTTTAAAAATTTAGATGTTTAAATATTTTTTATATTTTTTAATGTTTTAGAGTATTTTAAAATTTTTAATATTTTAAAATAATTTAATGTTTGTGGAAAGCCAATATTATAACATGTACTATAACACAATATGTATAATATTATATTGCTTATCTATACCTTTCCCTGGCAGCCCTGGGGATGTGGCACTGCCCAGGGGGACAGGGACACGCTGCCCATCCCCTGCTGGGCTCCAGGGCCATCCAGGGCTGACAATCTGGCGCTGGTGGCAGCGCCAGGCGGGCTGTGCCCAGCACCTCGTGGCACTTTGCGGCTCCATCTGTCCCCGCTGGCACTGCTGCCACCCCAGCGCCCGCCCTGCCCACCCTGCCCGTCCTCTGCCCACCCTAAATGTCCAAAACCACAGACAGTGAAGCCCTGGGAGGGTCAGCACAGCCACATCGCTCAGGTTTTAGTTTTTATAATTTTTAGAATCTGTGCGCTTTAGTGTGGCGTTCTGAGCCCCATATTATGGGGTGGTGAGCTCTGCACAGATCAGGGACACAAAATTCCTTCTCTAGCTGGGGACCAAGGACAAATGATCCAAATCTTAGTCCCAAGAGCACAAACAACATGGGCTGGAGGGAGAAAAACAAGAAGAGCGGGACTGGATGGGCTAAGGCTGGAATGGGACAACGAGCTGCAAGATGCAAATGGAGCAGAACTTATCAAAGTGACAGACCCTGTGACCATTTGGGTTCATTTTGTGACCATTTTGTGACCGTTTTCTTTCACCTTGGTGCAGCCCTGGCTGGGCTCTTGCACTGCCCAAGGTGGATCCATGGAGGAGATCTTTTTAACAAATCCCTGCTTTATTCTTTAATTCTGGCCTCTGCTCTAGGTCAGGCTGGATAAGGCCTCACCCCCAGCCCTTCCAAACCTGGGGACAGAGCAGGGACAACCCCAGGGCAGTGTCCAGGTCCCTGTGAAGTCTTGGGAAGGCTGAGCTGGAACTGAGGCCAGAATTACAGAATCAAGCAGGGATTTATTAAAAGGATCTCCTCCATGGATCCACCTTGGGCAGCACAAGAGCCCAGCCAGGGCTGCACCCACGGTGGACCAAAATGGTCACAAAATGAACTGAAAATGAACAAAATGGTCCCAAAATGCATGAGAGGTCTCTCACGAGTTCTGCTCCATTTGCATGCAGTCCCATCCTTGTTTTTCTCTCTCCAGCCCACAGTGTTTGTGCTCCTGGACTGAGATTTGGATCATTTGTCCTTGGTGCCCAGCTGGAGCAGGAATAGTTTTGTCTCCCTGCTCTGTGCACAGAGATCACCATCCCATAACATGGGGCACAGACCCACAGACTAAAGCAGCACAGAACCCAAAAAATACAAAAACTGAAACTGAGGCATCACCTGCCAGCCCCTTCCAGGCTGGATTTGCCCAAAGAGTGGGGAGGAGAGGAGAGGGCCGAGCTGGAATTAACATTTCGCTGGCTCTTCAAAAGCATCAAAGGGAGATAATGGGCCGGGAGAGGATTGGAAGCGACAGCCGCGTTCCGAGCCATAAAGCAGGCGGCTCCTTGCAGCAGCAACCCTGCAAAAGGTGCGGGGAATTACAGAGGCTGTGATTTATAATTACAATGAGAGTCATGTCCGCGGTGCTGCCAAACGAGGGAATAACGAGGAGCTCAGGGTCCCCAAAGCGCGGGGAGGAGGGCGGAGATGCTGCCGCGAGCCCTCGGAGGGATGGACACACAGACAGACAGGAAAGCAGGGCTGGAGTGATGTAATCAGGAATATTTTGGGATTAAAGTTTGAAAAAATAAAATAAATTAAATGCTTGCGGTTGTCCCAGGAGGAGACGGGAGGTAAATGAAATGAAATCCAAGTGAGTCAGCGCCTTGACCGAGGGGGACTTCCCCTGAATGGCAATTAAATCACAAATCTGTTGGTGATTAACGAGGCACGACCGTGTCCCTCTCAAAAGGGCAGCAGCGGCAGCCGCCGCCCCGGCACGCTGCACTCCCAGGGAGGACAGAGGCAGCTTCATCGGCTTTTTAATTAACTCATTTCCAGGAGTTCCAGCTTCCGATCGAGTCCCCCACCCTCAGGCACCGCGTCTTGACAAACAAAAATCTCCTATTGAAAAATAACAGCCAAGTGAATTTAATCTGTTTCTGCTTATTAAAGTTTTTTGGTTGTTGGTTTTTCTTTGTTTTGTTTGGGTTTTTTTTTTTTAATGCTTTTCAGCGCCAGCGAAAGTGAACTAAAGTGGAAATAGCAGTATGACAAGACAGGGAGAAGAATGCAAACAGTGACCAGACAGAGCGGGGGCTGCAGATTTTGTCACCTGAGGTGTCACAATTATTGCAGGGACCTCTCAAACGTGACCGGGGAGGGGACAGTGGGGACAGGAGGGGATGCGGGAGGGCTGGGGCTCATCCCCATCACACCTGGGCACCTCCCAGAGCCCACCACGAGGTTCTGCTCTCCCCTTTCAGGCAGAGCCTTGGGCTCTGCTGCCCCTCCACCCAGAGAGCGCTCTGACGGCCATCGAGGCGACATCAGAGATGTCACCGCCGCCTGTCGCGGCGACTCAGCATCAGGATTCCCCCACAGACCCCTCAGCTCCAATTTTCCCCTCCAGCCCCTCCAGCTGTCCCCGCACCTCCTCCTGCCAGAGCCCATCAGCGCTAATCACAGCCCTGACCTCCTCCGCGGCCCCTGGGGACAGTGCAGGTGACACCGGAGCCCCAGGGGCGCCTTTCCCCCCCGGCCCCGGCTCCAGCCCCCTCCTCTGCCGGTGCGAGGCCGCGAATCCGCAGCGCCGGCTCGGAGCAGTGCATCAGGACGTGCTGCGCCGAGGAGCAGCCATGCTGGGGCTCCAAAATCTCCCTCCTGCAGCAGCCCCGGCCAAGGTCAGCCCCGTGCCCGCCGCAGGTGCCCCGGGGCCGCATTCCGCTCTCCGCGCACCCTCACCAGGGAGGGGGGGGCTCGCATCCATCGCTGCCCGAGCCCCGCGGCGGGGTCAGGGCGGCCCTGGGGCGGCACCGCGGAGCTTTCGGGGCAGGACAGGGCAGGGGGAGCTGGCAGGAGCTGGGCAGATCAGATGGCACGGTGGCCATGGCAACGGCACGGCGTAGGTGGACCAAACACAATAGGGACGCGCAAGGTAAAGCGGCTCCGCTCCCGCCGCGCTCCGCACCGCTTCCGACCCCGGCAGTTCCGGGGGGACCCCCCGGCCCATCCCGCACCCCCAAACCCCGCAAAGATGGATAAATCCTTGCGAAACGCCAAGGACAAGGGATGGGGTCCCCTCGGGGGGCCACAGCAGCCTTGGGGGAGGGGGTCCCCGGGGGAGTCGAGGCAGCGCGGAGGGGGCTGAGCACCCCCGTTCCCGGCACAGATGGGGGTGAGGAAGACTCCGGCAAGCAGCCGCCGCCGGAGCCCGCCCTGCCCTTCCTCCGTCCCCTCGCGGAGCCGCAGGGACAGCGGAGCCGCCGCTCCGGCTGCTGCAGGGCTCGGGCGTCCCCTCCCCGAAAAGCTACCCCGACACGGCGGCACCGGCTCGGCACCGGCCCCGGGATCACCGGGGAAGGAGAGAAATTCGGGCTGGGAACGGCGGGAAACTTCAGGGCAGGGAGGGAGGGAGGGAGGGAGGGAGGGAGGGAGAGAGAGAGGGATGGATGGATGGATGGATGGATGGATGGATGGATGGGTGGATGGATGGACGGATGGATGGAGGCATGGGCACATTCACACTGCCCCAGAGTGCCGGGGAGAACAGGAATGCTCACAGCCCTTCCAGGGGGAGCACCACCGTGCCAAGGGGAGCATCCCTCTTCCAATTCCTGGTGGGCACCTCCCTGCCCGATTCCCACGAACCCATTCTGCCCCCCCCCCCCGAGCTGTCATCATTGTCCCCAACCTGGTTTTCACCCACTTCCCGGGTAAAAACACCACTTCCATAAAAACCCCAAACAAGGAGAAGTGGGGTGCCCCGCGGAGTTCCGCCTGACTCCAGAGCCCCCATTCCCAGCCAGCCCTGCTGGAACGAGCCGGGAATCGCTGGCGGGGGGGTGGAATGAGGGAATCGATAGGGCCGGCTCCGGCTGCAGTCCCAGGGACACGCACACAGCGCTCGTGTTACTCCCGGCAGCCGCGCTCCTCCATTTCAGCGCTTCCCAGCGCCTCCCGTCACTCTCCACCTCTGGAGGCCAAGATGACATCGCGGGGAGAGCCCCGAGGGACCCCGCGTCCCCTCCGCCACCACGCTGCCGCCTCCCGCGTCACCTCAGCCGGCGCTCCCCGTCCCCACCGAGCGCCCCGGTACCCCCAAACCTGCCCGTGCCCGCACCCCGAGGTGCCAGGGCCGTGTGCCGCCTCTCGGAGGGGTTTGTAGGTGAGGTCAAACCTCTCCTACCGCCGCAGGGCTCCGCTTTGGGCGCAGCCCTCGGGAAGGACGCTGGGCCAGGTGAGCTGCGGGCGGCAGGAGCGCCGTGCCCCGGCAGCCATCTACCCCGCTCCGCTGCCCGAGGGGGGCACAGGGAACCGGTGTCCCCTCCCTGGACACGGGTGACAACGCCCAGCGGCCGTGGGACAGCGGGGGGTGCGCAGGGGGGTGGCGTGGGCACCGCCAGGGCTTTGCACTACCCCCCCGTGCACCCCGAGGGGACAAGGGGAGCCCCCCCGGCTGCGGCACCGAAGGGCAGTGCAGGGACGATGGCAGCCACAAAGTGCCACCCCCTCCCTGCCGCGACACCGGGGCCGGGGGGGGACCCTCGGAATGGGGGAGAGGCTGAAGGGAAAGGGGGGCTGGGGAAGAGGGGGGGCTAAAGGAATGGAGACGCTGGAGGGGCTGCCCCCGGTCTGGGGCTGGGGTACGGATACCCCCGGCTGCCGCAAGGAACCAGGAGCTCGGGGTGGGAATTCTGGGGAGGGGGGCACTGCGGTGGGCAGGAGCGACAGCAGGACAGCTGGGGCAGGGGAGATCGGCCGGGGGAACCGCAGCAGCGGGTGGCGGACACCGGCTCCGTCACCGCTCGAAGGGATGCGCCCGCTCCATCCCGCGCCATCCCGCGCGTTCCCGCCCGGTACCTGCGGCAGGTGAGTGCAGCGGGTCGGGATCCGCAGCGCCGCTCGGCCCCGCTCGGCTCGGCTCGGCTCGGCCCCGCTCGGCCCCGCTCGGCTCCCACCGCCCCTCCCGCCACCGGGCCCGCCCCGCCCCGCCCCCGGCGCCGTCACCATGGCAACCGCTGCTGCGCCCCGCCCCCTCCGCCGCCGGCAGGGGGCGCTGAGAGCGCCGGGGGCGGGGCCTGCGGGGGGGGGCACGTGAGGGAATAACGGGGAAATAACGGGAAATAATGGGGGAATAACGGGGGAATAACAGAGATGGGGACAGGGACAGGGAAATACAGGGGTGGGGACAGGGATGGGGATGGGGACAGGGAAATACAGGGATGGGGACAACACAGGGATATGGACATGGATATGGACAGGGAAATACAGGGATGGGGATAGGGATATGGACAGGGATAACACAGGCATATGGCCATGTTAATGCACATGGATATGGCCATGGATATGGACATGGAAATAGAGGGATGTGGACATGGATATGGATAGGGAAATACAGGGATAAGGACAGGGATAACACAGGGGTACACTCATGGAAACACACAAGGACACATGCAGGGATGTGCATACTTGGATGTGCACATGGATGTACACGGGGATTCGCACACAGCTGGATTCACACCTGGATTCCCACACTCCATCACTCCCCAGCACAGACCAGCGGGCTCCCCCTGTGCCCAGGCTCCGCAGGACCCCCTGTGGGACCCTGCTGCCACCTGTGCCCGGTGCCACCTGTGCCCACTGCCACCTGTGCCCCCTGCACGGCCCTCACAGCCCAGAGCCGACGGCGCCATCAGGAAAGGCAGAGGATTCCCAGGACCAACGGATTTTTGCCAGGCTGGAAGGAATGCTGACATTTCTGGAATGTCCCTTTTCACCTCTGGTGTTCCAAACTCCCTCAAATGTCTTTTTTTTTTTTTTTTCTTCCTTTTAATTGTTTTTTCTTTCTCTCTCTTTTAAACAGCAACGCCTGGGATTCTGAAATCCCTTCCAGGCTCCTCTGGAATACCAAAGTGATTTTCAAACATTCCAGGCAGGGCTGGATCTCAATGTCATTTAAAGGTTGGCACCTGAACTTCCCAGGATTTCTGGATTCATAATATTATTTACTGCCTGCCAAGGTAATGAAGGAAAAGAAGGGAGGAAAAGGAAAAAAAATGGAGTTTGGTAGGATTCTGGGGTGTTTGGCTGGGGAATGAGCTGCAACCAAGCCCAAAAATCCAGGTTGGGTTTGGGAATAAAGGAGATAATTCCCAAATCCAGATCATTCCTACACCTATAAAAATCCTTAGCAGCTTATCAGACCTGAGCCAACCCCAGCTGGATTTTTTCCCCTTTTTTTTTTTTTTTTTTTTTCTTTTTAGAGCTGCTGCTTATTTAAAAAAAGGAAAGTCTTTAAATCCCTGTAATAATAGGGAAAAAATCCCATTTATTTACCGGGAAGCAGCGCTCCGTGCCTGGACATGCCCCAAATATGGATTGTGACAGCAAAGCCACCATCAATTATTGTCCTCTACCCAAAATTTGGGGGTTTGGAGGCATTTGGGGGTTGCAGCAGCTCCAATGGCACCTGTTCCCCACACCTGGGGGGTTCTGCTCCCCACACTCAGCGCTCTCTGTCACACCTGGGGGATTCTTCCCTCAGGGTTGAGGAATTCTCTCCTTCACGCCTGGAGAATTCTCTTCCTCACCCCTGTAAGATTCTTTTCCACACCCCTGAAATATTCTCCTTCTTGCTCCTGGAATATTCTCTCCCTCACGCCTGGAGATTCCTCTTCCTCACACCTGTAGGATTCCCTTCCTCACCCCTGGAATAATCTCTCCCTCACCCCTGCAATATTCCCTCTCTCACCCCAGGAATATTCCCTTGCTCACCCCCGGAGGACGCTCCCCTATCACTGCCGCACCCACCCCCTTTTCACGCACACCCACGGCCCCCTCGCTCCCTTCCCCTCCATCCAGCCCCTCCCAGCGCTCCCACCCCTCAATTCCGGGCCATGGCTCTCACCTGGTCCCTCAGGCGCTCCTGCTGCCCGCGCAGCGCCAGGGCGTGCTGCGGGTATTTGCTCTTCAGGTGGTCCATGAAGGCGTCCCGCTTGCGCTCCATCTCCGTCTTCTGGAGGCCGGTGAGCGCCTCCAGGCTCTGGGCGGCGATCACGGTGTGCCGGCGCTCCGAGGTGTGCACCAGCCCCACGTTGGAGAAGCGCCGGGTGCCGTTGCCCAGGGTGCGGTACTCGCGCGGGTACTCGGCATCGTCCGCGGAGATCATGTGCGAGCTCGTCCTGTCGGGATCTGTGCGGGTCCGGGAGAGCACAGCGGGGTCAGGGAGGGACCCCAGCCATGGGGCAGAGATAGGGACAGTCCCAGGCCATGGGGCAGAGGTTGAAGGTTGAGATTTGGAGTTGGGGAGGGGGATTTCAGCGAGGAGAGATGGCAGAGCCTCGCTGGGAGTGGGATCATCCCCCAGTGGGGTGCACACAGTGGGATCATCCCTCAATGGGGTGCAGACAGTGGGATCCCCCCTCAGTGGGATGCCCGGGGAAGGGGGTGGGTGCCGGGTCCATCCCCCTGCGGTGGCAGCGCTGTCCCCGCTCCCGGACACGCGCAGGAGATGAGGGGACAGAGGGGGCAGAGGGGCTGGGGGTGCGGGGCTGGGATCCCACCAAAGCCGCGATGGTCGGAGCGAAACAGGAATGAAACAGCTCTGGGTGACTGAAAACAGCACGGACGGGACACGGGACAGGGACACGGACACACGGGGGACACGGGGACACGGACACAGCTCCGGAGCACGGACACACGGACACACGGGGGGCACACGGACACAGGACAGAGCGAAAAGAAAATGAAATCAGGCAGGGTGGGGGGAGGGTTATGTGTGCAGGCACTGGGGAGGGGGGACAGGACCCTCATGTCCCCCCAAAGACGCCAGCGGGGCCTCAGTGCCCATCCTGCAGCCACTGCTCACAGGGGCCAGCCCGGCCCGCGGGCACCAATCCCGGGATCTTTGCGATGCTCTGCCCCATCCCAGCCCTTCCCGGTGCCCGAGGGTACCAAATTTGGGTTCTCCGGGATGTTGTGCCCCATCCCAGCCCTTCCCTTAGCTCAGCCCAGCCCTGTGCACCAAATCCGGGATTCCCGGGATGCTCTCCCTTATCCCAGCCCCTTTCCGGTGCCCGGGAACACCAATCCCGGCATCCCGGGGATGCTCTGCCCTATCCCAGCCGTTCCCGGGGCTCAGCCCAGCCCGGGCAGGCAGGAGAGGGCACGGTGGGGACAGACAGAGGGTCCCAGGCACTGAGAGGTGAGAGGGAGTCGTCCTTTCGCTAATAACTCATTCCGAGCACGCTGGGATCTGCCTTCCAGGGAAGCTGCAGAGCCGATGGATGCCTGGAAATCCCCGCACGCTGCCAGCGCCTGGCACTGCTCGGTGCCCGCAGCTCGAGGCCACCCCGCAGCCCCCGGCCCCTGCCCAGCTCCGTGCCCGCTGCGGGGCCGCTCCAGGACCCCAAAAAGCCACTTTGGGGGGGGTCTCACGCCATCTGGGAGCCGCTGTCCCCAAGTCTGGAGCGGTGCCAGCCTGGCCCGAGGCCACGGGGCTGGCTTTGCCACCACTGGTGAATTCCGCAGCTCGTTCCGCGGGGCTCAGCCTTCCCCTCCTGCTCCCCTTTTAACCTTGATTCATAATTCATCTAATTCATCTCCGGCTTTTTCCCCCCAGCTCCCGGTAAACAAATCACAGGGAGGGTTTTTTTCCTTTTTTTGTGTTTTTTTTTTTTTTTTCCTTTTCCCTCAATTATCTATCAGCCCGGCAGATCGGTTTGATATCAAACTGATAAGAAAGCATTATCAGCGGGGCCACGGCCGCGATTCCTCCACTCAAGGTCGCACGAGCGGCTTTGTCACCAGCCCAGCGGGGACATCACGCGCTCACAAACGCCACGGGGACATCCCAAAGCCTTCCCTCCTCCAAAATCCACCGGTGCAGCTCCGTCTCTCCCAGCTCTGTCACCGAATGTCACCTTGGCCGGGCTGTCCCCCCCTTTTCCCAGAAAACGGAGCTGGAATGTGGCAAGAGCTGAAGATTCCGTCCCTCCCTCCCTCTGCTGGGTCCCCCTGGCACTGGGGAGGTCACGGTGGCACCAGGGAGGTCATGGTGGCACCGGGGAGGTCATGGTGGCACCAGGGAGGACAAGATGGCACCAGGGAGGTCGCAGTGGCACTGAGGAGGTCACGGTGGCAGTGGGCAGGTGACAGTGGCACTGAGGAGGTCATGGTGACACCAGGGAGGTGACGACGGTACCTCCACCACACCAAACACCCCAAACTCCCCTGGGGGAAGCCCGAGGGGACCCTGATGGCCGAGGGGACGCGGGCAGGGCATCGCCCCGGGCTCCCAGCGGCTGCCCAGTTCCAGCCCTGCTGGGCACTGGAAGCAGCTCGTCCTGATCCCCCCAGGACCCCCAGGAGCTCCCTGCCCCTCTCCCCGCTCCCGTCACAGCCCCACAACGCTCGGTCCTGACCGGGAAATGCAAATCCAAACTGGAAAACTCCTCCCCTGCCTCGGCCGCTCTCCCCAGCACCGGCTCCGCTACCCCAGAGCAGAAATTTGGGCAGGAGCTGCACCCAGCACCCGACACCCAGCCCAGCCACAGCCTGGGAGCCCTTGGAAAGCTCTGGAGCACCCTCGGGAGCAGCCAGGAGCCTGCTCGGGGTGGGGGATCGGACCCGGGGCCGGCCCCGCTGTGCTCCAAGCGCACCAAAACCATCCCTGGGGAACCCCGGGTCCTGAGAGTCGCAGAACTCCCGGATTCCTCCCGCCCCACGGGAATTCTGTGGCCGGGGATGGGGATGAAGGCAAACCCAGCCAGCCGCAGCTGCAGCAGAAGGAGCTGCAGCTCCTCTCCCTCGCGGAGCCGGAGGGAGCAGCAGGGACGGGGATTTTTGGGGTGACAGAGGGGGTTTGTTCCCCTCCACCACCTCCCGGTCCCTGCTCCAGCCCCGCTGCTGCAGCGCCGGGTTGAGGCCGCGTTCGCAGCTCCTTCCCGGCCCCTCCCGCCCCGCAATCAGCATGCAGCTCCCCGCTCCCCAATTACACGCTCCGGGAGCGGAACGCGCCAGCCCCGCTCGCCCGCTCCGAGGGATGATCTGAACAGGAGCACGGAGGAGCGGAACAGCGAGGATGAGGCCGCCCCCACCCCGCAACATAGCAAAGGTTCTGATCCGTGAGCCCAGCCTGGGCGAGGGGACGAAAAGTCGCCACAGCCACGTGCGCTGTGTGGCATCGTGTCAGCGCTCCAGAGATGCCACCAGAGATCCCATCCAGAGGGGATGCCACCCGCAGCGGGCAGGGATGGTCCCGCAAGGAAACTGCCTGGGGGGCTCGTTTGGGGAAATGAACCTGAAAACCCTCAGGGCCAGGCTGAAGGAACAGCTGTTAATCCTTCCCTCCTGGGGGCAATTCCACCTCAAATCCCCCACAAAGTTTTTCCCCTCCTCCTGCAGCAGTTCAGGAATGCAGCAGTCCCCACACGGGCGCAGCAGATCCCTGGAAAGTGCTTCCCGAGGCTGCTTCCAAGTAGGTCACTGGGGTGGCAGAGCCTGTCCGGCGCCTGCCCGCGCTGCCCAGCCCAGCCCAGCCCAGCCCAGCCCAGCCCATGGGGACACCCCGCTGGCCGTGTCCCCGTACCGGCACCGTCCCCTCGCTTACCCGACGCCGCAGCGCGGCTCCCACGACGGCCGGGCAGCGGCTCCGGGGGCACGGAGGGGCCAGCGCTCCGCTCGGCCGGGGCTGCGGGCGGCTCCTTGGCCGGGCGCAGGGCTCCCACCACGGCCAGGATGCCGCGGTAGATCCTGGCCAGCCCCTCTCCGAGCAGAGGGAGGTTGAGGGAACGCGGTTCTCTTTGCCGATTCATCCACCCATCGTCCCCACCTGCCAGCAGAGGTGTCACCCGTGCCGGGGCCGGAGCCCCGGGCTGCTAGCAGGGCACGGCCATCGCGTCCTTCCCGGGAAAACAACGAGACCGGAGCGACCGGTTTGGGTGGAAATCTTCAGGAACGGCGTTGGCGGGAGCTGCTGAGCGACAGGGCAGGGAAAGGCCCCCAGAAAGCGGAGCGGCTGCGGGATCCGGCTGGGATCCCCCCTTTAGCAGCGGCTCGGCGGGGTTTTATCATCCGGAGGAACGTCTCAAACCCAGTTTATTACTGCAGTCCCATAAATCTTCATGAGGCGGCGAAACCTCACGCGGGTCGCGGCGAGCGATCAGCGGAGCGTGCAAAATCGCCCGAGAAAGCGCTCGCACAAAAAGGGGAGAGGGGAGGGGACGCGGGGAGTGCATTTGGGGAGAGAGGCAGCCGGGAGGGCGGCCGCCCCTCGGAGCGATGCGGCTCCCCCGCGCCCGGCCATTAGTGCGGCCGGAAGAGCGGGATGCTCCCGCTTCCTCCCGGAGGCTGCACTGCCGCACTGCCCGGCGCCCAGCGAGCCTGCCCGGCTCCCGGAGCCCTGCCCGGTGCTAACCCCTTCCGTGCCGCGCTGCCGGCGGTGGGAGGAGGCGTGGGGAGAGCGGGGGGAGCTCCTGCGCCGCGCGGTTTAACTCGTGTGGTGCTGCAGAGCCGGCCCTGGAGATGCACGCACCGACAGAGTCGGGCCTTTGGGAAATCAGGGAATTATGGAGTGGTTTGAGGTGGGAAAACCAGCCAGATCCCAGCCCTACCATGGGCAGGGAGATTCCACCAGGCCAGGTGACTCAGAGTCACCGTCCAAGCCTTGCTGTCCCTGTCTCTGGCTCGGCCACCGTGGTGTCCACTCACTTTGGGATGGTCAAGCGCCTTCCAGGACCCCTCCTCGCACCCAAAAAAGTGCTAGGAGCTGCCCAGATGCTCAAGTTCTCCTAGCAAACCCATTCCCAGGAGCAGGAACAAGGCAGGTGTCACTGGGGGACACCGGTGTCCCCTCTCCTGCCACCGCCATGTCCCTGATAGGGCCAACCCTGGCTAGGTCTGGCCACTTAAAGGCAATTCCCAGGGAGTTCCAGCCTTGGAGCGGGGCGGACCCAGCGTCCATCCCAGGACGGGAATATGGGAGTGAGGGGACTGCAGGGTGTCCTGTCTCTCTCACAGCGACACAGGAGCCAAAGCTGGCGGCGACCGGGATGAAAATCCCCCACCCTCCCGTCCCTGCCGAGCTCATGGAGCAGCCTCCAAATCCCCTGGGAAGAGCCAGTGACGCCAAGGCCACCCGCAAGGGACCGTGAGCACCCAGCAGGGGACAAACCTCCCGTGATATCCCCCGGCATGCGGGAATTGTTCTCCCGGGATGCAGGAATTGTTCTCCCGTCTCATTCCCCCTTCCCAAGGATCCCTGCCGGGGCTCAGCGGGCTCCCCGCAGCGCCTTTCACTCCCAAATTCTACTGGAATGGCGGAACATTAAACACCCCCTCGCTCTGCAAACACAGAGTTCCACTGGGAACTTCCGAGACGGGACCCCACCGATCCCGCATGGCTTTGGGCAGGGGCACTGTGCCCGCTCACGGTGCCAGTCCGGATTCTCCGTGTGAAATCCTGGGATCGTGCCCGTTCCCAGCCCCAGGCGTCGCCTGCATCCCGCAAATTCCCACCCCGGAGCTGCGGCGGGACACAGAGCTGGGCCCGAGACTGCAGCTCCTCGGAGCTCAGCTGGCATCGCCCCGTGGCGCTGCCCTGCCAGGCGGATAGATCCTGCATGTCACTTGTCAGAACCCGGAGAGAAGGGAGAAATCCCATCTGGCCGGCCCTGGAAAAAGCAGCCGCCACTTTTTCCCACCTCGCCGGGTGTGATCGCGCCCACGCGCCCACATGGAGACGGGAGACGAGTTCACCTCCCAAAATCCCGGGGATCCAGTGCCAAGGGAAGGGCCGGCATACCTGGATGCTCCATTGGAGCTATGCAGCAAGGAGCAAGTCAAGGGAAAATGAGGGGCAGAGGGTGGTGGGAAGGGCAAATTCCAGCTGCGAGAGTTGGGAGAATCTTCCCAGTGCCCTCAGAAAGGCAAGGAAAGATGAGGGGCAGAGGGAAGGGCAAATTCCAGCTGGGAAAGCAGGGAAAAATCTTCCTGTTTCCCTTGGAAAGCCAAGGAAAGATAAGGGCAGAGGGAAGGAGAAAATCCAGCTGTAAGAGCCGGGAAAATCTTCCTGCTGCCCCTGGCTCCGTGTCCGGCCGCTGGCTGGAGACAGAGCCAGTGGCATTCCAGGCAGATGGAAAACATCCCTGCCCGGGGCAGAGCTGCGAGGAGGAAGAGGACGGAGCCCTGCGTGCCCTGGCAAGGGTGACATCCTCGGCTGGCAGGGCTGGGGATGTGCCAGCAGCTTGGGGACGTGGGATAAAAATAAAGGCGAGGCGAGGCTGGCCAGCTCCTGGCGGCTCCCACAGAAGGAGCTTTGTGGGCTCGTCCCCACCCCCGCGGCACAGCCGGGGCCTGGCAGCTGCCATGGGAATGGCCCGGGGGACCTCCCTTGGCACGGGGAAACTGAGGCACGGAAGGGAATGACACGAATCTGGCTGATGAGAGGGAAGGGGGTCAAAGCCGGGGTGGGAGCAGGGGAAAACACCATCGGAATTGAAAGGATCTTCCCAGGATTTTGGGTCCTGACAGGCTCCATGTGGGGCAGGCGAGGATGTGGGGCTGTGACTCAGCCGTGTCAGTTCTGCTGGGGAAGCAGAGCCAAGTCCCCCTGCCCCAGGCTGCTCCTGGGATGCTCCCAGGGATCCAGGGGCAGCCACAGCTGCTCAGGGAATTCCACCCCATCCCCTCCCTGCTCCATGACAGGAGGAATGGGAAGGAGCAGCAGAAGGGACTGTGACCCTCCAGCCTGGCCTGTGGCCACCAGCAGCTGCCAGGGCAAAGGCCAGAGCTGGGCACGGAGCCTTTGGCATCCCAAGTCTCTCTCCATGAGGGATGAATCCTCACAGGGAAGCCAGGAGGCGAGGGGCCCAAGCCAAGCCCAGGGCATTTCCCACCCTTTGCTCACAAGGCTGGATCTCCAGAGGGCTCAACCCCACCAGGAAGCACTTGGGGAGGGGATTTTTCCTGGCTCAGAGGCTTTGGGACCACGGCAATCCCACAGCCAGCTCCATCCTTGGCACAGGAGACCCAACTCGCCCAAATCTTGGCTCTGCCACCCCCAGGATGGGCTCGGAGCCCACCCTGGAGCTCAGCAGCTCCATCCACAGCACCGAGCCGCGATCCCGCACCCTCCAGGCAGGATTTGGGTGACACTGCCCCCTTGGGTGACTCCTGCTGGCAGCTGGGCACTGCCAGGCGTGGGAAAGGCCGGGTGGGTGTCCCGGGGAGGCCGGGAATGCTCCCGGCAGGGGTGTGGAGAGCAGCCCCTATTTTTGGGCGCACAGGTAGCACGTTAGTGCTTGGTCACCGCATGCCGTGCCAGCCCGGTTAGTCACAGCTCGTTAAAAATCAGAAAAGCTGAGAAAAAAATATCTCAGAGCCTCGGCTGAGGCCTCCGAGAGGCAGCAAAACGTGCTCAGGGATGGAAAACACGGGGTGAAATCCTACAAGGATTCGCTGTCAGCCCGAGCGGCCACGGGACTGGGACGCTGCGGGGACATGTGACACATCCCCCTGGCCGCAGGGCACGGCGACACCGAGCCGGTCCCTCGCAGGGTGGTGGCACAGCCCGCCTCGAGACGCTGCGGGTGACACGAGGACAAGGCCGGCGAGCCGTGCCACCCCTCGGCCCGCTGAGCGCACCCTGCTGTCCCCTCCTGCCCCACCGGGCACATCGGGGGCGCAGCCGCGTCCCTCCCGCCCGCCGCCTCCCACCAGCGGCAGCCAGAGCTGGCCAGGCAGCGGGGTTTAGTCAAGCAAAAGGAGGGCAGCAGCAGCTGCCTGCAGCCCTGCGCCTCCTCCTCCTCCTCCTCCTCCTCCTCCTTCTCCTTCTCCTTCTCCTTCTCCTTCTCCTTCTCCTTCTCCTTCTCCTTCTCCTTCTCCTTCTCCTTCTCCTTCTCCTTTTCTCCTTCTCCCTTCAGAGCCGGGCACGGCACAGCCCACGCCATCTGTGCCCACCTGTGAGGGGCTGGGACCACCCCCAGGCCACCCCAGAGCCCACCTGTGAGGGGCTGGGATCCTCAGGCCACCCAGAGCCCACCTGTGAGGGGCTGTCACTTGTCCCCAGGCTGGGCCTTCTGTCCCTTCCTGGGGCAGGACCCATCTGCGAGGGGCTGGGGCCACCATCCATCTGTTCCCCGGGCAGTGTCCACCTGTGAGGGGCCGGGACATTGCCCAGGCCACTCCAGAGCCCCCTCTGAGGGTGTGGGACCACCCCAGGCCACTCCAGAGCCCCCTGTGAGGGTCTAGGACCACCCCACCCACCCCATCCATCACTCCCAGGGCACAGCTCATCCCTGGATCCTGCGGACCCCGCGCTCCCCCCATGCCCACGTACCCCCGGTCCATACCCACGAGCAGCGCTGGCAGCCGGTAGTCCCCGGGCTCGCTGGCTCTGCCCGGCTCCCGCAGCCTGGCCGCGGCTCGGGGGGAGGCTCCAGGGGGCTGCTTTGCCCAGCGGGGCAGCATCGCGGGGGCAGCGGCAGGCGGCTCGGCTCGGAGCGCGGCTCGCCGATCTGCGCGACAAACACACGCAGCTCATCGCATCTGCTTAACCCGGGCCGGGCACGGGCTCCATGAGCATTTTTGGCATTTAAAGCCGCGCTCCGGGCCCGGCAGGGTCGGCCCCGAGCAGCCGGATCGGGCGGCGCTGGCTGCCGGTGCGAATTAAAGGCGGGGTGGGCTCGTTACCGAGCGAGGGGAGGGTGGTGGCACCGACCTGATCGCGCAGCTCTGACCTCGCGGGCGTGCGGCGGCTGTCACCTCGCATCCAGCGCCGCCACCGTCACCTCAAACCCAGCGCCGCCACCGCCAGCTCACACCCAGCGCCGAGTCCTCCGCGCCGGGGAGCGGAGCCGCAGCGAGGCCGCGCTGCTCCCGAGCGCTCCCCGCTCCGGTCCCCGCGCTACCGAGGGGCTCCCAGAGCCACCTCCGCGGCCGGCGTTCCCCGCTCCCGCTGCTCCGCCAGCTCCCATCGCTTCCCCTCACATCCTGGCCCTGCCCTGGCAACTTTCCCCCTGCTTTTGTCCCTCCGCTCGCTCCGCTGGGCGCGGACGGTTATCGCTCTGTTTTCTAACGCTCCGGAGCTCCCTGCGGGTCCCCCCGGGATTTTTTTTCTCCCCCTCCTTCCCCTGGAAATGTCAGCGTGCCCCCTCAAACGCATCACATGGGCCGGGCAGTGCCAGCAGCCGGGCAGGGCCATCAGCGCCCGGATTGTCGCGCTGTCCTCCCCCTGTCCCCGCCGGTGACACTCGCGGGGCTCTGCCCGAGCTGCCACCACCGCCAGGAGCCAGTCCCGAGGGTCCCGCGAGCCAGGGTGTCCCTGATGGCACCGAGCTGCCCACCCCTGGGCGCAGACACCCTGAAATGTCCCCGCTGCCAGCCCGTGCCTGATGCTCCGGGGAGCTCGGGAAAGGAATTCCAGCATTTTTACAGGTTTGTCCCCAGCGGTTTTCTGGGTTTGTCCCCAGTGATTTTCCAGGTTTGTCCTCAGGACATAGCGCTGGTCACTGCGGGCAGAGTCAGGCCACAACCTCCACGGACAGAACTGACCATTCCCAAAATTCCCAGGGTGAGTGGATGATCCCGAAGGCAGGAGGAGCAGTGAACACCTGAGGGACACAGCCTGCTCCTCCCGCTCCTCCCAAACCCATAAAACCATCCCTGTCCCCACATTTTGGGCACATTTCACACTGTGCCACCCCCAGGGTTCCGGGGAGATGCTGCCCCAGCCAAAGGGACCCCAAACCCAACCTGAGCCCACCCTATAGGGCTGTGACCACCACCCCCCCAGGGTTCTTTCAATCCAAATGCTGATGCCACAGGATTAAAAGTCTTGGAATTTGGGATCAATAGCTGGAAAAGCCCTCCAAGCATTCCCCAGGGCTGATGTGTCACCGTGTGCCCAGGTGCCACCTGCACATGACCTTTAACCCCTTGCAGGGACGGTGACTCCACACCTCCCTGGGCAGCTCAGGTGGCTCCAGGTGGAAAGAGCTGGGAATTCAGGAATGCTCACACCGCCTTGGATTTTCCCGATTTTTGACACAGGTGAAACTGAGGCACGGACGGGGCAGGCCCAGGAGCCCTCCCCATTCCCAGCTCAGGGCAAGAAGGGACAAACTCCAGAGCCCTGAGCTCCTCCTGGAGCCCCTCCAGGCTCCGCAGCAGCCGCAGCCGTGAGTCACAGCTGGCACAGGCAGCGCTCACGACACCAGGAACCTTCCCAAAAAATTCCTTCTCCTCGCAGCTGAGGGCTCTGGGCCGGTTCCCGCACCCCACACGCACCGCGGGGGATTTTCCCCCTCCTCTCCCTCACTTTGGGGCCGAGGGAATCATTCCCCTGTTAATATCCAATATCATCCACTTGAGGTTGATTCCTGCCTGGAGGAGAGGCGGGCATTGCTCACAAAAAAAAAAAAAAAAAAAAAAAAAGAAGGGGAAAAAAGGTTGGATGCACAAATGGCGAGGAGAGGTGACCAAGGACTCGTAGCAGGGACAGAGACAGGGCCGGGACGTTTCTCAGGACCCGCAGCTCCAGGGAAGGCGCTCCCTGTCCCTGGAGAAACTCGGGAACAGCGGAGATTTTAACGGGAAAATGCTGGTAGACAAACGCGACGAGGATTAATTGTCCTTCCCGCTGATCCCTGAAAACCCGGCTGGGAGGATGCGGTGACCTTTTAATTGTGATGGCGCTGCTGATGGGGGTTAATGAGCTGCCACCTCGCTGTCACCTACTTGTCCCCGCGGTCCCCCATTTCACAAGGATGGGAGATGCCACGCTCCAATCAAAATAAGATTACAAAACAAGACTGCAATTCATTTCCTCTTATTTACACATAGACAGAAATATAAAAATTGTAAAATAATGCATTATACAAATGCCAAGGGATGGAGGAAAGACCCAGGGGCAGCTTCAGCACCCAGGTTTATCCCGGGATAAATCCCAGCCAGCATCACCCGTGCCTGGCACTGCTGTGCCAACACAGGGACAGTCCCCAGCAGTGTCCAGCTGTCCCCAGGGGAAGTGCCACCATTCCCTGCACCTTGAAACCCCCTGGAAAGGAGGGAAAGGCCTGGATTTAAGTCCAAACCCCCGTTTTCCCCCCACTTTGGGCTCTCCCAAGGCGGTGACTTCCCTGCGGCACAACCCTGAGCTGGCAGAGTGGTGACAAAGGTGTCACCCACTGCTGGTGATACCGCTGGAGCAGCAGCGTGACCAGGAGGCAATTCCCAGGAAAAAGCTGCTAAAAGCAGCTCCAACACATCGGGGTGAGACATCCGCATTCACACCTGAGCTCCAGGACACGATTTCGCTCTCAGCAGCTCCTGGGGAGCCGCTGGATGCTCCATTCATTGCATTCCCACTCCATTCCCGCTCCGTTCCCGCTCCCGGCCCATCCCTCGGAGAATCCCGGAGCTCCTCACCATGCCCTAAGTTTTAGCTTTTATATTTTTCAGATTCTGAGCTGCTTTTCTCAGTAGGACAGTCACAGACCAGAGCTGGGATGGGAACAGTGGGACAGTCACGGATCAGGGCTGGGGTGGGAACAGTGGGACAGTCACGGATCAGGAATGCAGGCCCCCTCCCAGAGCTGGCACAGACAGAGGGGCTTTGTGCCCTCTCCCAGTCTATAGAGCAATATTCACACAGGCGGTGCCCTCACAGTGGCACAGAGGGGCCTTTGTGTCACCAGCACGGCCACCAGAGATGGGGACAAACAGAGCCCTGGAGGGGGAGGATCGGGGATGGCACAGAGGGACAGAGGGGTTACCCAGGAAGTCAGGGACACTGGGAGGCCAACAAAGCTCGGCCGTGGCTGGATCAGCCTGTGCCCAGCATGGCTTAGGGCAGGCTGGGGGTGCCAGGTGGGATGGATGTTCCCATTGCCTTGGGCAGTGCCAGGTAGGGATGGATGTGCCCCATTCCCTTGAGCAGTGCTGGGTGGGGGTGGATGTGCCAATTCCCTTGGGCAGTGCCAGGTGGGGGTGGATGTGCCCGTTTTTGGACGGTGTTTCCAGGCAGGAATGGCTGTGCCCATTCCCTCTGGGATGGCAGTGCCAGGTGTGGATGGATGTGTCCCTTTCACGGGTACCGGTTCCAAGTGAGGAGGGATTTGTCCATTCCCTTGGGCGGTGGCATGTAAGACCCTGGTCAGGAAGCACTTCCCCAAATCTCTAAATCCCCAAATCCCCAAATTCCCACTCCTCGCACCACAACCCAAATCCCTGAGCTGTGCCCCCAGGCAGGGGCGGCAGCGCTGGAGGCCGCAGCGACAGCAGCACAGGCAGGACACCCCAGACCCAACCCCAACCCTCGGGGGCTCTCGAATGAGCAAAAACCCCTCTCCAGGCCGACAGAAAAACCTTTTCCACTCAGAAAGGAGGCTGTGAGTGCCGGTGAGGTATCGGATCGGGAGGAAACCGAGTTAAGCAGTGAAAAAACCCTTAAAGACCTCTTGGCACGGCGCAGCTCCGAGCCTTTCACAGCTGAAGGGCCCGGAAATGCGGCTCTTGATCAAACCCAGCCAAGTGACGGCTGCAGAGTTCTCAAATCACACCAAAAACTCCTCAAAGCCCGAGCAGAAGCAGCCGGAGGTGTGGCGGGGATGGCTCAGCCTGCTCGGATCCGCGGGCAACATCTGCCGAGCCTGGCATCGCCCTCGGCGCTGGCAGCGCCCGGCGCAGCTCCCAGGCGGGAGCTGCCAAGCGGTGCCAGGTGGAGCCGAGGGAATTTTGGCACCCGCAGGTCCCCTCCAGCCTCCCACGGGCCTCTCGTCCCAAGCTGTTCCTGCGGCACCCTCTGGATCAGCCCGTGGATTTGTGGATTTGGGGTTTTGCTCCCCAGCTGGTGGCAGAACCCAGCCCCTCCTGGAGAAGCGAGAATTCGTTCCCCGGAGCCGAGCGGAGCCTGGCACGGCCTCCCGGGGCTGCAGCAACACCTCCGGGGCCCGGCTGGCGCCCTGCGCCCGGCGCCCACCGCCTGCACCCGGCGCCCTGGCACGGCCCCAAGCCCCGCTGCTCCAGAACCTCTTCCCCGTTTCCTTTGCTCACTTCGCTCGGAGCGGCCGCAGGATCGGGAGATGTGCCCGCCTCTGCCTTAAAATATCCCAAAATCCACCCGTGGGAAGGGAAGGGACAAGCGCCAGGAGCGGCCGCGGCAGCGCTGGGAGCCGGGTACGGGCCAGGAGAGACCAGATTTGGGGAGAGAGCAGAGGGAAAAGCCTCAGCAAGGGGTTTGGGGGCACAAATCCTCTCCTCACGGAGCTTTGGAGTCGTTGGAAGGATCCCAGGAGGGTTTGGGATGGAGGGAACCCTAAGGTTCTCCTCCTGCCATGGTTGGGGACATCTCCCACCATCACAGGCTGCTCCAGCCTGGCCTTGGACACTCCCAGGGATGAGGCAGCCTCAGATTTTCTCCCCTTTCCGTGCAGGAAGATCCCAAAATGTCACAGGAGAGGTGTCAAAGCTCCTGGCTGTGGCACTGCCAGGCTGTCCCTGCTCCCAGGGGACAATCTGCAGGATGGGATAAATCCAGGGTCACTCTGGGACCATCCCGCTCCACGGATGCTGCTGGAGAGCCAAACCTCACCTGCCTTGGAAACTTCAATTTATTCCTTCTGGATTTAACCATTTCCAAAGCCCCAACACACCTGGAAAAGCCTTGGCGTCGCTGGAGGTTTGGAAATGGTTAAGTCCAGAAGGAATAAATTGAAGTTTCCAAGGCAGGTGAGGTTTGGCTCTCCAGCTCCATCCCCTGGGGACGCCCCAGCAGCTCTCACCTCACCTGGGGACCTCTGCCCTTCCTCCCAAGGCAGCCCCGGGATTTCAATCGCGTCCGGAGCTGCTGCCGGTGCCAAAATCCGCCATTAAATCAGCATTTTCCGACCTCTCCGTTTATATCCCCGCGCTCTTTACCCGTTTGGAAGCGGCAGGAGGGAGCGGTTTAAAGGCATCCGAGAGCAATTCTTAAATTAACGATTTGCAAATGGCTTAATTGAGGTCCTGGTCTGGCTCTCTGCAGCGGAGAGGTTCTGAATCATTGCTATTTGTTGGGTTTTATTGTGAATTTCAGACCCTGGGCTCCGATAAAAGCTTTAAAACCTCGCCTAGGGCTGGGAGTTGCGGCTTAAACTGGGCCGGGAGTTGTGGTTTAAACTGGACACGGGCAGGTGGGGGTGAGGAAACGAGAATTGGGGGAAAAATAGGAGAGGGAAGAAGGAAATGAGGGAGTTGGGGGATGCTCACAGCACTCCTGGGGAATTTCTGTGGCTTTGTGTAAAGATTTTGCACTGATAAAAATAAAATTTGGGGTGTTTGGAGGGAGGGGAGGCTCAGCCCTGTGGTTTGGGATGAGGGATCCCTGCTGAGAGTGGGGATTTGGGGTTTTAGGGATGAAACAGGAGTTTGGACAGGGCTTGGAGCGGCTGGGATGGTGGAAGGCTGCCCTGTCCATGGCAGGGGTGGGAATGTGTGGGCTTGGGGGTCCCTTCCAGCCCAAACCCTTCTGGGATTGAAGAACTTTACAGAGCCAGGGATCACAGATGGAGAAAGGGACTCGGGAGGGGATTTTGGGTGGGGAGGGGCGGGGATGGAATTCCCAGAGGAGCTGTGGGTGCTCCTGGATCCCTGGGAGTGTCCAAGGCCAGGCTGGACATTGCGGCTTGGAGCACCTGGGATGGTGGGAGATGGCCGTGCCTGGTGGGATTGAAGGTCCTCCCAGCCTAAACTGTTCCCTGATCCCACAAAGACCCCATAAAGATCCCAGAAAGAGCCCATAAAGATTTCATTCCCCACCAACAGATCCCGGGTACGGGGCTGAGCCTTTTGGTTTTGCACCTTTCCCAAAATTCATCTCCCGGCAGGGCAGGAGAGGTGGAGGCACCTGGAGGGGATGGAAAGGACAGGGAAATGCTGGAAGGAACTGGAAAGAGGCACCAGGAGGGGCTGGAGAGCATCGGAAGGGATGGAAGAGATTGGGAAGGGATGGAAGGAACCGGGAAGTGATGGAAGGAACCGGAGGGGTTGGATGGAACCAGGAACAGCTGGAAGGCTCTGAGAAGGGCT
The DNA here is from genome assembly GCF_047830755.1 of Zonotrichia albicollis. Taxonomy (NCBI): domain Eukaryota; kingdom Metazoa; phylum Chordata; class Aves; order Passeriformes; family Passerellidae; genus Zonotrichia; species Zonotrichia albicollis. The sequence continues at coordinate 132,257 of NC_133841.1, read as the reverse complement.
GGAAGGCTCCGGGAGAGGATGGAAAGCACCATGAAGGGTTGGAAGGCTCCATGAACGGCTGGAAGGCTCTGGGAAGGGCTGGAAAGCACCAGGAAGCTTCCAGGAATGGCTGGAAGGCTCTGAGAAGGCTGAAAGGCTCCGGGAGAGGATGGAAGGAACTGGGAACGGCTGGAAGGCTCCAGTAAGGGCTGGAAGCCCTCTCAGGCAACCAAGGCCGCTCCTGTCTGCTCCAACTCCTCTGCCGGCGGGGGCTCTAATTGCGGCACATCAGACGGTAATTATAGGTGCAGTAATTATAGGTACAGCTCTGACGACGCTGCAGCCGTCAGGCGGCTCTGGCAGGAGCAGCCGCGGGGAGCCGGGGCCGCATCCTCTCCCCCCGCTCCCGGCTCTATTTTGGGGAGCTCTCGGCGCTGCCCCGGCCCCCGGACACCTGCTCATCCCCCAGGGCGAGCGCCGGCCCCAGCCCACTCTCCCTGATGGAAAAGCAGCTCCAGGCCACGGATCCCAGGGAATTTCCACCGGGAATTGCTTCCACCGGGGGATTTTTACCGGGAAATTAATTTCACTGCACCCCGAGTTTCTCCTGGGGTGGATCACCTGTGGATGCACCCCGGAATTCCCAGGGGGAAGCGTCTGGAGCTTCTGCAGCGAGGGTGGCCAGGTGGCAACCGGGGCCAGGGGCCAGGAGCCAGCGAGGGAACGGGAAGCTCAGACAGCTCCAGGGAGGAGGAGGAGGAGGGTGAGGAGGATGGGGAGAAGGAGGAGGAAGAGGAGAATGAGGATAAGGAGGATGAGGATGTGAGGATAAGGAGGAGGATGAGGAGAATGCACAGGATGAGGAGGATGAGAATGAGGAGGATGAGGAGAAGGAGGATGAGAACAGGGTGGATGAGGATGAGAAGGATGAGGAGGATGAAGATGCCACTGGTTGCGCTCCAATTTTACAAGGAGGGGAGGAAAAAGCCCCTGGGGAAGGAGCAATAATTGGATAATTGTAATTAAAAGGCAAACGGTGGCGGGAAGTGGGGACCGGGGGATTTCCCTGTCCCACTGGGAGGAGGACAAACTTCCTCTGTCCCACGAGTTTGGGAACAACCCTTCCTTGTCCCACCGGGTTGGAGACACCCCTTCTGTGTCCCACTGGGATGGTTACAAACTTCCTCTGTCCCACGGGGTTGGGGACAATATTTTACTTTCTCCCAGTGGGATGGGGACAAACCTTCCCCTGTCCCAGGATGGTGGGGACAATCCCTTCCCCTGTCCCACAGGGTTGGGAACAATTCCTTCCCCTGTCCCACTGGGATGGGGACAACCTGTCTCTATGGGGTGGGGACACTTTCCCCTGTCCCACGGGTCCCTTCCCCTGTCCCCTGCTCTGGGACACCTGTGGCCTCCACCCCTTCCCCTGGGAAGCTATGAGCATTCCCACCATTCCCACAGAGAATTCCCGGCTCATCCCACGCCAGCCTCCTCCTGTCACCTTCAGCAGGACTTTGGTGACAAAACCCGGGGACTTTTGGGGACAAAAGCCACCTCCACCCCCTCCCTGGCTGCTCCACGGTTTTTCCGGGCTGGATGAAAGTGGCGCCGGTTTCCTCCAGGTGTTCGCAACCCTTGGGAAGGGTCAGGAGGTGCTTTAGGGCCGGGAGACAAAATTCATTAATGTCCCCATTAGTGGTGGCCTCGCTGGCGCTGTCACCTCCGCCAGGACGCGGCGGCGCTTTCATCCCCCCAGACAGAGGCGGAAAAGCAGACGGGAGGCAGGGAAAATGTTCCAAAGGGTCGGGAAAATGTGTTTTTTTTCCATAATTCTCGCTCCTGATCCCACATCAACATCCTTCGGGATGTCACCCTGGTGCTCGTGACTCAGGAGGTGTCACCAAGGGTTTGTGGGCCCTGGTTCAGGACTGGTGGGGAAAGATGGGTCGGGAGGGGCCTTCCTGTTTGGAAAAGATTCCCCAAATCCCACAGATCCTACAAATTCTCTGCTGTGCTTCCTTGTGCTGCTGTGCTTCCTCCAGGAGCTGCCTGAGCCATTCAACCACTGGATCCCTTAGGATTGCACTGAATCCCAAAAACCCATCTCCACTGAATCCCAAAGAATCACCACTGAGTCCCAAAAAAGTCACCACTGAATCCCAAAGACCCATCATCACTCAATCCCCCAAAAATCATGATTGAATCCCCCAAAACACTACAGTTGAGTCCCAAACAAGCAGCATCACTGAATTCCAAAATAAATCACTGTTGAATCCCAAAAATGTAGCCAGTGAATCCAAAAAGTCATCACCATTGAATTCCAAAAAACCATCACCACTGAATCCCAAAAACAATCCCAAAAATAATAAAAAAGCAGAGCACCAAGGATCCTTTTAGGATCACCAGGACCCCTCCAGGAACACCAGGAATCCTTTTAGCAACACCCAAAATCTCTCCAGGATCACCAGGGATCCTTCCAGGAGCACCAAGGATCCTCCAGGACCATAAAACTCCACAAATCCATCCTGTCCTCCATCAAAAGTTTGGGAAGCGACGCCTCGACCACGGATATCAACCAAAATCCAGGCAGGAACCTCCTAAAAACATCCCAAAATCTGGGCACGACATTCTAAAACATCCCAAAAATGAGTGGGACCCTTTAAAACGTCCCAAAATTGGGGCTCTGGGTGCTACCCTCACCCACCACGGGCCCGGCTGCTGGGAGAGGGGCAGGGAAACAGTGAAAATCATGGAATTGTGGGAAATCCAGGGAAAAGGGGAGGACGCTGTCGGCCCCCGGTACTGACCTGGAGACTTTAAACAAAGGGAACACAGTCCTGGCTTCTTCCCGCCCGCAATTCCATGGAGCCCTGGGTAGGGACAGTAAAGGAGGAGATTCATGAATTTGGGAAATTCCAGCTGGGAATTTTTTATTATTGTTGTTTTTTTTTTTTTTTTTTTTTTTTTTTTTTTTTTTTTTTTTTCCCCCGGGAATTCAGATGGAGGGAAAGAAAGAAATTAATCAGAGCAAGCGAAACACAGAGAAAAAATCCGAAATAAAAGAGTGGTGGCAAAGGGGTGACAAGGACAGGGCGAGAGGGGACACACACTCCACAAAAATCCCTTTTTCTGCCAGGAATAGGGTGGGAAAGGGATCCACTACCTTTCCTACACCCCAAAACCCCCCCAGAGGATGAAAAACCTGGCCAAGCCCTTTTATCCCCATTTCCCCTGGATTTTTGGGGCATTTTCACCCCCAAAAAGAGATTTTGGAGGCTCCTGGCGATGGATGTGAAAACTGGGAAGGAATTTCACAGCCACTGTGAGTATCATCTCCGAGGCATGAGAAAAGCAGGGAAACAAAAAACCAATAAAAACCATGGAATGTGAGTGGAAAATCCTTCGGAAATTCACTTCATTCCTTTGTTTTGATAATTGAGGAGGGGATGAATTATTTATGCTGCGTTTTGCAACCTGCCAGGAAAATCTGCGGGAATCTCCTTCCTCTCCCTAGTGACACCTGAAAGGTGAAAATTTGGGAATTTTAGGGGGAAAAGAGAAAGGAGGAGCCAAAAATGGCTCCTTCGGTTTTCCAGGGAGAGTGGAGCTCTCCAATCCTCTCCTGGGGATTTTGGGGGGAAGGCCGGGGGTGCTCCCAGCTTGAGTTCCCAGCTGGGATCATGAATTCCCAGCTGGAACCATGAATTCCCAGCTGGCATAATGAATTCCCAACTGGGATAGTGAATTCCCAGCTGGCATAATGAATTCCCAGCTGGAATAATGAATTCCCAACTGGGATCGTGAATTCCCTGCTGGAACCATGAATTCCCAACTGGGATCATGAATTTCCAGCTGGAATAATGAATTCCTGACTAGAATAATGAATTCCCAGCTGGAATTCCAAAGCCTGGGAATTCCCAAGCTTTGATCTTGGCCTCACCTGCATGACCTCAGGGCTGGGACCTGCCCTGGGAACACCCAGGTTTCCCAAAGTTTGGATGGAAGAGAGTTAAAAGCTGGGAAAATCTCCCAATTTTCACTCTCCTGAGTTATTTCTCCTGGGATGGGGCAGCCAAAAATTCCCTCAAATTCCAGGAATGTGACCCTATGGGGAATCCATCCTGCCCCAAGCTCCCCATGAGCGCCAATTTCTGGGATTCTGCAGAGAATTTTACGGGATTCGGCGGGGGGGGGGGAGGAGCCCGGAGCCCACCTGAGACCCTCGGGGGTGGGGACGGAGCTGTGTCACCTGCGGGGACGGGGATGGATTTGGGAGATTCCGGGGGAAGGAGCGGGGCTTGGCAGGGGGGGAGGAGGAAGAGGAGGAGAAGGCAGGGAAGGCTCCATGGCGGTGTCCTTGAGAGTCCTTTGGAGGCTCTCTTCTCGGGAAGGGCTGAAAATCCCCGAGCGCTCCTGGATTTGATGGCGGGGACCGCGGGGAGGGACGGAGGGAGGGAGGGACGGAGTAGGAGCGGGGGAAGGAGGGGACAGCGCCACACCCTGACAGGACCTGGGGACAGCGACACACCCGAACAGGACCAGTTTGCAGCGGGAATTCAGCTCCCATATTTCCCTGTTTGGGGCTGGGATTCAGCTCCCACATTTCCCAGCTTTTCGCTGTTCCCTGATCACTGAGCTCCTCCTCTGCCTCCGCAATCAGAACATTTCAGCAGTGAGAGAACAACACAAACAACCCCGAAGTGTTTTTGTCCCACTCCTTTCCCTTCCCTTCCTTTTCCTCCCACCCTCTCCATCATCTGCTGGAGATGAATCTCAAAAAAAAAAAATCTTTAAAAAATTGAGAAAAAACCCAAACCCCATCATTTGCATGGATTCTGAAAGTGGAAAGCGAGCGGGGGGAGGGATAAAATAAAAATAAAATAAAACCAGCTGACAGCAAAGTTTCATTGTCCCCGAGCTGTGATCGGGGAGGGCTCAGCCTGAAGAGCCCTCGAGTCCTGCAGCACCTGCAGCTGGCACGGGGAGGGAGGGGAAGGAGGGGAAGGGAGGGGTCTCAGAGCGCTGAGAATCCTCCCGGGGATGGATTTGGGATGTCGCCAAAGCCTGGGGGAATGGGGTGCTGGCTCGGGGGGTCAGAGCCCCGATTTGGGGGTTTGGAATGGGACAGTCCCACAGTCTGGGGAAGCGGCTTCAGCTCTTCACCCTGGGGAGCTCGAGTTTTGTAGGATCATGGAATATCATGGGATTATGGAATTTCATGGGGTCATGGAATGATTAGCGCTGCAAGGACCTGGAGGATCCTCTCATCCCAGCCCTGTGGGATCCTCTCATCCCAACTGTGGCCATTCCCTCTCCTCCTGTCCCTTGGGATCACAGCCCAGCCCCTCTGGCTGTCCCCTCCTGTCAGGGACCTCAGAAGGTCCCTCCTGATCCCCCTTTTCTCCAAGATGAACATTCCCTCTCCCTCAGGAGCTCCTGCCCCTTCCCAGGATCACTCCCATATCCTGTCACAGGGACATGGACAGGGACTGTGCCACCCTGGCCCTGTCCCCTCCCCGCCAGCCCCTGCCATGGGGTGAGGCTGCCACGTGTCGCCGCTGTCCCCAGGGCGCGCGGGATCGATGGCCACAATCGATGGCTCTAATTAAACCCTGGCCTGATGGCTCTGCCCAGCCGAGGTGGCCCCTGGGGACCGCGGGTGACACTCCGGAGCCAAGGGCACCCCGCTGCCATGGGAAGGGTGGGAATATGGGAATTTTGGGGAAATTTGGGGAATTTGGGGGGAATCTTGGAGAGGGGAAGGGAAGGGAAGGGAAGGGAAGGGAAGGGAAGGGAAGGGAAGGGAAGGGAAGGGAAGGGAAGGGAAGGGAAGGGAAGGGAAGGGAAGGGAAGGGAAGGGAAGGGAAGGGAAGGGAAGGGAAGGGAAGGGAAGGGAAGGGAAGGGAAGGGAAGGGAAGGGAAGGGAAGGGAAGGGAAGGGAAGGGAAGGGAAGGGAAGGGAAGGGAAGGGAAGGGAAGGGAAGGGAAGGGAAGGGAAGGGAAGGGAAGGGAAGGGAAGGGAAGGGACAACGTGAGGGGACAGAAGTGTCACCCTCACCAGTGTGTCCAGCCAGATTGGATGGGGCCCAGGTTCAACCCCAGCCCAGCAGGGACGTGCCTTTATTCCCCTTTTCCTAAAGGCAAAGCCGCATTTTGGGGGGAAATCAGCAGTTTTCCTAAATGAGGGAGCAGAGCTGAGCCTGTCACCGACACCCAAACCCCACCAGTGAACCACAGCTCCCAGTCAGTGCCAGTCCCCAGCCAGGGCTGTCCCCACCCTGTCCTTTCTCAGGAGGGGCACCAGCATCCCCAGACTGTGACCAGGACGTTCCATAAAACCCAACATTTCCAAAAAAAGAGGGCGGGCATCCGTCCCTGCCCATCCCACCCTGCTGGGAGGGGACAAAGCCCGCAGCTCCTTCTGCACAAAGCCACCAAAACCCTCTGTGACCGCCCCGCCACGGCCGGGGGTTCCTGAATGACCCCCCGAGGGGGTCCCAGTCCCGCTCAGCAGCTCCCAGTGGGGAGGGGGCTCCTGCCGGGGGCACCGAGCCCTTCCCAGGGGCTGCCGAGCATTGCCGGGGGCAGCCTGGTGGGAGATAATTAACGCGTTGGAAATGAATTCCTCATTAAAACCCGGCAGCAGCCGCCGCTGGGGCTGGAACAGCCCCGGGGCTGCGCTGCCCTGAACGTCGGGTGGGTTTGGGGGGGACAGGAGGGGCCTTAAAGGGCCCCCCCGCCCATTTTGCCAGCACTGGGAAATCCGTGGGGGGTCCAGAGGGGCTGGGGAGCACCTGAACCCCAAAGATGGGGACTGGGAAGCACCTGAACCCTCGGGATGGTGCCTGCACCCCCAAAAGGGGTGGCTGGGGAGCACCTGCACCCCAAAGATGGAGAAGACGTGGGGGCACCTGCACCCCCAGAACGCGGGCTTGGGGCTTTGGGGTTCTCAGGGTCCGGCTTTGGGATCCCTGGGAAGGGCTGAACGCCCCTCCCGGTGCGGGACCCCTCCCCTGAGCTGTGACCCCCGTGTCACCCCTGGGGGCGCCGGGAAGGGGCGCAGCTCCCGAGGGCCCCACCGACCGTTCCGGCCGCGCTCCCAGCTCCCAGCCCAACTTCCCGGGGAGTTGGGTGCCCGCCGGGGGGGTGCCAGGCTGGGTGGGCACGGCTGCATCGCCGCTCCCCAGCCCTGGTGCCACGGTGAGAACAAAGAGAGCGGAGGGAGCTCGGAGCTGCCCGCGGCCAGGGCAGACAAAGGGTCCCCCGCCCGTGTCGCTGCCACCTCGCGGGGCTGGCGCGGGGCAGGGCGGCACCCGGACCCCGCGAAGGCTCCGCCAGCTCAGGGCTGGCCACCTCCGGAGTTATTTTAAGTTTCCCTCCACGTCTCCTCCCCCCACTCCCCACTCCAGCCCGGGATGCGCCGGATTTATTTATTTATACATATTTTTTTAATTTTTTTTTCCCCGTGCTGTGAGGATGCTGAAAATGTCGCCCCGGGGGCCACCCGGTGGCTCGCACTGGTCTTTGTGTCTCGGCAAAGGCAGCGAGGAGGAAAAGCGAACGCAGCAGGTGAGGGAGAGCCCGCGGCTCCCTCCGCGCCCAGCTGGGAACAAATCCCGAGCCCGGCCTCTCCCAGCGCGGCTCGGCCACCAAAACATCCCGGTTAAACCCCGGCCAGGGCGGCTGGAGCGGCCATCGGCGAAAACCCGCCCCCTCCGAGCACCCCCAGAGCCCGCAGCGCTCCCCATCTCCGGTGGGGCAACATCGCCCCCAAAACGCGGCCCCGCCGCCGGCACCGACCCCACACCCGCGGCCCCGCTGTCCCCAGAGGGGCAGGGGGGTCACCGCGTTCCGGCGCTTGTCACACGCCCCTCCGGAGCGCCACAGCTGGGCGGCCACCAAAACTCCGGCAGCATCGTGTGGCCCCCTCACCCCACCCCGGGCATCACCGAGAAAAGCAGGGCTGGGGAGAAGGGAGGAAAGGGAGGCAAAAAAACCACACAAATAAAAAAAAATACCTGCTACTTAAGAATGGATGCACATAGTGAGAGTGACATGCCTTGAGAGGGTGTATTCCCCATTGCTGCTCCCCGAGGCTGCTGCTGCGCTTTTGGGGTTTTTGGGGCGGCTTTTCCTCTATTTTTATTTTTCCTCCTCTCCTTTCCTGCGGGGAGAAGGGGCTTCAGGCCCGGCCGGGCTCGGCAGGAGCGGCGGCGGCGGCGGCGGCGGGGAGTGGGCGCGGGGAGCGCGCCGGGAGCGCGCCCGGCTGCGCGTGGGAGAGCGCGCGGCCCCGCGAGGTACAAAAGGGAGCGAACGAACGAACGAACGAGCGGCACAAACACATTAGCTCATGATGGATCCGCGCGGGGAGGGGGGCACTGCTGCCCCCGGCCCCGCGCTGCCTCTAAAAGGCCTCTCTCTCCCTCTTAAAAGGTTTTTTTTCCTGGTGTTGCTGGTTTGGCTTTTTTTCCCTTTCTCCGCTGATTTGCCGGCAGCGCTGACACACGCGCGTCGCTGTCGCTGTCGCCGGGTGACAGCGGGGACCCGCGGGAGCGCGCGCGGGGAGGGAGAGAGGGAGGAGCCGTCCCCTGAGGTTTGGGGTCGTCAGGGGGGTGAGGGGGGGAAGGGGATGTTGTTGGTGGGGTGGGGACAGAGCTCGGGCATGTCCCCTGAGGTGGCACAGGCTGAGGGATGGATTTCTGGGGAAAAAGAGGGAGGATTTGTGGTGCGAGCGCACCTGGGCAAGTGGGAGGGGCAGCGCTCGGCTGGCGCGGGGACAGGGACAGGGCTGGGCCGGCTGCCCGCGGGCCCTGGCAACGGTGGCACCGGGGACAGCGGGTGCCAGCTGGAACAGCGGTGACCGAGAGCCGTGGGGACACCCTGAGGGAGGCTCGGGCTCTGCCTGGCGGCGCCCACCACCGTGGGGACACACCCAGTGTCACCCAGTGTCACCCAGTGTCACCCACCACCGTGGGGACAGAGCTCAGCCCTTGATGTCACCACGGTGGGGACACAGCCATGGAGGGCCCGGCCCTTGATTCCACCGTGGTGGGGACACAGTGACAGGGGCTCATCCTCTGCCTGGCCGTGCCTCGGGGACACACCCAGTGCCACCCACCCAGTGGGGACTCAACCCTGGGGGCTCAGGGGGCTCAGGGGGTGTAGAGGGGGGCTCAGAAGGGCTCAGAGAGGAGTCGGGAGGGTGGAGCGGGGTCAGGGCAGGGTCAGGAGTCCCCCCCGGAGCCCCCCCGCCCCCATGGCTGCATTAACGGCAGAGCCGCCCCCAGGGCTCCATTATGGGATCGTGCAGGAACCGAGGCCTTTTCCGGCCCAGCGCGTCCCCATGGAGCCACAGCCCGCCGGGGGGGACACGGGGGACATGGGGGGGGGGGGGTGTGGATCTGGCACGGGGACAGCACCTGCCGCAAAGTGTCCCCCTGTCCCTGCCCTGGGATGGGCACAGGCGGCTCCTCCTGTGGTCCTGGGTGACCCCACAACTTCCCAGTACTCCCCATCATCTCCCAGTGCCCTTGTCTTGGTGTGGAGATGAAGTTCCACCCCGCACCTTAGAAACCCCTCATCATTTGGGAGGCCCCAAATCCTGCTCTCCTGGAGGTGCCACTAGGGAATTTGGGGCCTCCAGGTGCCAGGGGCCATCCCCCATCTTATGAGGCCATCCCATGGACCCATCCCACATTCCACATCCCACACCCCATGGGTGCATCCCAAATCCCATGGATCCATCCCACATCCCACACCCCATTGGTGTATCCCAAATCCCATGGATCCATCCCACAACCCATGCCCCATCCCTGGGGTGCATCCCCCTCCCAGGCTTTGGGCTGTCCCGGGGCTGATCCCAGATCTCTCCCTGGGTCCAGTGGGATTCCATCCTTGTGGAGGCAGCACTGTCCCAGAATCCCAAAACCAGGGGCACCAAACGCTGCCAAGGAGCAGATTTGGGGGGTTTTTTTGGGGTGCACACAGGGCAGGGAAGTGCCACTCCAACAGCACTGGGACATTCCCAGTGCCACCAGTGCCACTGAGAGCCATCCACTGGGATTCCCGGGAATTCAGGGCTGCAGTCCTGTCCATCCCACCCCAAACCCACAACCAGGAGAGGATTTCTTCTCTCCAGGCTCAGCCCTCCTCTCCCTCCTCACCCTCCCTCTCCCGGGAGGAGTTTCCCGAGCCAATCCCTATCCTCTCCCGAGCTGTTCTCGCTGGGATTTTTGCCGCAGCTCCTCACGGATCCCTCCCACCGCCATCTGTCCCTCGGCAGAGGCTCCGTGTCCCCGCCGGCCCGGCCCCGCGCCCCCGCTCCCGTTTTTACCGCTCCCAGTCACGCTCCGGCCCTCGCAGCCCATCCTGGGAATTCGCCTTTTCCAATCCCAAACCCACCTGGAATCCTGCAGGAATATTGGGAATATTCCCTTCCCAATCCCCTAAATCTGTGGGGTCACCCCCCAGCCCTGCTCCTCTGGGGTCCTGTCTGTGATGCTGGATTGAGAATGAGCCTTTTCCATCCTCATATTCCCAAAATTCCTCATGTTCCTCAGTCATATCTCCAAAATTCCTCCTATTCCTTGCTCGTATTCCCAAAATCCACCTGGAATCTTGGAAAAAATCCACTTGGAATCCCGGGAAAAGCCCGGACATTTCCCTCACAATCCCCTAAATTTGTGGTGTCACCACCCAACCCCGCTCCTGGGAATCTCTGGGGTGCTGTGGTGGTGGCAGTGCCCCGGTGGTGGCAGTGCCCTGATGATGGCAGTGCCCTGGTGGTGACAATGCCCTGATAGTGACAGTACCCTGGTGGTGGCAGTGCTCTGCTAGTGACAGCGCTATGATGGTGTCAGTGCCTTGCTGGTGGCAATGCCCTGCTGGTGACAGCACCCCCGCGGTGGCAGCCCTCCGTAGTGTCCCCTCCCTGTCCCCTCCCTGTCCCCGCTGCTTCCCTGTGGGCATCAGGAAGAGGGAAAATCTCCATGGCAACCAGGGACAGCAGGGACAGGGACCGGGAACCGGAGCCGCAGCTTTGGGTCCCCTGAGCTGGGCGTTGCCATCCCTTGGGGGGATAGCCTTGGCCTCGAATTCCCAAATTTCCTGGAAAACGGGGAATTTTTTATGAATTTTCACCCCCCGAGGAGGAGGAGGATGGGATGGGAGTGGTCCCAGGTTTCCAGGTCACATTCCTGGGCTGGGATAAGGGGGAGGAATTATCCTTCAGCAGCCAAAATCCGGGTTTTTCATCCAAAAATGTGGTGTGGGCAAGGAACTGTTGGAGCACTATGGAGGAGGAAGAGGATGGACAGGAAAGGGGGGGAAAAGGGGAAAAGGAAAGGGGCGGAAAAGGGGTCGGGAGGGTCAAATGTCCCTTTCCACCCTGGATGTGTCACCTCTCTGTGCTCCCTGTTACACTTTGATGCCTAAATCCCCACAGAATTCCATTATTTCCCTCTGCTCCATGGGGTTTTGGCCACTCCAGGGGTGGCCCACAGAGTCTGAGAATGAATGGGGACAGATCCTGACCATAAATGGAGACAGAGTTGGCCCTAAATGGGGACAAATTCTGTCCCTAAATGGGGACAAATCCTGGCCATTAATGGGGACAGAGCCGGGAAGGGACTCCAGCTGCTTCCCAAGGCTTTGGGATTCCTCCCGGACGCCCTAAGAGGATTTTCCCGGGGGAAGGAGAAGCTTTGGGGGGGTGACCGAGATTTCCATGATCCCACATAAAATCCTGCGCTGACCCCAAACTGGGGCTGGCCATGCTGGGTTCGATCCCTCCTTTCCTCTCCTTCCCAGGATTCCCTCAGGAACAGGCGGGAATTGTGGGATCTTCCATGCAACAGATCCCCCCAAAACCCCTGAAATGGCCTCAGGATATTTTGGGAAAGGCCAAAAGGTTGGAAAGTGCACCTGGATGGTGTCATGGGACACCCCTGTGACAGCAGGGACAGTGACAAGGACACGGCAGGGACATGGGAATGGCTTAAATTCATTGGTCACCCCCAGCCCCAAGGGGTTGGGGAGCAAAATTCCTGGGAGATTCCAGGGGCTTCTCCAGAGGCTCAGGAGGAAGAGTTTTATGGGAATTTATTGGGAATTGTATGGGAATAAAATTTCCCTGCAGTGGAAATTGTTGGTGCATGAAGAGGGAGGAAGAGAATGGGCAGGAAAGGGGTCAGGATGGTTAAATGTCCCTTTCCACACCGGATTTGTCACATTTTTGTGCTCCGTGACACTTTGATCCCTAAATCCCCCCAGAATTCCATGATTTCCTGGGCACGGCTCCATGGGACAGGGACAGGGACAGGGACGGGGACAGGGACGGGGATGGGGACGGGGACGGGGACAGGGATGGGACAGGGACAGGGACAGCTCCAGAATTGCTAGAGATTGGATCTGAATGGGGAAGAGAGAAGGGTTTGGGGGATTTTCCGTGCCCAGCCGAGGTGAGGATGTGCAGCTCGAGCGGCGTCGGGAGGAGGGAGCTGAGTCACGGCTCACACCTCGCTGCCGGAAAAAGGGGAAAAAAAAAGGAAAAAAAGAGGAGGATGGAGTGCTCGGGCGGGGATGAAGCGCTCCTCACCGCGATTGAGGGCCCGGACTGGAACCGGGGCACGGTGCTGAGGCCACCCCGGGTCACATAGGGGACAGCGACAGAGCGGGACCCGCCACAGCCGCGGCTCGGAGCCCTCCTGGCCCTGGGATCCCTCCTGGCCCCTGGATCCCTCCTGAATTTTGTAGAATTGGGATTTTTTAAGGCACATTTGGGTCCAGCTGCAGCCAGGAGCGGAGGAGAGCCCGGGATGTGCTGAGGGTCCTTCCTGGAGCTGCCCAAAATTCCATCCTGGGAAGGAACCAGCTCCAGGCAGGATTTGGGAGGGCGCTGAGGACAAACAGAGGGCGCCGATCCCTCTGCCCGTGCTGAGTCACCAAGGCAAATTTCAGAAGGGTAAAAGGGGGATGAAAATCAGGGAAAAAAGGATGGAAGAGGAGAGATGAAGGCGGGAAGGGCCGGCCCCAGCCCCAGGAGAGCGGCGGAGCCGCGGCATCGCCCGGCGTTGCCATGGAGACGCAATTTGGAGCTCTGGCGCTCTTTGCGATCCTCGCTCCCCCTCTCGGTTGAATTCCCGGGTCTTACTCCTGGTTTTTATTCTCGGTTTTTATTCCCGGTTTTTATTCCCGGCTTTTATTCCCGGTTTTTATTCCGTGTTCGCAGCCCAAGGGGCCTATCTGAGTTTGGGGTCCAAGGTGGGGGGCAGGGACAGGTTTGGGGTGATCGGGATCCCCCTCTGGATCGGTCACCCTGGAGGGGCAGTGTGGGGCCTGGATGAAGATTTTCCAGGATTCTCCAGGATTTTCCCCTCTGGATTCTGTGCCCGAGGGTCCCTCTGGGTCCAGCTCGCGGCTCCTTCCAAGGGGATCCAGCGGCACATTCTGGGATTGGGAATGGGGCGGGAGAGACCCCCAGGGTCACCCCCTTTCACTTCCGGGGTGAAAGGCTCCATGGAATCCCGAAATCCTGGAATTATTCCCTTGGAAAAGCCCCCCAAGACCCCCGAGCCCGACCCTTTCCTGGTCCCGCGTCCCCAAGCGCCACATCCTGAACCTTCCCAGGAATTCTCCCTCCCCCACTGCCCCTCCAGCGCCCTCCAGGGCAGGAATTATCCCTAAAATCCGACCTGAAGCTCCTCCAAGGAAAAATTCCCAAAGATTTTTGGGAATTCCTGGAGCAGTCAGGCTGACATTGCCACCGTGTGGGGACAGGGCGGCAGCGCCGGGGAGTAGGAAATTCCCGAATTCGGATTGTTTTAGGATAAAATAACCCCGGGATGATGCCTGGGATGGGATGGGATTTTATGGGTTTTTATGTCCCTTTCAACAAGAACAGATGGGCTTTCCCACAGGATTCTCATATTTTTCCCCCAAAAGAGCGACTTTTCCACAGGATTCCCATATTTCCCCTAAAATGAGAGGCCTTTCCACAGGATTTCAGGTTTTTCCCCAAAAGGAAGAGAATTTCCACTGAATTCCCTGGTTTCCCCCAAAAAAGAGGGACATTTCCACAGCATTCCCATATTTTCCCCCTAAAGTGAGACACCTTTTCCCAGGATTCCCATCTTTCCCAACTCAAAAGGAGGGGCCTTTCCATAGGACTTCCAGGATTTTCCCCAAAAAGAGGGATCTTCCCACAGAATTCCCTTGTGTCACCCCAAAAGGAAAATGGGGAATTCAGGCAAGTCTAGGAATTTGGGATGAATCTCTGCTCCCTGAGCATTCCCAGGAAGAAGCGTTCGTCACTGCTCCCTTTTTATTTGTATCCAATCCGTTGGTTTTTGGAATCAAAACCTTTCCAAGGCTTCCCATCCCAAGGCAATCCGTGATCCTTTTAGGGCCGAGTCTCTCCAAATAGGATTTTCCCTTTTTTATCCCCAAACCCCTCATTTTGGACAACAAAACCCCTCCCCCCTCGCTTGCCCGCTCTTCCTGCTCTTTCCAAATTCCCGAAAACTTCAACTTTGCATTTCTGAGCGCTCCGGGGTAGGGCCGGGGTCGCTCTGGGGTCAGCGGGGTCACCGCGGGTCACCGAGCAGCTGCTCCCCTCTTAATCCCTGGAAAATCCCGGGAATTCGGGAGGATCCGTTCGCATCCCGAATAAACGCCTCAATCACCGGAAATACTTGGGAAAAGGTTAAAAAAAAAAAAAGAAAAAAGGGATTTTTCCCACCCTTTTAGGGTTTGGTAGCACCAAACTCGCTGTGGTTTCAAAACGTCCCAAGGGGATTTTAAATTTATCCCAAATCTTTCTGTTTTATCCCAAAGTTTTCTATTTTACTCCAAATATTTTTAGGGATATTTTTTTACTTCCCGCAAGGAAAGGGAGTGGATAAAACCATTCCCTGTAAGAGGAATAATTCAACTGGGATGGGACTAATTCATTTCTAATCCAGTTTCCGGGGGTTTTCCTGGCAAATCCGTGTATCCTCCAGGATTTCTCTCCCTTTTTTATTCCAAATCTCTCATTTCCCCCTCGAGGGTGGGAAGGGAATGCCAGCACCCCTGGATTTGGGGTAATTTCCATTAATTTCCTCTTTCCTGGGATCCAAATGGCTAAGGGGGGAATTTCCTGGGTGAGGATTGTCCTGGGAATATTTCAGGGGTTTTCTTGTGGCCTGGGAGGGTTTGGAATGTGTGAATACAGAAATGCATAAATGTGTATATAAATAAATCCATATTAAAAAATAATTTATAAAAGCATAAGGGTATATAAAAAATAAATTACATATTATATTTTAAAATAAATAAAAATAAATTACATACAAATATATAAACGTATATAAAAATATATAAACAAATATACAAACACAGAAGTTCAGAAACACCCAGATGCACACACCAATGAATACTCAATTCCATGCATAAATAAACACAAATACTTGGATATTCCAATATTCACATATTCAAACATTTGGATATTAGGATATTCAGATATTCAAATATTTGAATATTTGGATGTTCGAACATTTGAATATTCCAGTATTTTGATATTCCAATATTCTGATATTCAGACATTTGGATATTTGGATATTCAGATGCTGTGATATTCAGATATTGGAATATTTGGGTATTCAGATATTCCAATATTCGAATATTCCCATATTCAGATATTGGGATATTCCAGTGCAGACACTTCCAGGTTTTCTGGCCGAGCTCGTTCCCCAAAATAGTCCACCCCAGGGATCCCTCAGTGGGATCCTGGAAGATCCCAATCCTGTCTGTTCCCATCTCCAAAAAAACCCTAAAAGAGTAAAAAACCCCAGCCAAGAGTGAGCCGTGCATTGATAACGGGAGGTGCAGGGGACACAGAAAAGTCCTGGGGCCACAACCCCGGGGAATTTGACATAAAATTACTTTATTTGATATTAAAATGAGTTTATTTGGGATTAAAATGAGTTTATTCGGGAAGCACCTCCCTCCCGTACCCTGCCCACTGCAATATAAATAGAATACATGAATTAAAAATAAATATATTTATAAATAGAAAGCATTTCCATGTCCCAAACCGCGTCCCTACAGACACACCCCGCGTGGAATCCCGAGCGGAATTTCACCCTTTTCCCAAAAAATCCCCTCCTGGCGCTCCCAGATTTCCTGGGAAATGACGTCTCCACTCATCCCCCAGCCCCCTTCCGCTCGGGGGGCTCCGGCTGCTCCCCCACATTCCCCCTCGGGAGTTTGGGGAGAATTCCCTGCGATTTGGGGCTTTCCCAGAGCCTTTCAGGATCCCCTGGGAGGGGCAGAATTCCCGAATTTTCCTCCCCGCTCCGCTCCTCCCTCCCTGCCGAGCTCAGCCCAAAGGTAAAATGGCTCTGGCTCGTTATGGAAAAGGGAATTTAACCCCAGGATTCCCAGAAAAGCTCCAGCGCCGCTGAAAATTTCGGGAATTTTTCATCTTGGTGGCCCCCACACCCCTTTTCCCAAACAATGAAGGATTTGGGTGTTTTTGTTGAAAAATTCCCCTCATGAAATTCTCTCCTGTGTGATACCAGGGGGGAAATGTGGGGGACTGGGGTGGAAAATTGGGATTTTTTTGGTGCAGGGGAGCACCCATGGGTGCTGGAAAAAGGGGGAGATCCATCCCACAGGGATCCCTCTGGGATCAGCGGGAAAAGCTATCAGGTGATCCCCGCTCGCGGATTTGAGTTATTTAAATTTTTTTTTTAATTTTCTTTTTTTACACCCTCGCTCAGGAATGCTCTTCCTCCTCCTCTTTTCCTCCTCCTCCTCCTTTTCTCCTCCTCCTCCTCCTCCTCCAGGATCGTTGCTAATTTGGGATCTCTCGTGCTCCAAAAAATCATTATCATCAAATTTCAGATTAAAATTTTAAAAAAAACCAAACCCAAACAACCCAAAAAAAGCCCAGAAGGAGAAGAACAAGCCCAACTTTTCATGCGGGAGACAAAACAGGGGCTGGGGGGGGAGCGGAGCCGCCGCTTCCCTGCCCCCAGGAAGGTTTCCCTGGGAACAATTTCCCCAAAATTCGCCTCCTGAGCAGGAGCTCAGACCCCGCTCCAGCGGCCTCAGGTTCAGAGGGACCCGCCACAATGGAGCCCAGCACTTAAAATTGGATTTTTTTATTATTTTTTCCCATTTTCACCCCTTTTGCAAAGAGGAATCTGCAGCCTGGGGTTGTTGCAGGGATTTTTGTTTGGGTTTCTTTTCTTTTCGGTTTTTTTTTTTTTTTTTTTTTTGAGAAAGCACCGCGGGAGAGTTGCTAAACACCAAAGGAACCTTGGGATTTAAAGTTGGAAATAAAGTTTAGCCGCTCCGAGGTGTGAGAGAGAATTTTCTGGTTTTTCCCTCTATTATTTCCCATTTTGAAAATTTATTTTCCCCTCCCTAATTTTATTTTTCTTCCTTTTTTTTTCCTTTTTGGGGTATTTTTTCCAAATTTTTATTTTCCTTTTTTTTTCTTTTTTTTCTCCTTTTTTTTTTTCTTTTTACCTTTTTTTTCCTTTTAACAAAGAATTCGAAGGGAAAAAAACAAAAAGACACGAAGTGAATAAAGACCATGTGGGAGTAAAATACAAAAAAGGGAAAAAAAAGAAGAATACAACTCTCTCCTAACTCTCTTTTTCTCCACCGCTGTTACTGTGGACGCCAGCTAATAAATACAATTAATTAGCAATTAATTAATAAGCTGCAGGATGAATTGTGGCCGAGGCGATGACTTCGAACAAGCCGCCTAGAAGGAACATTTTTCACGCTTTATTAAAAATATTCCTCCACACACCCATCCCAGAGGAATCCACATTTGGGAAGGCGCAGCGACCTCTTCAACCAACCCAAAAAACCATCGAAAAATCCATTTAAACCGCGGAAACAAAGCGGAGGCGCCCGCGCTGCCGCCAGCTCGGAACCTCGGTGATTTGGGGTTTTCATTTGGGGTTTTTCGAGGGGGGAACAGCGGTGCGGAGGGGTCCCCATTGTGTGGGCGGGGTTTGGGGAGGGGGCGCGGGGGAAATTTGGGGTTTGGGGACACCCGATGGAGCCGGGGGCGTTCCCAGGGGTGCCCCCGGAGGGAACGCGGGACCCCCCCCTCGCCCCCCGAGCTTTGTCCGCTCCAGCTCTCGGTTGATTTACACCGATCCCCCCCGCCCCAAATAAAGGGATTATTTGGGAGGCGGAGGTGGGTGCGGGGCTGGCCCGGGCGATGAGAGATGTTTGACTTCTTGATTTTTTTCTCTTTTTTTCCTCGCCGGGGAGGGGGCAGACGAGGAGCCGAGCCCCGGAGCAGGAATTGGGTGTTCGGGAGATGTTGCCAGTACCCAACCGGAGCGTTTGAAAGCGAGATCGGATTTTTTCGTTTTTTTTTTTTGTTTTTTTTCCCCTCTTTTCCCTGTTTTTTTTCACCTCCCCTCCCCCTCTGGCCCCTCTCTGGAGGGATGTGTGTGATCAGCGAGTGGAAACACAAATGTCCTGATTTTCCTGATTTTCCCTGCCCCTCTTTGAAAGGGACAAAGTAAAAAACAAAAACAAAACAAAAAAAAAAAACCAAAAACAACCTCCCAGAAATGTTCCTGACCTGCGAGGGGACCTTGGGGATCGTTCCGGCCACCATGGACTACAACGTGCAAGCCCGGCCGGGCCATTTCCACGCTGGCTACCAACAGATCGAAGGCATCAACTTGGGCTACTTACAGATCAACGGCACCCAGATGTTCGCGCTGGCCCAGGTGCTCAGCGACCTGTTCAAGGACATCCCCAGGACCACCATCAGCAAGAAGATGGAAACCTTAAAGATCAAGAGCCGCCGCTGTGACCTGGCCGAGCTGCGGACCCTCAAGGCCATCAACTCGGTGCCCACGCGCGCCGTTAAGTGCTCGCTCATCTCCAAGGCGGACCTGGAGGCTCTCTGCACCTCCTGCAAGAGCCTCCGCTGGAGGAAGAGGAGGAGGAAGAGCAGGAGAAGGGAGCAGCTGCTGCTGCCGGGCCCCGGGGAGTTCTTCCCCTGCCCGCGGCCCCCGCCCTGCCGAGCCGGCGGCTGCTGCGGTGCCCCCGGCCGGGCCGTGCCGCCCCCCGGCCCGCAGCAGCTCCAGCCCGCTCGGGGGGGCTTCTTTGGGGGGATCCTGGCCGGCTGCCCCCGGGACCTGGCGCTGCTGGGCCCCGCGGCCTCTCAGCCCTGCGCGCTCCCGGTGCCCGCGGGCCGGCACCGGCGGGGCCCGGGCTGGCCCCGGGGGCTGCCCCCGCACGGATCGGGGCCCGCGGCCGCCAGGAAGGGCCGGTGCCGCGGCTTCCCCGCCTCCAAGCGCCAGGGAACGTCCGCCGGCTACTCCAGCGACTCGGACTCCAGCCTGGACCTCGCCGCGTCCAGCCCCGCCACCTCCAGCGACTCCTCGGAGGAGGAGGAGGAGGAGGAAGAGGAGGAGGAGGAGGAGGAAGGGGACAGCTCGTGCAGCAGCGAGGAGGGCAGCTCCTCGGAGTCGGAGAGCAGCTCGCTGTGCAGCGGGGACTCGGTGCAGAGCACGCGGTACCGGCAGGCGGCCCTGCCCCGCTTCCAGCCCCCCCGGGAGCCGCTCGGGGAGGAGCGGCCGGCTGAGTCCCCCACGAGCAAAGCGCTGCGCCCCGACCCCGAACTCCTCTTCCTCTCGCAGCACCTCTGGGCCCGCACCCTGCGAGCGTCAACTTTGGAAAGTTTGAGCGCGGCCGCAGGGCCGGGGGCTCAGCCGGGGCTGTACGAGAGGCACGAGGCCTCCCCTGCCTCCTCCGCCTCTTCCTCCTCCTCCTCTTCGCCTCCTCCCTCCCCGAGCAGCAGCAGCACCCCCGGGGGGGGCCCGCCACAAAAGGAGCGCGGCTTTGGGGACGCCGGAGGGAAGGATTTGCACAAAGATGCCTCGAACAAAAGCTCCTCGTTAGAGCGGCCCAGTGGAGCCTCCCCGGGGCCGGCGCCTTCTCCCGAACCGGCCCCGGAGCTGCGGGCGAGCCCCGCTGCCCTCGGCGAGCCCCGGCCGGAGCATTTCGACCGCTTGATCCGCCAGTCCAAGCTGTGGTGCTACGCCAAGGGATTCAACGTGGACGGGAAAGGTTTGCGGCACGGCCGGGGCAGCCCGGAGCCCTGGAGGGGAGCAGAGCTGCGCTTCCAGCCCCGCGGAGGAACCGAGAGCCCCGCGGCGCTGAGGGGCCGCCAGGACGGCAACGCCAAACGGCGGCGCCTGGCCAGGGTCAGCGAGAGGCAGCGCGGCCCCTCCAAAGCCAGGCCGCCAAAAACTCCCCGGAGGAATTCCAGGAAGGGAAACGCTCCCTGCAAAGCCAGCCCGCCTCGGAATTCCTTCAGCCTGATGGGCAACTTCCCCTGCACGCCCTCGCTGGTGGTGGGCGAGGACGGGGACTTGTGCCCGGCCTCGTCGCTGGGTGGCAAAAACTCCTGGGCGCTGTCCAAGACGCACCCGCTGTGGCGGTGGCACCTGGGGGGCAGCGCCATCCCCGTACCCCCCAGCCTCAAATTCCGCGGCTGCGCCAGCCTGGAGGATCCCTGAGCAGCGCAGGAAAAATCCCAGGATCGCGGGAGGTGCCCGGGATGGGAGCGGGGTCAGCCCAGCCCCGCGTGGGGAAGGGGCTGCCCGGACGAGCCGCGCGGGGATTTGGGGCTGATTTGGGGCGATTTGGAGATGATTTGGGCCCGATTTGGAGCTGATATGGGGCTGGTTTGGGTGCGACTTGGGCTCATTTGGGGCTGATTTTGGCCTGATTTCGGTCCGATTTGGGGCTAATTTGGAGCTGATTGGGGTCGATTTGGGCCGCGTGCCCTGCGGGATGTTGGGTTTGGGAGGAGTTTTAGGGTGAGGTTAAAGCGCGAGATGGAACCCAAACAATTTCCCAAAAACTCCGCGCTCCGCTGAAAACGAGGGAGTGATTCCCAGGAAATGGATTTAGGGATGAAACGGCTGCTGGGAGAACTGGGAATGAGCTGGGAAAACTGGGAAGGAGCTCCCCCTGCCCTGACCTCCCGACCCTACTCCAAAAAAAACAAGTTCCAAACCCCAGACCTCATTTCTCCTTTTTCCTCCATAAAAATTGGATTAAAACAATAAAAATCCCACGCAGGAAAGGGGAAATTCCCGTTTCTTTCAGGGCCGAGTGGATGCCGGGGAAAATTTGGAAAATCCGGAAAATCCCGGTTTTCCAGCGGGGTTTTTGTGGTGGAGGGGCGGGGAGGAAACGCCAACTTTAAAAAAAAATCGGGAATTTCGAGAGGTTTCAGGAGACAGCGGGAGAGGTGGAGAGGGAGTGACTTGAAGCTGCTCCATTGAAATCTAAACAATCTTTTTAAAAAGTGGTGGAAAAGGGGAAAAATGTGAGGAATTTGTGTGATAATAATCCCTGGAAAAGGTTTGAATCCCGGGAAGAAAATCCGGGAAAATCGGGAATGAAAGGATTTGATCCTCGCTGGAATTTCCCTCCCTCCCCTGCTTGAACTTTTCCAAACCTTTGGAAATTCCCGATGGAATTTTCAGTCCATCAAGGCCCACAAATCTGTGCTTTGGGAACTTGAAAACCCCCAAAAATCAAAGCTATTTTGGGGTTCCTTGCTTTGTTTTTTGTTTTTTGGTTTTTTGTTTTTGTTTTTGTTTTTTCTTTTTTTTCTTGGTCTGTTTTTTTTTTTTTTTTTCAGAAGGAAAAAAGATTCCTGGCTCTCTCCGGGGGTCCCGCTTGGAAAAGTCTTATTTTTCTCTGCAAAATTTAGGAATTTAGGCCCGAAAACAAAAAACAAAACAAAAACATTTTCAAAATTAAAAGTCGCTGCGAGGGAAAAGGGAAGGATTGAAAGGAAAATCTTCACACTCGGCCTGCTGGATTTATTCCTATTTTTAATTTCATTTTTAAATTCCATCAGCGCCTTAAAATATAAGGAAAATAAGGGGGAAAGGGCCTGCGGGGGGAAAGGGATTTTAAAGGCCAGGAATGTTTAGGATCTGCTGGGCTCCGTTTTCTCTGGAAGTGGCGAAATGGTACTAAAAGCGGTGTTTGTTTAATTTGGGGTTTTAGCGGTTTTTTGGGGGGTTAAATCGGGTTTTTTTAGTTGTTTATTTCGCCCCCTCCCGCTGAGCAGAGTAGTGGGGAATTCCCTCTGCAAAATATTGGGATTTTCGAGCAGTTATTCCCCCAAAAAATTCCCCAAACAACCTGAAAACGTGGCAAGAAAAGAAGATTTTAGGGGAGGTTTTCCATGGAATTCCCATGGAATTCCGGGTGGGGTTAAAAATGTATTTTGTATTTAAAAAAAAGGAATTTTAAATAATTTGAGGGTGGGGTTGGGAAACAAATTCCGGGATGCGCGCTGGGAATGAATATTTATATTTATATTTATAATCCTATAAAAATAATATAAATATATATTACACATAATATAACTATATTAAGAATCCTACATGAGTATAAATATAAATATATAAATATTTAAATCCAGCAACCTTCACACCCCACAGCTTCCCCCAGAGAAACTCAGGAATATTTTTCCAAGGGATAAAATCACCTCGGGAACTGTGGAGGGAGTGGCCCAGATTTTTATCCCGGTAAATACGGCTAAAAATTCACTTTTTCTATTAAAAATTCACATTTTGGGCAGAGATTTTGTTCATTTCTCTGTTCGTGCATGGGGTTGGGATATAAATAATTGTGAATATTTCTGAATATTTGTAAATATTCTGTAAATCTCAAAAAAATCTCTGTAAATGTTCTGTAAATATTTGAGGGGCTGAGAAAAAAAAATTCAAAATACCTCAAAGTTTTCATTAAAAAGGCCCCTGGAGCAGCCGAATTGCCCAAACAATAGTCATTAAAATAAGAATTATCATCCTGATGTTAATTATGATAATTCTTGCTTTGGTTTTGAGGTGTTTAAGGGAATTTAAGCTACCAAAGAATAAAAAAAAAATAAACTTTAAATGAGATAGAGTGAGGGGGATGGAGTGGCAGTGGAAATAAACAGAATAAAAGAAGTATAAATTTAAAAATAAAAGAAAATACAATTTTTGGCCTGGAATCGCTTGGTTTGGGGTGAAAATCAGCAAATCTTGGGTGATTTGGGGTAAAATTTCACTTCCAGGAGAGCGAAAGGGAGGGGAATTTTCATTAAGTGGGAGAAAAGGAGCAAAAAGTCGGATTTTTTTTTTGTCATAAAATCCATTCTTGTGTTCATTTTTGGTTGGGGTTGGAGGAAAGCAAAACAAAGATGGGAAAAATAATGGAAAACCCCAACTTTGCTCCTCTGGAGTGGAAATTCCCATTTCTTTGGGGTAAAAAATTCTCATTCCTTTGGATTAAAAATTCCCATTTTTTGAGTTTAAAATTCCCATGTTTGAATTAAAAATTCCTATTGCTCTGGGTTAAAAATTCTTCTTCTTTTTTTGTTAATTAACAATTCCCCTTTTTATGAGGGAATTCCCAGCTCCAATCTGGGATGCAGGGAGGGATCGGGATGAGCTGGAGAATGATGATGGCAAAGGCAAGAGCTGTAGAATCCCATTGAGGTGAGCTCCAGGATGGGAATCCCATTGGGATGCAGTGGAGAATGGGAATCCGGGATGAGCTGCAGGATAGGGATCCCAACGGGATGAGCTGTAGGATGGGGATCCCACTGGGACTGTGGGATGGGGATCCCAATGGGTTGCAGTGGGGAATGGGAATCCTGGATGAGCTGTGGAATGATGATCCCAAAGGGATGAACTGCAGGATGCCAGTGGGATCAGCTGTAGGACCAGGATCCCACTGGGATGAGCTCTAGGATGGGGATCCCACTGGGATGAGCTGTTGGAAAAGCTCAGTCTCCTGGGGTTATTCCCAGTTCCGGGAGGTTCCTCCCTTCCCCTGCAGACCCTAGGGACCGGAGGACACCGAGGGACGCCGTCCCAGTGCCCCGGGGGGCTGTGGGGACACCCGAGCTGCTGGCGCCCTCCGCAGGGCTCCCTCCCACCGCCTGCCCGGCCACGATTTTGGGGGAAAAAATGGCATTTTTAAGCTTCTCCCAGCAGAGGTCCCTGGCTGCCTGCCCAGCGGCGCTCCCCGGGTCTCGGGGGAATCCTCCGGCCCGAGGGGCTGGAATGGAATTCCCGGGGGAATTTCTAATTCCCGATAAATTAGAATTTATCCTCAAAATTTATTCCCAAGAGGAATGCGGCTAGGAAACTGTTCCTGGGTTTTCTTCTGTGTCTAAGGCAAGGGTGTTTCCTGGGATATCCCAAAGGTGTCAGAACACAGATTTTGGGATCTGCAGGTCCAATCTCAAACAAAAATTTTCCCAATATTTCAGGATTATTCCACTTCACTCATTCCCTGAAAGTGTAATCCCATAAATAAATATTCAAACTATTTCAGGATAATTTCTCTCTACTCCTTTCCTGCAGGTGCAGCCTCATAAATAAACATTCCCTGTCCCGGGATTCAGGGATTTGCCACTCACATCCTTTATTTGGGAAGGAAATGAAAGAAATAAATTTATTTGTTTTAAAATTTGGCCAAGCCACCTGAGGTTACTGAAGTGACAGAACCCTTGCGGGGGAGAATGCCCCCACCCCAACACCATAACTCAGCAGCAGAAAAGGAGAAAATGCCCCCAAAACCCCAAAATCCATTCTGGCAGAGCGGACCCTTCACAGATCCCTTTAAGCCGAGCTTTGGTGCCGCTAATCTCAGTTTCAGTTTCAGGTCCCGTCGCTATTTTGGTGTTGCCGCTGTCACCAAGGCAGGGCGGAGCAGAGGAAGGGGAGAGTGGGGGTTTGTCTAAATTAGGAAATCACCCCAAAAATCTGCAGAACAAGGCCACAGCTGCTCCACACCCTGCTCGGGACCAATGGTTTCAATTTATCCACTAATGAAATTAATGAGAAGCTTAATTAGAGCTGGTTTTAGCACCTGTGGGAAATCCTCAAACCCATCCTAAACCCCTCCACATCCATTTTGGGTAGTTTCATCAAAATTTCCCATTCCTGAGACATGCAAAGCCCCAAAATGTATTTCAGCCTCGGGACAGATGTGAGTCAGGGCTGAGCTGATTGGTGTCACTCGTTAATTACTCGTTAATGACTCATGAGTTTGTTTTGATCCATGCTGGAGCAGTGCCAGTGACTTCTTCCACATATTTTTGGGGGGAAACCTCGAAGCTGTCAGAATTTGGCTGCTTTTTGTCTGCCAAAGGCCTAGTCATGATTAATTAATTAATTAATCAGTTAATCACTCAGCAATTATTAATTCCCGGGTCACAGCCCCAGAATTCCTAATGAACAACTGAGGGAAGTAGAAAATTCCAACTCATCCAAAATCTGTCCCACTTTGTCCCCACCCTGTCCCCTCCTGCTAGTCCCTCAGGGCTTTGGGCAGGTTCCGAGTTGGGAATTTTCTGGATCTGAGGAACTGAAGGACCTGAAATTCCCTCCAGTGCCATCCCCGCCATGGTCGGGCCACCTCCCCATGTCCCAGGATGGCCTAAACCCTGTCACACCTGGCCTGGGACACTTCCAGGGATGGAGCAGCCACAGCTGCTTTTGAAATTCCATCCCAGCCAGGAATTCCTGCCCAAAATTCCATCCATCCATGCCCTGCGGGAGTGGAAGCCATTCCCTGTGTCCTGTTCCTCCATCCCTGTCCCCTGTCCCCTCTCCAGCTCTCCTGGAGTTCCTTGAGGCCCTGGAAGGGCTCCGGGGTGTCCTTGGAGCTTCTCCTTGCCAGACTGGAGAATCCCAAATCTCCAGCTTGTCCTGAGAGAGGAGGGATGGGATCCATGGATGGATGGATGATGGATGGATGGATGATGGAGGGATGGATGGGTGAGGATCCAGATGTGCCTCTTGGAGGTTCCCCTGTGTCCCTCCAGTGCCCGGGGCTGTTCCTCTTTCCCCCCTCTCCCCCTCCTCCCTGCTCCACTCCCCCCTTTCCCCGTTCCCCTCCCCGTTTCCTGCGCCCCCGCAGCCCCGGGCCGGATGCGGCTCCGAGCCCGAGGGGCCGCGGGCGCTTCCTGCCCGCCCCCGCCGCCGCCCCGGGCCCGCCCCGTGCACAGCGGGCACCGGGGACCGGGGAACGGGCACAGGACACCGGGCACCGGGCACAGGGCACAGGACACCAGAGACCTGGCAACAGGCACAGGGCACCGGGCAGTGGGCAGTGGACACTGGGGACTGGACACCAGGCAGGAGGTGTTGGGCACCAGGTACTGGGTACTGGCCACAGCAGAGTGGGCAAAGTGGTCACTGGCCATTGGGCACTGGGCAAGAGGCAGCAGACATTGGGCACTGGAATTTAAATGCAATTTAAATAGAATTTATTGGAATTTAATTTCCATTAAATGGGAATTTAATCCTTTCAAAGTTCAAGTCCAAGGATTTCCATGGACAAGGGAAGGGAGGAAATCCTGAATCTGATACCGGGTGAATCCCAAATCTTCAGGATACAAAGGCCAGAATTTCTTAAACACAAAAGATAAAAGGAAAAGGGGGGAAAGGAGGGGAAAAAGGGGGGAAATCCTTGGAAAAAAGGGAGTTCAGGCTGAGTGAATTCCTGCCCCTGCATGGCTTTTCAGGGATTGGGATAAAGGGAAAATCGTGGGTGGAATGCTTGAGGGGTGCTCAAAAAATCAGAATTTTTGGGCTTGGGTTGAAAGAAATCGCATGATGGGCCAGGCTGAGATTCCAAAGTTTTTTGGGATGAGGAAAAGGAGGCTCAGTATGTTATTTATGTTGGAAATGTTAAAATTATAGAATATTCAGAGCAGGAAGGATGAATGGTGGGAAAACCCTATAACTCCTCAGGAATTGTGGCTGATTTGGGATTGGAGTGTTTGGGGGAGAATGTTGTGCCAGGAAATCCATCCCAAAACTCTCCAGGAGTATAAGGGGTGGGGGGATAAAAGAGCCCAGAAAAGAAATTCCAAATATTTAGGATCTTTTCACTCATTTCCAGCATGTGTAATTCCCTAAATAAATATTCCCAATATTTCAGGATAATTTCTCTCTACTCCTTTCGTACAGGTGCTATCCCCTAAATGAATATTCTCAGTATTTCAAGATCCTTTATCTTCACTCATTCCCTGCTCACACAATCCCATAAATAAATATTCCCGATATTCCAGGATAATTTCCCTGCTTTCCCGCTGATTCCCACCGCCCCTCCTGCCTCTCACAAACCTCCAAGGGGGGAAGGAACATTTTTCTTCTTCCCAAGGCGCAAAGGGGTTAAATCCCTTTTCTAGAGGAGTCTCGGGCCAGGACAGCCGGTGGCGCTGGCGGACCCGGGATCCGGGAATTTCGGGATAATGGGATTTACGGAGCTCTGCCGGCTCATCCCTGCGGAGCGCTCCATCCGGAACGCATCCTCAGTGTGATGCCAGCCGGGCACAGGAGGCTGGAGGGGCAAAATACCCCAAAATCCTCATCCCAAAGCGTTGGGGAATGGTTCAAAAAATCCCAAAAAATTCCAAAATATCACCCGCGCGCAAACCCGCCCGCCCGGCCGCGCCGAGATCCGTGAACCGCAAATTTTACCGGAGAGTGCGGGCGGCGCCGCCATGATTGTACCGGGGGGGGGGGGGGGGGACGGGGACACGGGGGCAAACTGGGGGGGACTGGGACAAACTGGGGGCGATGGGGACGAACCGGGGGGGACGGGGACAAGAGGGGGGACCGGGATAAACGGGGGGGACGGGAATAAACGGGAGGGGAACGAGCAGAAAGAGGGGGACAGGCAGAAAGGGAGGGGGGGACCTGCGTGGTGCGGGGCCACATCCGCCACCCCCCGCTGTCCCCGCGCTGTCCCCCGGTCCCTTCGTCAGCGCCTCGCCCCGCCCGCTCTTGCGGCTTCTCGCTGTCCCCGCTGTCCCCCCCGGCGGTCCCCCCGGGAGAGGCGGGGAGGGGGCAGCACGGAGGAGGAGGAGGAGGAGGAGGAGGAGCGCGCAGAGGGAGGCGGGGGGGCAGGAAACCCTCCTGGAAGTATGAAGGAGATGGTGGGAGGCTGCTGTGTGTGTTCCGACGAGCGCGGCTGGGCGGAGAACCCGCTCGTCTACTGCGACGGCCACGGCTGCAATGTGGCCGTGCACCAAGGTGAGCCGGGCACGGCCCCCCCGAGCCCCTCCCCGAGCCCCTCGAAACCCCCCGGGGACGGGGCGGGGTGAGAATGGGGGCGGCGGCGGCGGCGGCGGGGGGGGGCGCGCTTTGTTTTAGCGCTATTGTTCCAAATAACAGTGTCGCCGCCGAGGTGGCGCGGCCGCGTAGGGGGGGACACGGCGGGGACACGGCCGGGGAGGAGTTGGGGCAGCAGCGGAGCCCCCCCGGGGGTGGCGAGCGGGGGGATTTCTCCGCTGCCCCCCCGGTTTAGTGGGGAGGGGAAGGAGGGGAAGAGGCGCAGCCGCCCCCAGCCCGGCCCGAGGGTGCTGGGGGGCGCGGGGAAGAACCGGAGGGGGCGGCGGGGCCCGGAGCTGCCTCCTGCGAGGGTAGGGAGGGAGGAAGGCAGCCTCCCTCCTCCTCCTCCTCCGCCTCCTCCGCCCGCTGCTCCCGGCGACACGGGCGATTTGCATTTTAAATGACTCCGAGCCCGCCCCCAGCGCTCGGTAGCGGGCCCGGAAAGTTTGTCCTCGGCTCGGTGAACAAAACAAATCCGGATTAAAATCGGTATTCGAGGCAGCGGAGGAGTGGCGATCCCTGCTCTGTTTGTTTGGAATGCGCCCAGGGTTCCGGGCTGCTCGGGCCGCGCTGTTTTCCCGGCTGATGTTATCCCGTTCCTGTCCTGGTTGTTGTTGTCCTGTTGTCCCGGTTGTTGTTTTCGCCTGTCAATTTCCCAGTTGTCGTTTTATCCCATCAATTTCCCAGTTGTTGTTTTTTCCCATCAATATCCCGGTTGTTGTTTGCCCATCCCTGTCCCGGTTGTTGTTTTTATCCCATTCCTGTCCCGGTGGTTGTTTTTATCCCATTCCTGTCCCGGTGCATCTCCAGCTCCTTCTGCTCGCTCTCGTCCATTCCCTGTGCTCGGTTCTGGTTCTGTCCCTGGGTCCGGCTCCGTCCCCGTGTCCAGCCCTGTCCCTGTCCCTGCGTCCGGCCCTGTCTGTGATCCTGTGTCCAGAACAGCTTCAGAGGGTCAGGAACAGTTTGAGAGAGGCAAGAGCTGTTCCAGAGTCTTAGGAAGAGTTTTGGATTTTCCAAACCAGATCCAGAGGGGCAGGAACAGGTTCAGATTTTCAAGAACAGCGCCAGAGCATCAGGAAGAGTTTCAGATTTTCAAGAAGAGTTCCAGAAGCACAGGAGGAACTTCAGGGGGTCAGGAACAGTTTTTAGGGGTCAGGAGCAGTTCCAGAGTGTCGGGTTGAGTTCCAAATATTCAATAACAGCTTTTAAGGGTCAGGAACAGTATCAGATTTTCAAAAACAGTTTCAGATCATCAAGAAGAGTTTCAGATTTTCAAGAAAAGTTTCAGATTTTCAAGAAGAGTTTCAGAAGTGCAGGACCAGCTCCAGAGGGTCAGGAAAAGTCTCTGAGCCTGGTTTGAGTCTCAGTCTGTGCCTGTGGGAAGTTCAAGGAGTTTATTTGGGGTTTTTGGGGGCCCTGCAGGATGTGGTGATTCCCCTTTTGGAGCCCAGCCCAGCCCCTGTGGCTTTGGGGAGGTTTTTATTCCCCAAATAACTCAAACCCCAAAAAGGAACCCTGGGGACTCAGAGAAAAACAGGGAAGGAAACAGGAAATAAACAGTGAGAAAAAAGAGGAAAAAACAGGGATAAATGGTAAAAAACAGGGAAAAAGCAGGGGAAAATGGGGAAATCAGGGGAAAATGGGGTAAAACTGGGAAGAGAAGTGGGAAGTAAACAGGGAGAGTGAAATTCCCGGGAAGCCCCGGGTCCATCTTTAGCCCAGGCTGAGAGCCAAGAACTAGCTCAGCTGGAGCCAGTAGGGGCTGCCAGGGGAAAACAGGGAAAAACAAGGGGAAAAGGCAGAATATGAGCTGAAAATAAAAATTATTAATGGCGTTAACTTCTTTATAGAGCTCTTGTTTTCCATCACATAGTTCCGTGAATATCCTGAATTTTTAATGAAAAGTTGTGTCCCAAAGAGGAGAAAATCCCCAAAACTAGGGGAAAAAAAGGTCAAAAATGAGCAAAAAATACAATTTATAAATGCTCTTAATCCTTTTTAGGGGCCTCCATTTACCACTCATGGTTTCCTCAATATTTTACATTTTTATTTTATTTTGTTTATTTTGCTTTTTTTTTTCTCAAGATTTCTTGGTGCTGAGCTAGTTTTTCTCCCTGATTTTCCTCCTGTTTATTTCAAGCCTGCTCCAAACATTTTTAAACCCCCAAGAAATTAGAAATGAATGGATTTAAAATTGTTTAATTTGGGTTTTTTTGCCTTTTCCCCAGCTTGTTATGGAATTGTCCAGGTTCCCACCGGCCCCTGGTTCTGCCGGAAATGTGAATCCCAGGAAAGAGCCGCCCGAGTGGTGAGTAGGGAAAAATAATGGATGGAGTTCTCCAAGATTTTTGGGTGTGGGGCCTTTTTAAAAATTCAAAAACCCCCAAAAAGAAATCACAGGAGAGATTTTCCTACACCAGATTTTGGGGCACCCCAAAAACAACCCCACACCTCTCAGCCTGGATTTGGGGTGACACCAAACTCAACCACGACCATACAACCAAAACTTCTCCCGAAAACCGGAGGGAAAAAACCTCATGAGAGGCGGAAGGAAGGAGCAGAGAGAGATAAAAACTCAATTTCTTTTTTACTCTGAGTTGCTGCTTTCGGTTTTGCTCCTCAACCACAGCCCCTAAAGCTGGCCCTAAAAAAGCCCCAAAAGCAAAACTTTGCCCTAGACATTTAAATCAAATTTTTAGGGCTTTTTTTGAGGTTTTTGTTCCCCATAACCGCCTCAGTCCTCATTCCCACAGTCCTTTTCTGCAGCAGCTCCTTTTTGAGGCAAAAATAGGGATTTTCTGGTCCTAAACTTGGAATTAAATGGATGAAATTTGAATTTTATTGATTAATTTTTATTCAATTTTAATTTTATAGATTTATTTTGAATTTTATAGATTAAATTTTATTTAATTTGAATTTTATTGATGAAATTTGCATTTTTGGGATTAAATGTCAATTTTATTGATGAATTTTCAATTTTATCAATTGAATTTGATTAAATTTCAATTTTATCCATGAAATTTGAATTTTATTGATGAAATTTCTTTGTCATCAATTAAACCTAATTAAACCTGATGGAATCTGAATTTTATAGCTGAAATCTGACAAATTTTATTTATTAAATTTAAATTTTATCAATTACAGCTGATGAAATTTGAATTTTATCAATGAAATCGGGTGAATTTTGGTGGTTTTTCTCCCTTCCAGAGGTGCGAGCTGTGTCCCCACAAGGATGGAGCCCTGAAGCGCACGGACAATGGGGGTGAGCCATGGAATTCCCACCTGGAAAATCCCAAAATCCACCCTCCCCCTTTTGCCCACAAAATTCCCTTTTTGGAGCCTCCACCAAAGGAGGTGGTTTTTTCCCTGCCTGAGCTTGGATTAGAGTCAAAATGAGGCCAAAATTGTGGGATTTTGGGGTTGATCCCACAGGAATTTCCCATCTCTGGGATCATGGTGGGATCCAGGCCCCATCCCAGAGGATTTTCCATGCGGGATTTTCCTGCAGGTTTTTGGGGATGGAATTTTTGAGATGGAGTTTTTTATGGAGACAGAGGTTTTTTGGGACGGGAATTTTTGGGATGGAGGTTTTTTAGGCACAGAAGCTTTTAAGGATTGAAATTTTCTTGGGGGGTGAAGAATTTTTGGGTTCCATGCCAAAATAGAGGCTATTTTGGCATGGAACTTTTTTTAGGATGGAGGATATTTTTTGCAACAGAGATGTTTTTGACGTGTAGTTTGATTGACATGGGGGTTTTTGGAGGCAGAATATTTTTCTGGCATGGAATTTTTTTTGGGGGGGGTTCTCGGACTGAATTCCCATTTTCCCTTCCTTTTCCAGGCTGGGCCCACGTGGTGTGTGCCCTATACATCCCCGAGGTGCAGTTTGCCAACGTGCTCACCATGGAGCCCATCGTGCTCCAGTACGTCCCCCACGACCGCTTCAACAAGGTAAAATCTGGGATTTTGGGATTTTGGGATCATCCCGTCTCCCCACGGTTCCTTCCCGGATTATCCTGACCCCACAGCTGCTCAGATTCCATTAAAAACCAAGGAAATCCCTGGCTTTGCTAAGAAATTTTTGGTCTTCCCCATCTATCTTCCCCAAATTGATGGAATTTGAGGAATTTCTTTGTGGAACGATGGGAACCAGTTGGATCCATGGAATTCGCTGTTGGATCCTCCGTATTTTTGGGGAGAAAATGGGAATTTCAGGAATTTCTTGGTGGGACGACTTGAGCCAACTGAATCTATGGAATTCTGTGTTGGATCCTCCATATTTGGATGGGTTTTGGGGGAGAAAATGGGAATTTGAGGAATTTCATGGTGGAACAACTGGAACCAAAGGAATCCATGGAATTCCATGTTGATTCCGATGGGACGGTTGGGATTTTGGGGAAAAAGGAGAAGTTTTGTGTATCCCACCGGGGAGTATCCTGGAATTTTCATAGAAATCCCTCAAAATTTCCTCTATGCCCCAGAAATTCGTTGACAGGAGTGGAAGGTGGGAAAGACTGGAACTCACCAAGCTTCAAAACCCTTCCCGACCCAACACATTCCATGACATTTGGGAATCCCTGGAGGCTTTTCCTCTTGGAAAATGTGGTTTTTTCCCCTTTTTTTTCCCCCTTTCCAGACCTGCTACATCTGCGAGGAGCAAGGGCGGGAGAGCAAGGCGGCCTCGGGGGCCTGCATGGCCTGCAACCGTCACGGCTGCCGCCAGGCCTTCCATGTCACCTGGTGAGATCCCCGGGAATTCCCTCTGGAATGTGCCCCCAGCTGCTCCTTCTCTGCCCTGGCTCGGGGGGGTCGTTCCCTCAGGGTTGTGGAGTTTGGGGTTGATGCCCCCCATGGGGTTATTTAGGACTGGAATTGCCCCTTCTTCCTCCTCACCCAGGAGATTTTTCTAGGTTTTTCCAGGAAGTTCCCAAAGTTCAGGAATTCCATTGGAACCTGTGGAATCTGATGGATTTTCCTTTTTTTTTTTTTCCCCTGCTGATTTTTCTTTTTTTTCCCTCCATTTTCCTGCTGATTTTCTCGAGTTTCCCCTGTTTTCCTACCAATTTTCCCATTTTTTCCCTGTTTTCCCTCTGATTGTCCTGGATTTTCCCTGTTTTTCCTGGGATCAGTGCACAGATGGCCGGGCTCCTGTGCGAGGAGGAGGTGCTGGAGGTCGACAATGTCAAATACTGCGGCTACTGCAAATACCACTTCAACAAAATGGTGAGATCCAGGAATTCCAGGGATTCTGGAAGTTCCCAGTTATCTGGAGAACTTTTATTTATTCAGGGAATTTCATTTGTTTTGGGAATTTCATTTCTTGAGGACATTTTTTATTTATTTTGGAAATTTTCATGTATTTCAGGATTTTTTATTTTATTTGGTGGGTTTGATTTATTTAGGGAATTTTATTTATTTGGGGAACTTTTATTTATTAAAAAAAAATTAATTTATTTTTCTTGCCCTTTTCTCTCTTCTCCTTTTCAATCTTTTTTCATCCTTTTTCATCTTCTTCCCCCTTTTCCTTCTTTTTTTCCCCTTTCCTTCTTTTCTTTCCCCTTTCCCCCTCTTTTTTCTCTTTTTTCTCTTTTTTCCAATTTTCCATCTTTCCTTTCTCCTTTTCCCTCTTTCTTCCTCTTCCCCCTTTTTTTCCCTTTTTCCTCATTTTCCCCCTTTTCCCTCTATTTTTTTCCCCTTTCCCCTCTTTCCTTTACCCTTTCCCTCGGGTTTTTTTCCTGTTTTCCCCCCCCTTTTTCCCCATTTTCCTCCTGTTTTCCCCCAGAAGACCTCGCGCCATTCTGGGACCAGCTCCTTT
This sequence comes from Zonotrichia albicollis, assembly GCF_047830755.1. NCBI lineage: Eukaryota > Metazoa > Chordata > Aves > Passeriformes > Passerellidae > Zonotrichia > Zonotrichia albicollis. Next base: position 98,286 of record NC_133841.1, on the reverse strand, counting down.
CTCCCGGGCAGGAGGAGCCGCTCAGCATCCCCAGCCCAGGAAAAGCACCTGTCCCACCACGAGCGGCCAAAAAAGGTGAGAAAATCCCCAAAACTCCCCAAATCCCCTAAATTGACAGGATTTGTTTATGGGATCAGGTGCTGGAAAACTGCTGGAATGGGGATTTATTAAAATTTCTTTATGGGATCTGTCACTGCCCTTCCCAGTGTTGGGAATTCCGGCATTCCAGAAGTTCCTGGTTTTTTTTTCCAGAGCCGCAAGGACAAGGAGAGGCCGAAGCAGAAGCACAAAAAGCGGCCGGATTCCCCCAACAGCCTCCCCCCAGCACCTGTGGCCATGGCTGTTGAGAAGGTACTGGGGAAAATCCCCCAGGAAACTGGGAAAAGGGGCAGGAAAATCCACCCAGAAAATCCAGCCAAAAAATCGGGGAAAGGAGCAGGAAATCCACCCAGAAAATAGGGAAGGCCAGGAAAAGGCACCCAAAAACCCAGGGAAAAGGGACAGGAAAGTCCACCTAGAAAACTGGGAAAAGGGCAGGAAAATCCACCCAATAAAAACAGGGAAAAGGGGCAGGAAATTCCACCCCGAAAACTGGGAAAAGGGCATTCTCACCAGGCCATTCCCACCCCCAGGCCCCTCTCCCCTTCCCTTCCTGAGGAAAAATCAGGACAATTTCTCCTGCTGAGCCCATAAATCCAGGACGGTTTAATTCCCGCATCTGGGGCTGGCAGGAGAAAATCCCAATTCTCTCTCCCCAGAATTCCCCTGTTCTCATCCCTTCAAATTCCGGGCACATCTGGCGCCTGCAGCTGTCGAGGGGTTAACTCCAGGGATGGACTTGGATCCCAGGATTCATCCCAAAGAGGGCTCGGTCAGCGTCAGGGATGTCAGGAAGGTCCCACATTTTGGGCTAACCCATAATTACAGGAATATTTTTAATTTTGGTTGTAATGTTACCTAAAATGGGTGACTTTGGAGTCCTTGGGTCTGGATTTGAAGGGAATTGGGATTTGAGGGATCTGGGTTTGGGTTCATGCCTCTTTCCCCCCGGCTGAATTCCCATAATTCTCCCTCTCATCCCAAAATTCTGGATTTCCTGGCATCTGCCCAGGTTCTTCACCCTCCTGTCTCCCCTGGCTCCTGCAGCTCAGCTGGAATTTGGGAACATCTGGTGTTGCTCCAACCCCTGGGAATATTCCCAGCCAGAGCTTTGGGATGGCTGCAGGGATCCCAGGGCATCTCCTGTCCCATGCCAAGGATGAGGAAATTCCCCCAGGGAATCTCTGATCCCACCCCATTCCCAAGGAAATCCCCCAGGTGGGATGGGAGTGGTGGGAGCAGCACACCTGAGGCAGGAATCTGAAATCCCCAATGGAACTGGGAGGTTTCCAAAATCCGGAGGTTTTTGGAGCTGGAGACTCCGCTCCCTTCCCCCTTTAATCCCCTGTGGTTTCCTGGGATGAGCCCAATCCCTGGGATGGAATTCTCGGTGCCACTGAGCAGCAGGAGATGTCCCAAAGTCCCTTTTGTGCCAGGAGCGACCCGAGCTGAGTAGCCCTGGGTGGGCAGAGGGGGCAATTCCCACTTCAGAGGGGGGAAATTGTGGAAATCAGGAAATTTGGGGAAAATGGGAAAATCAGGGAAATAGGGAAAAAAGGAGCCCCGGCTGCAGCCAGCTCTGGTCCCTGGGGTCACCCCAGTGTCTGTCCCCTCCCAGGGCTCCAGCAGCCACCACGAGGCCACCAAGGAGAGCTCAGAGGCGGCCAGGGCAGAGGCCAAGGGCAGGAAATCCTCGAGCCACGGCAGCAGCCACAAGGGCAAGAAGATGGGAAGTGGGAAAAGCTCCGCAGGCTTTGGATCTGCCCCAGCTGGAGGAACCTTCCAGACGGCCGGTGAGGGGCAGGAGGAGGAGGAGGGAGAGGGAGAGGGAGAGGGAGAGGGAGAGGGAGAGGGAGAGGGAGAGGGAGAGGGAGGAAGGAGGAAGGAGGGGGATGGAGGAAGAGAGGAAGGAGGAGGGAGAGGAAGGAGAAGAAAGGAGAGAGGGGAGGGAGGAAGAGGGGAGGGATGGAGAAAAGGAGAGGGGTGGAGGAGGAAGAAGAAGAGAGTGATGAAGTACAGGGAGGCAAGGGATGAAGGAGAAAACCAGAGGGATGAGGGAGAAGGGAGGAGAGCAATGAAGCACCAGGACCCCTCCCCAGCCCCTCGGGCTGACCCCATGTGTCCCCAGGCTCCTCCTGCAGCCTGCCCGGCTCCCAGGACTTCGCGCCCTTCCCCAAGCTGGAGCAGGAGGATGAGAAGTTCCGCAAGGCCACCAGCTCCAGCTCCTCCTCGCATTGCTCGCCACTCTCTGAGGGCCCCAAGGCCGACGTCTTCGAGCAGAAGGTCATCTTCTCCGGCTTCGGCTCTATCATGCGCTTCTCCACCTCAGCCGTGGGCCAGCCCCGAGCCCGCGACGCCTCACCCGTGGACTACAAAGCCTCCAGCACCCTTGGTGGCCCCGCGGGTGGCACGGGTGGCACGGCTGGCGCCGCTGGGAGCGGCCACAAGCGGATGCCGTCGCTGGGCTCCGAGGAGGGAGAGGTGCTCAAGGAGAAGAAGCACAAGGGCAGCAAGAAGAACAAGCATGGCCCTGGCAGGCCCAAGGCGGGCAAAGGCAAAGAGGTTTTGGGGGCCCAGCTGGCTGGGTCCACCTCCACCTCCTCCTCTCCCTTCTCCGGGGGATCCCTCGTCAGCTCTAGCATTGGGAATTCTTCCCGGAGCTTCAGCCACCCCGGGAGTCTGCCCAGCCTCAGCATGGAGTCGCCACTGCTGGGCTCAGGTGGGTCCCCCCTTGAGGGATTCAGGTGTGCTCAGATCCCTTTTCCCACCTTTTCCAGAATTTTCCAGTGCGTTTAGCCATGTCCAGACCTGCCTGCACAGGGTTCTGTCTCCTGAATCTATAAAAATCCACATCCTCTTCCTTCACCCTGGAACCTCCCTTGGATCAGCTTCCCAAAAGTTGAGGAATCTCCTCTCCCTTGGGAGAGGCCGTATCAAAAGGAACCTCTCCCTGGGAAGAGGCGGGATCAGAATGGATCTCTCCCTGGGGATTAGCAGGATAAACTGGAATCTGTGTCCTGCAGGGATCTACACAAGCAACAAGGACCCGATCCCGCTGGGCGCGGCGCTGCGGGCGGTGTGCAGCACGCCGCTGCCCTCGGGGCTGCTCCCGCACCAGGGCGGCGCCGCCCTGCCCCAGCTCAGCCGGTCGCCCTTCGCCAGCTCCATCCCCGCCTCCTCCTCCGCCGGATCCACCACACAGGTGAGGCCTGGGACGGGCAGGGGCTCGGGACTGGGGGCACGCGGGAATGGTGACAGTCAGGATTGGGAACAGTCAGGATTGGGGACAGTCGGGAATGGGAACACTCAGGATTGGTAAATTTGGGATTGGGAATAATCGGGAATGGGGACAGTTGGGAATGGGAATGCTCAGGACAGGGAACACTTGGGAATGGGAACAATTGGGACAGGGAACACTCAGGATTGGGAACACTTCCACTGGGAAGAGCAATTGGATCCACACCATTCCCAGGGCTCCTGGCTCCCAGCCAGCTCTCAGAATGTGCCAAGCCTCTCACCAGACTTCCAGCAGATATTTTTAACATGGGAGCTGGGAAGAGCTGCAATAACGAGGATATTTTCCTGCTTCCCGTGCAGGTGTTTTCCCTGGCGGGTTCCACCTTCAGCCTTCCTTCCTCGCACATTTTTGGGAGCCCGCTGACGTCCGGGCTGTCCCTGAACCCCCTCCTCAGCCAGCCGGAGAGCAGCCGGGCAGGTATGTGAACTCCCAGGTATGTCCGGATTGGCATTCCTGAGGGCTCTCCCACCAGGACAGGACAGGACAGGACAGGACAGGAGGCCGCTGCTGCATTCCCAGCTTTTCCAGCTGCTGTCCCTCAAGGTGACAGCCAGGGCTGCCGTGGGGGGACAGGGATGGTGTCTTTGCCAACTGCACCTCGGGCGTGTCCCTGGAGAATGGGTGTCCCTGGATCATGGGTGCCCCCTGAAAAATGGGTGTCCCTGGAGAATGAATGTCCATGGATAACAAGTGTCCCTGGAAAATGGGTGTCCCTGGATCATGAGTGTCCCTGGATGATAATGGCTGTCCCAGGATAATTGGATGTCCCTGGATAATGAGTGGCCCTGGATGATGATGGGTGACCCTGGAGAATGGATATCCCTGGAGAATGGATATCTCTGGAAAATGGATGTCTCAGGAGAGTGAATGTCCATGAACAATAGGTGGCCCTGGAGAATTGGGTGGCCCTGGATAATGAGTGTCCCTAGATAATGATGCATGTCCCAGGATAACTGGGTGGCCCAGGAGAATGGATATCCCTGGATAATTGGATGTTCCAGGAGAATGAATATCCCTGGATAACGAGTGACCCTGGACAATGAATGTCCCTGGAGAATTGGGTGCTCCTGGGGAATGCGTGCCCGTGGTTTGCGTTGGGTTAAAGATGGGCAGGGACACCTCCCTTTACCCCAGGGTGCTCCAAGCTGGCGTGGGACACTTGCAAGGATGGATCAGCCACAGTTTCTCTGGGAATTCCATCCCCACCCTCACCGGGAGGAATTCCTTCCCAAAACCCCATCTATCCCTGCTCTATTCCAGTATAAACCCATTCCCTATGTCCTATCCATCCCTCCCTTGTCCCAAACCCCTCTCCAGCTCTCCTGGAGCCAATTCCAGCACTGGAAGCTGCTCCAGGATCCTGCACTGGGAGATTCTGGCAACATCCAGGAATTATGGATATAACATGGATTATTCCTGCCTGGAAGAATGTCTCAGTAGGACATTCCCAAAGAGCCAGGATCCCCTAGCCCTGTCTGGAGGAGCTGCCCAGCCCCAGCTGGGTTTGGTCATTCACAGCAGCAGCAGGAAATCCCTGCTCTGGATATCCTGTTAGGAATCCCGGCATTCCCTGCAGGAGATTTCCCAGATTCCTGCCCGTGGGAATGTGTGGGAAAGTAGAGGAGGAGCAGGGAGGCAGCTGAGGTTGGAGCCACCACATCTGACAGGGCCCAGGGAAAAAGGGAGTGAGCATTCCAGGGATGGGAAGATAAATATGGGATTTATCCTGGATTACCCTTGGAATGGCAGATATCCTGCACATGTGCACAGCAGCCCCATCCCAGATTTCCTGGGGCACAGGGATGGCTCTGGAGGAAGGTTCTGGATGCCAAAGCTGAGCTGGGCACTGCTGAGGGCACAGCTCAGATCCTGGGGGCAGTTTTGGGATCCTCCCAAAAAGGGCATGGAGGGACTGGAGCATGGCCAGGGAAGGGTTTGAAGTGCCAGGAGTGGCTGAGGGAGCTGGGAATGTTTATCCTGGAGAAAAGGAGGGTCAGGAGAGACCTTCTGGATCACCACAAGTCCCTGACAGGAGGAGACAGCCATGGAGGCTGGGGTCTGCTCCCAGGGAATGGGGACAGAAGGAGAGGGAATGGCCTTAGGCTGGGCCAGGGGAGGTTTAGGTTGGATATTGGGGAAATTTCCTCATGGGAAGGGTGGTCAGGCATTGGAACAAGTCCCCGTCCCTGGAAGTGTTCCAAACTGCGTGGATGTGGCACTTGGGAACAGGCTGAGTGGGAATAGGACTGGGCTGGGTTAATGATTGCCCTCCTGACCTTGGAGGGCTTTTCCAACCCGAACCATTCCATGATTCCCTTGAAGCTCCTTAGGGAGCACTTGGAAACCTCCAGGAACCCGGGCCGGCTCTGGGGGAAGGATCCTCAGTCCCGGCTGACATTAAAGCTCTGCTCCAACCTGATTCTGTCACTCCCTGGAGACTGACAGCCGATCCACTGGGATTACCGCATCCAGCCGGGGCCGGGGGCCGGGGGCAGGGCCTGGCACGGGATTTGTCCCTCCTTCCCTCCCTGCGGCCCCGTCCCCCGGCGGCTCCGGCAAAACCGGCTCCAGGCTTTGCAGAGCTCCGCCTGGCCGGGCGCAGAGCGGCGCCGGGGTGACCTTGCCGGGGTGACCGTCCCGACCGTGCCGAGGTGCCAGGCGGTGCCAGCGGCTCCTCCCCGGGGGAGGCGCCGGCGGGGCCGCCCTGCACAGCGTGGGGCCGGCGCTGCTCGGTGCGGTGCTGCCCGGGGCCGCTCGGTGCTGCCCAGGGCTGCTCGGTGAGGCTTGGTACCCTTGGTGCTGCTCGGTGCTGCTCGGTGCGGTTCGCTGCGGTTCGCTGCAGTTCGGTACTTCCCGGGACTGCTGGGTTCTGGTGCCGCTCGGCACCACCCGGTGCCCCCCAGCGGGCACACACCGGGCACACACCGAGCACTCACCGGGCACCGGGCGCCGCTGACCCCGGGCCCTCTGTCCCTGTCCCCGCGCAGAGCCCGACCTGGAGGACTGCGGCTTCGGCTGCCGAGGGACGTCCCCGCAGGAGAGCCTGTCCTCCATGTGAGTGTCCCTGGGGACAGCGGGGACAGGACACAGCCTAGGGGGGACTGAAACAGCTCCTGCCCCGCTCCTTGGGGTGTGGGATGGGATGGGATGGGACGGGACGGGACGGGACGGGACGGGACGGGACGGGACGGGACGGGATGGGATGGGATGGGATGGGATGGGATGGGATGGGATGGGATGGGATGGGAGGACCCGGAGGGCTGCGGCCACTCAGCGCCAGGCAGAGGAGCCATGGGAGCAGGGAATGGAACAGGAATGGAGCGGGAATTCAGTAGGAATGGAGCCGGGATAGAGCCGGTAGTGGAGCAGGGTCCCCCTGACGCCCCCGGCCCCCCCAGGTCCCCCATCAGCAGCCTGCCGACCCTCTTCGACCAGACCGTGTCGTGCAGCAGCAGCGGGCAGCTGGACAATGTCCCGCAGGCCACCCCCAACATCGAGCAACTCCTGGAGAAGCAGGGCAACGGCGAGGCCGGGGTGAACAGTGAGTGCGGCGGGGCAGCTCCCGGGGCTCTCGGGGTGGGAGCCGCTGGTATTTTGGGGTTGTGCCCGCGGGCAGCGGAGCAGGGCGTCGACAAAGGCCCAGTGTGTGCCAGGGGGAAGAGGGGGTGCAGCGCTGTGGGGCCGGTCCCTCCCGCTCTGGGGTTTGACTGGGAATTCTGTGATCCCCTTTCCTCTTTCCTCCCTTCCCTCTCCTCCATTTGTTCCTGCCCTCCCTCCGTCCCCCCACAGTTGTGGAGATGCTGAAGGCACTGCACTCGCTGCAGAAGGAGAACCAGCGGCTGCAGGAGCAGATCATGACGCTGACAGCCAAGAAGGAGCGGCTGCAGCTGCTCAATGTCCAGCTGTCTGTCCCCTTCCCCGTAGTCACCAGCAGCAACGGCCCGGGCAGCCAGTCCCAGTACATCCTGCCCGCCAATGGTGAGGGCACCAGGGCTGAGGGCACCGGAGCTGAGGGCACCCAGGGACGTGTCCCTGTGCCCCGGGGGTGGCCGAAGGGTCACAGTGGGCAGGATCTGTCCCACGGCCACCTCAGGGTCCAGCCCTGACTCTGCTGCCTTGCCCCTCTCCCCTCCCAGTCTGCGGCGGTGACTCCCTGAGCATCAGCAAGAGCCCCCCGTGCAAGAATAGCTTCGGCATCGAGAACTCGCTCTCCACGTCCTCCGAGGTACAGCGGCCCCTGCGGGCACCGGCGGCCGGGCAGGGCCTCGGGCAGGGGCAGCACAGCAGCCCCAGGGCTCGGTAGCCAGCTGGTAAATCCTGCTAGCCCAGGCTCAGAGATCAGGTTCTCCATGCAGCAGATAGAGTAGCTGAGAGCTGGAGCGCCAGGTGAGAGCGCTTCCAGGTGATCCTGGACATCCAGCAGGGCTCTGGGACCCCTCTGAGTTCTGGGACCCCTCGTACTCGAGCCACCCGAGCTCCCCCCTTCCCACCCCGAGCTGCCCCGGGGCAGTCGCCCCAGCCCGATGCTCTGTGTCCGTTTCTCCCCCAGGACCCTCACTCGGGCTGTCCCAGCAGGAGCAGCTCCTCCCTGTCCTTCCACAGCACCCCCCCGCCCCTGCCCATGCTGCAGCCCAGCCCCGCCTCGCTGCCGCTGCCCGGGGCGCAGCAGGTGAACGGCCTGGCCAGGGCGGCGGGCGGGGGGCTGGCCGGAGCCTCGGGGGGCAGCCACGGCCTCTCGGCGGTGCCCATGGTGGACGGCCTGCTGGGCAGTCTGGCCGGAGCCCAGCAGATGCCGCTCAACGGGATCCTGGGGAGCCTGAACGGAGCGCAGCCCGCCCCGCCTCCGAGCGCGGCCCCGGCCCTGCAGCTCTCCACCAGCCTGAGCAGGTGAGGACGGGCGGCGCTGCCCTCTGCAGCCCAGCTCAGCTCCGGGGAGGGAGGGAGGGAGCGGTTCTGGCCGCGCTGGCCGCTCTGGAGAGCTGTCCCCAAGCCTGGCTTGGGGAGCCTGGCTTAGTGCCCAGTGTTCACCAGCCATTGTGTCCATAGGGAGAGGACCAACAGGAATTTTAGCAGCCACTAAATTGGACCCCTGGTCCTTCACAAGCTGCAGAATTATCCATGTATCCCTGGTGAATTTACCTGCACGTGTTCCCGCAGAGAGCTGGAGAGCTCAACCAAGGCGTTTCCCAGCTCTTGCCAAATGTTGCTTCTCAGAAATACGATCCTCCCTCACTCCTGCACCTGGGATGCTGCTGGGCATGGAAGGAAATCTTTTCAGCTGCTGTGTCTCTCTGTGTTCCCGCAGCGTGGCGAGCCTGAGCCCCCTGACGGAGCAGCAGCGGCACGTCCTGCAGCAGCACGAGCAGCAGCTGCAGCAGCTGCAGCAGCTCCTGACTTCCCAGCCGCTTAACCCGGTAAGGGACGGAGGGGAGGCTGGTGGTGCTGGGAAAAACTCAGAACAGAGAGGAAAATCTGAAATTAAAACTGGAGGTTCTCTCCTGTCCTTGAATCCTCTGAGCCTTTTGAGTCTGAACCCACTATGGGCTGGGTGAGGGAATTCAGAGCTGGTTTGGGAATTTAGGATGAGGAAGCATCCCAAATCCTGAGGATCAAAGCTCCAGGCTAGGGGTGTGGCAGCTCCCAGGGAGGGGAGGTGGGATTTGGGCTCTTTTTATACCAAAGGAAAGAAGTTTAATCTGAGTTTGCCACATCCTGAGGGGGTGAGAAGGTGGGAGCTCCGGGAAATCGAGAAGGGGAAACTGGGAGAGCCGTTCCCCCCTGGAGATGCATCCCAGGATGCAAATCCTGCTGGATCCCAGGCTGGCCCCGGGCTCCCAGGTTTCCTGGGCCAACAGGAGAGGCAGAACATGCCAAGGACCCTGCTGGGGGCTAGAGAGAGAGATAAAACCTGAATTGTTTCAATCCCAGGCAGCTCAGCCGTGTGTGAACACACCCACACAGAGAGCTGGAGGTGCCCAGGGGGCTCCACAGCTGGCTCAGGGTTTTGGGGTCACTGAAAGGCCCCCAAAAGCTGACTGCTCTGGGGTTCTTGGCTCCCTGCCTGCACCCCCTGTCCCGGGAATGGAGATGGAGAGGTGGCAACAGGTCCCTGAGGTGGCAAACCCCAGCCCCTGGCCTTGCAGAGACCTCGGCGCTGTCCCCACCCTGCCTGGGGTGACACGGGAGTGCCACCAGCGCTATCACCAGGGCTGGGCTGTGCCCATTCCACCCAGGAGCCCAGCCCGCTGCTCTGGATGCATTTCTGGGTCAGGCTATTTTTATATCCCAGGAAAAGCCAATTTCCGAGGGCAGCTGATGTCACCGTGTCACCCACGGGGACAGGACAATGGCAGCTCCAGCTGCCACGAGGGTCGATGGTTGCCATAGTGATTCCTGTGGTCTTCCCGGATTTCAGGGAGGTTTTCCTGGATTTCAGGGCATTGCTTGGGATGCAGGTGAGCTCTGAGCCTGCTTCCCCTGGGTCCCGCTCACCTGGAATTCAGGAAGGAATTCAGAGCCAGTTTGGGATTTCGGGATGGTGAATTCCACAGATTTGAAATTGCTGCATTGATGGGTTGGAATTGTAGAGGATTTGTGTCAGAGCACTCTGTCTCCACTGTGTCCTCTCTGTCCCTGCTCTGTCCCTGCTCTGTCCCCACTCTGTGCCCGCTCTGTCCCTGCTCTATCACTGCTCTGTCCCCGCTCTATCCCTGCTCTGTCGCTGCTCTATCCCCGCCCGCTCTGTCCCCACTCTGTCCCCGCGCTATCCCCGCTCTGTCCCTGCTCTGAGCCGTGTCCCGGCTGTTCCCGCAGGAGCAGCAGGCGCTCGTGTTCCAGATGATGCAGCAGATCCAGCAGAAGCGGGAGCTGCAGCGGCTGCAGATGTCGGGCTCGTCCCAGCTGTCCCTGCTGGCTGCCACCTCGGCCCCGCTGCACCCCAGCCCCAGCGCGCTGCTGACCTCGGCCGCGCCCAGCGGGAGCTCCCTGCTGGCCTCGCTGTCCCCGCAGCAGCTGAACCCCGGCGGGGCCCTGCTGGCCCCCCAGGCCACCCCCCCGCTGGGCTCGGGGCCGGCCATGGCCCCCAACCCCTTCCTGAGCCTGCAGCCCGACGGCAGCGCCCCGAAAGGAACGGTGGGTAGGGGGCTGGCATGGGCTGAGGCTGGGGACAGGCTGGGACAGGGTGGGGACAGTGTGGGGATAGTCTGGGGACAGCCCTGGGAACAGCATGGGAACAGCTGGGGAAGGATGCAATTCCTTCCTCCTCCAGTCCCTGACCCTCAACCCCTGTCCCTCAGTCCCCGTCCCCTTGCCCTGATTCCTGTCCCTGCAATTCCTTCCTCCCCCAGTCCCCATCCTGCCAGTCCATGTCCCCTCTGATCCAGCCGTGTCCCCGTTTGTTCCCACAGCCCCTGGGTGACAAGGGCGCTCCCCTGGCGCAGGACAAGGGCTAGGAGCCCGCCGGCCCCGAGCCCGCAGCCAATCCTCTCCCGGGGACCGCGGCTTCCCCGCAGCACCAGCAGAGCCCGGAGCTCCAGGAATGGCCCAGGAGGAGCCTCGGGAGCCACAGCGGCTGTCATCACCCCAGTGCCACCAGGAGTGAAAGTGGGGTCACCTGTCCCCTGCTCCCTGTGCTGGAGGGGACTCCAGTGGATCCTGCCAGGAGCGTGGGAAGCACCCACGGTACCAGAGACCCCCCAGAGCCTCGGGGAAGGACATGGTGGCACCTGGAGGTGCCCAAGAATAGGACTCAATGTGGCACTGCCAGGGAAGGATGTGGTGGCACCTGGAGGTGTCCAAGGATGTGCACTGCTGGAGAAGGGACATGGTGGCACCTGGCAATGTCCCAAGAGCCAACACTGGATGTTGCACTGCTGGGCAAGGATGTGATGTCACCTGGCGGTGTCCAAGGATGTGGCCCCGGATGTGGCACTGCCAAGAGAGGACGTGGTGGCCATGCCCAGGTGGGGACATCCAGATGAATTCCCAAGCTGAGGTTTCCCTGCTTTTCCCACTGGGCTTTGCTTCAGCTGGAAGATGATCCAGCCTGGAAGGACAGATGGATGAGGATGGACAGAGGTGGGAAGGAGGTGGCACCACCTGGGAGGATGTTGTCACCTGTGCCAGCTGCCGGAGGGGCGGGGCTGTCCTTCCCTCCTGGAATTCCCAAAGGCCAACATCTCAGCTGGGGCCACAGCTGGAATTGTCCGAGGTCAGGAGCTCCTGGACCTGGGAGAGGATTCCTGGACCAGAGTTTGGAGATGAAATTCTTTGTGGGGAGGAGAATCCCAAATGCAGTCCCTGCGTTTTCCCACCCACCACAAATCATTCCCACAAAACCACATTCTTCCACTGGTCCTGGGAAGAGGGATCTCCAAGGAATGGGACAGTGACCACAGTCCTGAGCCTGAGATGGCAGAAGTTCCATTGTTCTCCACCTTTTGACCTTGATTCCATCTCCAGCCTGGAATATCCACTGGGGGTCGGCTTCCTCTGAGCTGGGATGGATAGGTGGAAGGAAGGAAGGAAGGAAGGAAGGAAGGAAGGAAGGAAGGAAGGAAGGAAGGAAGGAAGGAAGGAAGGAAGGAAGGAAGGAAGGAAGGACAGTCAGAGCAGTTCTGGGAAGGGGAACACCAACACCAAATGCACCAATGCCCCTTCCCTCATCCCTAGTAAATCCAGGGCTCCTGGGAATGCTCCAGCTGACGGAAACTCCTTTGGGAGAGCCCCAAATCCCAAATTTTTGGACCTTCATGCATGTTTAGCACATCCCCACTGCCCTTCCTGCTTTGCACTATTCCTGTTATCAGCAGTGGGGCTGCGCTGATGGTGCTGGCAAAGCTCGCCCCCGGCGAAATCCTCCACTGAATTTCCTTTTTTAAACTTTTATTTTATTTTATTTGTTTTTTTCTCTAAGATTCACACCACAAGGGTTGTCTTAAAAAAGAAAAACAAACAAACAAACAAACAAAAAAAAAACAGAGAAAAAAATAATACCAAACCCTTTCTGCTCCCAGCTTGGATCTCTGAACAGGACAGAGCTGCTGGCTGCTCAGAAATAGAAATATATATTAAATATATAATGGGATTTATCTATCCAGAGGTTATAACAAGCTTTGGAAGCTGTTGGGGAGCCCCATCCTTTGGGATCCCCGTCCCTAAACCTGCTCCGGCACAATTTCCTTCTTGCACTTTGAAATTCCTTTGGATTTTTCTCTTTTTCCCCCCACCCAGAGCTGGGTCATTCCCCTTTCCTTGGCACCCCTGGAGGTGCCACCCAAAATCCTCCTGGCATGGGGACACCCCTGGCACAGGGACACCCCTGGCACGGGGACCCCAGGTCCCCTCCACCTCCCTCCTGAGGAGCCTCGGGCTTGGCAGTGATGGTGAAAGCAAATTTAGTCACAAACTGGGGCTAAAATGTGGAATTTTGGGGCTGTCCCCTAGCCTGTTTTGGTGTGGGGTAGCTGTGCCTGCCATCCGGCAGATCCTCGGGATTTGGGGACAGCCAAATCCTAGCTTTGGGACAGCAGGAGGATGGGCAGGGGGCTCTGCCAGCTGGGTGTAGACAGGAGTTGGGGTTTATTTTATTTTATTTTTTGCTTTTTATCACAAATCCCAAATCCCCGCATTGCTCTGGGATCCCAAATCCCTGGAGTGCTGCCCGCAGCCTCCAGCCCCATCTGCAGCCCCAGAAACCCCAAAGTTGTGCCCATATGTCCCAATTCTTGCAAAATCCAGCCCCGGGAGATTAGAGATCCCTGTGAGGAGCAGGGATGGAGGGCTGGGAAGGGAATTGTTCCCCCAGGACACCCAAAATCCAAGTTGGGATCACCCCCGATTTCAGGTCAGTGCCCAAATCCCTGGACAAGCCCAAGGCACCAAAGGGGTCAGTGAGAGGCACTTAGGGCACATTTCCACAGAGGCTGGAAATGCTGGAATTGGCTCCTGTGGGAATGCTGGGGAGCCCAGGCTTTGGAAGAGGAAGGAAAGCTGGGAATTTGGGTTTTTTTAGGCAGGATCACAACCAGGGGAGCTGGATCCCTCTGGTTCTCCAGGAATTCCCAGAGCAGGATCCAGGAGTTCCCAGAGCTGGATCCCTCTGGCTCCCCAGGAATTCTGGGATTTGGGGATCAGAGACAGAAAGCACTTACACCTCTCCCTGTGCCCAACCTTCCAAAGGCTCTCAAACCCTGGGAATTGTCACCTCCAGCCACCCCAAATGTCCCTTGGGCAGAATGAGAAGGGGGAGCTGGGAAATTCCAGGTGAATCCCTGTGGAAAAAAAAAACAAAAACGGGATAACAGGGGGAAGGGAAAGGAAAAAAGGAAAAGCTAAAGATGATCTGTGTTTCAGTTGCACTGGGGTACGTTTCTTTACCCGTTTTGATGCTCTCATTTAGGATTGTTGCATGTGTCCTTTTGTGTTTTTTCTTTATTTTATTCATTTTTAGGTTGTTTGGTGGTTTTTTAATATTAAATGAAAGAGAAAAATGTGTATATTTTTGTGAATTTAAGGTAATGTAGCTAAGATATATTTTTTTCACTCTGCTTGACTGGTCTTTATTATAATAAATAATATTAATATTAATTGTGAGTTGGTTTTTAATAAGGATAAAGGGGGCAAATTTAAATGGGAATGGGAATTCCCTGCCTGGTGCTGGGAATGTGTAAAGGAATCCCAAGCCAGGGATGGTACCCAGGTAGAAATGAGTGCAAAAAGGAGGAGTTTTCCCAAAGAAACCCCAATGATTGCCCCCATTAAATCCCAAATCCTCTTGCTGTGCTGGTGAGCAGTTCCTGAATCCTCCTGTTTTCCAAGGATTTATTCTTTGGAAGCCCCAAGTCGACAGGCTTGTCCTGCCCCTGCTTTGGCTCCTTTCTTGCCCAAAATCGGGTCTGGAGCCATGGGATAAGCCACTCCCATGTCAGGATTCCGGGAATTCCCACTGGAAAAGCCACTCTCAGCCAGAATTCTGGGAATTCCCATTGAAAAAGCCCTCCCAGCCAGGATTCCGGGAATTCCCAGGGCCGAGGCTGAAGGCCCGAAGGGCTCCAGGGAGGAAACTGAGGCATGTGCTCCCGAGCCAGGTGTTCTGCCTGGGAAAGGGAACCGCACCGGGATCCGGACAGACTGGGGATATGGGGCAGTGGGAGTGGGCACCGGGAATGGGAACTGGGACCCTGCACTGGGATTGAGATCTGGACGGGGACTGGGGCCCTGGGAGTGGGTAACAGGATTGGGCACGGGGGGACCGGGCAGGGGGACCGTGTAGTGGGATCGGGAATCGTGACTGGGACCGGGATCGGGAATCGGGATCAGCACTTGGATGGAGCAGCGGAACCGGGACCGGTGGTGGGAACGGGCACTGAGATGGAGCAGCGGGACCGGGACCGGCAACGGGGGCGGGTGACGGAGGGGGGCGGCGGTACCGAGCCCCGGGACCACTCGCCAGGAGCGGCAGCGGTACCAAGCTCGGCTCGGAACGGCCTCGCACGGAGCAGCCGCGCTCCCGCCGAGCCCGCCCGGCTCTTCCGGTAGGCCGGGAGGAGGAGGAGCCGCCGGGAAGGTCACCGGGAGCGACACCGGGACCGGCACCGGGACCATGCTGCGGCCCAGAGCGGCCGCGCTCCTTTCGCTGATGAGGGCGGCAGGGGGCGGCCGCCGGTACCGGGACCCCTCGGGGGGGGCACGGGTCCCGTCGCTCTGCTCCGCGCCCCCCCCGCAGCCGGTGATCGCCGCCAAGGAGCCGTTCCCGGTGGAGCTGCAGGCGGGGAAAACCTACGGCTGGTGCGCCTGCGGGCACAGCAAGCGCCAGGTCGGGCGAGGAGACTCGGGAGAACCGGGGGGGCCGGGAGACCCGCGGGGTGGGGGAGGGGGGTGGAAGAACTGGGGGGGTCCAGGAGAACCGGGGTGGGGGGGGCAGGAGAACTGGGATCCCGGGAGGTTCCAGGGGTTCCCGGGTCGGGGACTACGCGGTGGCTCCCGGGGGGCTCCGGGGGATCTGGGATTGGGAACCCCCGGAGGGCTCTGGCGGGTCCGGGGGCTCCGGGGATGGGATGGGTTGGGATGGGTTGGGATGGGATGGGATGGGATGGGATGGGATGGGATGGGATGGGATGGGATGGGATGGGATGGGATGGGATGGGATGGGATGGGATGGGATGGGATGGTCACAGTGGCCTCGGGGGAGCATCCGCCCAGCCCCAAACCCCTCCTTGACGCCGTTCCCGTTTGTCCGCAGCCCTTCTGTGACGGTTCCCACAAGAAGGAGGCCCCGGGGCTGTCCTCGCTGCTCTTCACCCCCACCCAAACCGGCCCCGCGCTGCTCTGCGGCTGCAAACGCACCCGGAGCCCCCCGTACTGCGACGGCTCCCACCGGGAGGACGCGGTGCAGGCGGCGCCGCTGCCCCCCCGCTCCTGAGCGGGGCTCGGCAGCACCGGCAGCACCGGGATCCCCATCCCGACCTCGTCACGGCCGCACGAGGGGAAGGAGAGGCTCCAAACTCCAAGGAAATCCTGATTCTGGATCGCCGGGAGCCGTCCCGGACCCCAAATCAGCCCCTGGACAGTGGGATTGGAGGGAGGGGCCTGGAGGTGTGAGAGCCCTGGCGTGGGGCACCTCTGGGGTTTGGGATGGGGAAACCTGTGGGATTTGGGATGCAGAGGCCAATGGGATTTGGGCAGGAGAAGCCTGTGGGGTTTGAGATGAAGGGACCTGCAGGACGTAGGGTTTGGCAGGAGGCTCTGTGGGATTTGGGCTCTGTGGGATCTGTGGGATTTGGAATGGAGACACCAATGGGATTTGGCAGGAGGCTCTGTGCGGTTTGGCAGGAGGCTCTGTGGGATCTTTCAGGAGGCTCTGGGCAGCTGCCCCTTTGGTGTTTGTTCATTTCCAAAGCCAGTTTGCAAAGGTTGAACCGAAGACAAGCCCTGGAGAACAGGATTATTCCCAGGGATTGGGATCGTTCCCGGAGATTGGGATCATCACTAGGACAATAAACGTGACCTGAACACACCGAGCAGTCTGGGATGTACTGAGAGGGAAACCCGACACCAAAACGCCCCCTAACCCAAACCCAAATCATGGCCCTGCCCAACCCGGGCAGTGTCCCCGGGCCGGGCAGTGGAATGGCTGAATTCCACACAGGAATTGTTTAATTTCACAGAGGAATTGATGAATTCCATGGAAGAATTGTTGAATTCCACAGAGGAATTGTTGAATTCCCTGCAGGAATTGTTGAACTAGACACAGGAATTGTTGAATTTCGCAGAGAAATTTTTTAATTCCACACAGGAATTGCTTCATTCCCTGCGGGAATTTGCTCCCTTCCCATGCTCGCCCCTCTCTGGAGCCTCCTGGCCAAAGGCGCTGAAACTGGATTTTTATTTTTATTTTCTTTTATTACAAACGCACCACGAGGGCAGGAGGAGAGGCTGAGAAAGGTGATATACAAAAAAAAAAACAAAAAACACCACAACAAGAAACAAAAACAACCAAAAAACCCAACAAAACAAAAACAAAATAAAAAAAAAAAAAAAGAAAATTGATATCATGGGGAACAGGGAGCAGCTCCATCCCAACCTTTGGGTGCCCCCAAATTTTCCTGGAGCTGTCAGGACTTTGGGAAGAGAAAATAATCCAGGGGATTTGTGCTGCCACCACCAAGCTGGAGGAAAATATCCCCAAAACCCCCGAATTTACTGTGCAGAAGGGCAGAGCCCACAGGGAAAGCAAAGAAATCCCCCCAAAAATACCCAGGATGAGATCTGGGAACAGCTGGAGCTACTGGATCTGGGAGCTCCAAGGTGGGGTGTGAAAGCCCATGAAAAAAACAAAAAAACCCCCAAAAGTGGGAATTAGAACCCTGCAGCAGAGTCCAGGGAGGCTGGGGGGGTGGTTGGGATTTTTGGGGTTTTGGGTTCTGTGCTTGGCCCTCACCTGTGCAGCCATGGCCCCGGTGGAGAGGGAGGAGGAGGAGAGGGAAAAACCTCTGGGAAAAGTGGGAATGTGGGAATGGAGGAACATGGGAATGTGGGAATTCAGGAATTTGGGAATGTTGGAATTTGAGAGTGTGGCAGCTCCCAGCTCCTGGGGTGGGATGAGGGAGGGGCCTGTAGCTTCCACAAGTCAAACCCAAATGTTAAAGCCCCACAAAAAACCCCACAAAACCAAACAAAAAAACCAAACAAAATCAACCCAAAGCACATTTAAAAATACCTGCCGCCATTTCTGCATCTTCTCTACATTTTTAAATTAGAAAATAATTCTGTAGAACTCTGCTCTGTCCCTATGTACACACCCACATTAATAGAGGTCTGCAGGGGGTTTCAGGAATCCCTGGAAGGGTTTTAGGAATCCCAGGAGGATTTTTAGGAATCTCTGGGGGTTCTTTGCAGTTCCTGGAGGGTCTGCAGGAGTTCCAGGAAGATTTTTAGTAGTTCCAGGAGGATTTTTAGCAGCCCCTGCAGGGTTTTTCAGAGTCCCTGGAGGGGTTGTAGGAGTCCCTGGAGGATTTTCCAGAGTCCAGGAGGGTTTTCAGAGTCTCAGGAAGATTTTCCAGAGTCCCAGGAGGATTTTCAGAATCCCAGGATGATTTTCCAGAGTTCCAGGAGGGTTTCCAGCAGCGCCCAGAGGTTTTTAGCTCAGGGCCGAGCCCGCGCTGCCATTCAGGGCGGTTTTGCGGCCGCGGGCTGGTGGCACCGGGTGGCAGCTGGGTGGCAGCTGGTGACAGTTCGAGGCCGAGCCGTTCAGGGCAGGCCCGGGGGGGCCGTGCCCGGGGCTGGGCAGGGCAGGGGGCGATGCCAGCCCGGGGGGCGATGCCAGCCCGGGGCTCTGCGGTTTGTCACTGCCCGACTCGCACTCGGAGGTGCCGCTAGTGTTGGTGCCCTCGGATGGCAGCGCCGGGCACAGCTTGAGCCGCTTGCAGGAGGGCTGGACGCGGTACTTGAGTGCCAGGGGACCACTCTGGGGACACGGGGTACGACTGGCAGTGCGCGGGGACACCGTGGAGACACTGGCACTGCCACCCCCCATTCCCTGGGGACACCAGCACTGCCACCGCCGATGCCCTGGGAACGCTTGCATTGCCACCAATTCCCCCCACTCTGGGATTTGTTATGGGAAAAGCTCCCCCGGGACCAATTTTCCCACTTTTCCTCTAGGACAGATTTTTCCAGGACAGGTTCCCTGTTTTATCCCCCCCAAACCAGATTTTCCCAGTTTTTCCAGTCTAGATATTCCCAGTTTCCCCAGTACAGGTTTTCCCAGTATTCCCAGCACAGCTTTTCCTGGTTTTCCCAGTTTCCCCGTTTACTCACCCTCCTCCAGGGGTAGATATAGGCGATGTCCATCAGGGTGTAATATTCCTTCAGGGGCTCATCCTCATACAGCACCTCCACCTGGAGACAGGAAAGGATGGATCCAAACCCCAGGAAAAACTCTAAGAAAGGATGGATCCAGACCCCGGGAAAGGAGGGATCCAAATCCCCAGAAATTAGGGATCCAAACCCAGGGAAAGGAAAGATCCAGATTCAGGGAAAGGATGGATCTGGCCACGGGAAAAAGAAGACTCCAGGCCCTGGGAAAGGACAGCCCAGTAGGAATATTTGGGACAAGCAGGAATCAGCAGTGGAGGCAACACTGAGGAGACAAAACGGCCCCTCTGAGCTGAGCTGAGGATGGCAAAATCCAGGCAATGCCCCCCGAGCATTCCCGAGCACTCCAAAGCATTCCCGAGCACTCCCAAGCATTCCTGAGCATTCCCGACCATTCCCAAACATTCCCAAACATTCAGAAGCACTCCCAAACATTCCTGATAATTTCTGAACATTCCTGACCATTCCCGACCATTCCGGAAAGTTCTTGACCATTTGCGGCCATTCCCAAACACACATTCCAGAACGCTCCTGAGTGTTCCTGAACATTCCTGACTATTCCGGAAGGTTCTGGAGTGCTGCTCACCCGGTACTTGCTGGGCACGTCCATCTTGTTGCGCAGGAACTTGGCCAGGTGCAGCACAGTCATGGCCGCAGGGCAGCGCAGGAACCGCAGCCCAGGGCTGGGCGGGCACGGCGGCGCCTGGGGAGGGACGGCTCTGGGGGACCGGGTCTGGGGGAACCCGGCTTAGGGGGCCCAGGTTTGGGGTGTCCTGGGTTTGGGGGGATCCGGGTTCGGCGTGTCCCAGGGCTCAGCGGGCATGGCGCGGCCTGAGGAGCACCGGGTTTAGGGTGTCCCAGGTTTCGGATGACCCGGGTTTGGAGAGTCCAGGATTTGGGGAGTCCTGGGTTTGGGGTGTTCCAGGTTTGGGATGTCCCAGGTTTGGGGAGTCCTGGGGATTGGGGGGTCCAAGGTTTGGGGTGTCCACGATTTGAGGAGTGCTGGGGGTGACCCAGGTTTGGGAAGTCCCAGTTTGGAGTGTCTAGAGTTTGTGGTGTCCCAGGTTTGGAAAGTCCTGGGGCTTGGGGAGACCTGGGTTTGGGGTATGTGGGGTTTGGGGTGTCCTGGGTTTGGGCTGTCCCCCTGTGTCCCGCAGCACCCCTCCAAGGCAGCTGGGCACCAATGGCTCTGTGCCACCACAGTGCCACCGAGGTACCACCTCTTGCTCACCTTGTCCTTGTCCAGGTCCCCGTTCTCCACGGCGCCTTTCTGCTCCTCCCTGGAGCGGGACACAGGACAGGGATTGGGGAAAGGGGGATCAGGGATGGCACTGCTGTGATCTGGATCACACTGGGATCAGGGATGGCACTGCAGGGGACAGGGAGCCATAGGCGGTTCCAGGGCTCCAGGCAGTACCCAGAGCCCCAGGTGGTACCGGAGCTGGCCATACCTGCAGTCCCGGTGGAACTCAATGGACAGACTGACGATCTCATCCTCGGGCCCCACGCCCTGATCCCGCTCAGCCACCTCACCACGCTCCTCCTGTGAGCCCAGGGGAACTGCGGGACAGGGACATAGGCTGGGACACGGGGACATTGACACTGACACCTACAGTGTGACACTGACACTGACAGTGTGACATTGACACAGATACTGTGACACTGACACTGTGAGATTGACACTCACACTTGACATTGTGACCCTGTGACCCTGTGACATGTGACACTGACACTGAGACATGTGACACTCACCCTCGGCCACCGGGTACGCAGCGTAGAAATCACGCCTCCTCTTCATCTCATCTGTGGTGACAGGGGCAGGGACAGGGACAGGAACAGGAACAGGGATGGGGACAGGGACATGAGTGGGGACAGCTGTCCCTGGGCAGGGTGACAGCAAGGGGGCACAGGGGACACCCCAGAATGCCCAGGAAATTCCTGTGGGAGCTCCAGCAGGAGCCATCCCATAAACCCTGGAGTGGCACCCAATCCTGAGGGGTTTTGGGTCCCCACACCCCAAATCCTGAACTTTTTCCCATTCCTAAGGCACTCGGAGCAAATCCATAGCTCCTGCTCCCAGACTGTCCCAAAGTTTGGGATGGGTGCTATGTCCATGTGTTCTGCTGTCCCTGTGGGAATGGGAAATCCCTGGGAAGATCCCGGAATTCAGGGGAATGGGAGTGAGTTACAAACACCCCAAATTCCCAAATTCTCCCCATCCTTGGCTGTACCTTTGAAAAGCCCCGGGACCAGCTTGTACACGATGTCCTGGAGGGTTTTGTCCAACCTGGACAGGGGGAAGCGGGAAAAGTGGGAGAAATCAGTGGGATTCAGGAGCAGTTTGTGCATCTCTGGGCACAAACTCCCCCAGCTCCCCTCTGGGTTTCCCATCCCAAACCTTAAATCCTCAATTCCCCATTCAAAATCCCCCAAACCCCAAATCCCCACTTTCTCACCCCAAAGCCTCAAATCTTTTTTCCCCATGTTGGGACCACGTGGAGGTGCCACCACCCCCCAGGACTCGGGGACAGTGGTGGCTCCATCCCCGCAGGAGGAGATAGAGACTCCAGAGGAGCCATGGGAGTGTAAATATTATAGGAAGCCAGAGAAAACGGGGAAAAAAGGGAAAAAAGGATGGATGGATGGATGCATGAATGCATGGATGGATGGATGGACAGACGGACCAGTGGGGTCCAGGATCTCAGGAATGGACACAGGGCACCCATCCCACCATCTTTCTGCTGCCACACAGATGTCCCCAAGTGCTGTTCTCTCTGTGGTGGCATCTCCCCCTGTCCCTACTCCCCTCCCACCTGGGACACAAATGGGACTGGGATGGAGGTGTCACATGGATGGGGACACCAGTGGGACCAGGATGGAACTGCTCCTGGGTTGGCAGCAGAGCCCCAGGGTCCCCCTGCTCCAAGTGCCTGGGGCTGTCCCCTGGAGCAGGGACAAGGAGTGAGTGGCCCTGTGAGCCCTCTGAGTCCCCCGAGCCCCCCGAGCTTCCTGAGCCCCCTAAGGCCCCCCAAAGGAGCCCCCCGAGTTCCCCCAGAGGAGCCCCCCGGGCTCACCGGATGCTGAGCAGGGGCCGGGTTTTGTGCACCTGCACGTCGCACATGGGGCAGTACTTGTTGGTCTCTAGGTAACGAACGATGCAGGTTTTACAGACTGTGGGGACAGAGGGACCCTCTGTGAGTGGGGGGACAAGGGGACAGAGCCCCTGTGACCCCCACACCAGCATGGGGACAAGATCCCTGCCCAGTGCAGCCCCCTGCAGCTCCACAGGGCCTGGCACAGGGTGGGCACTGTGAGAGGGGCTTTGGGATGGCCAGAGGGTCCTTGGGGACACGCGGGACACTCACAGGAGTGTAGACACTCCACGATGGTGGTGGCGTCGATGAAGTAGCCGCCGCAGAGGGCGCACATCAGGTGCGGGTTCAGCTCCGTGATCTTTATCCGGGTGGTCCTGTGCATCTTGGAGCAGCCCCAGAGCGGATCCTCCCTGCGGGAAACCCCCGCGGTCCCCTCGGGTGGGACCTGTAGGGACCGCTGGAGGGGACACGGTGGGGACTGTCACTTGTCACTCCCAGTCCTGCAGCCACCCCTGGCTCCAGGAGCTGCCCAGCCCCCTCTGCCTCACCCCTGGCTGTGCCTGGGTGTCCCCAAGTAGGTCCCCAACACGCTGGGACATCTCCGAGCAGTGACAAATCCTCCCTGTTAGCAAATCCCCACCTGTGGCTGTGCACACACACCCCCAAAAAAGTGCATTTTGGGTTGCTTCCATGGAAAAGGCATTTCCAGCCAAAATTCCATGGGTTTTCCTACAGAAAATCCCCAAGCCCTGTGTCTGGCACCTCCCCCGGGCAGGGACGCCCAGCGGGGCCCGGTGGGCACCGCGGACGCGGGTGACACCGGAAGCCGCCGGCGCTTTCCCGGTTCCAGCGGGAGCCGCCGGAGCGCGGGATCGCCGCAGTTTCGTTGTTTCCATGGTAACCCCGACACTTGGAGAGCAGTCGGGATATTGTCACTGCCACCCGAGGCCAGGCGACAGGCGGCGAGGAGCCCCGGGGTCGTGGAGATGAGCGGGACACGGCGGCGGCAGGGCCGTAACACCGGCGGTGGCACCGCACGGCTGCGGGGACACGCGTGTGACACACGGAGACAGAGATGGACACACAGTGACACACATGTGACACACAGGGACACGCATGTGACACACTGGGATACACAGTGACACACGTGTGACACCCAGGGACATGTGTGTGACACACAGGGACACACGTGTGACACACACGGACACATATGGTCTACAGTACACATGCATAATGACACCAGCACCAGGGATGGAGACACTGCTGGGATGTTTCAGGGGCAGGATGTCACTGGGACTGGGATTGGGGTGCCACAGGGACAGGGACACCATTGGCACTGGGATGGAGGTGTTGCAGGAGTGGGCACACCACAGGGACACCTTTGGGACTGGGATGGAGGTGCCACAGGGATGGGGACACCACTGGGACCGGGATGGGGACATCACCGTGCTGGAGGTGCAGCAGCCAAGGGGGTCCAGGAGCCCCGGAGGCGTTGGGGAGCCCCAGAACATCCTCCCAGCCCAGCCCCCCTCCTCCGGCTGCTGCTCCCAGCCCCAGGGGATGGAGGGGGGCGCTGCCAGCCCCTCCCAGTATCGGGGGTCCTGCTGTGCCCTGCCTCAGTCCCCCCTGCACGGGACCGGGCAGCCTTGCCAGGCAGCGGGAAGCCACGGCTGTATTTTGGGGGAATTTCGCCGCTTTCGGCGCTCTCAGTCGCCAATGGCGGCCCCGGGGCTCGGCGGGAGGGGGGAGCCCGAGCCACCGGCGCGAACCGGTTCTAATAACCCGGACGATAACGGCCGCGCTTTTCCCTTGCCAGGAAGAGGGGGAACAAAGCCCCAGAGCCCCCGGAACCCCGGCCCCGCCGCAGCGCCCAGGGCCGTCGCGTTCCGCCGGTGGCTCCCGCATCCCCGGCCGCGACTTTCGGGCTCTTTTGTCTCCGTGGGCGGTGGCCCGGCGCGGTGTCCCCCCCTTCTCGAAGCCCCCGGGCCGGGCACGGGCGAGGAAGGGCGTTTCAAAGTCACCGCCAACCTTGGCCCCCACGAGGACCCCCGAGGGCGGCGAGCGCGGGGCTGAGGAAATGCCCCGGGACGGCTCCCCCGGCACGGCCCGGGCCTCGCACGGCGCCACGGGACCCGGAGCGCCGGGAAGGCGAGGGGACAGCCCCGGAGGGCGGCCCCGCCACCCCCAGCAGCGCCCGCCGGGACCCCCCTCCAGTCCCAGCGTGCGGGACGCGGCACCGGAGCTGCGGGGATGGGGTGGGAGCCCCGCTGGACACGAGTGACCACAGAGCGTGTGGGGACAAGGACACACTACACGGCACCGGGAGCGGCGGCGGGACGGGACCGCGGGGCGTGACACCCCGAGGACACGGACACGGGGGGGGACACGGACACCGAGGGGGATAGGAACACCGGGGGGGGGACACGGACACCCGGAAGACACGGACACCAGGGATGGCACTGACACACGGGGGACACGAACACGGGGTGGCCTCGGCCACGCGTGCCCCGCGCTATGCCCGGGGAGTGCCCGGCCGCGCCCCCGGCAGCTCCCGCCGCCTCCGGGGCCGCACGGCCGTGGTGGGGCAGGGGGTGGGGTGGCCCCGGTAGCCCCGGGGCGTCCCCTTTGTACTCGGGGCCGGCTGTCAGCGCGGCCCGGCCCCTCCGCCCTCCCGGGGGGTCCCGCCGCGCCCCCCAGGCCCCCAGCGGCCTCGGCGCGCCGGGCGCGGTGCGGAGGCGGCGCGGGCCCCACTCGGGGCTCTCGGGGCTCCGCAGCCGCCGCCGGTGAGGCCGGGGGGGTCCCAGGGCACAAAGCGGGGGCGGCGGCGGCCATCGCCATCTTTGGGGCTGGCGGGGCGGGGGGGCCGCGGCGGGGCCCGGGCCTGGGGGGGGGCACCGGGGCCAGTCCCTACCTGGTGGCGGCGGCAGCGGCGGCCCCGCGGCCGCCCCTCCGCTCCCGCGGCTCGGCTCGGCAAGGCTCGGGCGGCGCTGCGGCCGCGGCCCTTTTTTATTTTTTTTCCCTCCACTCTCCCTCTCTTTTTTTTTTTCTCCTTTTTTTTTTCCCTCCTTCCTCCTCCTTTTTTTTTTTTTTTAATTTTTTCCTCTTTTTTAATTTTTTTTTTATTTTTTCCCACCTCCAGCCGCCTCCAGGCCCCGCCCGCCTCACGTGACCTCATTCCTTTGGGGGGCTGCGGAGGAGGGAGCGAGGGGCCGAGACTGCGGAGACCCCCCAGGAACCCCCCAGCCCCAGTCATCGCAGAGACCCTCGGGGGGGGAAAAGAGAAAGCCCCAAAAACCGCTGGAACAGCCCCAAAATGCGGTCCCCAGTGGAAGCTCCGGGCGCGGTGTCCCCCTCACCGGGAACCCCGTTTTGGCCCCAAATTGTGACCCGGGACGAGCGGGATCCTCTGCGGGACCCTCGGGAGAAGGAAAGGGAAGAGGAGAAAAAAGAAAGAAAGAAAAAAAAAAATAAAAGGAATTTCAAGAGGGAAAATGGAAGGAAGGGGACAGAAAAAAAGAGGGGGAAAAAAGGAAAAAAATAGGGGGGAAATGAAAGAAAGAAAAGGAAAAGGGAAATTGAGAGGGGGAAAAGGGAGGAAATAAAAGAAAGGGAAGAAAAATAGAGGGCAATTAGAGAAAAGGAAAAAAATGGAAAAGAAGGAGGGGAAAAGAAGAAAAACAGGGAAACTAGAAAAAAGGGAGAAATGGACAAGAAGGGGGGAAAGGAAGATGAAAAAACCAAGGAAAATAAAAAATAGGGAAAGGGAAAACGGGAAAATCGGGGAAAAAGGAATGGAAAAAAGGAAGGTAAGAAAAAATGGAGAGACATTAGAGAAACATGGAAAACGATAGGGAGAAGGAAGGGAAGAAAACTGGGAAAATGAGAGAAAAAAAAAGGAAAAGGAAGAAAAAGGAACAAGAGAAAAGGAAAGGAAAAAAGAGGGAAGAACAGGAAGGAGGGAGAGAAAAAAGGCAGGAAAAGAGAAGAGTGAAAAAAAAAATGGAAAAGCCGGGAAGGAAATAAAGGAGGGGAAAGGGGCAGAAGGAGGAGCGGGAGGCGCTGAGAGAGCGCGGCTCTCACATGCCCGGGATCACCGGCGGCTCCCGCACGCCCGGGATTACCGGCAGCTCCCCTCCCCGCCCGCGGCCGGCGCTGGCAGCCCGGCCCCGTCCTGGTGGCCCCGTGCCCGGGGGTTCCCGTGAGCCGCTCTCCGTGCCGCTGTCTCGGTTCCGGGGATCACGGAGTCGGTGCCTGCTGGAGCTGTTACCGGTGCCGGTCTCAGTGCTCGGTTGCCCCGGTTTCGGCGTCCCAGTGCCGGTGTCGAGAGTCCCTGTGCTTGGGGCCGATGTCTGGTGTCCTGTTCCCGCTGTCCGTTGCCGGTGCCTGTTCCCCATTCCCGCTCTTCCTTTCCCTGTATCCTGTCCCCGTATCCCGTTCTCGGTGTCCCGATTCCATTATGGGTGTCCCGTTCCCATTCCCAATGTTCCATTCCCAATGTTCCGTTCGCTTTCCCGGAATTCCCGGTGTCCCGTTCCCGGTATTCCTGGTATTTCGTTCCCGTTCCTGGTGTTCCGTTCCTGGTGTCCCATTCCCGGTGTCCCGTTCCCATTCCGGGTATCCCGTTTCCATTCCCGGTGTCCCGGTATTCCCGGTGTCCCGTTCCCCATATTCCCTGTATTTCGTTTCCGTTGCCAGTGTTTTGTTCCAGTTCCTACACTGAGAGCTGTGCGCGGGAAAGAGCTGCAGCGCGGTCTCTGTGGCGCAATCGGTTAGCGCGTTCGGCTGTTAACCGAAAGGTTGGTGGTTCGAGCCCACCCAGGGACGGAGTCGCTCGTTTTGCCCCCGGCGTTCCTTTTCCCGGGAGGGACGGAACCGGACACGGAGAACGTTCCCTTGCCAGGTATCCGCTCCAGGTGCTCCCTCCGAGCTGCAGAAGCAGCTCCCGGTGTCCCTAGACCATCCCCGCTGTGCTTCCACGAGGACATTTTGGGACAGTAAAATCGCACCTGATATTCTGTTTCCATCCAAATCCCGTATTTTGCCTCAAAATTAAACTGAAGGGGGTCCCAAGGGTGCCAGATCGAGCTTCCTCTCCCTGAAAACTCCAGTAAGTTCCATTTCTCTGCCCTGAGACGATGGAATTCCCGAACTGCCGGAATTCCTTTTAAACTCCGGGCACGAGGCCATGCTGGGATCGATCCCGAGGATTCTCCCCTGGCTCTGCCCGGGGCTGCTCCCGCCGGGCGGAACGCGGGCTCCGGCTCCCGCCAGGTACTTTTTGTGACGGAAAACCTCTCAAAAATGCACTTTAAAACTAGGATTTAAAAATGAGATTTAAAACTGCAGCGGGCACGGGCCGGGCTCCTCCTGCACATCGGGGCCGGGATGTGCCGTGACCCCAGAGTGACCCCAACCCCCCCTCCCCGTGCCGGCTCTTCCCGAGGAGATTTTTGGGAGAATCCCCTTTGGATCGGCGAGCTCGGGGCTGTGTCCCCACCCTTGGAGATGCGCCTATGCCCCGCATCCCGCTGTGCCCCGATTGATCCAGCTGTTCCCTCACTGATCCAGATGTGCCCTCATTTATTCAGTCCTGCCCCGATCCAGCTGTTTCGCCATTTTTCCGGCTGTTCCCATTTACCAGCTGTTTCCCCATTTTCCAGCCGTTCCCGTTTATCCAGACATTCCCATTTTTTCCAGTTTTCCCCATTTTTCCAGCTGTTTCCCTATTTTCCAGCTGTTTCTCCCTTTTTCCAGATGTTACCCCTCCCGCACTCCCGTCATGCCTCGCGCGCTCACTGTGACTCGTCACTTTCCCGCCCCGCCCACCCCCCCCCCGTCTCAGCCAATCACCTGAGCGCCCCAGCCTCTCCCGCCAGTCCCCAGCAGCCTCCGGCTCCAGGCGGCGGTGGCGACCAATGGCGAGCGTGGAAGGCGAAATCACTGGGGGCGGCCACCAATGGAAAGCGTTGGGGTGAGAGCGGCAGTGGCAGTGACCAATGGGAAGCGGTGAGGGCGGGAGCGGCGGCGGCGCGGCGCGGCCGGAGCGGGGCCTGGGCAGAGACCGGGCCGGGAGCGGAGCGGGGGCGGTGCGGGGACACGGCGGTGACACAGCAGTGACAGAGCGGTAACAGAACGGTGACTGAGGGGTGACCGAACAGCCGCAGCCATGGTGAGACTCGGGACGGCACCTCCGGGGCCCAGCACAGCGCGGGGCGAGGCCGGTCCGTGAGGGGAGGCCCGTGGGCAGCGGGGCAAGGAGCGGCCGGGGCTGAACCTCAGCTCGGGGTGGCGGTACCGGAGGTGCCCCGGAGGCCGCTCAGTGAGGGGAGGACCGTGGGAAGCGGGGGAAGGAGCGGCCGGGGCTGAACCCCAGCCCCGGCGGGCGGTACCGGAGGTATTCCGGGCGTCCCTCCAGTGTCCCTGAGCCGCCGCTCCGTGAGGGGAGGCTCGTGGGGAGCCGGACAAGGAGCGGCGGGGGCTGAACCCCTGCTCGGGGTGGCGATACCGGGACACCCCGGAGGCCGCTCCGGTGCCCTGAGCCGCCGCTCTGTGCAGTCGATCATGTCGTACAACGGCGGGGCCGTGATGGCCATGCGGGGCCGGGGCTGCGTGGCCATCGCCGCGGACCGGCGCTTCGGCGTGCAGGCGCAGACCGTAACCACCGACTTCCAGAAGATTTTCCCCATGGGCCAGAGGCTCTACATCGGTCTGGCCGGGCTGGCCACGGACGTGCAGACCGTGTAAGTGAGGGCCCGATAGGGCTGGGGATTTGGGCTAGTGGGAAATAATGGGAATTAACGGTGCCGGTGCTGCTGTGCCTGGTTCTGCTGCTGGGAGAGGTTTGGAAATATAAAGCAGCATGATTGGGATCACGTCGCTGCTGGAGTTGGGATTTCACTGCTAGAGTTGGGATTTTGCGGCTGGAGTTGGGATTTCACTGCAAAAATTCAACTTGCACCGCAGAAACGAAACTTTTGCTGCTAAAACAGAACTTTCACTACTAAAATTCACCTTTCACTGCTAAAATTCAATTTTAACTCCTAAAGTTGAACTCTCACTGTTAAAATTCCACTTTCACCCCTGAAATTCAGCTTTTCCTCTCACAGTTCCAGCTCAGCTGCAGCAGCAGTTGTGTGTGCAGCCTTTGGTGCTGGTGTCTGTTAGCAGCAGAAGCAGCCAGGCCTGGCTGAGGGGAAGCTGCAGGACCCTGCTTTGCTTTAAGCCCAGCTCTGATCTCTTGCAGGGCCCAGAGGCTGAAGTTTAGGCTGAACCTCTACGAGCTGAAGGAGGGGAGGCAGATCAAGCCCCAGACCTTCATGAGCATGGTGTCCAACCTGCTCTACGAGAGGAGGTAAAACTGCAAAGCTGCAATATCTGTGTGGTGCCAGGGAGGGCTGAGGGTGCTGGGGTGGCCAGAGGAGCTTGGATCATTTCCTGCTGTCACCACCCCCTCCCTGAGCAGGTTTTTGTTCTCTTGGGGTGACATTTCCTCCCCAAATTCGAACAGAATCAGTTGTCAAAGCAGAACAAACTCCTGCTGCTTCAGGGTGGTCTGCTATGCCAAAACCATTGCAGGGCTCTCCCTGAAAGGAGCTGTGGGATGGTTTCTGTGCCGGGAAAACATTTCTGAGGATGTGGGACTGCACCAGGGCTTGGACTGGGGACAGCTCTGGGGACTGGAGGGAATGGCTGGGTTGGAAATTCAGGGAAGAGAGGGTGAGCTCTGGGAATGGTGATCCCAGAGCTCCAGAGCCGGAGCTCCAGGAGTGTTTGGACACTGCTGCTGGGCACAGGCTGGGATTTTGGGGATTGTCCTGTGCTGGGATGATCCCTGTGGTCCCAGAAGAGCAGGGTGATCCTTGTGGTTCCTCCTGGGCTGTCCCTGGGCTGTCCCTGGGCTGTCCCCAGGGCTGTCCTGAGCCCAGCTGTGTCCCCAGGTTTGGTCCCTACTACACGGAGCCGGTGATCGCGGGGCTGGACCCGCTCAGCCACGAGCCCTTCATCTGCTCCCTAGACCTCATCGGCTGCCCCATGGTCACTGACGACTTCGTGGTCAGTGGCACCTGCTCCGAGCAGATGTATGGGATGTGCGAGTCCCTGTGGGAACCCGACATGGTCAGTGGGGCTGGGGTCACCTGGGATAGCCTGGGATCAGCTGGGATGGCCTGGGGTCGCCTGGGGTCACCTGGGGTCCCCTACCTGGCATCTCCTGGGATCACCTGGGATAGCCTGCAGTCACCTGGGGTCTCCTGGGGTCCATGGATTCAGGAGTTCTCCCTCCTGTGCCCACTGGAGACGCTGAGCTGGGCTTCATTCCAGCTGTGCCTTGTGCGGCCTGAGAGAGGAAGTTTGCAGGGTTTTGGGGGGTTTGGGTGAAATTTCTGGGGGGATGTGCAGCCCAGGTGAAGCCCTGTACTCCCTCTGTGCCCCAGGAGCCCGAGCACCTCTTCGAGACTATCTCGCAGGCCATGCTCAACGCCGTGGACAGAGACGCCATCTCTGGGATGGGCGTGGTGGTGCACGTCATGTGAGTGCTGGGGCTCCTGGGGGCTGGGCACTGCCTTCCCTTCTCTTCCTTCCCTCAGGAATCCCCAAACCCAGGGCCTGGGCACTGTCATCCCTTCCCTCAGGGATCCCCCAAATCCTGCCCCTCCTCAGCTAGGCTCTGTTCCTTCCTAGGGTTTGATTTTGCTGGAGCAGTTCCTTGCTGGAGCCAAGAAATGACTCCTGGAGTTTGAGTCCCTCTGCTCAATTCCCTGGCTGCATTCCCATGGGAATGAGGAGCTCTGCCCCTCATGAATACAGCATTAACTCTCACCTCTGTCACCAGCTGCCTTTGGAAAATCCCATTTTGCCCCTGCAGCAATCCAACCCTGGGAGCTCCCCACAATGAAGGGTTTATTTATTGTTGTCACAATCACCTGAGCTCCTGCCTGTGAACCTGGGACTTCTCAAGGCAGGACAAGCTCTAGGAAGGGTTTAAACCTGGGTTTAGCAGTAAATAATCTCATATTTTTCTCTTTCCAGAGAGAAAGACAAGATCACCACCAGGACCCTGAAAGCTCGCATGGATTAGCCCAGCCCAGCTGCTCTGTGCCACTTGGGACTTATTTTAAAATAAAACTCTGCCCTCAACTTCCCTTTTGGTGCCTTTGAGCAGGGTCAGGATGTCACCCTGGCTGCCAGGATACAGAGGTGGCTCCAGGAGTGTCACCCTTCATCCAGTCCATCCCTTCAGCACCTCCCAAATTGGGATGGAAATACAAATTATCCCAAGCAAGCAGAGGGAAAACCTAACCCTGTCCAGTGACAGGGACACCTTGACTGTCCCAGGGTGCTCCAGCCTGGCCTGGGATACTTCCAGGGATGGATCAGCGACAGCTGCTCTGGGAGTTCCATCCCAGCCCCTCCCAGGGGGGGAATTCCTTCCCAAAATCCCATTAAAACCCTTCCCCTCTCCCAGTTTTCCCCCATCCTGCTTCCCCCCAGGCCTCCTCCAGGAGGAGCAGCTGAGGGTGACCCCTCAAAGAGCACAGCAGGGAGGACCCAGATGTACACAAAGTTTTAATTTCTTTTTTTTTTCTCTGGTTGGAGACTCATCTTGTAACATGCATGCATTTCAAAACAGTAACAGTGTCTCAAACTGCTCCTAGCAAACAGACAAGCACAGAGGACTTCAAATTCCTATTTAAAAAACAGCAGTGAAAAAACCTAGAATGTTCTTTTTTTTAACTTTTAAATACTTTTTTTAGTTTTTTTAGGTTTTTATTTTGTTTAGGTTTTAGATTAAACTTAATTTATTCACATTTTTTTCTTTTCAATTCAGTTGCACTGATTAGCCCTGCCCACCCTCGTGACCTGTGTGTGGAATCTGCTCTCCACTCCCATTCAGCTGCTTAGGCAGCCCCAGAGCAGCAGAAATTTTGAGTGGTTTCCACTAAAAATGATGTGTCCAGAGCTCTGCCATCCCAGTTATCCATGGGATCCATACCACAGAGCCAGGACAAGGGGCGGGGGCTGAGTGGGACACTTGGAGTGGCTCTGCAGGAAGGGGACATTTGGGAATTTGGGGCTGTGGCCATGCTGGGGACACTCCCCTGGTTTTGGAGGAAAATCCTTCAGCTGGGGGTGAAATTCCAGGTGTAGCTGGAAGGGAGGCCTGGGAAAGGACTGCATAGTAGTCATGGATTGGGAATATCCACCACCACAACCTCCTCACCTCCCTGAGCCTGCCCCGGCTGGGAAAGCAACTCCCAAAATAGCAGTAACAAAAACAAATAAACAAAAAACCATCCGAACAAACAAAAAACTCAAAAAACCCCCCAAAAAACCAAAAAAAAGGAAATAAGACTCAAAGTGGTTCTGATTTCCTTGCTGATTGTGCTGATCCAGATTCCAAGCTGGGACTGTGGGAGTATGGCCTTCCCCCTGCTGCCCTGCTGAACTCTGTCCCCAGTGGGGTGAATTCCATGCCCATGGGATAAATTCCATCCCAGCAGGATGAATTCCACCTCCATAGGATGAATTCTGTCCCAACAGGATCAATTCCATCCCCACAGAAGGAATTCCATCCCCACATGGTGAATTCGGTCCCCATGGGATCACTTCTGTCGCCAGTGGGGTAAATTTTATTCCCACAGGATGAACTCCATCCCCATGGGGTAAATTCCCAATTAATTCCATGATTGTGGCTCAGGATGGAGCCTGGGCCAGGCAGGGATGAGGAGGGACCAAGGGAAGGCTCCCACAGCTCCTGGGGCTGTTCCCCAAATCCCAGCCCTGGGGAGCCCCTGGAACCCCCAGTTCCCAGCCCAGTTCCTAGCCCAGCAGGTCTGCAGTGCATTTATTGCACTCCTGGAGCACAGCTGGCTCTGCCTCCCCTCTCCCACTCTGATTTGGGGGCTGTCCCAGCAGGGAAGATGGGAATTCCCAACTCAAAGCATATTTTGGGGGTTTTAAATCCCTTAGGAATGTGGATCCTGCAGCTCCTCCTGCCTCAGGCACTGCAGAGGGGGAGATGCTGCTCACTGGTTATTTGGAGCTCCACTCGACCAAATTTTGCTTTATTTTGGCCAAAATAAATCCTGAATTCTGCTGCAAATCCTGCCAGTTAAATGTCTTCTGCAGGGTTCATGCTAAGGACAGGGACATCTACATTCAGCAAAAACTAGAATTAAATCCACACTAAAAACAGACAACAAACTAGCATAAACAGTTGTAAAACCAGAACTGAAACGGCTGGGTTTTCCTTTTTTTTTTTTTTTTGTTTTTTAAATACTTGACTTAAAAAAGTGACCTAAAAAGATTTAAAAGAAAAACCCAACAAAACAAAACAAAGCAAAGCAAAAAGAAAACGAAAGAAACAGAGCGAAAAAGTCCCTTTTAAAAACAAATCAAAATATTTGCAGCTTCACTTCTTGTTCCGGTAATAAAAAATACTGCCTAGAAACAAAATTTAGCATTTTTAAGCTAATGCTACTTCTGCAAATGTAAACAATATACAAAAATGCTTCTGTTAAACGAAGTTACATACCTGGGTAATACATCATTAGGTGAGAAAATTGCATTTAATCACTTTAATACACAATATGGCAACTGGACAGAAGGGGCAGAATCTTTGTGGGATGACCCCAGATTCACCTGGAACAGCCAAATTTAATCCCAGCAGGAGTTTGAAGTAAGAAATTATTTCCTGCTCTCAAATTTTCTCAGAACTCTGTAAGGATTTCTGCAGGAATTCCCTGGGTTTTGATTGGATTCCTTATTCATTA
Organism: Zonotrichia albicollis; assembly: GCF_047830755.1. NCBI lineage: Eukaryota > Metazoa > Chordata > Aves > Passeriformes > Passerellidae > Zonotrichia > Zonotrichia albicollis. Next base: position 64,648 of record NC_133841.1, on the reverse strand, counting down.
TTCTGGAATTCAATAAAGGAGATTTTTTTGCCATCTTCACTCCCCTTTCTCTGGGTTTGCTCTGTGGTGTTCACCCACCTCCTGCTCTCTTCCTCTCCCCTTTTTCTTCTTTTTATTTATTTATGTTTGTTTTTTTTTTTTAATAGATGATTTCAAGATAAAACAACTTCCAAGCTACTCTCCCCAAAAGGAGAAGGGCAAACTTACCAGGTCAAAGTTGCAGATTCAATGCAGATTTTTTTTTTTAACTGTCAGGAATAAAAAGTGATTGGTGTTTAATTCCTAATTAGCAGTAAACTTAAGTGCTTATTAAGAGAGAAGCAACCAATATAATGCCCACAAAATGAAGCTGATGATGCCCTCCAAGTCCTCCCTTTTTTTTTTTCTTTTAAAGTATTTTTTAGCTGCATTTGGGTCGTGGCTTTTCCAGCTCCACAGCTTAAAACCCCTCCAGCCTCCCACACCAAAGGGGCAGCAGAAATTTGTGCCATGCCAAAGGGAAGGACCAAAAATCCTCAAATCCCATCAGGACCCCTAATTTTTCATTTCTCCAAAATTCTATTTACAGTGCACCCTCAGGGGCTTCATTTTCAGCCCCTCCCAAGGTGAGACCTGTGGGGGGATTCACATCAGGGGGGGAAATGGGGAGGGGGTGATGAGGAAATAAAAACCAAAAAATTCCCCCAAACCCCACATTCAGAATCCAGCCAGAGGCAGGGTTAATTTAGGGGAATTACCAGGGTGTGATGAGCACCAGTTATGTCTCAAAAAGGACCAAAATTCCACACAGCAAGAACTGTTACAGCACAGGACAGACACTCCCAACAGCTTATTCCCCAAACAAAGGCATGTGTGAAAAACAGTTCCAAGGCAAATTAAGCAACATGTTTCAACTGCAAAGAGGTTTGTTCAAGACTCTAAATCCTGCTTAAAAAAAGAAAGGAAATTAAGATTAAAAATCCAAACAACAAATCCCAAAACAAAGAACCAAAAGTTTTGTTGTGCAGCAGAGCAAACGAAACCCACAGCGAGGCTGCCGAGCTTGGCTGTGAAAGGGTTAAAGGAGACAAAACAGGACGATTTCAGTCACTCCAATCAGTCCCAAAATCCTTCAGGGGGGGCTAGAAAAGAAATCTGGTGTGAGAGTTCAACCATTTCCACTCCTGGAGGGTCACTTAGGGGGTTGGGAGCAGGATGAGCCCAGCCTCCAGCACTACCCCCTGGAAGCCAGGCCAATTCCTTCTGTGCAAGTCACATTTTTTAAAAATAAAACACAAAAAAACCAACCCAGCAACATCTGTCAGGACACAGATTCAAGTACCTGTTGCAGGAGAGGTGGGGAAGGAAGACTGAATAATTAGTTAGCTAATTAACACTGGCAGGATTGTGATGGTGACCTCAGAGCCATTCCTGGCTGAGGAAGTGGCCCAAAATCTTAGCCTGGATCTACAGGTACAAAAATGCCTTTTTTAAAATCTTTTTTTTTCTCTTCTTTTAAGAAAATCTTCAGAGCTGGCCAATTAAAATCACCCCATGTCTGAGCACATAATGAGCTGAGGTTGGTCAATGCCTCTCTCAGTTCTCTGCTTGTTTTTAGCTTTCAGGAGTTATACCTTTTTTTTTTTCAGACATCATCTTTGGTAGATGTTCATTTCCCTCACCTTTCTTGTAAATCAAGTGCAGTTACAAAAAAGTGGTTTGTTTTTTTTTCCTTTTCTTTTTCGTTATTTAAATTAACAAAAAAAATATAAAGTGTCCCAGTCTGAATTTACCTAAAGTTCAGCAACTCCTCCTTTTTATCAGTTATATTTTCCATCCTTGAAATGGTGAGCTATTTTCCTTCCAATTCCTACCGAGAGGGAAATAAAGGTTTTTTCTTTTTTTTTTTTTTTTTCTTTTTCTGGCCAAGCCAGTCCAATAAAACAACAACAACAACAACACAAAAAACAAGGAGTGGTTTGTGAGTCAGGCACTGCTGAATGTGACCCCTTGGGGACAGTGCCACACGTGTCCCAGCCCCTCAGCAGAGAGGAAAAAACGTCACTGGGCAGAAAGAGCAGTGCTGGAACAATGCACTTGGCATGTTTGGAAAAGCCCTCAAATCTGAGATCTGGGCGCTTCTGGAACGCCAAACCCAGAGGTGCAGCGGGCGCAGCGAGGATGAGGATGGGTTTTGTCACACGGTGCCACACGTGCCCCACACGGTGTCACAGGTGTGCCCTGGTGCTGCTGCAGTGTCTGTGCTGTCTCAGGCTGCAGGAGCAGCCCCCAGGCCTGCCTGCAGCCCTGCAGCAGGATGTGCCTCTATGTCAGGATGCTGGAGATGAACTCGTTGAAGCGCTTCGAGTACTGCTCCGGGTTCACCGTGGAGATCTCTGCTCCGGCCTGCAGAGAGACAGCGGGTCAGAGGGTAGCGGGGGGTCAAGGAGGGGTCAGGAAAGGGTCAGAGGGGCAGGGAGGGGGGAGCCGCACAGCCCCTCTGTTGGGGAGGACCCACAGCTAAGGGAAAACCCAGCAGGTCTGGAGAGATCTCCAAGGAAAATGACTTCGGCTCCAGCTGCATGTCCAGTCAGGGCACTGTGAACCTTCATGGCTCACAGCTTTAGGAGCATGAGAGCTCCAAAGGCTGAGTCAGGGAGGGTGAGGAAGGATTTCAGGAGAAAGGTTTTCCAGACAGAGGGGGTCTGAGTACTGGAGCAGTTCCCCAGGGAATGGTCTGGCCTCAGGGCTGCCAGGGTGGGATTTGGAGTCTGTGATGGGTCCCCTCCACCCCAGCACATTCCAGCATTCCACACAAACTCCCCGGGGTGCTGGCTGGGCTGGATTCCTCCTTAAAGATAATTCCAACCTCAGCAACGCCCTGATTCCATGTCCTGCTAGGCTGGGCTTTCCCAAGCCCTGCTGGGAGCCCAGGGGGACTGCCAGGACACAGAGGTGACCCAGGGGTGTCACTCTTCATGCAGTCCATCCCTCCAGCACCTCCCAAATTGGGATGAAAATACAAATTACCCCAATCAAGCAGAGGGAAAACCTAACCCTGAGGCGATATGGAGGGAAGTGTTAACCCCAGGGCTGGAGAATTCCCACCCTGGCAGGAAGATCAGTGCTGGGGACACCTTCCACCCCAGGAGATGCTGCAGAGCAGAAGCCCCAGATCCAAGAGCCCCCCTGGGCCAGGCTCACCCCATGTTTCACTGTCTTGGCAGCGTGTGCAGCTTTCTTCTTGGTGTCGTAGGGTGTGAGGATGTCGATGATGGCCATGAAATAAACCTCCTTCCTGGGGGCACCTGGGAGCACGGCAGGGGCTCAGTCCCCTGGGAACAGCCAATTGCACCCCCTCCTCCAAAAAAACCCCTGGGCACACCCAGCTTCATCCCCCTCCTCCAAAAACACCCCCTTCCAGCCAACACAAGGGACTGCCCAGCAAAGCAGGGACAGTCCTCCTGTCTCCTGGACTCCACCTTAAAGGTCTTTTCCAACCTCAGCAATGAGCTGTTTCCTTGTCCTGCTAGGCTGGGCTTTTCCCAAGGCCACCTGGAAAGCTCAGGGCGGCTGCCAGGACACAGGAATGGCCTCAGGGGTGTCACCCTGGCTGCCAGGACTGAACCACCTCACTTAGCCTGGGACACCTCCCCTTTCCCTGCCCTCCATCCTTCCTCCACAGTTCACTCACATCCTCTCTACCATCCACAGCTCCATCACACCTTCCTTGCCCTCCCCAGCTCCCCACACTCACTGTCATGGCTCTTCATGGCATACACATCCACGGAGGGGTCAAACTCCCCGGGCCCGAAGAACCGGGGGTAGTTGAGGAGGTTGCCGGGGCTGTCGGGGGGGGTCCCATAGGAGGAGATGGGGTTCCCCCCTAGCCCATCATTCTCACACTCCTCATCCTCTGCCCGCTCCTCCACCTCCATCTCCTCCTGTTCGGCCCGGTCCACATCGTGGATGCCCACCAGCAGGCTGTAATCCATGATCTTCAGCTGGGCTAAAAACTGGGAGAGAGGCAGCAGTGAGAGCTGACACCCACACGGGGTGGGGGAGGCTCAGCTCTACCCTGCAGTGCCTCCCTAGGGCTGGCATTGAGAGCTAAACTCTCCTGAGACTTCAGAGGAGCTGCACAGGCCCCCTGCCCTCAGCAGGACAAGGCTGGTGCAGGAGGAGTCATTCTGCAGCCCTGAGCCAGCAGCGAGGATGCACGTGGAAGCAGCTCTCTGGCCACAGAGAGCAGCAGACAACTTTCCCAGGCCTTTCTGGGGAAAGGCTGTGAGAAGATTAGAGAAAAGCATGGTAAATAATTCTTATCTTCACTTGTTCCACCTGTTGTTGTGTACTGTTGGCTGGGGGTCTGTACAAATCACAAATGGGGTGGAACTGCTATGGAACACCTCTCAAGCTGTTGTATTTTCCAGCATCAGTCTCATTACATGGTTATGACAATGTGAAGATGCCAGCAGGTCACATTTTTGCTAGTAGATAAAGAACTCAATGTAACAACTTACTTCAAAAGTTTTTTGACCAATCACACAAAGCAAAAGCACATTGACAGTAGTCCTATCCAACCACTATAAGCACACATACCCTTGGTTAAATAATACCTGCTTATTTTGAATACAATACCTGCTTGTAAGCCTTCAAACACAATGCACAGAGCTCCATTATTAAACTTAGAACTTCCTAACATCTTGCTAGATAGACTTTTCTGCAGCTCAGGGAGTGAGGGGATGCAGTGAGGGGAGACAGAGCAGAGCCGTCCCCCAGGAAATTACCTCCACATCCCGCTTCAGCTTCTCAAGGAAGTTCTTTTTACTGTCTTCTCCAACATGCAGCTTCTGACCCTCATTCAAGAAGTCGTTGTCCTTGAAGGTTGGGAGGTCCTTGGCCTGCAACAGAAAGCCTGAGGTGAAATTCCCCAGCCCGCTGCCAGGGGAGGGCTGGCACATAGGTGTGGCTGCAAAAGCCCCTGCTCAGTCTGGGCTTTTAGGGTGCCCCAAGTTCAGTGAGGATGGAAAGGGCATCAGGCAGAGCACAGGAAGTGTCAGGGAATCTGTGGGCTCAGCTGGACCTACAGGGAAGCTCGAGGGAGACGTGGAGCAAGTCAGCTTCAAAAACTGCATAGCTGGGCCAGGGATGCTCCAAGCAGCTCCCAGAACTGAAATGAAATTCATGAAATAAATTTTCTTGGTTTCTGACTGCAGGGGGAAAGGGGTGAAGGCTTGGGGGAAAAAAAAAAACCAAACAAATCTTCTCTTCCTAAAGATTTGAGGAAAGCATTCAAGCCACGGTTTTTTGAAGGATCTGCCTGCAGCAGGCCCTAAGGATTCTGGGCATGTGGGAGAACTTAGAGCCCCTTACTGCCTCAGGGTTTCAATTCTTTAGTGACACAGGAGGGTGGGGTGGCTCTGTGAGCTCACATGAACCACCCAACTGCATGGGCCAAGGAGTTATCAGGGGATTTAGGGCAAATGGGAGTTCCTTGGCTGCTGGCTGGCATCATTTAGGGCAGGCTGGAGCAGATTCCAACCATGAAAATCCTACGTGCAGAACATGGACCAGCACAGGGCACTGCTGGGATTTCCACAGGGATTACAAAGCAGCAGCACAGAAGTCCTGCAGGGGAAGGAAGCTTAGCCCTGAATTCCCCCACTCAAGCCAGTTTTAGGAATGTGCCAAGGATCTAGTTTATAAATCTTCTGGTGGAAGATCTACCCCTGACCTGCCTGGGGTTGGTAGCTAGGGTGCTGTGAGGAAATCCTTCCTCAGGGACAGCACTGCCCTCAGGTGGGGTTTGGTTCTGCTGGGACTGTCCCCCAGCCCTGGTAGTGCCACCAGAACACAGTAGGGCAGGCAGAGCCAGCTCCCTCCCAGCCTGAAAGGGGGGACAGAGACAGGGCGAACTGAGGGCCTGAGGAACCTCCCCTGCTCAATACCCCAGGAAAAGGAAATGGAAAAGGGAACTCAGTTGCATCTGTCTGCTTCCAAGCACCAGGAGAAAGGAAAGGCTGGCCAGGGATGCTTCCATACCTTCTCTTTATCACTTGCTTCCCTGGATACTGTTGAGCCCTAAGAAAGAAAAAAAAAAAAAAAAAAAAAAAAAGAAAACATCATTACTGCACCCTGGGTCACACTCCCAATGGACCAACATTGAACCTCCATGCACAGCCCCCTTAGACCTGATTCCCTGAGCAGACCCCAAAGCCCCGGAACCCTGACAAGGGGGGTTCCAAGTCCAACCCCCAGAGTTCTGATACCTCAGGTTTTAGTTTTTATATTTTTCAGATTTTGTTATGCTTCAGTGTGTGGGTCTGTGCTCCATATTATGGGATGCTAAGCTCTCTTCACAGAGCAGGGAGACAAAAGAATTCCTTCTCCATTCTGTAACTCTGTCTGGCCTCTGCTGTAGGTCAGGCTCGATAAGGCCTCACCCCAGCCCCCCAGGGCCTCACCTTCAGGTCGTACTTCCTGTGCACGGTCAGCCTGTGGCTGAAGACGTTTCTGGTGACCACCATGTAGGTCTCCACGCCGTCCACGGTGAGCCGGTACATGCCCAGGAACTGGGGCAGCAGTGTGTTCCCATGGCACTCCACAATGAACTGGGGGACAGCAGGAAGGGACAGAGCTCTGTCACACAAAGCCCAGCTCTGATAGGACACAAACTTGCTGAGGTGCTGCAGCCAAGGCACCCACGGGAAAGGAAAGGAGGATTGGAACAGCTCCGGGGGTCTCCAGGAAAGGAGTGAGGATGTGAGAATCCCATTCCCTGAGCAAGATGGTCCAGGGAGTGCCAGCCTGCCCATGGCAGGGAGCTGGGACATCTCTAAGGCATTTCTCAATCCTGGGATTCTGTGACTCTGTGTATGGAGCTGGGAGATCTTCAAGGCTCCTCCCAATCCTGGGATCCTGTGACCCTGTGTGTGTCCAGCCTGCTGTGACAGGCAGGTGTTCACTGACATTGCCCAGCTTCACTTCTCGTGGTTACCTCGCTGTGCCTGGAACTCAAGGCCTGTTAAACACCCCCTGCTCGGAACCCCTGCAGAGCAGATGGGCTGGAAACCAGCACCTGGACCAGGACATTTCCAGCTGTCCCACTGTGACCCCACTTCCCTCCAGCCCCTCTGAAAGGTCTGAGGCAACAAATGAGGCTGCCTGTTTGCAGTTCTGATCTACCAGGGATCCATAATTTATTGACACAAGGGCCAGGATGAGCTGGGAAGGGGCTCAGCACCACAAACAGCTGCTGAGTTGTCCCTCAGACATTCATCCCTCAGATTTTTGTCCCTCAGACCCTAAAGACCATTTTTCCCACAAAACCTGCGTTCAAGCTCTGCCAGCTGTGAATCCAAGCTTCGGACCCCCAGCAGATCCCCAAGTGCGCACGGGGGGCTCCAGACTCACCATACCTGGTGGTACTTCTTGAGGATGTTGTGCATCTCTGCCACGTCCTCGCTGGACACGGCCTTGATGACGAACCTCCTGTCGTAGGTGGTGAGGAAGCGCGCGCCGCAGCGGCCTTGGCTGTCGCTGTTCACCGGGGCGCTGCGTGTCACCGAGTTCTGGGGGACAGACATGGTGTGGGGATGGTGCCAGGAGCTTGTCACCTCCCTCAGCAGCAGGGTCAGCCCCACAGGAACCCCTGAGCAGCTCTGGGAAGCAGGGCCAGCCCCACAGGACCAGCTCAACCACCCACTCTGGCTGTGAACTCCAGATTTGGTGCTGCTGAGGGTAAAATCCAATTGTTTAAAAGTCTGGACGTACTTTTAGGGCTTCCAGATGGCCCCCTGATTTGCTGGCAGGTTTTACTCCAACACCTGGGGTGTGTTTTTGGAAGGTGTTTTTTACAGGTGTAGGATATATAGGCCAAGAGCTCTCAGCATTTCCTCTCAGGGATTTAAGAACAGTCAGGATATTCCTAAGGCTTAAGGAAAACCAGACCAAAACAAACTGAAATTCCCCTCAAAAAGCAGCTTAGTCTGGCCAAAATCTCAGTGTTTGGGGATTCTTCACAGGTCATCCTGCACCAAAAACCACCCTCAGGCTCCGCTATTCTTACTCCTGGACGTACAAGATGAGTATAAACAGCTTGGTTGTTCTTCTGACAACCAGCAGCATCTGCCTTTAGATCCCTGTCTCCACCCATAGCAACCAGACAGTGCAGCAGGGCTGGAAAATCCCAGGAAAACAGTAGAGCAGGGATCAATTCCCTGAGCCACAACACCAGGTCTTTGTTCTAATGCCTCTCCCCAGGTAGCGGGGCCTGCTGCGAGCTTCTCCCTCAGCCCCAGTCACTGCTGCTCACACCTCAAGCTGTCACCTGTCCCCTGTCTGTCCTCTCCACCTGCCCACAAGTCATTTTATCAACCAGCAACCTCTCACCAGCATTTCTTGTTGGGGAGGGCTATGAAACACAGCAGCACCAACACTGGTCCTTAAGTTTTCCAGCATTTCTGCGCTGGACATTGTGTTTCAGGCTGGATTATTTAGTTTTTTCAGGTGGCAGTGGCACTGCTGTGTCCCCCTCGCTCAGCTCTGGCAGCAGAGGGAGCCTGCAGCAGAGCCTGCTCTGAGAGAGAGATTTACCACGTCATGCTGCAAATGAGCCTAGAGGTTTCCTTTCAGAATGAAGCATTTAAAGCTTGTAAAACTTTAATGAAGCAGGGGAAAAACTCTGTTGCTGCCAAGAGCTTTAGAGAGCATCAGGAAAATAAAGGCAAACAGAAAAATCCCCTTTGCTGCTTGCTGACATTTGCAAAGGGGTCTGTGCCAGGCAGTTTAATCAGCCCTCATGTCAAAACCACAGAGCTTTTCTTCTGGAGCTGGGAAGCAGAAATCGTGACCACACAGAGCATTACCAAACTCACAGCCCTCAGCTCCCTTCCTGTCACTCCCCCTTTTCCCACAGTTGGGGTGTTAAGTTCAGCCTCCTGGCTCCGTTCCCACCCGAACCATCATACTTTACCCACCTGAATTTAGCTCAATTAACATTTTCTGTTCCAGCTGAACAGAAAACACTTTTAAAAAAGCCAAAGCAGCCCAGAGATGGGGGAAGCAATCCCTCAGAACAAGAGGGGGAGTGTAAATGATGAACTACAGAGAGTGTGGGTCAGACCTGGGGAGGGTGTCATCACAAAGGGCTGTGACACGGCACAGGGGGAGGCAGTGTGGGACCAGCCCTGCTCCAGCTGCTCTTTCCACCACGCAGGGAGCACGTGGAGGGAACAGGGAGGCTGCAGCACTCCCCCACATGCCTCTGCAGTCAGTGTTCCAGGGGATGCCCCTGGCACCGTTCCCGCTCTGTCACCACTTGCTGGGGACACTCCAGCTCCCTGACACCCAGCCTGCTCAGGGCTACGTGGCCACCACTGCCCTGCTGGCCCTGCTCCATGTGATCTCCCAGCCCTGAGCTGCCCCTGCTGCTCAGGGCTGGCCTCCCTGGCCCTGCTCTGGGTGATCTCCCAGCCCTGAGCTGCCTCTGCTCAGCTCCTTGTGCTCAGGGCTCAGAGCTGGCTGAGGAAGGGTGGCCCTGCTGCAGCAGCCAGAGTTGTGACATCCCCAGAGTCCTCAGAGCTGAGCCCAGCAGTGTTAACAGCAGACTCCTCTCCAAGAAAATCAGCGCCTCTGGCATTAGGGAATGGATCCCAAAGCACGAGCCACCTTGATACACCCAGTTCAACAACACATACTTGATTGAGGGCAGCAAATTCATCTGAATCTGTACAAACACTACAGACTCATTTTCCTTGCAGATATTCCAGGCTGGATCATTGTTATTCTCCACCTCCTGCCTGCCACCTGTGCCCCCATTTCATGCCTTGGGAGCAGGGATCACCATCTCCTCCTACTGCCCTGTGCTTGGCACAGCAAGATGCACTGCACTGCTGTGGTTCTGGTGGAACCACTCAAACACCAATTATAAATCCAGAAAAGCTGCTGGCAGCAACATATCAGCATGGTTTCTCTGCCAGGATGGCTGCTCTGTCCTAGAAGAGAAGAGAGGGTACCTGGTAGTCCTGGTCATCAATCCCAAATCTCTCCCGGAGGTTCCGGAACACCAGGGGACAATACTCCTTGAATTTGAAGCGGCTGGGCAGGTTCTCCCTAGGGCAGGGCAGAGATGTCAGCAGTGCCACCCAATGCCATGCTGGCTCCCCCTCGCTGCCAGCCCCCCAGGACACCCCAGCCTTGCCCTCGGCAGGGCAGCTCCTTGCTTTGGATGTCCACAAAACCCATCTCTCCCAGGGAACTCTGCAGGATCCTGGCTAACAGGGATGGGATGGGAGTGTGGAGCTCGTGTGGCTGCCAGGGCAACCCTGCCACAGGCAACTCTGAGGGAGCCATCCTGCTTGTGCCCTCCTCGTTGGGTCTGGCACACTGGCACACAGCTGTCCCTGTACATGCTGTCACCACTGTCACAGAGCTGTCCCAGCACACACTGTCCCGGCACACTAGGCAGAGCTGCGGGAGCAGAGGGACTGGGCTCTGGCTTCAGCTCCCACCACAGCACCAGAAGGGTCAAGGCCCCAGAGAGCAGCTCAGCCGCAGCACCCAGGAGAAGGGGATCAGCTCCAGCCTGGCTCTGCTGCCCCCAGGCACAGGACAGGGGACAATGACAGCATTCCCTGTCACTGAGGGAGCTACGTCTGCTCCTCCCACAGCCCTGAACCTGCACAGGGAGAGAAGCAGAGTTTGGTCCTGTTTGGACACAGTGGGAGAATTTGGCAGCTCCTTCTCAATGAGAAACCCAGGCAGTGACAGGTGGGGAGCTCAGATCTTCTCTGGAGGAGAAGGGAGACATCAGATCCTGCATGTTGGATGTGCCAGGAGAGACAAACTTCCCAATCACCTCCCACTCTGCAAAGCTGATCCCTGTGAAGCTTGGGGAAAATGAAGGATTAATCAGGGAACACTGCAGCCCTGCAGAGCAGGGATGGAGAGAGAACACAGCTCTGAGCACCAGCCACAACCACGATTTCAAAAAAGGTTCCAAAAATGGATTTTTTGGGAAAAGGAGACAGGGGCAACTCCAGAGAGACTCCATGAGCACAGCACAGCTACAGAGCTGCCTCCTGTGAACAGTTTAATCCCTCAAAGGATGCAAACCAACCACCACAGAGTATCTCAGTGACAGACTGACCACACCATGGCCTGTCCAGGGTCTGGGCAGGGTACAGGGCATGGATCCTCCTGGCCGTAGAGCTGGGAACAACCCAGAAGGCCTCCCCGAGGCCAGTTTGCCTCACAGCACAGAGCTCTGACCACAGAGAGGTTGGGAAGCTCCTACTTACTTGTTGAATAGATGATTGTCCACCTTAATCTTACTGTAGGCTTTAAAGTCATCGGGCATTAGCATGACGGGGACGGGAACATTGCTGAGCTCATTGATCTGCAAGAGAGAGGAAAGGGAGACTCAAACCCAGGTCCCACTGCCCTGGGGACCTGCAGGGATGTCCAACACCTCAGGGGATGGGTTTGGGGCACCGTGACCCATCAGACAGAAACAGCTGGGGAACACTGTGGTGACAGGCCACAGCAGCACCTCGTTCCACAACATGGTCAATCCTCCTGAGACAACCTTTCCCCCTCCACTGACCATCCAAGACACAGCTGAGAACCCAGACAAACCCACAGGCCAAGAACCAGCAGATTTTAAGTTTTAACTTAACCACCTCACTGAGAAAATATTCCAATTTTAATTATTCCTGCTACAAACCAGGATGACCAAAGCCTTTGCTGCAGCTCAGCACAGCTCTCCGTGGATGCTGTTTCCATGCTGGCTGTCTCCTGTTGCTTTCATCCCACCTTCTCTGGAGGGATGAGTCACTCACTAGATTGTTTTTGCTCCTTAGTCATGTGTGGCAGCCACAGGAACACGGGGTAGCAGAAGAATGAATGCTCAGCTACTATTGTACAAGCGGGCTCATGCTGCAGCACACAGTAGTGCCAGCATTAATAATAATAATAACAACATAATAATAATAAAGATCCACCTCTGGACTGTGTCTGGCTGCCCTGCTCCAGTCACTGACAAGACTATGCCAGAATCAAGAAGTTTCTGAGCTGCCTTTTCTGAAGATAGCCTAGTGCCACCTCCCCCAGGGACTCCCCACAGCCCCATCTCACTGAACTCACGTTAACAGCCTGGATTCAGGAAACAATTCCATTCCAGCTCTGTTCCCATGACTGCTGTGCCAAGCAGGTAGTGCAGGAGAGGGAGGCAGACAACGCTGGCACCAGCAGGGGTTGGCTCCAACTCCCAGCACCAAAACCTCCAGCAGATCAAGTGACTCCCAGCACACTGGGAAAGTTGCTGGAAAACTTCCCTGCTGGCTGGGAGCAGGGGCCAGGCTCAGGAAAGGGATCCAGCCCTGGGATTCCCCGCTCCCTGCGTGCAGCAGGACACACAGCACTGCCCAAAGTGCTGCCACATCCCTGCTGGGCTCCACAGGGTTCAGTCCCGGGGACGTGCCATGAGCCAATTCCATGCAGCCCATATTTATCCCACCCTTTCTCCATCGTTACCACGAAAATCCAGACCAGATTTAACACACGTCAGACTGGGAAGAAAGACACATCCCAGTGACAGGAGGGAAGGTGGCTATTTTCAGAGCCAGCCATCCCACACAACAGACAAGAAGCGGGAAGCGAAGCGGCCACGGCTCCTGGAGGGAGCGGAGCTGCAGCTCTGCAGAGCCCTGCTCTGCAAAGCCCTGCTCTGTAGCACACAGCTGATGCCTTAAGGGTTTATGTTTTTCAGATCCTGTGCTAGATTGGGGTATGATTCTGAACTCCCTACAGAGTGTAAGCTCTCATCACAGTTTGATAGGATAAAACAATCCTTCCAGGCCTGAGAACCAAAGCCACCATCACAGCCTCAGGCCTGAAAAGTATGAACGGGAATTAATGGGAGAGGGGGAGAGCAAACTGGGGGACTGTGACTTCATTACCTGAAGCTGTAACTGGACAATTAACCCCTGATATCCTGAAGAACTCCTGACTGTCATCCATCTCAGGTGTAGCCTCTGCACTGCCCAAGGTGTATTTGTAAAAGCCTTTAATAAATACCTACTTTATTCTCCAACTCTGTCTAGCCTCTGTTCTAGGTATCCAGCCCAAGGCATCACAGCGCTGCCACAAACCCTGTGGGATGTATGGAATAGGTTGCACAGACGAATGAATGAATAAATAATGGCACATATCCCTCACCGGCAGCATCCCCGAGCAGGGAGAGCCCGACGCCTCCCCGGGTTTGGCTCAATCCTGCACGGAGCCAACCCCTAAGCCAGAGGGGAGGGAAAAGGGAACAGACTCCAGGTGAGGAAGGGATCTCCCAGCTCGCAGCCACTGCAGGGAGCTGCATCAGAGTCCCACGCAGAGATTTCCCCTCGGGGAGAGGAGAAAACAACTCATTCTGCACTGAGACAGAGGCGCTGCCTCCAGCCACTAATTATTGCTGTCTGCCAGGAGGGGAAGCTTGACAGCTCCTGCCACACGCCTGCTCCCAACCCAGCCTGCTCCCAGCCCTCTTCCCGCCGTGGGGAAGGCACAAACAAGCCATTATCAGCTCCTTGCTGAGCGGAGGAAGGGTGCTGACGACTGAGAGGGAACAGCGATTCGGAGGCTGCCTCCTCGCTGGCAGCAATTCAGACACAAATGTCCTGAGGCCTCGCTGGGTGCCCTCGTTTCTGCAACGGCATAAACCTCAAAGCGAGTGTGGGACCTGTTTCGAGGCTCCTGAGTGGCAGAAATGGTGCACGAGGATAGCTCTGAATCGTTTCAGAGGTGCCATCACTCCTCACAAGACAAGAGAGCCCCAAAAATCCTCCCTGTGGAAGCCTTTCCCCCTTTCCAGCAGAGCTGGCTGGATGCTTTGGGATCCGGCTTTGGAGGAGACAGGGAAAAGGAAGGGGGGTGTGCTGGGCGCCAAGATGTGGGTGAAGGGCTGGACTGCTCATTTTTAGACCCAGCACTCCCCACCTACCCTCCCCAATGTTAGCTCTGGGCCACTGGTCACTGGGCCTCTGCTCCTGGCACCAGTCTGGAAGAAAACACAGATTTATTTAGTTTAGTTTTGTTGCTCCGTCAGGTTTTTTAAATTTAAATTTTTTGTTGTTTCAGCACTGTGTGCTCCCACAGCAACACCCATGCCTGACACTTTCCCAAAGGAGAGGAACAAAAAGCCCCCACACACCTCGGGAAAGGGATATCCCAACCCCTCCCTTCTCACAGCACAAGCCTCAGCATCCAGCCCCCTTCCCAAGGATTATCCAGCCAAATCCTGAAACACCAGGAGTCCTTCCCAAAGGAAAGCCTGGCCAGCAGCACCTATCACCTCTCCAGAGGGATCCTCTCCTCAGGTTCATCCTGGGGGAATCTGAGCAGCCTCCTGGAGGGAGCAACGTGACAAACACCAGGCACATGTTTGCTCTCTCACCTTCTCTCTGGGGAGAGGCGTGGAGCAGCAAATTATATATAGCAGAGTGTGTGTGAGTGTGTGTCCCGGGGTATTTATGCTCCAGGAGGCAAGGTCACAGCAAGGTGCATGGCAGGGAGGTGCTCAGCTCCTGGGGAGCACATTCCCAGGGATCTGTGGCCAAAAAGAGGAAGAACTCTGCCTCGAGCAGGATCTCTGGGGCTGTGGTTACCAGGGAGATGCTGGGTGTGGTTCTGGAGGAGACAGGGACAGAGGGCAGAGATGCAGCAGCACCACAAACATACATGGACCCTGACAGGCTGTATTGGGCATCACAGACACTGCAAGGCGCAGGAGCAGCAGGCTGTACCGCACCTCTACCACATCACAGGTCCCCAAAGTGTGGACAGAATCGGTCCTGATCTGCTCTTAAACCCACTTCACTTTGTGGCCCAGCAGCACCACTCAGGATTCTAGGCTGAAGATTTCTCTTCAGCACCAAAGCCAACTCCTTTCCCAATAAAAGCCACATCAATATTCTGTGTCATTCAGGGACAGCTGTTGGGAGGAACGGGCCAGGCATAATTTTGTTTCAAAACCTGACTGTAGCCTCAAAGCGGCAATTAGCATTAGTAAATTGATGGGAAAATGCGATTTGTTTACTAACAAGATGCAGCTGATGGAGTGTGTGAGCCCACTCTGAGGGATTCTCAGCAACAGGAATTTGCTCAGGAAAATAAAGATACTTTGTTCCCCTCAAAGCTTTCCTATTAGGCATCTTGGTAAGTATTAGTTAAACTTTTTTATGCACTGTGGAAGGAGGTGAAAGACACATGGGAAAATCACTTTAGCACAGAGACAAACCCACAGCTGTGGCAAAACTTCGCTGCTGCTTAGCACAGAGCAAAAAAACCCTGTTTTCCATGACTTAGAGCATGATTAATCAGTATCCATGCTAACAACCCACTGTGCAAAGGGAGGGAAGAGTGAATCTTGCAGTCAGTAATTCCTCTGGGGACACCAGGATGCTTTAAGATGGAAAAAAAAAAGCATTCCCTGGTGAGAGCAAACCCATGTATTCCTGAAAAAAAAAGTACTTGGAAAGCTGCTGGAAAGGATTCCTGGCTGCATGACAGGGATCAGGCAGTGCCACTCTCCTGTCCCCAGTCCTGTCAGCCTCAGGGTCACTGGGAAGCATCCATGCTCCCAGTTCTCTCACAGGTGGGCAGAGCTGATGCATCCCTCGGTCCAAAAAAGGTGAGAAATGGGAAAATTCAACAACCAACCCATGGTCGTGGCAGTCAGCAGAAATGAGCCCTGTTCTCCTCACTGAACCACCCAGGAAAATCCTCCTTTGTCTCCCAAAAAGGAAAAGGGCTCCTGCAATGGGGATTTGAACAGGAAAGGGCTCCTGAATGAGCAGTTGGCAGCCAGGCCCTCGGTCATTCCAGGGGCTGGCACAGCCCTGGCCATATGCTGCTCTTTTCAGAGGTCAATTAGAGCTAGGCTGGGAAGGGAGAGATCCAGGCTGTTCCCACCATGCCAGGAGCAATTTCTGGGATCTGAGTGTTTGATATGTGGCAGATGCTGCTCTGGCAGCACGGAAGGCAAGGCTGCAAAGCAGGGAGGGCCATGCTCCACTCCCAGCACTGCTGTTTCCCTGGAATACTAACGAGCTCTGCTCCTGCTGGCAGTGCTCCTGAGGGCCTGGGAGATGGCTGCTGCTCCAGCCAGGAACTAGAGCCTCTGGAGCTGCCTCGAGCAAAATCCATGCAGCCAACAGATCTCCCCGTTCCCACAAGAACGGGACGTTTGTGCCTTTCCCCTGCCAGAGCCAGTGGAATCTTTTCCAGCTTAGGAATTGGCAGCCCTACAGACACAGATCCCAAACACCTCCTTGGGATCCCAGAGCCTTCCATCCCTACAGACACAGATCCTCAATCCCCTCGCTGGGATCCCAGAGCCTTTCATCAGCAGCACCTTACAACTGTTTCCATGGTTCCCAGAGCATCACACAACACTCCGTTCATCTCTCTGGCTGGGAGGTGGCTGCTCCCTTCCAGAACCGTCCCAACTTTCCCATCCTGTGCACATGGATCCATCCAGGGCATGGAAAACACACCTGGAGCACCACACACAGACCCTACCCCCAGGAGCTGCAGCTCCTCTCCCAGTGCCATGACAACAGCAGGAGAAGCTTCCCCAGTAACCATCCCCACATCTGCTGGATTAAGGGTCTAGCAAAAAACTCAGAAATAGAGGCTGGGCCACGGTGGCTCCACTTTTACACAAGTTCTCCCCTCCCCTCTGTGGTTTTCTGGTCCAAAATTCAAATTGTTTGCGTCATACTGCCCCTGTCTGGCCCTGCTCACAGCAGCCCCACCCCAATCCCACCCCTGGCTGGGACCACCAGGACCCGGTTACTGAAACGCTCCGAAGTGGTATTCCAGAAGGCAGCTCCTGCTCTTGGGGTACTCCTGGATCCTCTCCAGAGCCAGCCCTGCCTGTGCTCAGCAGCCTCTTTAAGGCTGTTCCAGACTGGGAGAAGGGCCCACGGGGATTTCTGCAGCACACTGCACAAAATGGTTGTTTGTTTGATTTCTCCGTGAAAAAGTTCACCCCATATCCAAACAATTCTGACAGGATCCTCCTGGCACAGCCCCGGGCTTGTGCTGAGAACTGTTTTCCCCTCCTCCCACTGCAAGGATCCCAGGGCAGAACTCCACGGACACAGCCTACAGTCTCTCACTCACCCACCCCTCCTTGTCCAAAGCAGCCAAATATTAAACAAATTCAAGGATTTCCAACAAAACTTAAAGGTATTCCAAACCCCTTAGCTGGAGGCACCTAATTCCAATTCCCACCTAAGCAAGGCACTGGAATCATCTCTCATCCACAGCTGCCACCAAACTCTCACCCCAATGTGGCAGAGAGGTGGAGGGATTTACTGGGAAATCCTAAACGCCTTCCCAAAGGTCAGGAGGTCACAGCTGAACTTTTCTCACCCCCTTTCCCAGCCCCTCAGCTCCTTCCTGGCAGCAATTTCTTCCTAATACACATCCGATATAATCTCCTTACCAGCTTAGTGTCAGCTTGCCTTCCTCCTTTTGCCCAAATATCTCACAGCCAAATGCTCCCAAAGTTACTCTGTCCTCATCCGGGGCCTCAAATTCCTGCCAGGCTCCTACTGCCCAGACAGCTACAACAAAGAAAAACACACCCCCAGCCCCCCCCAAAAGGCCAATTACCAGCAAGTAAACCGTCACAATGAGGCCAAAAATTAAACTCGGAAAATCCCACAATTTCCATTTCTTCAGGGCTGCTAATGGCACCACTGATCAAAGCCCGATTAAAATCATTATCCTGCTTCCTGGGCAAGGCTGGGAGCACTTGGAACATCCTTTGCCTCAAAGCCAGCACGGTGCTGAACCACATTTGGAAGCTGTCACTCCAGCCAGTCAGGCCAGAAGGTTTTTTTTTTTTTTTTAAATTCTTGATGTGTTATTTGTTTTGAGGAAAAAAATGAGCCTGAATCCTTTCACTCTCTAGGAAACATTCACTAATCCACTGGAGAAATAGGTGTGTCTGAGCCCTAAAAGTGGATTAATTGAGGAAGGGATGAGGCTTCTGGCTTCTTTGGCCAAGAACGGCACCCAGCAGCCACATCCGAAGATCAATCCTCGTGCCTGCCATCATAAACCCGGGAGAAGTTTCCAGAGAAAAGACAGGGATGGTCTTAGGAATTCCCAAAGGAGGTGGATCAGAACTGAGCCATCACAGACATTCCCAAGAGGTCCTCTCACAACTCGGTCCCAGAGGATCTGAGGCCAAGAGGACACGCACGGCCCGAGTCCTGCAATCAAAGGGGACAAACCCGGGACAAACCCCTCATTTTGGGAGATGGAGATGGGAGACACATTGTCCAATGTCCTCTGGGCTGTGACACAGGGGAATCCCTCACTGGGACAGCCATAGGGACAGTCCTGGTGGACACCCGGGGGTTGGAGCAGAGGGACAGGGCTGTGGGTGCCAAATTCGCGTCCACCCCAGTGCCAGAGGGGAGACTGTGCCACAGCAACATCGCACAAAAAAGTATCAGTCTCCCTGCCCAGTCCGGGAAAATGGGTGTGGAAAAGGTGTCGGGGTGGGGACACAGGGACGTGCCTGGCAGGGACAACCCGACCTGGGGATCCCCAAACCGCCTGGAGACACAGAGCCAGCAAAAAGGGACCACAGAGCCCAACGAGGGCTGGATCAGGGCTGGGATGCAAAGGGAAAGCAGGCTGGGATTCAGCGGGGTTGAGAGGGAAAAGGCCCAGCCCGAGGGGGAGCGGGGAAGGGTCGGATCTGAGGGACTCGAGCATTGCTAAGGGGGATGAGGGGGCGAGGCCCCGCTCCCGGGGTGCTCTGAGGGGCGGGGGTTTGGGGTGGGCTGGGGGGCCGCGCCGCCCGCTCTCACCGTGTGGTTCGCCCCCCACATAAGGACGCTGAGCAGCGGCTCCGAGGCCCGGAACAGCTTCACCTTCTGGCACACGAAGTGTTTCTTCTTGGTCTTGGTCTTGCTGGCGCTCAGGGCCGAGCCCACGGCGGCGACGGCTCCCGCCGCCGTCCCCGCGGCCCCCGCGCAGTTCGCGGCCATGGCGGACCCGACCGACCCCCTCCCCGTGCCCCCCTACCAGCGCCTCCACATGGTTCCGCCCGGCCCGGCTCGCCCCCCCTCTCGCAGTGGTACCGCCCGGCCCCGTCAGCCCCGGCCCCTTAAGCTTCCCCCTCGCCGGCTCTGCCCTCGCCCCCCCCCGCCGCTGCCACGGTGGTTCGGTCCTTGCCCCCCCCTCCCCCCCCCCCGCCTGCCCCCGCGGTGGTTCGCTCCGCCGTGGCCGGCCGAGCCCGCTCCGGCCCCGAGCCGAGGAGGCGCCAAGATGGCGGCGGGCTGAGGGGGTGGGGAGGGGGAAGTGCCATGTCCCGCCCGAGCCGGGGGAACGGCGGGCGCTGGCGGAGGGAGAACCTCGGCTTGGGCTGCGGCAGGAGCGGGGAGAGACGCGGCACGCACTGGGCTATGAGAGGGAACAACGGAGAGGGACAGCGGACAGAGGAGAGAGAGGGGAAAAAGCCCTATTTCCTCCTCCTGCTCCCGGAGATGGTCTCGCCCGGTCGGCGTGACGCGCCGGCCAACGCCACGCCCCTCTGGGAACGGACCACTCAGCAGCGAGGCGGCTGGAATTATGAATGGGCTGTTACAACGTCATGCGCCGCCGTTTAAAGGGCCCGCAGCCGCTTGGGGTCCCCGCCGGGACCCTCGGGGGGATAACGGGGACACCCCCGGCCCCGGGGCGCGGCCTGCGGGCTGGACATACCCGGGAAGGGGCTGCTGCGGCCTCCCGAACCCTCACCGACCCTTCCCTCCCACAGCCAATCCACCCCTGCCCCTCCCATCTCCCCCAGACCACAAAGGACATTTAACAAACGACAGTGAAGTTTCCTAATTAAAAAGGTAAAATAAATCTACACTGCTGTACATATACACATTACTTACATTACAAAATCCCAGAGAAATGTTTGCTGTGTCAGCTACGCTCTGCTCATTCCCTTTTTCCCCCTCAGAAACTGCTTCTTTTGGGTCAGAGATCAATGAAATAAATCTGTGAGCCACCAAATGCCAGCCACAGACACCCCACTGTGAAGTGTGGGTGCAAAGGGTGAGAGTGTGGAACAGGGTTGGTGTAGTTCTGTCAAATTCCATGGGATTACCTCACGTGTGCATTGGTTCTGCTCTGGATTTTAAGGATTAGCAAAAGTAGATCTTCAGCTCTGGCACAGAGCAGCAGAGCTTGGTAATGATGTACAAAAGTCACATCAGTCAGGATGGGGAGAGGAGGAGAAGCTCTGGCAATAGGTTAGAAATGGAACACAAAGGCCCCAAATGCAGAGGGCTCCAAGGGCTCAGCTCCGGGATCCTCTGAGGGAGCTGGAATTGTTCCTGGAGAGCTCTCACCTCTGGGAACAAACATCCAGCTGAGCTCCTGCCCAGGGTAGAACCAGGACAGGCTTCACCTCTGCATAAAGTTCTTTTCCAGGGCAGCAGGAGTCCTCTGCAGGGAGTGGATGTTGCGCTTGACCCGATCCTCCAGGCTGGAGGTGGAGGCACTCTCCAGCTTCAAACGGCTGCAGGGAACAGGAGCAGAGACAGAAATCACAACCCTGACTGAAGGAGAGCACACAATTTCTACATTATTCTTAATAATTTATAAATATAATAATAAATATATTTAAATAAATATAATATATAATTTTTATATTGGTTTTGAATTATTATCTGCATATAAAACACTCCCAGAGTGGCAGAACATCAGCAATGCCCAGCTTGGGTCTGACTCCCAATCAGCAAGAGCCACTTTTTGGGCGGAGGGGAAAATTCGGGAACAGCAGCTCTGTCAGCCACAGGGGAGATATGCAATCCCATGATCTGAACACTGAGGCCATCCCTCAGAAGTTGAATTCCCCTTGGATGAGGAGGGGGTAAAAGACTCACTGGAAGAATTTCCCATCCCTGGAGTCGAGTTTCTCCAGCTCCTTCTCCAGCTCCTCCTCCTTGCGGTGCTTCCTGAGGTTGTTGGCTCTCTCCTCTTCCCTCCACTTGGCATTTTCCATCATTTCCTGACGTTTTCGCTCCAGTTCCTCAGGAGAGATCTTTCTGTTTGGAGAGAGAGACACACTTCATAAAACCATTTTCACAACGACCAGAGTTTGGCAGAGACAAAATTCTGCCAAGTTATAAATTGAAGTAAGGCACCTGCAGGAGTAAGATTAATTAAAAAAGGAAAATCAGCGATTGTTTAGTTAGATTCTGAGAGGGAACAGAACCATCACATAGAGAATTTCTACCGCCCTTTAATATCCTAATGAGAATGGGATTTATTTTGATGCAAATATCAAAATAAAAGAGTAATTGATGGTAGCCACAAGAGAGGTCAAATGTTATAGAACATAACCTATACAGGAAAACATTTCTGGAGATATTTTTCTGTGAAGCAGCAGCACCCCAGGCCCCTCATCTTCCTCACTTTGGGATGGTGGAATTGTTCATGTTGGAAAAGGCTCAGATCAACCAAAGCTGGTTCACATTCCCCAGATGAGGGGGATTTAACACAGGTTTGCCTTTGGCAGCCGAGCTTGTGAGGATATTTTAAAAATTTCCCTCTTTTTTAAAATATTCCACCTCCCCACATCCCAGCAGGAGGCTCTTTTCTCCCTCTTTGAATTTAATTTTAATCCCTCTGAATTTAATTTTAATCCCTCTTTGATTTAATTGATCCCCTAATTGGTTTTAATTCCAAGATGATGCTGTCAGGATCCTTTTTTCGCCTGACGGAACAGAACCTCCTAATTACAGAATTCACAGAAACACTGGGTTGGAAGAGACCTTCAAGATCATTGAGTCCAACCTAGGCCCAACACCTCAATAAACCCTGGCACCCAGTGCCACATCCAGGCTTTGTTAAACACTCCCAGGAATGGTGACTCCACCAATTAACCAATTTCCATTCCCGCCCGGCAGGAGAAGCAGCACCACCGAGCACTGCTGTGGGAAGGTGACACCCACCAGCCAGCAGCACCAGTGAGCCATGAGGCCCCTGTGTGTGATTCTCTGTGCATTTCACCTGTCCCACTCCAACCACCAGAGGAAATCTGGTGCCCAGGTGCCTCCCAGGGGTCTGTCCCCCAACACAGGGACACGGGACAGGACAGGGTGCCACTGACCTGGTGTAGCCCGGGGGGTGCTGGCGCCGGAAGCTCTTTTTGGGGGAAGGGCTCCTGGCTCTGCCCTTCTCCTCACGGCTGCTGTGCCTGCAACCCCAGAATTACCCTCATTAACACCAAAATCCACATTTGACTAGATCTTGATCACATTTATAAACATTCCTGGGGGTTTTAACACATCCTGAGGCTGAGGTGGCTCCCACAGCTGCAGGGCTGTTACCTGCCCACTCTAGGAACAATCCTAAACTGACAGACTCTGACTCCCAAGAGAGCACTGCATTTGATCTGAGGCTGTGAAGTCTTCCAAAACTGATAGATAGCACTGGGATTATGGGTGTGGACTTGGTTAGAAGTGTGTAACATCACAGGGTGAAAAATTAGAGTTTGGGGTTTTAGAAAATAGTAATCAATATGAAGCAAGATGGTTGTTTTAGGGCAGAAGCAAGCTGTTCTTCACCTTTTTCTTTCTTCATGGGTTTGGGTGGTATTTTGTAATTGGACAGAAACATCCACACTGCGGGCTTCGAGTGACCATTTATTGGATTAGGAGTGAAAATAATCTAGGTGTAACCTCTTAATTGGATAATTTAGCCTTAAATACGTTGTAACAAGAGATAGTTGGCCATTTTGTGCCTAGTTAATGAGAGACTGCAGAACTCCCTGCTGTGAGACTGCAACATTGACAATAAACAATAAACCCCTGAGTCTGAACGTGAACCATTGTCTCAAGTGCCTTCAATCCCGACCCTGACAGAGACAGAAAAGGGAAGCAGAGACCCCACAGGACTGCAGGGAACTCCCATGCTTTCACCCACTCACTGTTTGCTGTGCCTAGAGGGGGATGCTGAGCTCCTCTGGGGGTTCCTCCTGCTGGAATGCCTCTGGGGAGAGTGGGATGGGCTCCGGGAGCGCTTCCGGGGGCACGGCCCCGCCTCGGGGTCCCTCACCTGGAATCCAGAGGGAACACAGGGGTGGGAGCAGCCCCCACACAGGGCATAGGGGGTGAAGTTTGTGGCTGGGACAGCTGAGGGAGGGAATTCCTCCCTGGGGTGGCATTCCCAGACGAGCTGAGCCTGCTCCTGGATGCCTGGAAGTGGCCTAGGACAGGCTGGAGCAGCCTCGGACAGTGGGAGCCCATGGGACAGGATGGGTTTTGATGTCCCTTCCCACCCATTCCATGGATAATGAGGAGCATTTGAACAACCTCATCCTGAATTCCTTATCCTAAATTCCAAGCAAAAGTCTGGCTGAGCTTGGAATAATTTGAATTTCAAGGCTTAGATGGCCTCAAATTGAATTTAAAATTTATTCATTCCAGTTCCAGCTACTGCAGCTATTCCCAAAACCCCTGGTTCTCCCACCTCCCAGGGTGTACCTGCAAGCCATATCCCGGGATTTTGGAAGGAGCAGCCTTCCAGGAGGAATTATCCACCCTCTTCTGAGACCTAGAAAGAAAATAAAGCCCTTTTGAAGCAAGCAAATGGAAAGAATAAATCCATTTTTACCACACATTAATGATGCAAAACCAATGAAGCAACAATTTAATGAAATACTTAATTAAAAGCATTAATTAGATAGAAAAATCTGAGAGTAGGTGAAAAACCAGCAGGAATGGGGGCGGTTTTAGAAAAAAAAAAAAAAAAAGTAAAACTCACTTATTTCCGGGCCTCTCCTCCTCAGAGCTGGAGCTGGACATGCTGGAGCTGCGCCGCCGGTGCTTCTTGTGCTTCTTCTTCTTTTCCTTCTTCTTCTTCCTCTCCTTTTTATCCAAACTGTTCTGCAGCTGCAAAGCCAAAAACTCCCTCAGAACCACACGGAAAACACCACAATTCCACATTTTCCACACATTTCCAATGTGTGCAAAAGCACAAAACCTGAAGCCAAACAAATCTCTAAAAATTATTTTTTCATATTTAAAGGTGTAAAAATGTTTTTGCAGTATTTACAAGAGAAATATCTTTCTAGAAATGTAGAGATACTTATAAAAATTTACAGCTATTTATAAATTTCAAGCCAGAAAATCTCATTTAATGAGATTTATAAATTTATAGCAATTTATAAATGGGAATTTTTGATTATAAGAAAAGGGGAAACTCATCTTTATAGCCATTTATAAATTGCAATCTACAGATACATAAATTTAAATGTATGGATATATAAATTTAAATTAATAGGCATATAAATCTCGTTTAATAAGATTTTCTCTCAGAATTGAGGAGTGTGAGGAGCAAACAGAGCTTGGCTCCTTGTCCTGGACAATAAAAATTCTGATTTTTGCTCCTCCCCTGCCTCACACCTACCAAGGCTTTGATTTTCTTCATTTTCACCGGGTTGCTTAAAACTTCTCTTTTCTTTTCCTCCTCCCTCTTCCTAAAGCAGGAAAAAGAAAATCAGTTTTTTCAATCACATTTGCACAAAGAGGATACAGCAAGCGCAAGCTCTAAAAACAGAGAAAGCAGGAACAAAGAGAAATGTTGTGTATTTAGCAAAACTGAAGAGGAGTTGCCCCTTTTCTTATAATCAATTGAACTACTTTTGATATAGGAACATTTCTAATCAATTCAACTGCTACTGATATAGGAAAATAGATATATTTATAGGATATATAAGATATATATCTATATTGGGATATTTATATGATATATATAAAATTGGATATATAGTTATAGGATAATATAATATTTAAAATCAATTGGATTGCTTTCGATATAGGATAATATATGTATTTATAGGATATATATACTAGGATATTTATAGATTATAGGATATATATGTATAGGACAGTATAATATTTACAATCAATTGTTTTTCATAGAGGATAATATATATATTTATAGGATATATAGAAGACATATATGTTAGAACATTTATAGGATAGATATATTAAAAGATATATATATACAGGATATGCTATTTCTAATCAATTCAACTGTTTTTGATACAGGACAGTATATATATTAATAGGACATATATATTAAAGGCTATATATATATATATATACAGCATAATATAATACATAATATCAATTTAAGTGCTTTTGATACAGGCTAATTTGTAGTTTTTGAGTGCCCTTGTCTCTGCACACCTGATCATGAAGAGGGGGTCCTCACGGATCTTGGTGGCCATGTCCAGCACGGAGCTGGCCCCTGCCCTGGCGAAGATGGAGCCGGGCAGCAGCCCCGTGTCCCCAGTGCTGTCCTTGTCCCCAACCTTGTCCAGGATGAACTTGTCCACGGGGCGACCCAGCAGGTACTCGTCCCTGTTCACCATCCCCCCGGGACCCTGGTACATCCACTCCAGCTTCTCCTCACGCTTCCTGTGCCAAAAAGAAACTTTCATTCCTCCTCCTGCTGCCTCCAGGGCTTGGCTGGAAGGTGAGCAGGGACAGTTTGGGGTTGGACTGTGGGACATGGCCCCAAGGATGGGATTGTTCAGCCTGGGAAAGTTTTGGGGTTGTTCAGTGCCTGACTGGGGCTCCAGGAGAACTGGAGAAGGATTTGGGACCAGAGGAATGGATTTGAATTGACAGAGGGCAGGGTGGGATAACATTTTAGGAAGGAATTCCTCCCTGGCAAGGAGGGGAGGGGATGGAACAGAAACCCCAGAGCGGCTGTGGCTGCCCCTGGATTCCTAGCAGTGCCCAAGGCCAGGTTGGACACTGCTAGGGGCTTGGAGCACTGGGACACTGGGAGATGTCCCTGCCATGGCAGGGGAGGCACTGGAGGGGCTTTGTTGTCCCTTCCATCCCAACCTTTGTGCTGTCCTCATGCTCTCCCCACGCTGTCCCTGTACTGTCCCCATGCAGTCCCTATGCTGTCCCCTGGCTCACCGCACGGTGCCCGTGTCCCTGTGCTATCACACACAGTGCCCGTGTCCCCATGCCCATGTCCCTGTGCTGTCACACACAGTGCCCGTGTCCCTGCTCACTGCACGGTGGCTGTGTACCCGTGCCCTCACCACATGGTGCCCATGTCCCTGTGTCCCCATGCTCTCACCACATGGTGCCTCTGTACTGATGCCCTCACCGCACGGTGCCCCTGTCCCCATATCCCTGCACCCTCACCACACGGTCGGTGCCCCTGTCCCTGTGCCCTCACCGCACGGTGCCCATGTCCTCGGCATAGCGCTGCATCTCTTCCCGTGCCCGCTCCTCCTGCAGCTCCCGCTGCAGCTCCTCGATCTTCCTCCTCTCGGCCTCATGCTTCTGCTCCGCCTTCCACACCTTCTCCACATTGCGCAGTGTCTGTGGGTGCCAGCTCTTTTTCAGGTTCTGTGGAAAGAGGGGATTGGCACAGGGATTGGTACCAGGACCGGCACTGAGGGGCCAGGGCAGCCCAGCAAGGCCGGCCGCTGGGCCCAGAGAACGGACCCACGGCTCCCACCGGCCCCGCGAGCGGCCTCAGTCCCGGGGCAGCGGCACATCCTGGCCCTGCAGCCCCTCCTTAGCCCCCAGAAGGCCTCCAAACCCCCCCTCTGACCCCTGCCACAGCCCCGGCCCCTTCAGCATCCACTGACCTCTCTCAGTCTCCCCCCCTCAGAAGCCCCACGCCCTCCTCCCGACCCCTCTCCCCTCCCCAGCTCCTCTCAGCCCTTCCAGCCCCTCTCCTTCCCCGTCACCGCCCCAACCCCCTTCATGCTCGCCCGCCCGCTCTCACCCGCCCCCGCCCCACCCCAGTTCCCCTCAGGACACCCGAACCCTGTAAGCCCCCCCTCAGACTCCTCAGTGCCCTCTCACCGCCCGCCTTCTGTCATCCCCTTGACCCCCTTTACGCTCCCCCGGCCCCTGTGAATCCCCCCCGGTTCCCTCATTCACCCTCACATCCCCCGGCCCCTCCCAGCTCCCTCGTCTCCCCTCATTTTTCCCTCTGCCTCCCCAGGTTCCGTCTGATTCTCTCCGGTTCCCCTCACCAGGTCTCCCCCCCCCATCGCGGCCGCCGGGCGAGCGCGTCCCCGCCGCTACCGGGGCAGGAAATACGTCACCGCCACGCGCCGCCGCTCGGGTTACTGCGCCGCTTCCTCCTCAGTGCGTCACGGGTGGAGGGGGAGGAAGAGAAAGAAGCGGCGGAGATGCCCCTCGGTGCCGAGTCTGGGAGGTGTTTTCATTTCGTGTATGGAACATAGAATGGCTTGGGTGGGAAGGGACCCCAAAGCTCTCCATTTCCACCCCTGCCATAGTTAGGGACGGGAAACCTTCCAGTGTCCCAGGTTGCCCCATCCACCTGGCCTTGGACGCTTCCAGGGAATTCAGACAAGATCTGAGCCTGTTTCAAATGAGGCTGGTTACAGCAATACCAAAGAAACGCCTGGAAATAATGAAGTGAGTTAATGGTGCTGAGCCTGTCTAGACATGGTGCTGAGCAGGTAGTTAGTGGTGCTGAGCCTGTCTAGACATGGTGCTGAGCTGGTAGTTAATGGTGCTGAGCAGTTAGTTAGTGGTGCTGAGTCGTTCCAGAGATGGTGCTGAGCAGCTAGTTAGTGGTGCTGAGCAGCTAGTTAGTGGTGCTGAGCAGGTAGTTAGTGGTGCTGAGTTGTCAGTTAATGGTGCTGAGCAGCTAGTTAACGGTGCTGAGCCTGTCTAGACATGGTGCTGAGCAGCTAGTTAGTGGTGCTGAGCAGCTAATTAGTGGTGCTGAGTCGTTCCAGAGATGGTGCTGAGCAGCTAGTTAACGGTGCTGAGCCTGTCTAGACATGGTGCTGAGCAGCTAGTTAATGGTGCTGAGCAGTTAGTTAATGGTGCTGAGCAGTTAGTTAATGGTGCTGAGTCGTTCCAGAGATGGTGCTGAGCAGCTAGTTAATGGTGCTGAGCAGCTAGTTAGTGGTGCTGAGCCTGTCTAGACATGGTGCTGAGCAGCTAGTTAATGGTGCTGAGCAGTTAGTTAATGGTGCTGAGTCGTTCCAGAGATGGTGCTGAGCAGCTAGTTAGTGGTGCTGAGCAGGTAGTTAGTGGTGCTGAGCAGTTAGTTAATGGTGCTGAGCAGCTAGTTAACGGTGCTGAGCCTGTCTAGACATGGTGCTGAGCAGCTAGTTAATGGTGCTGAGCAGGTAGTTAATGGTGCTGAGCCTGTCTAGACATGGTGCTGAGCAGGTAGTTAATGGTGCTGAGCAGCTAGTTAGTGGTGCTGAGCCTGTCTAGACATGGTGCTGAGCAGCTAGGTAATGGTGCTGAGCAGTTAGTTAATGGTGCTGAGCAGTTAGTTAATGGTGCTGAGTCGTTCCAGAGATGGTGCTGAGCAGCTAGTTAGTGGTGCTGAGCAGGTAGTTAGTGGTGCTGAGCAGTTAGTTAATGGTGCTGAGCAGCTAGTTAGTGGTGCTGAGCCTGTCTAGACATGGTGCTGAGCAGGTAGTTAGTGGTGCTGAGCCTGTCTAGACATGGTGCTGAGCTGGTAGTTAATGGTGCTGAGCAGTTAGTTAGTGGTGCTGAGTCGTTCCAGAGATGGTGCTGAGCAGCTAGTTAGTGGTGCTGAGCAGGTAGTTAGTGGTGCTGAGCAGTTAGTTAATGGTGCTGAGCAGCTAGTTAACGGTGCTGAGCCTGTCTAGACATGGTGCTGAGCAGCTAGTTAATGGTGCTGAGCAGTTAGTTAATGGTGCTGAGCAGTTAGTTAATGGTGCTGAGTCGTTCCAGAGATGGTGCTGAGCAGCTAGTTA
Source organism: Zonotrichia albicollis (assembly GCF_047830755.1). Classification (NCBI taxonomy): domain Eukaryota; kingdom Metazoa; phylum Chordata; class Aves; order Passeriformes; family Passerellidae; genus Zonotrichia; species Zonotrichia albicollis. Next base: position 35,838 of record NC_133841.1, on the reverse strand, counting down.
ATGGTGCTGAGCAGCTAGTTAGTGGTGCTGAGCCTGTCTAGACATGGTGCTGAGCAGCTAGTTAATGGTGCTGAGCAGTTAGTTAATGGTGCTGAGTCGTTCCAGAGATGGTGCTGAGCAGCTAGTTAGTGGTGCTGAGCAGGTAGTTAGTGGTGCTGAGCAGTTAGTTAATGGTGCTGAGCAGCTAGTTAACGGTGCTGAGCCTGTCTAGACATGGTGCTGAGCAGCTAGTTAATGGTGCTGAGCAGGTAGTTAATGGTGCTGAGCCTGTCTAGACATGGTGCTGAGCAGGTAGTTAATGGTGCTGAGCAGCTAGTTAGTGGTGCTGAGCCTGTCTAGACATGGTGCTGAGCAGCTAGGTAATGGTGCTGAGCAGTTAGTTAATGGTGCTGAGCAGTTAGTTAATGGTGCTGAGTCGTTCCAGAGATGGTGCTGAGCAGCTAGTTAGTGGTGCTGAGCAGGTAGTTAGTGGTGCTGAGCAGTTAGTTAGTGGTGCTGAGCCTGTCTAGACATGGTGCTGAGCAGGTAGTTAGTGGTGCTGAGCCTGTCTAGACATGGTGCTGAGCTGGTAGTTAATGGTGCTGAGCAGTTAGTTAGTGGTGCTGAGTCGTTCCAGAGATGGTGCTGAGCAGCTAGTTAGTGGTGCTGAGCAGCTAGTTAGTGGTGCTGAGCAGGTAGTTAGTGGTGCTGAGTTGTCAGTTAATGGTGCTGAGCAGCTAGTTAACGGTGCTGAGCCTGTCTAGACATGGTGCTGAGCAGCTAGTTAGTGGTGCTGAGCAGCTAATTAGTGGTGCTGAGTCGTTCCAGAGATGGTGCTGAGCAGCTAGTTAACGGTGCTGAGCCTGTCTAGACATGGTGCTGAGCAGCTAGTTAATGGTGCTGAGCAGGTAGTTAGTGGTGCTGAGCCTGTCTAGACATGGTGCTGAGCTGGTAGTTAATGGTGCTGAGCAGGTAGTTAATGGTGCTGAGCCTGTCTAGACATGGTGCTGAGCAGGTAGTTAGTGGTGCTGAGCCTGTCTAGACATGGTGCTGAGCTGGTAGTTAATGGTGCTGAGCAGTTAGTTAGTGGTGCTGAGTCGTTCCAGAGATGGTGCTGAGCAGCTAGTTAGTGGTGCTGAGCCTGTCTAGACATGGTGCTGAGCAGCTAGTTAATGGTGCTGAGCAGGTAGTTAATGGTGCTGAGCAGTTAGTTAATGGTGCTGAGTCGTTCCAGAGATGGTGCTGAGCAGCTAGTTAATGGTGCTGAGCAGTTAGTTAATGGTGCTGAGCCTGTCTAGACATGGTGCTGAGCAGCTATTTAGTGGTGCTGAGCAGCTAGTTAATGGTGCTGAGCAGCTAGTTAGTGGTGCTGAGCAGCTAGTTAGTGGTGCTGAGTCGTTCCAGAGATGGTGCTGAGCAGCTATTTAGTGGTGCTGAGCAGGTAGTTAATGGTGCTGAGCCTGTCTAGACATGGTGCTGAGCAGCTATTTAGTGGTGCTGAGCAGGTAGTTAATGGTGCTGAGCAGGTAGTTAATGGTGCTGAGCAGTTAGTTAATGGTGCTGAGTCGTTCCAGAGATGGTGCTGAGCAGCTAGTTAATGGTGCTGAGCAGTTAGTTAATGGTGCTGAGCCTGTCTAGACATGGTGCTGAGCAGCTAGTTAGTGGTGCTGAGCAGGTAGTTAATGGTGCTGAGCAGGTAGTTAATGGTGCTGAGCAGTTAGTTAATGGTGCTGAGTCGTTCCAGAGATGGTGCTGAGCAGCTAGTTAATGGTGCTGAGCAGTTAGTTAATGGTGCTGAGCCTGTCTAGACATGGTGCTGAGCAGCTAGTTAGTGGTGCTGAGCAGCTAGTTAGTGGTGCTGAGCAGCTAGTTAGTGGTGCTGAGCCTGTCTAGACATGGTGCTGAGCAGCTAGTTAATGGTGCTGAGCAGTTAGTTAATGGTGCTGAGCAGTTAGTTAATGGTGCTGAGTCGTTCCAGAGATGGTGCTGAGCAGCTAGTTAATGGTGCTGAGCAGCTAGTTAGTGGTGCTGAGCCTGTCTAGACATGGTGCTGAGCAGCTAGTTAATGGTGCTGAGCAGTTAGTTAATGGTGCTGAGTCGTTCCAGAGATGGTGCTGAGCAGCTAGTTAGTGGTGCTGAGCAGGTAGTTAGTGGTGCTGAGCAGTTAGTTAATGGTGCTGAGCAGCTAGTTAACGGTGCTGAGCCTGTCTAGACATGGTGCTGAGCAGCTAGTTAATGGTGCTGAGCAGGTAGTTAATGGTGCTGAGCCTGTCTAGACATGGTGCTGAGCAGGTAGTTAATGGTGCTGAGCAGCTAGTTAGTGGTGCTGAGCCTGTCTAGACATGGTGCTGAGCAGCTAGGTAATGGTGCTGAGCAGTTAGTTAATGGTGCTGAGCAGTTAGTTAATGGTGCTGAGTCGTTCCAGAGATGGTGCTGAGCAGCTAGTTAGTGGTGCTGAGCAGGTAGTTAGTGGTGCTGAGCAGTTAGTTAATGGTGCTGAGCAGCTAGTTAACGGTGCTGAGCCTGTCTAGACATGGTGCTGAGCAGCTAGTTAATGGTGCTGAGCAGGTAGTTAATGGTGCTGAGCCTGTCTAGACATGGTGCTGAGCAGTTAGTTAATGGTGCTGAGCAGCTAGTTAGTGGTGCTGAGCCTGTCTAGACATGGTGCTGAGCTGGTAGTTAATGGTGCTGAGCAGTTAGTTAGTGGTGCTGAGTCGTTCCAGAGATGGTGCTGAGCAGCTAGTTAGTGGTGCTGAGCCTGTCTAGACATGGTGCTGAGCAGCTAGTTAATGGTGCTGAGCAGGTAGTTAATGGTGCTGAGCAGTTAGTTAATGGTGCTGAGTCGTTCCAGAGATGGTGCTGAGCAGCTAGTTAATGGTGCTGAGCAGTTAGTTAATGGTGCTGAGCCTGTCTAGACATGGTGCTGAGCAGCTATTTAGTGGTGCTGAGCAGCTAGTTAATGGTGCTGAGCAGGTAGTTGATGGTGCTGAGCAGGTAGTTAATGGTGCTGAGCCTGTCTAGACATGGTGCTGAGCAGGTAGTTAGTGGTGCTGAGCAGCTAGTTAATGGTGCTGAGCCTGTCTAGACATGGTGCTGAGCAGTTAGTTAATGGTGCTGAGCCTGTCTAGACATGGTGCTGAGCTGGTAGTTAATGGTGCTGAGCAGTTAGTTAGTGGTGCTGAGTCGTTCCAGAGATGGTGCTGAGCAGCTAGTTAGTGGTGCTGAGCCTGTCTAGACATGGTGCTGAGCAGCTAGTTAATGGTGCTGAGCAGGTAGTTAATGGTGCTGAGCAGTTAGTTAATGGTGCTGAGTCGTTCCAGAGATGGTGCTGAGCAGCTAGTTAATGGTGCTGAGCAGTTAGTTAATGGTGCTGAGCCTGTCTAGACATGGTGCTGAGCAGCTATTTAGTGGTGCTGAGCAGCTAGTTAATGGTGCTGAGCAGCTAGTTAGTGGTGCTGAGCAGCTAGTTAGTGGTGCTGAGTCGTTCCAGAGATGGTGCTGAGCAGCTATTTAGTGGTGCTGAGCAGGTAGTTAATGGTGCTGAGCCTGTCTAGACATGGTGCTGAGCAGCTAGTTAGTGGTGCTGAGCAGCTAGTTAGTGGTGCTGAGTCGTTCCAGAGATGGTGCTGAGCAGCTATTTAGTGGTGCTGAGCAGGTAGTTAATGGTGCTGAGCCTGTCTAGACATGGTGCTGAGCAGCTAGTTAGTGGTGCTGAGCAGCTAGTTAATGGTGCTGAGCAGGTAGTTGATGGTGCTGAGCAGGTAGTTAATGGTGCTGAGCCTGTCTAGACATGGTGCTGAGCAGGTAGTTAGTGGTGCTGAGCAGCTAGTTAATGGTGCTGAGCAGCTAGTTAGTGGTGCTGAGTCGTTCCAGAGATGGTGCTGAGCAGCTATTTAGTGGTGCTGAGCAGGTAGTTAATGGTGCTGAGCCTGTCTAGACATGGTGCTGAGCAGGTAGTTAATGGTGCTGAGCAGTTAGTTAATGGTGCTGAGTCGTTCCAGAGATGGTGCTGAGCAGCTATTTAGTGGTGCTGAGCAGCTAGTTAATGGTGCTGAGCAGCTAGTTAGTGGTGCTGAGCAGCTAGTTAGTGGTGCTGAGTCGTTCCAGAGATGGTGCTGAGCAGCTATTTAGTGGTGCTGAGCAGGTAGTTAATGGTGCTGAGCCTGTCTAGACATGGTGCTGAGCAGCTAGTTAGTGGTGCTGAGCAGCTAGTTAGTGGTGCTGAGTCGTTCCAGAGATGGTGCTGAGCAGCTATTTAGTGGTGCTGAGCAGGTAGTTAATGGTGCTGAGCCTGTCTAGACATGGTGCTGAGCAGGTAGTTAGTGGTGCTGAGCAGCTAGTTAATGGTGCTGAGCAGGTAGTTAATGGTGCTGAGCAGGTAGTTAATGGTGCTGAGCCTGTCTAGACATGGTGCTGAGCAGGTAGTTAGTGGTGCTGAGCAGCTAGTTAATGGTGCTGAGCAGGTAGTTAGTGGTGCTGAGTCGTTCCAGAGATGGTGCTGAGCAGCTATTTAGTGGTGCTGAGCAGGTAGTTAATGGTGCTGAGCCTGTCTAGACATGGTGCTGAGCAGGTAGTTAATGGTGCTGAGCAGTTAGTTAATGGTGCTGAGTCGTTCCAGAGATGGTGCTGAGCAGCTAGTTAGTGGTGCTGAGCAGGTAGTTAGTGGTGCTGAGCCTGTCTAGACATGGTGCTGAGCAGGTAGTTAGTGGTGCTGAGCAGCTAGTTAATGGTGCTGAGCCTGTCTAGACATGGTGCTGAGCAGGTAGTTAGTGGTGCTGAGCAGCTAGTTAATGGTGCTGAGCAGCTAGTTAGTGGTGCTGAGCAGGTAGTTAGTGGTGCTGAGTCGTTCCAGAGATGGTGCTGAGCAGCTATTTAGTGGTGCTGAGCAGGTAGTTAATGGTGCTGAGCCTGTCTAGACATGGTGCTGAGCAGGTAGTTAATGGTGCTGAGCAGTTAGTTAATGGTGCTGAGTCGTTCCAGAGATGGTGCTGAGCAGCTAGTTAATGGTGCTGAGCAGCTAGTTAGTGGTGCTGAGCCTGTCTAGACATGGTGCTGAGCAGGTAGTTAGTGGTGCTGAGCAGCTAGTTAATGGTGCTGAGCCTGTCTAGACATGGTGCTGAGCAGGTAGTTAGTGGTGCTGAGCAGCTAGTTAATGGTGCTGAGCAGCTAGTTAGTGGTGCTGAGCAGGTAGTTAGTGGTGCTGAGTCGTTCCAGAGATGGTGCTGAGCAGCTATTTAGTGGTGCTGAGCAGGTAGTTAATGGTGCTGAGCCTGTCTAGACATGGTGCTGAGCAGGTAGTTAATGGTGCTGAGCAGTTAGTTAATGGTGCTGAGTCGTTCCAGAGATGGTGCTGAGCAGCTAGTTAATGGTGCTGAGCAGCTAGTTAGTGGTGCTGAGCCTGTCTAGACATGGTGCTGAGCAGCTAGTTAATGGTGCTGAGCAGTTAGTTAATGGTGCTGAGTCGTTCCAGAGATGGTGCTGAGCAGCTAGTTAGTGGTGCTGAGCAGGTAGTTAGTGGTGCTGAGCAGTTAGTTAATGGTGCTGAGCAGCTAGTTAACGGTGCTGAGCCTGTCTAGACATGGTGCTGAGCAGGTAGTTAGTGGTGCTGAGTCGTTCCAGAGATGGTGCTGAGCAGCTATTTAGTGGTGCTGAGCAGGTAGTTAATGGTGCTGAGCCTGTCTAGACATGGTGCTGAGCAGGTAGTTAGTGGTGCTGAGCCTGTCTAGACATGGTGCTGAGCAGCTAGTTAATGGTGCTGAGCAGGTAGTTAGTGGTGCTGAGCAGGTAGTTAATGGTGCTGAGCCTGTCTAGACATGGTGCTGAGCAGGTAGTTAGTGGTGCTGAGCCTGTTAAGACATGGTGCTGAGCTGGTAGTTAATGGTGCTGAGCAGTTAGTTAATGGTGTGGAGCCTTAGTTTTCCAAGGGAAAAGAATGAGCAGGAGAAGACGCTGAGCTGCCATTCCAGTGACCACAACCCCAAAATCCCCAGGGAAAAGCAGCAAAAGAGGAGGGGGCACCTGGAGTTGAACCAGGGACCTCTTGATCTGCAGTCAAATGCTCTACCACTGAGCTATACCCCCTGACACAGGCCCTTCATCTGGGAGATTGAAAAAAGTTTCTTGGGAAAGAAAAATCTTCTGTTGTCCACAAATTGGATTTCTTAACTTGACACTCCCTTGTGCACCTTAATGTACCTACCAAAGGCTGTACATGGAGTTAAATGTGATAAATGGTGGTAAAAATGAGAAATTCTGGTAGATCTGGTGTCTGTAGAGAATTAAAGACCAGCAAAGCTCACACAGACAGTAAGTGGTCACTCAGACACAGAACAACCCCTGCACTCACCCAACACTCAGGGCCTCCTTCCTTACATGTTGGAGCTCAGAGCCAACTTGGAGTGCGCAGCACAAGCTCAGAGCTCTCCATAGATTTTTTCCTGCTGCAAATTTTTGGCAAAAGGCAGGTGGAAAGAAGGAAAAAAAAGGGGGCACCTGGAGTTGAACCAGGGACCTCTTGATCTGCAGTCAAATGCTCTGCCACTGAGCTATACCCCCAGTTATAAGATCAGGGTTAGATACTCTTAGCTTTGGACTGGGAAAACTTCTGCACAGAAAGACTCACCCCCTGAGTTTCCTGATGCCAGTTTGCAAGGAGATGCTTGGCACTGCCAGGGCAGCCCGAGCTCTCGGTGGGGGCAGCTTTGCTCCTGGAGAAATCCTGTGCCGGCCCTCTTCCCTGTAAAACCAAACTCACCCCTGCTGCGTGTCGACGTCCATCCGCAGGAGGCACGTGGCACTCCGAGGGCAGCCAGAGTTCTGGGCATTGGCAGCTGCGGGCTGTGAGAAATTGTTCTCTGCAGTTTTGGAGGCCGAATCACAGTTTCTGCCGTGGGCACACAGAGAGGAAAGTCTCTTAATTTCCTTAGAAAGGAAAGTCTGGCACCCCATGGTTTAAGGGGCAGACAAAGGGCTGTGTAGGGGAAGGAGCTCCTCACAGGACCTTTCTTCACCTCAGCCCCCACTCCAAGGTCTAGCAGGCCCCCGTGTGACAAGCTGCTTTCAGAGGGTTGCCCGGGCACACCTGCACAGGGAGCTGCTAGGCCAGAGGGACTAACGGGGACGGTCGGAGCATCCAGCACGGACTAGGAAACAGCCAGACCCACCTGGGCACTGAGCATCACTTTGAGAAAACGCCAAGGGAAGAGCCCTTTTGGCCAAGGGCCAGCAACTGAGCAGGCCAGGCAGCAAGTGGGGTTCCAGGAGAGGGCTTTCAACTTTCCCCTTTTACAGTGTCAGTCCCTCTCCAAAGCCCCCAGACCCTCCAGAGCACTCCCAGAAAGGAGAGGGGTTATTAGGAGAAAAAGAGTTTATAAAAAAGGGAAAAAGCTTCATTTTCCATTAGTTTTTGTGTTCAAACTGGTAGGGACTTGGATTCCCCTGCAATTTTAATGGTCTCAGTTGAAAGAATCCCTGCCTTTTCTATGCTGTTAGGGGTGTTAATTGACAGGGAGTCCTCATTCTCTATTATTTGGCAGTTTAAAAAGAAGGGGAAAATCTTGACAATGTTTCTTATGGGTTTGAATTAAGGGTAGCCACCCCTTTTTGTTGTCCTGAGGCCCAAATTGAGGGAGAAGGCCAGCTATCCCTCCATCCTAAGGGTTTGAACTGAGGGAAAAATCCTTCTTTTTTCATCACTGGAGAGATTTAAAGTGTGGAAAGCCCCTCTTTTCCCAATATTTAAGGAGAGCAAATTAAAGGGCAGAAACTATTTATTTGCCATTGTATTAGCTTCAGTAGAGGTAACTGCCCCATTTCCTCTTTTTAAGGAGTTCACTGGAAGGAAGCTCTGCCTTTTTCAGCATCTTAAGGGTTTAAAACTACATTTCAGGGCACTTCTTTCTATGCTGTAGGACCAAGTATCTCAGAGAAGGATGAGCCTCACATGCCCTTAACCCTTACACTGCCTGGGAGGCTTTTATTTTTCTTATTTTTCCTTATAATGTAGATAGCCTAAATTAGAGGTCCCAAGGAGACTTAGACTATTCATACCATTAGTATTCTTCTCCACCCAGCTTAGTCACATGGGAAATACTACTTAGTAGCCACTAAGGAATAATTACCTAAGTTAACAGCAAATTACCCAATCTATCTAGTTATGCTGCCTAAACAGAAAGTTTTATTTCTTACCAGTTTGCTGCCCTTTTGCTCCAAGCAGTTGCTACAAAAAAGAAAGCGCTGTTATTTTTCTGAAGAGCTTTCTTCTATAACAAGCACTTTACTCCCCTTGAATTTGAGTCAGAGAGGCCAAACAGCTGCAGCTGCTCTGAGGGCTTTTATACTCGGTGGGATTTGCCCCCTCCCTTTTCATGGGTGCCATGGGAACGAGAGGCGGGCACAATCAGGGGTATATTAACCCCAGCCTTGGCTGTGGGGCTTCATTCCCTCTCTGGGATGTGCTGGGGTAAGAGCTCTCCTCTCATTTCAGTGAAGAGGCTCTTTCAGCTCATCTCAACTTCTTTCCAGCAGGTGTTTCTGGGCATCTAAAGCATAGAGGCTTTGAAGATTCTGTGAAGTAAACAGCATGGAATACAGGGAGTATTTAGACTCATGATTTTGGCTTTTGTGTTTAGGGGTGGTAAAGTGCATTTGTAATTTCTGGTTTTGTTCTTGTTTTGTTTTGTATTTTTTTTTAGGAGGAGCGCAGCATCCAGAGATTCCTGGTTGTGTCAAGTACAACACTTTTTTCAGCAGATTCATCATGTCACAAGAGGGATCCGCCCAGTGTCAAGGATGATGTCTGAGATTGAGGCATCAGGTGAGTTGAGGATTGTGATTAGGAGAGGGAATGTGAGCAGGCATACAGTTAGGAATTATTGTGGGTGGGGGGAGGTTTGAAGGTAGCAGGGTGAAAAAGGATGTTTATTTGAGGACCCCCCCCCTAAGGCTTCTCAGAAGCCTAGCAGAGGTATTCCCATGTCCTACAGCACACAAGGTTATCTACTGCACTCATAGGAATGCTATCCAACTTTGCCTTTCTCTAACCCAGGTGCCACTGCTAATAAAGGCCACAGCCTTGGAATCAGGGTGAAGCTGGAGCCTAAAGCAGCCAGGCACACTCAGGAGAGGGCAAGTAGCTGACTTGCTGGGATTTGGCCCACATAACTCTGGACTCATACTTTGGTTTTGGTTTTCTTTATTGTAGCTAACCAAGAAGCTAACAGGCCATCACGAGGCGTTCCAAGGCAGACTCATTTCAGGTGCAACATGGATCCACATCACCAATCATCCAAACGATAAGTTGGGGGCCAGGGCTTGGAGATGGGATGATGGGAGAGTAGCAGGTTGGGAGATCTTGGGGCAGATGTAAAAATTAGCAGAGGGAAAAGCAATCTTCTCCAAGGGCCTCTTAGGACAGCTAAAGGGAGAGGCTCTACTTTTGATGGCAGCTTTCAGGCAGGCAGTGCAGAACAGTTCTGGTCTATGTTGTAAGCGTGTCACCTTATATTGTGTGTACTTACACTCTATGTACACTTGCACTGTATGCATCAGCTTATAATGTGTGTACTTACATTGTACCAATTATGATTGGAACTGCCCTGCCCTGGCCCGTAGTCACAGTTAGGTGGAAGAGTTATAAAAACTGTACCATTCATCAGTGTTTGGTGGGATTTTGGGTAGAAAATTTATTGGGCCAGTGCGGGGACAAGTCCTAGCTGTCAGATAGACACTCGTTGACCCCTTCCTGTTGTCTCACAGGTCCCCGAGGCTACCGATTTCCCCGGAATCTACCATTTGACGTCAAGGAGCGGCAGCCAGAAGATGCATTGAAGCACGTTCTTCAGCGTCTCGGGTAAGGGCCGCAGCGAGCGTGTGAGCGTGCGTGAGAGCATGTGAATGTGTCTGTCTGAGTCCGCTTGTCTCTGCGTGTGTGAGCGCACGCTGACTGGTTTTACCCTTGTGTGTATGACTTTTGCTTTTCAGGTTTTTAATCTCATTTTTAAATTTAGAATAAAAAATCCCCAGCCGGGGTTTTTTTTTTTTCCCCCCCGGCTGGGTTTTTTTTTCCTCGGTCCCGGTCGGTCTGCGAGGCGACGTTCATCGCCAAAGTTTGGGCACGGACCATCCAGGGACCGGGGTTTTTGTCAGGCAGGAGGATTTTTTGGAGGTTCCCGGGAACCACGTTCCCGAGGACCAATGATTGCTGGGGTGTAATTTAGCAGTTGTGATGAGAGGGATGGTGAGTTTGTGTGTAATCTGAAGGGAGAGGTTATGGTAGATGAATGGTGGTTTTTGTGTGCTTTTGTTGTTTTGGGTTTCTTGTAACAATAACTCAACATGTAATGAAAATAGAAAAAGGTTATCACTTTGTGTTGATATGTGTATTGCTCTGTACTGCTCTGTATTGCTCCATATGTAAGTTTGACTTTTACCAGTGTGTCTATGGATTGTATATGCACTTGCGTTTGTATACACTGTTTCTATGTATTTTGCTGATGTCTAAATAAAAACATGCATTTAATAAAGTTGAATCAACCCTAATCAAGATACCCCCTGCCCTTCCCTACCCCCACCGCGGCTCCTGTCCTTTTTGGGTGCGGTTTTGTAATTTCTTTCCTCTGTATTTCTTCCTTTTGCTCCTCACTTTCCTTTTCTATTTCTAACTTAACTTCCATCTGTCTCTAACCCTTTGATTCTGTTTCTCACTCTTTGTGACACTGTGTCTCTGCTTCTGTAACTCTGTTTCCATCTGCTTTCTTTTATTTGTCCATTTCACTATTTCTGTCTAACTGTATGTATTTTTCTCTCTTGTCTATACTTTGCACCTTATTTCTTTTTCTTTGTAACTTTCACCCTCGCTCTTCTTGCTTCTGTTTCTCTGTGTTCTCCTTTTCCTTGGTTTGTCTTTTTTGCTCTCAGTCTTTTCATTTTTCACTCTGCCCTGAATTTTCTAATCCTAACCACTTTCTTTTCCCTCCAAGTCCTGTCTTTCCTTTTTCCCACCCTCCTTTTCTTTTCTCTCTGTCTTGGTTTCTCTCTCTGTTTTCTTTTCTCTTTCTGTCTCTCTGTCTTTTCTTCTCTATCTCCCTCTCTTCTTTTTCTCTCTGTTTTTTTCTCTGTCTTCTTTTCTCTCTGTTTTCCTCTGTCTTTTTTTTCCCTGTCTCTTCCTCTTCTTTTCACTCTTTTTCCTTCTCTCTATTTTTTTCAGCCTTTACTTCTCTCTCTCTTTTCTCTCTCTCTCTCTCTCTCTAACTTTGTTTTCCTTTCTAGCTTTAGTTTAAAAAAGCAGCAGTAGAAACTTTCAGGCTCCCGGGGAGTAAAGGAAAAAAATAAAAAAATTAAAAATACAAAACAAACCCTTTATTCCCCGGGAGCCTGAAATTTTCTACTGCTGCACCGGACATATAATTTTTATTCTTTTTACTATATACATTATATAGGAACCCCACCCTCTCCTAATCAGGACCCCCAGCTGACACCAATCAAGCCTAATCAGTACCCCCAGCTGACACCAATCAAGCCTAATCAGTACCCCCAGCTGACACACCCCCAGCTGACACCAATCAAGCCTAATCAGTACCCCCAGCTGACACCAATCAAGCCTAATCAGTACCCCCAGCTGACACCCCCCCAGCTGACACCAATCAAGCCTAATCAGTACCCCCAGCTGACACCAATCAAGCCTAATCAGTACCCCCAGCTGACACCCCCCCAGCTGACACCAATCAAGCCTAATCAGTACCCCCAGCTGACACCAATCAAGCCTAATCAGTACCCCCAGCTGACACACCCCCAGCTGACACCAATCAAGCCTAATCAGTACCCCCAGCTGACACCAATCAAGCCTAATCAGTACCCCCAGCTGACACACCCCCAGCTGACACCAATCAAGCCTAATCAGTACCCCCAGCTGACACCCCCCCAGCTGACACCGATCAAGCCTAATCAGTACCCCCAGCTGACACCAATCAAGCCTAATCAGTACCCCCAGCTGACACACCCCCAGCTGACACCAATCAAGCCTAATCAGTACCCCCAGCTGATACCAATCAAGCCTAATCAGTGCCCCCAGCTGACACCCCCCCAGCTGATACCAATCAAGCCTAATCAGTACCCCCAGCTGACACACCCCCAGCTGACACCAATCAAGCCTAATCAGTACCCCCAGCTGACACCCCCCCAGCTGACAGCAATCAAGCCTAATCAGTACCCCCAGCTGACAGCAATCAAGCCTAATCAGTACCCCCAGCTGACACCAATCAAGCCTAATCAGTCTCACCTACCACTAGACAGCACCCCTATACCCAAGCACCGACCCTGTCACCAAGCCCCGCCCCTAGGTCCCCCCCCCCCTTCCCCAAACCACAGCCCCCCCCCTAGCCAAGCCCGCGCCGCCCCGGCCCTAGCCGCCCCCAGGGACCGCCTCCCACCGGCCACCCCCGCCCCTAGGCGCCCCAGTCCCCGGACACCGCCCCCCCGTCGCCAAGCCCCCGCCCCCTAACACCACCCCCGGTACCCAAGCGCCCCGCATCCGGGCTCCGCCCCGCCCCCGGGCGCCGCCGCCCCGCCCCCGGGCACCGCCCCCCCATCGCCGTGCCCCCGCCCCCGGGCGCCACCTCCCCTCCCCGAGCCCCCGCCCCCGTGCGCCCCCCCTCCGTCGCCGGGCCGCCGCGGCCAGAAGCCGCCCCCACGGCTCAGAAGCCCCTCCCCGCGACGCCGCCGGCCGCACGGGCACCGGAATAACACTCCGGCCACGGGGGACAGGAGGAAAGCGCAAAAAACCCGGCAAAAATAGAGAAAAAACAATCCGGTCATGGCGGCCGCCATGTTGCCGGAAGTGACGTAATTTGGACGGCGCCGCCATCTTGTCCCCTTACCACGTGTCGGCATGGGGGCCGCCATCTTGCCAGAAACCACGTGTCGGCATGGGGGCCGCCATCTTGCCGGAAACCACGTGTCGGCATGGGGGCCGCCATCTTGCCGGAAACCACGTGTCGGCATGGGCGCCGCCATGTTGCCGGAAACCACGTGTCTTCATGGGCGCCGCCATCTTGCCGGAAACCACGTGTCGGCATGGGCGCCGCCATCTTGCCGGAAACCACGTGTCTTTATGGGCGCTGCCATCTTGCCGGAAACCACGTGTCCTCATGGGCGCCGCCATCTTGCAGGAAAACACACATGGGCGCCTCCATTTTGGCAGAAACCACGTGATATTATGGGCGCAGCCATTTTGCTCCAAGTCACGTGACCACCGCCATCTTAGAAAACAATCACGTGACGACGTGCGGGCCGCCATCTTGGATTAGGGTGAGTTTTAATCGGTAATTTTAACAATTAGGGCTAATTTTAAGGGGTAATTTT